>NC_086333.1:20636150-21247989 GCF_032445375.1 Bacillus rossius redtenbacheri
CATGAAGTAAGGAGTTTCTTCGGACTCTGTACCTATTATAGGCAGTTTGTGCCTGGGTTCTCGACAGTCACAAAACCATTGCATCAACTAACAGAGTACAAAATAAAATTTGTATGGACTTTAGTATGTGTGTCCCTTTGTACTACCCACATATTTGCCTACCCCCACCAACATTGATAGTATATTCTCGACACAGATACAAGCGGAAATGGGTTGGATACTGTACTTTCCCAGTTCCAAGATAGAAATGAACCAGTAACAGCATACTACAGCAAAGTTCTTTCTAAGCCCAAAAAGAGCTATTGCATCACAAGACGAGAACTCTTTGCTGTAGTAAAGTCTTTGCAAACATTTCCACAAATATTTATATGGGAGAAAATATCTTTTAAGCACTGACCATGTGACACTTAAGTGGCTTCTACAGTTCAAGAATCCAGAGGGACAAATTGCTAGGTTGGAACAGATACAGCAATACAATGTCGGATGCAACACAAAAATAAATCTGAATTCACAGCAATGTCGATGCCCTCTCCCGAAGACCTTGCAAGGTAGACTGAAAACTATTGCAATAGGGCAGAGAATTTTGAGGGAATCGTAGAAAATCAGGGAACAACAATAACTAACAGGGAAGATAAATGGGATAGTGCCAGATTGAAATCAGCGCAGTGGCAAGCTCCTGACCTGGCACCCATTATAAGCTGGCTGAAGAATGGTACTGGATGTCCAATGTGGCATGAAGCACCCAGGTAAAGCTTACTAGGCACAGTAAGATTCCTTGAGGATGGTGAATGGGCTGCTAATGAGGGGATGGGAGAGTCCAAATGAAAATTTAGTTATCATGCAACTACTCCTTCCAAAGAGTCTAGTTGCAGAGGTGTTGAAAGAAATCCATGATAGTACCTCTGGTGATGATGTAGGGGGATCAAAACTATAGCCAGGATCCATAACACTACTATTGGTTGACATTTCACAAGGATGTTGAGGCTTGACGAAGACATTGCGAAGCATGCTCGGCTAAAAAAGGGCCACAACACCAGAGTGTTGGTAAAATGAGGACATACAATGTAGTTGCCCTTCTTGAGAGGATAGCGAACGACATCGCTGGACCATTTCCTAAGACTAAAGATGGTAACCAGTACATTCTGGTACCAATGAATTACTTGAGTTGGTGGCCAGAGGAGAAAGCACTTCCTAACTAAGAATCAGCTACTATTGCAGATGAAATAGTCAACATCTTCATTTGCAGATTTGGGGTACCTATGAAGCTCCACTCAGACCAAGGCCGCAATTTCGAGTCGATAATTATTTCAGAAGGTGTGTCGGTTGCTAAGTATAAATGAAACTAAGATTTCAGCCATACATCCTCAGTCCGATATCATCGTGGAGAGGTTCAACAAAGCTCTCGAGGAACACCTTTCCAAGTTTATAGCCAAGCATCAACAGGATTGGGATCACACATCTAGTTATTTCTGATAGTATATATGTCTGCCATCGATGACTCCATTAGGCAAACCCCTGCGAGTATTATGTTTAGACAGGAGTTGAGGCTGCCCTTTGATGTCAAGTTTGTTCATCCTCGCAGAGAGCTGACCAGCAACACTGATTAAGTGAATCGTATAGGGGAGCAAGTGGCGCTAATACACGAAAAAGCCCGCATAAATCTTCGATTAGCGACGAATATTATGACAACAAGGTATGACCTGAAGGCTAACTCATTACAGAACGACGATTTGGTATAGCTGTACAACCCGCAACAAAGTAAGGGAAGGTGTCCAAAGCTTCAAGTTAGGTAGGAAGGACCGTATGAAGACTTGAGGTTGCTATATGATGTGGTCTACCACATATAGAGAGGAAATAGGAGATGGATTAAAGTGTTGCATTTGGTCCGATTGAGGGAATATGCATTACTTGTTCAAAATGAGGGGGCAGTGTTAAGAATGCAGACAGGACAGCGAAACACGCCAGGTTCGGAGCTGGTTGGCAGCCCTGTCAGGCCATTGGAGTCATGTGCCGTGTCTCGTGCCATCCACTGCTGTAAGGCATACCATGCATGTCTAGTAGGATTACAAGAGTCATCTCTACCCTCCTCCCCTTCTGCTCCAGGCACAACCTCCTTCCTCGGTGCTGTTATCTATCGCTGATAGGCCTTGGGGATTTTACGGGCCGTTACATGGATTGACGTAAACGAACGCCACCTTTCTGGACTTTTCGGGCGTCGTGTCACAGCTGACCACAACTGACAGTGACCTTCCTCGTGTTTCGAAGGTCAAGTGTGCCAAATTTAATCGAGATCGTATCAGTGTTTTAGTAACGCATAGAGGACGAACATAGAAACATTCAAAGGTAATTCGAAGAAGCGATTCCCATACAATATTACCAAATTAGATTTTTTTCGATTTGTCGGCTGTTTCTTTGGGTTTTTCTTAATGTTTTTTTTTTTTTTTTTTGCTAAACCATCCCTGAAATGAGGCGAAGAAAACAAAAAAAAAATTCATTCAAATCCGTCTAGCCGTGTTTAGTTTTAGCGAAACTAAAGCATGGGAATTGTTTTTTATTTATAGAGATTGCTAATCTTAAATCAGTGGGGGTTAAGAGCATCGTTCAGCAAATTATTTAGTATCATCATCTCTGCTTTCCACCTATATTCCTTCTTATATGGTTTTAAGTGTGGGATAGGGATGGAATTTGAGGGCCGAACCATTTTTTTACATGCATGCTAGAGCATGTAATTCACGGTTATGCTAAGGATTTTGACTTAGTCATTTCACCTAGTTTTAAGTCATATTTACAGACATGGCTATACCCACATTTCACTAATCATACTGCCTAGCGAAGTGAGCACTGGCAAAATAATAGGAAATAGTTCATCCTTCGTCGTGTGAACATTCCTAATTTTTTGTGAGTTTGTAACTTATGCACGATTCAAGTTTACATTTAATTCTCATGATCTAATTTACGCTCTAAGCTGCTACTTTCACCCCAAATTTCGTCCCTCAATTCTTTCTGATTTGTGCCAATTTGTCCGCTCTTAGACCATCTACTACGTGTCTATCACTTGTATTATTTCTTTCAGAATAACTTTTTTCATGCTTTTTGTCATGTCTGTCGATTATTTAATTTTTGTGTTACCACGAGCGAGTCATTTTCTAGGTTTGAATATTGGGCCACAATTTTGATAAACAGATAAGTGAATCTCTATTGGTAATTATTAGTCACGGAATTAAGTATCCCTTAGTCTATTTAACCTTCCTTATGGCATAATGCATAACAGAATACTGACTAGTTGTGCCTAAGTATATGTGTTTTGTACTTATGTCATTTAGTAGTGTTCCTAATGGAGTTGGTGGCACAGTGTGTGTCACTAATTGTGCACATGACGCCCGATGATGAAGTAGGTGCTCGCGACTCGCGATATCGGTATTCATTACCATCGACTGTTCGATGGATAATCTCAGGCCCTACATTGTTGAAAAAAATGTGTTGCTTAGTTTACCGGAGAAACTTCGTGGTATTCTCTTCGAGAATGTGTACCTGTATACAAAATCGTGGCAACAACCAAAGTAGCAATGCTTGGCAAAGTTTATAAAAGCTTTGAAAGGTTGGGATGTTTCTCATTACCAAAAATGCTGACTTAGTGGTGAAGATAAATTCTATGATATTTTTTTATAATTTAGCTTGTAAAATACAAGGGATAATAAGTAGTATATAATAGTAGGTCCGAGCGCAGGAGTAGGAGTGTGGTATGTCTAAAGGTGTCCGCCATCTTGAATTCTGACATCACGGCAGCCATTTTGGAAGACCTTGACCTTGACCATTGACTTTGACCCCAGTTTCCATCTTGGATCTGCCATCTTGTATCCACCCACTTGGGTCTGCCATTTTGTTATTTTGTTTTCTAGAACTTTATGCCGCTTTGAATTATGGTGCCTCCCTTACAATTTTTGTTATGGCTGCTATATTGAAAATGGGTAATTATTATCAGAATTTAATGTAATTTTTTTAAAAATTATTAAATAGGAATTATTACATTTTAATAAAATTTTAATTAAAAATTCAATTACATCATGGATCTCGGAGTTCTCAGTTCAAACCTGGCGAGAGAAAAATAAAAAAATGGTGACAGATACTTCCTCCATGGAGGCCACCGACTGACTCACCTTCCACCACTTATACTAATTAATATATTATAGCAGCATATATGATGTCACATCCGCCATATTGTTTTCTTCTGCTGCAGGCAGCCATCTTTGGATTTTATATAATAGCTGCCATATGTTTTGTCTGCTGGAAGCAACCATCTTACATTATGACATAATAGCTACCATCTTGTTTTCGTCTGTTTGAGGCAGCCATCTCTATTTTCAGTAATTGCTACCAGGAGCACTAGTGTCATGTCGTCTGCTAAAGTGCACTGCCGCCATATTAGTTTAATTTTTATCATCTATAGTGCAGTAATCATTTATTGCCAAGGTACCAGCTATCTTTTCGGATGACAATGGCCTCCAACTTAGAATTAGGTAATAAGTAAGCTATAATTTCTGAAAAAGTTCCAAAATTCATAAAACAATCACTTGTTAAAATATTAATTAATTTGATTGATATTTAATCCATATAAAAAAATTTCAAGTAAAAATTATTAATTTCAATAAATAAGGCATAAAGTCTTATTAGAGGCTGAAATTCCTCATCTACCAGCCTCCAGTAAGCTGATGATAACATACTGACCACCAACATGGAAATTTATAATTATTTCGCTAGGAAATCGGAAAAAAATATTACATACTAATTAATCTGTTAGTTCTATCCCTGCTCGATCCAAAGAACGATAAATAAACTACAATATAACATAAAAATGACAGGTTAATGAAATAAAACACCCAAAGTACTTTTACAAACAAAAAAAATTAAAAAATTAAATTCTATAAAACTACAAATAAGCAAGCAAATGACTAAGTCTTTAGCATTTCTCGATTTCTGCAACACCTACCCACGAATTAAAGCAAAGTAGGAAGCCCCAACACTTGATGTAGGTTCAACCATTTCTTCATTTGAGAATCTTCTCCACCAAGTACATATCGGGATATATCGTAGGCTGAATCTCTTCGGCATAGAAGCTGCCACGAATATGCTTGTGGTCCAAATCTTCGAGGTAGTAGGTCCTAGCCTCCGATTAAATAACACATGTCACACGGGAATGTTTGGGACTCCAATTCGAAATGACACTTTTCTCGAAGACAGCTTTCTTCTTGGATATTAGTACATTGTCATTAATGTTAACTTTATGCTTTCATGAATCTTTCATCTTTCTGATGGAAAACACTATTCAAAGAAAGTAACCATCCATCATGTATTTAGGCTTCAATTTTGTGATGAAATGCACCTGGGAATTGTATTCGCTTACTACTTTCGAGTAGATATCAAGCCACTTGTGATTTATATTAGCCTTGAACTGATGCCACATCTTGGTGCGCAAAATTATGTTAAACATTTCGAAAACAGAGTCTTTAACATTACTAAATGTATAGTAATGTTTAAAGCCAAACATCATCAAGTCCTTGAAGGTCGCATTGTAGAATTTTTTGCTGAAATCTGTTTGCAGGTGCGATGGTACACAACCATCACGCAAAATGTCTCTCATAGCCTTGGTTACATTGATTGCATCTTCGATTTCACAAGTCTGTCTCTAGCAGACTTGCTATACACATCTTTGACCGTCAACATGTACTTGAAAACTATATTCATTCAGAAATATGGTATTATCATCTGAAAACGTTCCACCTGGAAAATATCATCAAGTCCGTGAACTACGATTTCACGACTAAGGTATGTTCGTCTTGCAAGAGCATATGGTGCACATGCTATTGTACTTTGACTCATTGTATGTAGCCAGCTTCCCTCAGTTCTTCGAGTATGGAGACTATATCGTTGATGTGTGAATAGTTTCCTGCATTAAGTGAAGCATTTTTAAGTCTTAACCTGTTGACAAATTCGTTTGGGTCGTCCCAATACACATAAGTAGTGTATCATGAGAGGATACTGTGCCAGGCTTCAGGCTGAGGTGCCGAGGTGCCGACCACCATGCTGGATTTTAACATCACAGTGGCAATCATGGATGAACTTGACCTATGATGAAGACCTTCACCTTCAAAATTTTCCAAATTTTGCCAAAAATTTGCCAAAATTCGCAAAAATGTTCAGTTTTATGAGGACAAATTCCACCAAAATATTTCCAAAAATTTGGAAAATAAAAAAATTCACTTTTTCGAGGAAAAAATTCCCGTTTCGAAGGGGGAAAAAAATCCGTTTTTGTCCTCCAAATGCCAACATCTTCGAAATTCCTCAAAACAACATAAAGTTCCTAACGTTTATCCGATCTAAGTCGCACCTTGACAAATAGGAAGCCATGGCTGCCATCTGAATTATGATGTAACTTTTGACATTAGAGTTACGGCCGCCATCTTGAATTTCCGTAATTTTTATGCTATAAAAACAGAAAAAAATTTAAATTAACAAAAATAATTAATCAATTTTTTATTAAAAAATTATTTTAAAAAAACATTTTTGCAAATATAATTACGGTCGAAATCTTGGATTCTTGAAACATTGCACATTTCGTGACGTCTGCCGTCTTGGATGTGTATGTCATAATCGTTTTGCGTGTCGTTAAGGACACCATCTTGGATTCTAAAACGTTGGAGTGTTTGCTATGGCCGCCATCTTGAAAATCAACAAATTTTATGCTAGAAAGTTTTAAAAAATATTACAATTTAAAAAAAAATTTAATAACATATTAGGTAAAACATGCCCTAACAACCTCGGTTCGAACCCAGTGAAGTCCAAAATATAAAAATTACGACAGATCCATCCTCTATGGAAGCCACCGACTGACTGACCTCCACCACTATCGCCAAGGTATATATCGTCATCTAGTATGATAGTAAACCCACCATCTTAAGATCCTTAATTATCATATTTTAATGGAATAAATTTTAATTTATAAAAAATTTAACTAATCAAAATTTACTTAATTATTACTTAAAAACACCATTGCATGTTTCATTGTAGTAGCCATCTTGAATTCTAGAGATGTTGCAAATTTCGTTACGCCCACCATATTGGATGTGTATTACATAATCGTTGCGCATTTTGTTACGGACACCATCTTAGAATATAGATTGTTGCATTTTTTGTTATGCTCAGCCATTCTGAAAATCCATAATTATTATGCTGGACATTTGAAAAAAAAATTTAAACTTTTAAATTTATTAATTAACTAAATTTTAATAAAATAATATCTTAAAAACTCTCGTACGTCCTGGTGATGGGGGAAAAAAAACAAATGTCAAACAGATCCTACCTCCACGAAAGCCGCAGGCAGACTGACCTTCCACCACTAATGCTAGGTTATATATACATCGCAAGCTAGTATAAGGCCATATTCGCCATCTTGTTTTCATCTGCTGGAGACAGCCAACTTGTTTTAGTCTGCTATAGTGCATTACCATCATGTTAGTTTAACTGTTACCCGATAGAGTGCAGTAATCATTTATTACTGTGGCACCCGCCATCTTGGCATTTGAGCGCCGTCTTGGAAATCTGTATTTATTTAGCTATACCTTCCGAAAAAATATAAAAAGTCTTAAAAAAATTCACTCGTTAATTTACTGATAGATTCGATCGACTCCTATTCATGGTTCTATCCCTGAGTAATGAAATAACTTTTAATTTTATGTAAAGAAAACAATTTAAATAAAATTAGTGTAAAGTACTAACACAGGTTTTAGTTCCTGATCTACCAGACTTCAATAAGACGTTATGTCCACCATCTTGGAAGTTTGTATTTATTGACATAAAATTATCAAAAATTCACATATTAAAATAATGATTGGCGCAATTCGTATGCTAGAGAGTGCTACCACCATGATAAGTTAGTTTTTTTACACTAGACTTTGACCTTGACTGTTGATCTTGACATTGACCATCGACCTTGGACTTGATCTTTGACCATGACCTTGATATTTAACAATTACCTTGATATTTGACCTTGGCTTTACCTTAAACCTTGTCCTTGACTGTGAACATTGACCTTTAATTTTTACCTTGGCATTGTATGTTGACCTTGACCCTTGACCTTCAACATTGACATTCACCTTTTATCTTGACCTCGACCTTAACCTTTGACCTTGACCTTTAACCTTGACCATGGTGACAAAATTGGATCCACCATCTTGTGTTCAGTACTCGCTACCAGGTGTGCTAGTTAAAATGCATGGCTTCTGCTAGAGAGTGCTATTGCCATCTTGTTTTCAATACTTGTTACAAGGAGTGCTAGTGTCATAAAGTACACATGCCATATTCAAGAGTTCGTTACCTTAGTCTTAGCTTAATTCTTAGCCACTAAGGTGCAGTATTATTATTTATCGACATACAGTTATATCTCATGGTATCCACCATCTTGAAATCTGAACACCATTTTGGAAATTCGTATTTATTCACCTTGAAATTCTTGAAAAATTTTAAAATTCATAAAACAATTCACTAATTAATTTACTGATTGAATTGATGGATTTCTGTCCTTACGTTGATCCCTGAATAAAAAAATATTTTAATTTTATGTAAAAAAATACTGATCTAAAAATTATGTTCAAAAACCAAAAAAAAAAAAACTTTAACTCATGACATACCGAACTTACATATGTTTGTATGTCCGACAACTTGGAAGGTTGTATTTATTGACCTATAAATTTGGGTAAATTCCCAAATTCATAAAAAAATCACTTATTAAAATGTGCCGCAAATTAGTCATTTCATCACCTTTTTTTAAATTTTTTTGGGATGTCTTATTTTTCAATTTATCTGGTTGTTAATGGGGGTGATTTACTTTTTGTTAGGCCGTTGTACGCCATGTATTTAATCTTTGTGCCAGTGGACCAAAGCCCCTTTCTCAGGGGGCCAATCTGATATTTTGCTGTCTAATGTGGACATGGTCAGCCCGGTTGAAATTTCTCTCGCCTGCAGTCACGTCCCGAGTTTGTAATATTATTTCTCTTCATGACCAAAATCGCATAGTTCAGCTTCTGGCCTTCAAGCTGCTTCTTCTTAGAGGGCTGCTGAGAATAGCAAGTCTCGTCACGAAGCAGTCTCCAGTGGACCGACGTTCTCAAGCTAGTGGCGTTTTCTGTCCCCCCCTTCCTCTCTCTCCACCTCAGTTTAGTTCTGAGAAATCAAGCGAACAGTGCTTTCCTCAATAACATGTAGAATGAATAAAAATAATTATCGATGTAATCATTGGGCGAATCAAATTTTGGTGTGATACTTATAAATTTTTGGTTTATGTAATCGTTTGTTTGTTAAAGTTGAGTATGTGTTGTTTTAATAATATCGGGCCGGCCCATTCTCGAAAAACTTAAATAAGTTGTTAATATCATTAAATGGGAAACTTACAAATGCCAAATCAAATGGTAAACTGAATTAATTATTTACATTTTTAAATAAAACAGGGAACCTATAGACCAAGCTACTTGTGGAGTGTTTATTTATTTATGATATACATTATTCCCTTAAACGATCCACCAGCTCCCAAGTTGCTTGTGTCAGGGAGTTCCAAATTGTTTGGTTCTCCACCTCGTGCCACCTCTGGTCAATAACTTTATTTTTCTTATTATTCTTACCCAGCAAGTTTCCAAGGCCTTTTTTTATTTAATTTAAAATAATTTAATTTTGAGGCACGAGGGGCGTTACAATTGGTAGCAGAGCATGGTTTGGTCTCTAGGCATACCTTAATCGAGTAGGCATACCTAAAAGAAATAAAGAAATATTATTAAAAAAAATTATTTAACTTTTTGTGATAGCAATTTTGTATTTTTAAAATTGTAAACTGATCGCTGGTACACCCTGTAATTTTATTGAGCTTAAAATTTTAAAATTTATATTGAGTTTTAAAGTCCCGTGCGGACTTAGTTAGCGCGCAGCGCGAGACGTCGCTCTGTCAGGCCGCGCAGCGGGCCGGCAGCCCGACGTGTCTTTTTCCTGAGCATCAGCTGGACTCTCTTCCCCCACCCCCCTTCTCTAGCCGCCCGACGGCCGAGGGCCGCCGCGTCAGTTGACAGCGGCAATCTTATCATACCTATGTGCCTCCGTGCTCGTGCGGACTTCCCCCCATCCTCCGCAAGTCCCAGAGGTCTCTTACCTCTGCGGGATGTAACCAGACGTACCAACTTATATGTTTGTCGGTCGTAATAATAATGAACAGAGCACGTTGTGTGAACAGTATTTTGTTTACTAATGAGTCCCCAAATATTACTATAATGTCCTTTCGGGCCGTCGTGTTTTGTTTGTATTATTTTGCGGCGCCTTGCGCGTGCCGACACGTTATCTCTTCACCTCATGACAGGGCCGCCAACCACGCGGAACCCCTCTCTCCTCTCCTGCGTGCTCCTCCCACGTACCACGTATTTTTTAAACAAACAATCCATGCTTGGTATGTCCTAATAATTTAATTTTGATGTCACAAGACACGCACTGTAAATAATCTATACTGCATTAAATTTAGCAGCAGAGTATTTTCTTAGTCTAGGGAAATGTAAATTATAAGATAATAATTATATATTTATATAACTTATAATAATATTAAAAATACAAAGAATATGATAATATAAACTATTTTGTTTCAGCTAATGATAAGAAACTGCCATTGTATAATATTTCTAAGTATCTTAAAACTAACAATTAAGTTTTTTTAATAATACATAAAATAAATCTGAAAAAGGGTCCATTCATTACATAATATAAAATAAGAATATGCTCTTAAGTAATATACACAACTACTCTAATCCAATTGCGTCGTTCACAAGCAACGTGAATATACTTCGACATATAATTTCATTGTGTTACCATATCCATCCATGTGACTAGCTTTTATTTAAATGATTTTCGTGATCAACCAACGAGAGGTGCAGTCACTACCTTCAACTGAAGGTTTATTAGATTATATTTGTCAGTGTGTCGGTCGAATTTTCCCCACACATATTTTTTATGCTAGCACTGCGATGATGATTTTTTTGTTAAGATTTTACGTCGACGCATAGGTAAACAACTAAGAGATAAAGTTTAAACTATCAAAGTAGGTGAGTGATAAATTTTGTAATTACGATTTTTATTGTAAACCATTTATTTCCTAAAAATTTTTTAACATTAAGTATTTTTTTTATTGTCAGGTGATGTACAGCTACGTACAGAAAACTGAGCACCGCAGCTCGTACATCTATGTTTGCAAAAAAAAATTTTTTAGTTAACATTTTTTTTATTGCACTCTCTCCAAAGTTAGTAGTTTATTTTGCATCCTTATGATGATATGATTTTGCATTGTTTTGCAATTGTGACTTCCAAGGTGGCATCAAGGTTTTATTTTGTGTGTTTCCTAAAAGTCGAGCAAGGTCAAGCTAGCCACCGAGCAGCGCTAAAGTAAGGGTCCTCTGAGCCAACGAGCCACGACCCGGTCCTCTAGGTGAAACATCCTATGACCACCGAGTGTCACTGGGTTAGATCCCCAGCACTCACCCTTTGGACGACCTATGTTCAAACCCCCTCTCAGGCAGTGTGAACATTTGTGCCCGACATGGAAGATCCGACAGCGAAATGTATAATTAATTTAAAATTAGTTTTTTTAGGATCATAATATATCATGTTACGATTTTACTTATAGTTTTTTTATTAAATTTGAGTGCAAGAATTATGATTAATTAAAATTATATAATAACTACAATATTATATCAGTCAATTTCTTAAAATCTAATTTTTTTCACACTATCCATTTTTCATCCAAATTCGTTTATCTTTCTGGTTTCGAACCCGAACTAACTCAGGGGTGAAATTCCCTCATAGGTCTCTCTGCTTCAGCCTGATGGTCTGATCAACCGTCAGAGCTTGAACATATTGAGCCTATGTGAGTTAATAAATGTAGGTATCCGGGATAGAGGTGTACTTCGCTTTTTAAGCAAGTATTAAATTCATCATTTCGTCTGATCCATCGTCAGATTGTGCAGAGCTATGACTCAATGCCTTCGACTTCTTATGGACAGCGAAACAATTATGTACTGGGGTTATATTTCCAATTTAGTTTGTAAGTTACGGGTCCTCATACCCATTTATAGGGGTTACAATCCCCATCAGTCACTGAATGCTCAAGGACGCTTATCCCTTGTTTCGGCCTCAGTGCTTTTCGGCCTCCCTCATAGCGCCCATTTTGTGTTCCTACACGATACCCAATATCTGAGATCAACTAGATGAATGTCATTTCATTAATATAGCAACATAATAATAATGTTAAATAGTAGTAAGCATACAGGTACATTGAATTTAATTTTTATTTATTAATTATTTTAAAGATTTAATTTAAATATTTCAAACCAAGTTTAAATGGACCCTATTTAATTATAAACCTTGTGTTTGACTTATAAGGAGTTACAGTCAAAGGTCATGGAATTAATTCTGCGTTTATTATAAGTACTAGGGCAACTGGCAATCTTTTTTTTCTCTTTGCTCATTAATAATAATAAAATAAAGCATATAAACTTACGTAATCCCCCGAAATTAAGCAGCTACGAGGTGACTAGTCCCATTTTAATATTTATGGTAATCACGGAAAGTGGTGAAAGAATTTTAACCCCCAAAGAGAGATCCACTAAATTAATTTGGGTTTGTTTAAGCATCCCGTTGCTACGCGAGCACACTCTAGGTAATTTAAGATAATTTTATTTTTAATTTTTACTTACGTAAGTTCAGTCTTTAACAAGCTAATTGACGAAAATAGTTTTAATTTTTTACTTAGTAATACCTCTCTGATGGGTTTTGTTTTTTGAATCTTCATGAATTTTGTTCGATGATTTTATCTTTTTAATTTCTGATTACATTCTTCTTTAAATAATCATAATTCGTAAAGTAAGCAAGAATATTGTTTGTAGTTTTTTTTATTGATTTTGAGTAAGTACTTTTACGTGTTTATTTCTTTATTTTCCTTGTACTGTGACATATATTTTGACTGAAAGGTGTTCCAACTGTTATAGCATCCCACATAACCTCAATGTGTGGCATTGGAAGTTACCCAAAGACACTACCGGTATAACATATGAAAGTTTCAGATATGTCAGATCGTTTACATTTGCTGTACTATGTTGTTATGTATTAACTAAAGAATTAGTATAATTAACTATAGAGAAATAAGAACATATTACCATTTATAACCAAACATAATATGTTAAAAAGAATTAAGACATACCTAATGAAATAAACAACTGGGAAACAAAATAACACGCAAATATCAGATTGGTGCTGGTTGTAAATATAGGCCTTTGTAAAAACAACAATGTAAAACAAACAAAACAATTAACATATTAACAAATATTACTGAGTATTATATATTAAGTAACGAGCTCGTGGACAACTAGGTACGTACCAAGTATTTATATTAGATATAAGTAAAAAAACAAGTTAAGTTACTCAACAAAAATTAGTAAAAAAAAATTAATTCATCAAACAAATATTAAATTATTGAAGTCTTCTTATAATTCCTTCTTCAGAATGAATATTAATTGCCGGAAATGTTCCAAAGTGTAGAAATCAATATTATTTCGTTCATTCAAGTTCAATACTAGAAACTTGCATGATGATCACGCAGAAGTTGAAAACAGTTACATAAACTTAAAATAATAATAATAATGAAATTTCTGGCCTTTGTTTTGAAGAGGTTAATTCCCAAAAATGAATTTAGATTCCTGGAACACCAAAGCCAGGATGAGGCCCATGACTCAAACCGCTATGAAATGAAACCACAAAAATATTAACCTCCAAACATAAAAAATAATTATCATGGGATACACTTTTCCCACAGACGAAACATTTACTCACCCAAAACTGCGGTAACAGATAAGTTATTACATTTTGTGGTGGTTTTTACATCCGCACCAAAAAATTACATGCCAAATGGCCGAAAAGAAATTGAAAAAGGGCACGACACGACAGAAATCATAGAGTATACAATAAGTAGAATTATACAAACAAAACAAAATATTTATATAACCATTATTGTAGTAGAGTTTCCCTTACACATTTGATTATAATAGATACAAACACATTTAAGACATTATTAATTAAAAAGCTACACAAAACTTTAACATTAAGATAATAAAATATGTAAAGGTATACAAATATTAAATACAATCTTTGCATAAAAATATTAAAATTTATTGAACATGAAAGATTAAAAAAAAGAAATGTAAATAAATTAATTACTCATAAAATCACGAGTGCCATACCTAAAAACGGCACAGTACGTAAATGTGATGTACAGTGACGTACATAGAGTGTGAGCACCGAAACTGTCACATCTAGCCATTTTTCCTTTTTCTTTTGCATTCTACCCCAAAGTTGTATGTATTTTACATCGTTATCGATGAGATGCTTTATTTAAGTAAGAGCTACGTGACTTCCAGACGGCAAACTGGTTTCTTTAATGTGTTTTTCTAAAATAGAAGCAAGGTCAAGCTAGCCAACGAGCGGCGCAAAAGTAAGGGTCCTCTGAGCCAACAAGCAATGACCAGGTCCTCTGACTGAAATATCTCATGACCATTTTTCAGTGTTCTTTGGATTACATTCCCACCACTCATCTTTGAACGGCCTATGTTCAAACCCCCTCTCAGGCAGTGCGAAACCTATCAGCAGTCATGGAAGATCTAACCGTTCCATTATAATTTATCCCCTTTTTGATTTATAATTGTTGGTTTATTGCATTTTACATTTCTTTAAGTTATTTTATATTTGAGTGCGAAGAGTCGTTAATTTATCGTTTGTTTGCAGAGAATTTTAAATAATAAATATTAGTTGATTATATTAAACATCAGAGTGGTATGCACTGAAATTTCTTAATTTATCAAATATTTAATATTTTTAAATTCATCATTTCATACGGATGGTTCATCTTTTGGGTTGTTTATCCCAATCATTTAAAATTCCGCAAGGGGAATTCCACCCTTAGGTCCTGTGTCACTCTGGGACTGAGGTTCTGTTTCGCCTTCGGGCAAGCAGCAAATTCGACAATCTTCTCCATCGCCTGATTGTGCAGGGCTGAGTCCCAATGCCTTCGGCTTCTTATGGAAAGACTATTTTCAGGGGAACACAAATCCCCACCTTTCTTTACTGGCCCTCGACAGACCAAGTTCCGGTTCCGGCCCAGTGTTTTCGGCCCGTCTCACAGTGCCCATGTTTAGATTTTTGTCACGTGACACCATTACCAACACCTGAGGTCAACTTTCCTCATGACATCATTCACCGTTAAGGGTAATTTAAATAATTATAATACACCTTCGATTTAATCAAAATATTTTTTTTGTAAGTAGTAGGATATAGGCGAACCTGGTTACTCGCCCAACCAAAGATTGTCATTGTTACAGTTTTTTTTCTATGCTCCGCATTCAAGCGGGGGAGTATGTGCCGGAAATTAGGCATTTCAACACCTTTTTTAATTTTTACTATAATTTTTAATTAATTTTGGAAATATTATTTTTCTAATTTTATTTGGTTACAAGTGGGCGATTTACTTTTTTGTTAGAACGGTGTAAGCCTCGTGATTAAACTTTGTGCCAGTAGTCTGAAGCACCTTTCCCAGAGACGTATCAGATATTTTGCAGATCTCATACTTGGCTGGCAACCAGCTTTAAATTTCTCTCGCCTGCAGTCACGTCCCGAGTTTGTAATATTATTTCTCTTCATGACCAAAACTGCATGAAGCAGCTTCTGGGCTGCAAGCTGCTACTTCTCAGAGACCTGCTGAGAGTTGTAAGTCTTGTCACGAATAAGGCTCTAGTGGAGCTGTGTTCCCAGCAGAGTGGTGTTTGCTGTACCCCCCTTCCTCTCTTTCCACCTCACATTATTTCTGAGAAATAAAGCTAGGAGCAGTGACCTGACGGGACGATGGCATATTTCAAGGACCTTCTCCCTGGCCCTAAAGAGACCTCCGTGACACCTAGCGGCAGAAAAAAGCAACTTCACCCATGGTGGCCAGCGAGCTGAGACTACGCTCGTGACACCTGGTGGCGAGTCAGTTCACCGCCTCCGTTATTTACCCTTTACGCCGCCAGAGCGCAGTGCCGCTACGCCTTATGGCCTTATGCTTCTTCCTCGCGACCAGTAGAAGTCGATTGTTTGTTGCTTCCTGTACCTGCCGGTAGAGACCGCAGGAGTCACTCTTCGGCGCGAACTACTGAAGTAATGCTTACAACCACTAGGGCACCTTCGGAAATTTTCGGCCTAGTACCGAACCTCCCCCCTCCTTTGACCTAGGGCCTCACTGCCCGATTTAATTAGGAGCTTTGTCCGCCATTTCGGCACTCAGTCCTCTGATCGCGGCTACTGACCACGTCTTCTCGGCGTCCTCTGCGCTAGGAGGCTTTTCGCGGGAATTGCGAATTCGTGTGCAGAAGAGATGTAGTCAGTTGCTCTAAGGGATGTGATCCCATTTGTTCAGTAGTCGGTCAGTAGTAGTAATTAGTTCAAGTCATGTCTCTTATTTTAAAGTTTTAGTATTTTTTATTTTTTTTTCTAAATTTTTGGTTTCGTTCGCGCATCCGCGACTTCTCGGTCCGCGGCATCCTGATGTCGGTGCGTGACACCTAGTGAGCTCCGAACTCTACACCCTGTTTGTGTCGAAGTGCTGGAGAGACAAATTGCTCCCAGCTCGTGGTCCTGCACCTCCACTTCGTGTCACATTAGAAGAGATGTTCCCCCGACCCGACGTGATCCTTTGAAGACCCGGGTGGTAATGTAAAATCAACATCCCCTCTTTTTAGCTACAAACTACATTAATCGAATGAATAGCCTACCAGCGAACAGTGCTTTCCTCAATAACATGTAGAATGAATAAAAATAATTATCGATGTAATCATTGGGCGAATCAAATTTTGGTGTGATACTTATAAATTTTTGGTTTATGTAATCGTTTATTTGTTAAAGTTGAGTATGTGTTGTTTTAATAATATCGGGCCGGTTCATTCTCGAAAAACTTAAATAAATTGTTAATATCATTAAATGGGAAACTTACAAATGCCAAATCAAATGGAAAACTGAATTAATTATTTACATTTTTAAATAAAACAGGGACCCTATAGACCAAGCTACTTGTGTAGTGTTTATTTATTTATGATATACCTTATTCCATTAAACTATCCACCAGGGAGTTCCAAATTTTCCTGTTCTCCACCTCGTGCCACCTCTGGTCAATAACTTTATTTTTCTTATTATTCTTACCCAGCAAGTTTCCAAGGCCTTTTTTTTTAATTAATTAAAAATAATTTAATTTTGAGGCACGAGGGGCGGTACAATATATACATATACACACACCTTGGCATAAGTGGTGGGATTTCAGTCTGCCAGCGGCTTCCATTGAGGAAAGATCTATTGTCTTTTTTTCCCCTCAGCAAGTTCGAACAGAGGACTCCATGACGTAAGTGTGTTTTTAAATTGTTTTTATTAAAATTGTATTATTTAATTTTTTTAAAAATTAAAATATTTTTTACAAATTTATAGAATAAAAATTACGGATTTTCAAGATGGCAGCTGTAACAAAATTTGCAACCATGATGTCATAATTTAAAATGGCTGATAGTTCTAGAAAACCAAATGGTGGAATTCAAAATGGCGGAAAGTTCGAGCAAAAAACTGTGGATACAAGATAGCAAATCTAAAATGGCGGATACAAAATGGCCGCTGGGGTCAATGTTCAAGGTCAAGGTCATTTAAGAATGCCTCTGTGACTTCACAAACCAATATGGCCGCCGTGACGTCAGAGAGGTGAGTCAGCTCCACCTTCATACCTGGAACCCAGGGCTCTGACATTTGTACTGGAGCCAAAGCCTTTTTTGTGACCAAAGTATTTTGGAGCCAAAGACATTTTGAAATCAAAGAATGTTGGAGCCAAAGACTCAATGAGCCAATGACTGTTGGAGTCCATTAACTTTGGAGGCAAAAGTCTGTTGGAGTCAAAGACTGTTAGAGCCAATGTATTTTGGAGCCAATATACTCTTGGATACATAGACTGTTGGAATCATACCCTATCGCTATTTGGATAACACATCCTACTGATTTTATGATCATGCACATGTACGTCCTTTTCGTAAATGTGCTTCTTTTTTGTCGAATTTTCGTCCAAATGTGCGTCTGTTTTCGTTAAATGATTTTTGTTTTAGTTGAATTTTCGTTCAAATGTGCGTCTTTTCTTTAAATATGCTTCCTTTTTGTAGAAATTACATCCAAATATGTTTTTTTTAATACAAGTCCTGTATTAACATTGCGTGTTCGGTTTGTACATTGAGTGTTCAATATGTGTTCGGTGTGCACATTGCGTGTTCAATACATGTTCGGTGTGTACATGGCATATTCAATGTGTTCATTGCATGTTTAGTGTGTACATTGTATGGTCATTGCGGGTTAATATTGTGTTCATTACGAGAGTTCATTACATGTTGATTGTCTTCCATGAGTATGTATTGCGTGTCTATTTATTTTGTTGAATGTGCTATTTTTTAACTCGTTTATTAATGTAAATGGATCGTATTTTAATTTGAAAATTATTACGTCAGTCGCGGGTATATAAGCGAGGCCCAGGTGACATGACTTTCAGTCCTTCTCTGAAACTTGTGCAGGGTGAATCGGTTTCTTAGTACGTAACCTGATATTTAGTTCCTGTTCTAATGTCGAGCTCCATGAAAAGTTTACCATCGACGGAGCAGAACCTGATGGCAGCGAGGACGACGGTGAAGCAAATCTCGTTGGCATCGTCGACGACAACCACGAAGACATTGAAGGAAGCTGTACCATCGACTGTAGAGATCTCATCAGCACGTTGAATATCGTGATGGAATGTTTATCATCGTCACCAACAACAACTGAGGAAACTTCACTGTCATGGTTCCTCCCGCAGAAGAGACTTTAATTCCTGCATTGCCGGCTGCAGCGGAAACCATGATTAACAATGTTTCGTCCTCAATGGAGACTTAAATGTCTGGTGATTCGTCAAAAGCTATCAAGCATCGATGTTGCAACTTTGGCAATATCAGTGCCCGGTTCGGGTCTAAAAGGATCGTCTTCGTCGGCTAGACTGCAATGTGGTTACTGTGATATGTCGTTTGCATTTGTCCATAATGCACAAACACATGAGCGGAGTAAAAGCATGAAGAATCTATCTTGTATGAAGTTTTTCTGCAATAAGTGTAATATGGGGTTTACTCGTATTGACAATTTGAGACGACATGCGAAAAACTGTAAAGGTAAAGTCCGTGTGCCTACTCTGCCGCCCTCTGGTCCTTCTACCTGGCCAAAACACCAAGGAGGCACAGATGTCAACAGTGAAAGCATGGGAACGAGCTAAATGGTGCCTTGTTAGGCGTGTAGTAAAATCATGAGAACCTTGAGCCGACTTGGTAGGCCATATTATACAGGATACAATAGTTAAATATTAACTTGTCATAAAATTAATAGAGTCTGTAGTTTTAGTTAAATAAATACAACTATATCGTTTCTCTGTTCCTTATATTTTCCTTTCTTTTTTGGTTTTAATTAAAATAATAACAATAACATGTTTAATATCAAATTCTGAGTATACAGTCATACTGTCAGTTGAAATAAATGTTAAGGTAAGGGGCCCCTTTAGATACTTAACTTTAACACATTGATTTTGATGGTACGTTATGAATAACATAGGTTGAGTAAAAAAAATTAATAAAAAACAATGCGGAAAATGCTAGGTTAAATTTTCTCTTTAGATATGTGGTGGCTCATGGTTGCTCTTCTGCACGCAGAAAGTAACAAAGAAGACAATCTTTCCTGATTAGACGAGCTGCAGCAGGCACTGAGGAGCACCCTGACTCAGTTGACGAAGACGTTGTGTGTCACGAAGTAATCGCGCCCATGGCCATCCACGTCTTCCGCACACACACTGTACATAAATATATTACAAAATAAGATAACTAAACGAAATATAATTTGCACATATTCTCGAAGGAATATGCGATTTTACTCACCAATTGCGGTGTACGGAGAAGAAATTAAGACACTGATGTCAACAGATTAAAAAACGGCCGAAGCTTAGAACAGTTACATTATGGCCGGCATGCTTCAAAAAGAAAGAAGTATTATTTTGTGCAAATGAAGAAGACCATAGAGTTGAGACATGAAAGACTGCACATGTAAAACAAATAGAGTTACACTATACTACAGTTTCCCAAATCAACATTATGGACAAAGGTAAAATCATTTTGTTATAAAACTAATATAGGAATTTTAACACACAAACTTGTATTTTAAATATATATAAATTATGCTGAACATGTTGGTTACAAAATAATTTACAAATTCAAGAATAATAAAAAAATTATGGCTCCCAGTTTGCTATACAAAATAAAGTAAAAACAATAACTATAAAATAGATAGACAAAGTGAGTATACGCATTACCAATTTGTGCAATGGCACACTACTGTTCAAATACCTGTTTATTTTCGACTCCTCTCTTTAGATTGGAAACTTGTATGCGTACAAGCCGAAAAACGTATGTTCAGCAACCGATTGCGATGACTTCTTGACATCAATCTAAGCCTAATACAGTTATCGGTGTATTACAGGTAAATTATAACGGTTTCCACTTGAAGAAATCTGCATTCTGTGGAACGTTGAAAGACTACTATTATCTAAATGCATTCAATGAGTCAAAATACATGGCTACTATTCTTGTTAATATCCAGCGCAACATAATCAATAACTTACAGATGGTGTAGTAACATATGGATCTTTAAAATATAATTTCTGGTTGGACAGTGTATATGGCAAATCATTTCCGTTCGAGGACAAAGTGAAGAAGTGCGCATTAAAGACAGTGTATACTCCCATTTACAATTCCAACGATGTGAAGCAGTCTGTTAAGCACAGTATCGAGAAACTCCGTCGGAAAGAAAAAGACTTTGTAGGAATAGGATCTGCCTGGTCTTTGTCTTAGGTAAACCATTTGGAGTTGAGAATTAGTCAGTTCAACCCAATGCACAAATAATAATTATTAATGCTAACTTTAGCAAGTGTTCCTGTAATTGTTGAGGATTTATGTATATATAAAAATATTTTTAATCTTGTGGTTTTATATCTTGTACCTGTCACTTTTGTGATATTTTTTTGTGAAATTTATATATATATATATATATATATATATATATATATATATATATATATATATATATATATATATTAATTGACCAGAGTTTAAAACGAGAAAGGATATCGATCGAATAAATTATTATATTAATGAGTGATTTATTTATGATTTTTGTTTTTCCCCCAATTTCTAGTTTCATCCTGTACATACAATTTTATAAGAAGCGGGCAATATATCTTTATCGGCAACCTGGAGACTTGTAGACAAGTAACTAAGTTTTTTTAATAAGTAATTTATATAAATTCAATATTTTGCATCAATCAAGTATAAAACCAAGGACAGGAATCAATCGAATTATTAGTATATTAATTGCAGGATTTTTTTATGAATTTTGAATTTTTCCTAAATTTTAAACTAAATACAGAATTACAAGATGGTATGAAATTTCAATATGGTGGGCACAACAATAATAAATTATTAGTGCACTTTAGCGTGTGAAAATTAATCTAACATGCAGTAGCACGCTTTAGCAGACGAAACTTATATGTTGAATCCTAGATGTCGTCCTCCAGCATACAAGAACAAGATGCAGACGTGACATCATACTAGCCAGCGATTGGCATTAGTGGTGGGAGCTCAGTCTGTCGGTGGCTTACGTAGAGGAAGGATCTGTCGTAATTTATTTATTTTGTCTTCACCATTTTCGAACTGAAACCTCTATGAAATGAGTGCTCTTTAATTACAATTTATTAAAATTCTATTTAAATAATTTTATTTTAAATTTTTTCCTTTTTTCCGATAATAATTACGAATTTTTAGTATGGCGGTCGTTATATAATTATCCAAAATGGCAGAATATTTTTGTTACTAAAATTCTTTAATTTAAATTATTTCCTCGATTTCCTAGTATGAAAAAAACCAATTTTCAAGACAATGGTCGTAACTAAAAATGTAATGGTGACATTATTACTCGAAATGGCGGCCATAGCATCCTAATTGTCTCGGTCACGACCTCGGAGGCTTAGGGAGGCTTGTAGATACGGACTTTAAGTCTCTTTGTGGACTTTTCAAGCCTTTGAAATTTTTGAGGACTAAAACGGGTAATTTTCCCTCAAAACATAATATTTTCCCTTGAAATATAAAAACAATTTTGAGAATTTTTGATTGTTTTTCGAAAAAACTGGTATTTGTGGCAGATTTTGACGAATTTTGTGCAAATAATGACCAATTTAAAGTATTCTGGAAAAATTTGAACGTAAGGTCAAGGTCATCTATATGACCACCGTGACGCTACATTTCAAAATGGCTGACATCGGCACCACCACCACACCCTGAATCCTGGCGCAGGAGGAACTACTTACCTGGCTGCCGATTATGTGCCTGGCTACTGAATATAATATGCCTAACTACCAACTGGATGTGTCTTGTCACCTTCTGGACGTGCGTTCCTAGCTACAAAATAGAAATATCTTGTAGCAATTGAGAAATATTAGTTATTTGCAATTTTTTTGTTCATTTAGAAAATATGTAATATATTTTTTATTTGTATTTTCATTGTTTTGTTCCTTTATTACGTAATTTTTTTCAAGATGGCGGACGTCTCATCAATATACAAAATGACATAATGTTCTAGGATCCAAAATAGTAAGTGTGACATAAGCAAGATTTTTTATGAAAATTTTATTTAAATTGTAAATTAGTTTTTTATTATTATTTGTTAATAAATTACATGATTACTCACGCCGGAAATCGAACCGAGATACAGGAAGGATTCAGTAACTATATAATTGAATGAACATTTTCTTTTATATTTTTGGAAAATATTTTTAGAATTGTTTGTCAATTATTAAAGAATTTAAAGTTAATGGGCAAGTCAAGTTCGGCTCCCCTCCAGAGGCTTACTGGAGGCTTTTCAATGAATAATTGAAGCCTCTATGAGGAATTTTCGTTTTTCAAAGACAAAAATATTTTCAGACATTTGAAATTTCGAATTTTTTTCATTCTTATGTAATAAAACTGAAAATGTTCCCCAAAAACGGGAATTTTCCCTCGAAATAGGGAAATTAAAAGTAATTTTGTGCAATTGTGTCATTTTTAAGGAATTTTAATTGCGGAAACACTTGCACACAGCCAATTTCCCACGATTGGCAAGCTAACAAGCCATCAAGCCATCAAGCCGTAGTCCCATAAGAATAACATTGTGCCAGAATGTCCATTTTCTACTACTATCTTAGACGATATGTAGGCCTAATCCTTTTTTACCCCATTAGGGGTGGAACTCTTTTATTATATAGGTTTTGAGTATTAGTTAGTCAAAGATATTCCTTGTAAAAATAATAAAATACTCAATATTAGTTAATAAATTTTCGTGTTATGGCGGAACTAAAAGAAAAAATTCAAACAAACCAACACTCACACAAACAAAAGATTTTTAACTAATTTTTATTTCTTAAGCAGTTTCGAGTAGTTTGTTTTGGTTTCATGTTATCTACAGATGTTTTTATTCGAAAACTTTATTTTATTATTTGAAAAAAAAAAAAATATATATATATATATATATATATATATATATATATATATATATATTTGAGAAATGTTTCACAAGATTTTTTGTAGTCATATGGATAGCAGGAAACGATTTTTTAAGCTTCGAAAATGAATGGACCGAATTAATGGTGGCTAGGAAGCAGGTTTACGCCGTGAGTGGGGCTGTTAAGAGTTACAAAATCGCCCCTGACTCATGTCACACGATGCAGACAATGAGGATGGAAGAATTAGTACACGCCGTGAGCTCCCGAGGAACGTGTTGCTGTAGGGCGCTGCTATTGCCAGGTCTTGCAGTGTCACGAGCTAAGAGCGCTGTGCACGAGACTGACGCGCTGTATCGACGACTTGCGAGAGCTGTGGTCCAGGAACCTCCTCCCCCCCCCCCCCCAAACACCATCCTAGGCGGTGATACAAGCCGCATTCAATGGCGCTGATTTGGAGGGAGCGAAGGGCGGTCCGGAGACACACCTGCGTCAGCGCTTCTCGAGGAGCTACTTGCCTGAATTGTCGACGAGCTATTCACGAGATCCTGCGAGGGCAAGTGTTGAATCTCCGCTTGGCCTCCTACCAGTTAGCACCCGCTCACTTCCTCACCGAAGGCATTACTTCAGATTCACGGAACCTGCCTGAGTTTGCCAACAAGATTAGCATTTCACAGTAATATATTTTTTTCCCCAATACGGATACTCTAAACCACTAACTAACTTAAAAGTAATACTTCTGGTGTGGTATTATTGTAATTAAGTGTAATAGAAAGTAACACCACTTGAGGAACCTTTTTTTCTGTTATTTAAATTACAAAAGCACTGAAGAAAAATGTCTTCGGTTTTAAGAAAATAAATAAAATTGTAACATTTATTAAACTATATTAACAGGATCATAATGTATGAATTCATTTTAATACTTCTTTTTTTCAAACATTGTTCAATTAAAATTAATTTATTTTTAATTTTTTTGGACGACAAATGTAAATTTTAATTTATTAAAATAATAACTTTTACATATGTTCTTAATTATATACAATATGACAATTTTTCTTTTTGCTACTGAATTTTTTTTTATTTTAAAAAAAAAGGTAGTTAATGCTCGCCAGTAATGTGTAAATATCTGTAACAAACCAATTTATTTGTGATTATATATTTAAAATACTCAGACATAATATAATTTACTGTAAAATTCTTAAAATTATGCCGACCTTGATAAACATAAGAGGATTATTAACTTCAGGAAAAAAACTGTACAAAATTTTCCTTCTGCATGCCCACCAGTGTGGTATAAGTGGCTAAACCTGTGCACGCCCAACAGCGTGGTGGCCGAGGCTACACCTGGTGAGTGCCTTCAGGTAGTACTCAGGGTTATACCTAGTGCGTGCTTATGAGCGCGGTGAAGAAGGCTATAATTAGTGCGCGCCAATCAGCATTGTGCACGGGGCTACGCCTGGTGCGCGCCCACCAGCCTGGTGGCCAGGGCTGTAAAAAATGTTTGCCCATCAGTGTGGTGACATGGCTACACCTGATGTGTATCTTCTACCGTGCTGGCCATGCTACACATTTTGCACACCATTAGCGTGGTGGCCATGGATATACCTGGTGCGCGTCCGACAGTGTGGGGGTCAGGGGTAAACTTGGTAGGCACCCAACAGTTTGGTTGCCAGGGCTACACCAAATGATCGACCAACAGCGTGGAGGCTACACTTGTTGCGTGCCCATCATCATGGTGACTGGGGTTGTAAATGGTGAGCTAGAGCTGCATTTGGATGGTGCTTATCACTATGGTGCCCAGGTGTACACTTGGTGCCCACTTATTAGCATGGTGACCAAGCCTACAGCTGGTGCACGCCTATCAACTTGATGATAATGGCTACACCTGGTGTGTGACTATCAGTATAATGGCCAGGGCTACAATTGGTGAGCGCCATCAGCATGGTGGCCGGGGCTATAATTGGTGCAAGACCATTAGTCTTCGAGCTGGTGCTACACTTAGTGTGCGCCATGTTACCATGGTCCTTCTGGCCTATTACTCTCCTTTCAGTTCTGGCTAAGGTGCTGGAAAAGTTAATGAATGCACGACTCGCTGAACACCTTGAAGAAAAAAGAGGGATTACTTATCCGTCAGTACGGCTTCCGGTGAGGTGTTGGAACCAAAATTGCACTTCACGATCTCCTCAGCAGTGTTGGTGTAGTTAGGGAAAAATACCTGATGAGGATATTCCTGGATTTTTTGTTCCATTTTATAATGCCTGGTGGCCGGGTATTCCCAACCGATTGCGCGAACTGGTGTGTCCTTCGAACCTCTATTACCTGGTGATGGATTACTTTCGCGATCGCAAAGTTGTTTGGGAATTTCATAACACGAGAGTTGAAAAGATCTTGTCTAAAGGCTGCCACCAGGGCTCTGTTCTAGGTCCCATGTTCTGCAACATCCTCTTCGATGAATTTCCCCGAACTCAGTTCCCGGAGCGATGTGTGGCCATCGTGTATGCTGATGACGGATTGATTCTGGTTCCGGGTAACTCACGCGCTAACCTTGAGCGGATATTTGAAGTTATCACACAGCGGATAACATCTTGGGCTGCATCGGTGAAGCTTCGGTTTTCATTGGGCAAGTCTAGGTGTATGATGTTAAAGAGACGATTTAAGTGAGCCTGGGTACACTATCCACATGTGTACCTAGGGGGTGAACGCATTGAATTTGTTGCTAGCATAAAGTACCTGGGAGTCATTTCTGATGACCGACTCCATTTCTTTCTTCACTTGGAGTACGTGTCACAGAAGGCAGTGGAGCTGTTTTATCGGCTCCACCGACACTCCCCGATCACCAGGGGACTATCTTCGAGCACTTTGCTGAGTTTGTATCGTGGGGTGTTCATCCCGTTCATGACTTAGAGCGCAGTTGCATGGAACTATCGGTCTGGACTCGTGCATATGAGAAGGAAGCTGCAATCGGCGCAGCCTGCTGCTCTTCTTGCGGTGACCAAGGCGCATCACACTGTGTCTAATGACGCTCTACAGGTTATCACTGGGGCCACACCATTGGAATTTCTGGTTGCTGGAAAGGGCAGGCTTGCAGCCCTCGAGGTTTCTGGTGGTCTTACACTGAGGACTATGAGTTGCAGAGAGAGCTAACCTTGGTGAAGTGGCAGAGCAACTGGGATGCCTCTAATAAGGGGAGGTTTACTCACTCGGTTTTCCCGAGTGTGAAAGATCGGCTTCAGAACAATCACATTGAATTGACGCATGCCATGGTTCAGCTACTCTCTGGCCATGAAAATTTTAAGGCCAAACTTCCCCAGTTTGCCCCAGTGGAGAATCTGGTGTGATGTTACTGCCATATATTGGACAATGTGGGTCATGTACTCTACCACTGCATTAAGGTTGAGTACCTTCGGTAACAACTAAGATGGAAAGTGGGTCTCATCGGATGTGACTTTACCCTTGCAAGCATGGTGGCTCGGAATGATAGCTGGCTACTCTTTCAGGAGTTTGCGAGGGGGGTCATGGGTTGGCTTAAGGCGGCTGATCTTCTGCTTCCTCCAGTCTGATCATGGATTGCCTCCTGATTGGCTCGATGATTTGCTCTGAGGGTCCTGGGTGCTTGAGCTGGTGCTGGGTTGCAAGCACCCAGCAATAAGTAATTGTGGTCAGGTGACAGGCCCTCGACTGGAATGAGTTCGCTGAACAATGTATAGTGATAACTGTAATATTAGTGTCAATCACCCTGGTAGAAAGATCTTACTTGTACTCCGATTTAAATGGTGTACTGGGAAATGTGTAGTGCCTGATTCTGGGTTCGCTTGCGGCATCTATCCAGTAATGCTCTATATTATTGTCATTGGGAATCTGGCAGTGGTCTCTGGAGTGCTTGTGCCAATCACCCTGGTTGAAGGACTATCCTTGTCCTCGACTTTAAATTGTGTACTTGGAGTGGGTGTGTAGTGCCTTTAATCTCTGGGGGCTGAATTGTTGGTTCCCTACCCAGATGTGGCTAAGTCGGATGACTTAATTATGTTGGCGGAAGTCTAGCATATGGTGAGATCGTGGTGGTCTCGAGATTCCGAAGGTGGAACATCGCATCTCTGCATGTCTAGTATGTTCTGGAAGGGTCTGTGCCATCAATTTGGGTGAAACCTCCTCACTTCATTTGAAGCTTTGTCATTGATTCGCGTAGGCTGTGGGCGATCCGCGAGCTGACACAGTGGTGGGACCTGTTATCCAAGCCTGCTAGGTCCAGATGAAGGGCTCTGGATTTATGCAAAACTGTAAGTTGACTCCTAATCTACCCTAAAAGGGCGCAGATTTAGGAGGGGAGGAGGAGGATGAGCCGGCCTTTGGGCCAGAAAACAGTGAGCATGCTCGACCACAAACTGCACCCACTATTGAAGAGCGCAAAGTCATTCACTCGAACTTGAATGACCAGAACCACTTTTTGCAGTTATTGTGTCAAAACATAATTACATCATTACTATGGAAAAACCAACCAGCTTGTCATACAAAATGTAACACACATATCATCCCTGTTTAATGTATATTCGTGTAGTGCACGCGACACCGCACATGGCATTCAAGCTGGTCCATGGCTGTCACCTCCAAACCTCGCCTGTTCTGCAGCCAATGCGCGGATGCACACGTGAACAAATTGCCGTCAGCACATATAAAAAAAAGTGCTAGCAATATTTTATTGTGTAACACCTGTCTATAACTCAGGTTGCCAATTCAAATATTAATAATAGAAATATGTCCAAAAGTATTTTCTATATATAAAGAAAAATTGTTCTGAACTAAACATAAAAATTATCTTAATTTAAGGGGCAAAAAAAAGTATGAATAACTTTAGAATTGCTAAAAGACTCAGTAACTAGAATAAGTAATTAAACTTTAAAACCATAATGAATCCATTGGTTTCGATCTCACCATTTAAATAAAATATATGAAATTAAACATCTTTCCATGTATCTCACCGCCTTTTCAATGTTAAAATTATAGCAGAAAAAATACTTACCTAATAAATAGGCCAACATCAAAAAGAAAAAAATTCGAATTTAGAAGGAAAAGAAAACAGTTTACAGTAAACATAAAGTAGCGAAGCCTAAACTCACAAATACTCAAAACCACAAAGAAACTAGTCTCAACATGATAGCACAACACTCAACAAAAATAAAACTTAAACCAAAAACTAATCAACAATTTAAAATTTTACAATACATAATGGCGAAGGTTAACGTTATAAATTTAGTCAACGAATATATAAGATTCTTCTCTACTTTGAATGATTATGCTTATACTTCAATTGGGACCATCACTGACACTAGAAATATTTTTAATAACATAATGTCCATAATAGAAGTTCTGAAACCTTCCACACTGAAAATTTGCCTTTTTGCTGAATATGTACCGCCTACACAGTAATGATGAAGGGGTTTGGCAATCGGCCTTTGTTGTACTGGGCACTTACTTTAATCTGCGCCTGTTCAAAATTCAGCGTGGCCTCTTCCAATCCTTTTTAGCGTCCTCGGACTGTTTACCTGAAACCTCTCCGAGTAAACTACCCAAATATTAAGAATGAGATGGCACAGGTCTCTACCAAAAGAGACTTTATTTGGGGTGAACTGAGTAGAGGTTTTAACCACCATGATGAAAGCTAAATTAAAAAAACTTAAACTCTCGTTCCATTTATGCTGGTCCCTTTGGTGAAAACTGGTTAGGGCAACTTCAGTGATTTTGTTCAGCATTACAACTAAAATAGGCTAAGGGTAATACGGGCTAGTAGTTATGTGCTTAATGCCCCACGAGAAACACATTATGGAAACTACTTCTAACAAAGTCGGTTGGGTCCGAATTAAGCTCCTCAGGACTACCAAACTTTAACCATAACTTCTTAGTTAATGCCTTAGCGATTTGTATATTCTTCATGTCACAAGGGGGCAACAAAATGCAAAACTTACTGAAGCTGTCAACCAAATGACCTAGATAGCAGGCAAAATACATCCAAATACACGCTCCCAGGAGTAGGAGGAGAAAGCGGGTTCTGGGACAAATGTAAACATGTATTAAGCAAATATGGCGGCCCCCAGGAGTCGCTGTTTGCTAGGGGCCACCATATTGTCGGCCTGGGACAGTGTAAACATTGATTTCATAACCTTGACAACCAAACAGTGTCTGCTGAAGGTCACCATTGTTGTTGACATCCGTCACCTTAGTTCTACCTTTGGATGCCAGAGCGCACCACTGTCGCTTCGAATGCAGTAGTTTGGTACAAAAAAAAACTGGCAGCTGGGGTTTGACCCGGGGGACGCAAGAACCTCGAGGTTATAAAGCAGACACCTTACCAACAAGACCACGACATCAGTTGAGGAGTAGCGAAATAAATAAGGAAGATATGCTCACATTCTCAAAGAAACACTCTGAATATGCTTAAAACCAATGCCGCCATACTGCTATGTCTAAATTCCAAAAGATAAAGTATGCTAAAACAAACATCATTCTAGATGTGTTAAAAAACTCAAGATCAAAATTCAAGGTCATGGTCAAAGTTCAAGGTCAAGGTCAAAGTTCAATGCCAAAAGTCGATGTCAAAGGTATGGTGAACAGAAAATTATACCAACATGGTGCTAGCACACTCAAGCAGACGAAAACAAGATGGCGGCCTCCTGCGGACGAAGAAAATGTGGCAGACATTACGTCGTACCAGCTGACGATATATACCTTGTTATTGGTGGTGGTAGGTCAGTCTGTAGGTGGCTTCTGTGGAGGAAGGATCTGTAGTTTTTTTTTATTTTTTGCTCTTACCGGTTTCAAACCAAGGACAGGAGTAGATCTAATCAATCAGTATTCTAATAAGTGAATTTCTTGGTGATTCTTGAACATTTTTAATTAAAATCGGATAATAAATAAAGATTTTCAAGATGGCATCTCTAGCGATAATGAATACAAGTGGTGACATTATTCAAAATTTTGCATGTGGGTAAAACATTTTTATTTCGTTTTAATGACAATTTCTTAAATATATTAATAAATTAATGGTTTACTCTCACCAGAAATCGAACCGAGGACCGAAAACAATAAAGTAACTAAACATTTGAAGTAAGCGATTTTTAAAATATTTTTTGGAATTTTTTCGGAATTTCTAGCATTCTAGTTACGGATTTTCAAGATGGCTGCCATAACAAAACTTGCAACATTCATAGGTTCCAATATGGCGGTCGTAACATAGAGTGTAAAAATAAAATCGTACTCAACCAATATGGCGGGCATAACAAACATGCAACATTTATATAATCCAAGATGGCGACTGTTATGATAAGTAACAGTGGATTTTAAGTAATATTATATTAAATTTTTATTAATTAATTCGATTGATTTATTTTTTTAATACTTTTTTTAATTTTCCCGCTTTTATAACATAAAAGTTATGGATTTTCAATATGGCAGAAGTAATGAAAGGTACAATGAAGGTTATAAAGATTTTTTAATTTTAATTGATATTTTTTATTAAATACTAAAAAAATCCCGATTTTTCAGCATTAAAAGTACGGATTTTCAAGATGGCGGACATGAAATCATACTAGGTGACGATATATATAATTTGACATAAGTGGTGGGGGAGTCTGTCTGCTAGCAGATTCCTTGGAAAAAGGTTCGCTAACAATTTAATTTTTTTATGTCATCACTGGGTACGAACAGAGGACACCGAGCTCCATGTCGTAAAGGTATGTTTTTTAATATTTTTATTGGAATTTTGTTAGTTAAATTTTTAATAAATTTATTTATTTTTCATTAATATCGAATAATAAAGGTTTTTCAAGATGTCAGTCGTAACAGAAATTTCAACTGTGACATTCTAATCCTAAATGACGTCTGCGGCTTAGAGCGGCTAGCTCTTAGGACTTTTAAGCCGCTTTTAGGAATTTTTGTTCTTTCTAAGGCAAAAGTTTTTTGAGGTTTTTCGAAATCCTAATTTTTGCATTTTTGAGGAAGAAAACGAGTAATTTTACCTCAAAACGAGAATTTTGAAGTCATTTTGAGTCATTTTTGAGGAATTTTGAGGAATTTTGGGTCCAAGATGGCCACCGTGACGTCACAATCGAAGATGGCGGTCAGGTCCTCTGGCTCCTCCGGCGAGCGCCTGTCACCGGAGGAACTATTGTATACTACTTATAAGCATATGTATTACACAGACCATTTTATTTAGAAACAACTTATGTTCATATTCCTACAAAGTATCTTGTTTAATGACTGTAAGAGATTAAACCTGCACATATTTAGTTTAATACGGTATGAGTATAACAAGTTTTACTTACGTATATTACATTATATAATATTTAAGAGCTATAAGCATGTGCTATACTTACACATTTTTACGATATTTTTATTTAATAATGTATTGTGGCTATATCATATATATATATATATATTTATATTTAATGTCTATAGTACATTATGCCTTCACATAGAACTATAATAGATTTTATATATTAATGAATATATAGTAGCTGGGCTAGCACTAAAGACTCGTATGTGCGTCTTATTTTTTTAACAAAGGAATAGCAGGTTTTGTCTCTGGTGTTGTGCCATTCGTTTGCGCATTCGCGAGTTCTTATGTGCACTTTGGTTTGTTCCGCTAGCATTTTTTACATGCTTTATATTAGCTTCACCTGTATGTTTGTTTGTCTGTCCGTCTGTAACTCTTTCGACTAAGAGTGAGTGGCTCATCACTGTAAAATGTTCCACCAATTTCATTACGTTCGTTAGCCGAGCGGTCTAAGGCGCGCGACTTCTGTGACGTCAGCTTTCGGATTCAGCGGTCGTGGGTTCTACTCCCGGCCACGCCGAAAAAAAAAGTTTCTTTTTCCCGGTAAATTCTAAGATTATATCCATACAACTAACTGTAAATGATTCGGAGAGACTTTACCATTTCTTTGTGACGTTGCAACTCCAAATAGTTATCTCGGTAATAGGTAGTGTCGGTAACTCATTTCCCTATGATAATTATACATAAATATAGTTTAAAAAACTAAAAAACATGCTTTTAAAGAATATCAAACTAAAAAGTTAAAAATAAATATAGTTTAAAAAACTAAAAAAAACATGCTTTTAAAGAATATCAAACTAAAAAGTTAAAAATAAATATAGTTTAAAAAACTAAAGAAACATGCTTTTAAAGATTATCAAATTAAAAAGTAAAAAATAATTTTAAAATTTAATTTATGACAATAGTATATAAGGAATACTAGTATAAATGAGAAAAAAACATGGGGCGCTTAATATACAAAAAATTTGGCACAAAGCGCCTCAAGCTTTTTTCTCATTTATACTAGTATTGCTTATATACTATTGTCATAAATTAAATTTTAAAATTATTTTTTACTTTTTAGTTTGATAATCTTTAAAAGCATGTTTCTTTAGTTTTTTAAACTATATTTTTATTTTTTATTTCTGTGTTCGTTTGACAGTGTTTACGATATATAATACATCCTGTTTTCAGAGAGAAACAGTTATCTATTTTCGTGTCGCATGAGCTCTTCGATAAGCTTTTTAGAGACACAGCTTGTTCCTTCAGTTGGGTGGTGTTGTGGGTGAGATGTAGTGCTGGCCTCTCAGTCGCCAGGTCTTGGTTTCGGATCTTTCCCTGCATTGTTTATGGGATTCATGTTATTGTTGTTCTTACCTGTTGTGTATGCGCTAGACATTTCTTATGTTTCGGTGGCTTTATAGCATATTTTGATGATATAGGTATTTATATTTATTGATATTTATGTTTCTTGTCATTTCTCGAGCCATGCCTTTTGGTGTGGTAGTTTTATGATATTGTTCTCGTTAATAGATTTTTTTTAAAGACTCGCCAGTCCGGCTTCGGTTTCGGTAGTTGCGTGGCCGGGCTCTATTGTGATTTATTTATGGGTTGTGTTTAGCCTAATGAAGTCGCTTATCTGGTATAATTTTTTGGGGGATAACTTATAGGGGTTTCCGTCCTTACCTGTCTGCGTTATTTATTTCTTCAATGTGTTACTGAATTAGTATTTTTATTACCTTTCTTGCGATTATGCTTTTTCTTTTACAGTGTCACCTGCTATCGATGGTTTTGGTTTTGCTTGTTTATTTTAGGGTATTCCATTAACACTATTTTATTATGTCTTATGGTTGTTTCGCGCGGTGGTGACGGTCTTTTGTTTTTTGCATTTTTTTATTTTACCTATTTACGTATAGGGATGTGAAGGATCTTTACTCTCTGCAATATGCTGTCTCAATAAGCGAGTTGTTTTGTGACGTGTGTTATATTACTTCATGAGAGTTTTCGCTGCTGAGGTTTTATAATGGTGATTGGCGATTTTATCTGCCTTGCGCTGAATTGTGTTCGTGTTGGTGTTTGTGTGTGTCTGCTATAGCATTTTTATTGTTTTTGCTATGTTTTACATGGTATGTTTTAATTGGTTTATTAATACCTATTTGTATTCTTATTTAAATATGATTTATGGTATTTTTGTCACAGTTATAGTGTTCTCATACATTCGGTGGTTGATTACCTTCATGTATCACTGGGCTGTACGTTTTTTAAATGTGTGTTTCACGCTTAGCACGCGGCGATTGCAGCGGGGCCAGTGTTCAAAAAAACTTTCACTTCTCGCTGGCTGCCAGAGCGCGAGAAATTTTCAACAGTCTTCCGAGTGTTTGCACGGCGTAGAGAGGTGTTACTCTAGTGCTCCCGTTTAAATATATCTTTATTATATGTTTTATAAATTTACTTATCGTTACACGCCGTCGAGTGGGCGGCTTGCACTCCACACGGCGTACACTATAGCGAACCTATTTGTAATATGACTTTTTTCTCCAGTTTAATTAATTTATTTATCATGACATGCCGCCGGGGTAGGCGGGTTTTATTCGAGTAAGTTTTTCCTACACTAAGGTGTTACGTCCTACATTTTTATTTTATGTATGCTAATTTGTACATGCCGCGGAGTGCCTTTCTCTGCACTTCATGCTATTTGGATTGCTATTATTGTAGGGATAATATATTATTATTATATTTTATTTATGCCTACATATATGCATACATGATTTTTTTTATTACTGAGCACCAAGGTAACATGCGTAATTTTTTTCCTGGCGATCATGCGGCAGCCGGGCGGGCCGGTATATAATATGATGTGGGGAATTATAATGTGAATTGTGTGTGTGGAGTCTCAGCAGACAACACCTAGTTGATGCTCTCTGTGCGTGGGTTTTGAGGTTATGGCCCTCTGGTGTTGGTTGTTGGCATAAAAGATGGAGGCGAGGGTATGTGGTGCTCCCTGGGAGCTGTATTTAGACATAGCAGTATGTCGGCATTTGTTTAAAGCATACTAGGGGTGGGGGTTTTATAAACATAGCAGTATGGCAGCATTTGTTTTAAGAATACTCATGGTGGTTTATTTAACATAGCTGGTATGGTGGCATTAGTTTTAAGCATACATGGAGGGGGTGATTTTTTTAACATAGCTAGTATGATTTCATTTGTTTTAAGCAAAATTACCTTTAGGGATTTATAGCAGTATGGTGGCATTTGTTTTAAGCATACTCAGAGTGTTTTTTTGAGAATGTGAGCATATATTCCTTATTTATTTCGCTACTCCTCAACTGATCTCGTGGTCTTGTTGGTAAGGTGTCTGCTTTCTAATCTCTAGGTTCTTGTGTCCCCCGGGTCAAACCCCAGCTGCCAGGTTTTTTTTGTACCAAACTCCTGCATTCGAAGCGATGGTGGCGCGCTCTGGCATCCAAAGGTATAACTAAGGTGATGGATGTCAACAACAATGGCGGCCTCCAGCAGATGCTGTTTGGTTGTCAAGGTTATGAAATCAATGTTTACACTGTCCCAGGCCGACAAGATGGCAGCCCCCAGCAGACGGCGACTCCTTGGGGCCGCCATCTTTGCTAAATAAATATTTACATTTGTCCCAGAACCGGCTTACTCCTCCTACTCTCAGGGACGAAATTTTTCTTCGTACTGAATAGAAACCTTCTTTGTTGTTTCTCGGTTTCTTATCATTTGGGCATAAATCACTTATTGTGACACATTAAGCCACATACTCCCTCCCTTATATATGGCCTAAAAAATCTGCTCTGAATATTTTTCCAGGGTCCTATCGATAATTCCTATGGGCCTTAGTCACCGAGTCTTGGAAATAACTGATCACCATATTATGCAAACTTTCCATCACAAACACTAGTCTTACAAGAACTTTAACTATGTTCAGCACCCCTTTTAACAGCTAATAATTTTCTTAGCCTGGTTTCTTGCAATTTGCTACAAATATTTCATGTTTCCTCATCTTTATCTTGCCATTCCTGTATGCCAGTAAAACATTCAGGAAAATCTACCCGGACATTACCACTTACCACCTCCTCTAAATTCAACTCTCTTCCTCCGCTTAGGCCTCATGCTCCTCTCTAACCTTCTCTTCACCTAACTCCTGTGGATTGTAATTGTACATTCGACATAATGCGTGAGCCATTACGTTTTCCTTCTATTTACATTGTTTATTTCGAAGTTAAATCTGTTGAATTTTTTTTAAATCTGTTCAATTTTCCTTATTTAACTGGGGTGTGATAACAACCACAAAAAGGCCTGATTGTCGCTCCATAATTCAAATTCAGCGTGCTTAAGAAAATTTTCGAATATTTTTACAGCATTCATACATGGTAAGGTGTCTTTTTCATATACATTATAGCATGTTCTATCTTATTAAAAGTCCTGCTGGCAAAAATAATTGGTTGCAATTCCACCTCCCCTTCGGGCAGAATTATGACATCTAGCATTAAACTAGAAGCATCTAATACACCAAATATTTTTTTCTCGAAATTCGGAAAATTTAACACAGGGGAGGGGGGTTGTTTATTTAAATTTCCCATTTCAACTTATTAATGGCGTGAACGTTTTCCTTCCCTCATTTAAATTCTACATCTTTAATTTTAAAACTTATATAGTGGGACACACAAGGTGGCATAATCGGGGATGAACATAGTGAAAAAACCCAACATGACAAGAAAACGGATCACTCTATTTACATTCTTGGAGGTAGGGGGGATTTACTATCGATGCAATCCTCTCGGGGACCATCTCCCTCTCATTTCCCTCTTGTTAAAGATGTGTGTTACTTAGCAATCATTGAAAAAGATATAGCTGCAAAACCCTCCTAATATGCATTATTTTTTAGACCTTATTTAGTTATCAGTATGGTGAATTTCTCTATGGCCGTGCGGTGAAAGGTCTTGGTTTTCCAAACCAGCAATCGAGCTGACCAGATACTTAATTACTGAGAATAATTTACTATGTTTGACCCTGTAGATAAAAGTTATTAAAGCACTGTGTTAGTAATCTGAGTGTCATGGGTTCGAATCTGCTCACTTCAGAATTATGTTTTAATCATTTAAATAGTTTAAGGAACCACCATAATGACTAACATAAAGCGATATTTTAAGTAGGAGTAGCCAACACTGAGAAAATTAAAAAAGAAAAATGACCTCCCGCAACGGAAGAGTACAACACAGGCGACACAATTAATTTTGCAAGATTGCGGATGAAAAAAGTATAATGTTACCGAAGATTGTCGACGAGGTCACGATCATAAACAACGAGTGGCGGAAACGCCCGAACATGGCAAGCCACCACCAAAAGCCAACACAAATCCGTATTCCCGCAAGATACACATTTTACCACACTTCTCTATTTTAAACTACTTTCATTAATACTTTACTAGTTACTCGCTGAGCGAGTCTTCATTCGTCAACTCAGAACTTGAACCCAAGACGCTCTGCACTGGTCACGTCAAGCAAATACATTGGTTTTGATTCCTTGAGGCAGGGCTTACCACGGCGATGACGATTTCCTTCGGTAGGTGTAGTGGGCGGCCGAAGCTTTGCTGGGACCCTCTTGTGGTGTTAGTGACGTTTTCACTGCAAATCTGGGGTTTATACGCCCTTCCAAGGGAAATGGTTATTATTAACCATAATATTCTTAAATCTGCTCGTCGAAGTTAAGCAGAATGCATAAGCAGCAAGCGAAATTTACGGTACAACGTAACAGTCAAATGAAAGAGAAGCTTCTTCTTTACCTCGTTCAAGCTTCGCTGATTGTCTAACCATCAGGCGGAAAACAGGGCTTGCAGTTGTATGTGAAGTGGGTGGCGTCCTATCAGAGATGCGACGAAACACATCTCCTATGTCGTGGTGCAAAGATAACGTGTGTTGAATGACACCAGTGATATCCGAATCATTGCCTCTAACAAAAAGCATCCATACACTGTGTAAATTCCAGGCAATAACCAGGTAAGCTATATGTACACATTATTATTCTTTATCTATTGTGCTGTAAAATACATTTTTCCTGATACAAAAAAGTGTAAATAAATTTGAATAATTTTTAAAACAATAATTTTAAAATAGTTGTTTTAAAACATAGTTTTACTTCTAAGGCGTGTACATAAGTACATGCCCACTAATTTTTGAAAATTATTTTTGACTTGTTTAATAAAAATCTTTGTGAAGAAATACACAGACAGTGCCACATTTTCCCGGTAATAAATAAAACATCGTATTCATCGCCTTGCACCGAATCGTTGGATTCAGCAACCAATCCATCTAACTGAACCAAACCAGAGAATGCGACGTAGGCAGGAAAAATTTTTTTTAATACTTTTCTTGCATAGTTTCAATACAATAGCCACTGGGTGAAGTATATGGATCTGGATAGCAGGCTTTAGCTGAGGCTGTCCATGAGCATTAGAATTTTACTGCACTGCCATCTTAAAAAAGTATTTTTACACTCTAAATTTATAGGTGTTTGTCTAGTTTTAAAAAACTATTTGTTTGTATGGGTAAAACTAAAAAAAAAAGATGCAAAAGTGTTTAAAATCAGTTTATAATAGAAAAAGAAAAAAATGTTAACAAACTGGTTTGCAAAACGTTTCATCCGTAGAAATTACCTTCAATTATGGTTAAAGTATTCCTGACATTTGGAGAACTTCAGTTGCAAAATTTAATAGCAGAAATTATTAAGTTAAAACAATCTTGTTCCAAGATGATTGCGATAATATTTCTTTTGGCTTTAGTTAGTTTACATAATGTACACTTTATTCCAGCAAAGGTTGCACTTGTTTTATAATTTCTGCAAGTAACGATGAGACAAGGATTGTTGAATATCCGAATGGTTGTTCTGTTCATCGCGGCCCAGTGTCGGAGCAGGTCGGACGGCCTCAAGGCGAGGCGCGAACAGGCGACAGCGGCGACCACTGCCAGGGTGCCACGGGCACGTGCAGGAGGTCCTCGGGCCGCAGCGCGTGCCGGCGCGCCCAGCACGCGGTCAGGCCGTCGCCCAGGCACGCGGCGACCACTGCCAGGGCGCCACGGGCACGTGCAGGAGGTCCTCGGGCCGCAGCGCGTGCCGGCGCGCCCAGCACGCGGTCAGGCCGTCGCCCAGGCACGCGGCGACCACTGCCAGGGCGCCACGGGCACGTGCAGGAGGTCCTCGGGCCGCAGCGCGTGCCGGCGCGCCCAGCACGCGGTCAGGCCGTCGCCCAGGCACGCGGCGAACGCCATGGCGTGCGGGATCACGTGCTGCTCGAGCACTCCCGTGAACAGCTGCGCCCAGGGCCCGCGCGCGAACACCGGGACGTCGTCTCCGCCGTGCGTCTCGCTACCCAGCGGCGCCAGCGCCGGGAAGCGGTAGTCCTTGTCGCCTGCAACACATGCCTCGCCTTGTGCGTCTGCCGGCACTGTAGTTCCGCGCTCTCGGCGGAGGGTCCACTACTGTACGTGAACAATACTCCTAGATAAAATTATATTTTTAATTTGATGATAATTATGGCTCCAGAAAATTATTAAATTTAATTTTATCCTTGATTCTTTTGAGGAAAATAACTGGTTAGTAAAGTCTCTCTGTGCAGAAATTTGACTTGCAAAATTTAATTAAGCATGTTATTATTTTAATAAACTTTCATTTTCTAACCAATCATTATAGATTCAAATGTTGGTAGAAATAATGTACCTACAATATGTTAAATACATTAAATTGTGCCTTTAAATATTTATATTTACCGGTGATTTAAAATAAAAATATTTATTACTAGCTGACCCGGCAGACTTCGTACTGCCTAATTACATTGCAATAAAGTCCTGTCATAATGATTTGTAATGTGACATTTTTTTGTTCCTACATATTTTATAGTCGGGGCAAAAAATTCTCTTGAATAGAACCGACACCCTGGTGATGGGTGTTGTGAATAAGAAATATAATTAAATAAAACATATAAATAAAAATATAAATAAAAAAATATGTTATCTCTTTATTGTTAATCACGTGAAACATAATAATTTTTATTTTCATTGTAGTGCAAGATTAGATCGGTAATTAGCTTGGTTTGTAGCATTTCGGGTTCTTATACCTAAATTGATTCGTCGGATAGGAGGCATATCTATATTATAGATTATTTTGTCACATGCAATAAATAGCGATCATAGGTAAATAAACACTGCACAAAACACTATATAGGTAAGAATTCGTTTCGTGTATAAGTTGACAAAAGCAAACTCATTAGGGTAGGTAACCTAAAATAAAAAAAAAAAAACACTGACATTGACAGTTTGTTGTTGTTTCACCTTTTTTTAATTTGATATGATTTGGAGTCAAATCCTTCAAGCCGTATTTAAAATAGGGAAATTAAATAATAAAAACTTAAACTTATGAAATACTTTTGGTAACGCTGGTTTTGTTTGACTGATGTAATGACTTGAAAACTGATGCATTTTAAAGTAAAACAAATGAAATAATATCGCGAAGCCGACCAAATTGAACTATTAAATTTCTGTTTATTTTTTTTTTGTTTATCTGTGCTCCAACGCACACTGTTTTGATAGATATGATTGAACTTTGTACAGAGGTAATAAAGTGCAAATTGACTCTTTGACGTTAGGAACATACCTACATTGTTTAAACAACAATGAGTGCTCGTTTTAGTTAGAAAACGTTTGTATGGGAAAAAGAAAAGGGCTGGTTTTAGGGTTTTTCCGGAAGTTATTCGAATTTTTCTCGCCGTAGAAACCATCTTTGAACTTCAACGAACAATTAAAAAAAAATTGGCCAAATTGGTCCAGGCGTTGTTGAGTTATGCGCTTACCAACACATTTTGCGATTCATTTTTATATTATAGATTACACCAATAGCTATACAAAATTCTTTAACATTTTAAAGTTTCAATCCAAAATTTTATATTTCAATATTTTTATTAAATATTTTCCCAAAAAAATGAAATTATTTAAATATGGTTATTAAAAACCATTAAATTAACATCCAGGAAGACTCCCTTTATATATCTGATTTTTTTTTATTATTTAGAAATACTTTCAAGTAAATACAACCATTCAAAACATACATTTGCAAAACATGACAAATATTTAATTTTAAAAAATTAAATTTTCTGCAATTAATTTTTTCTTGTCTTCCCTTTAATGAACCGGAAAATGATAACTTTTATAGACATACGATAAATGTTTTTACTTATGACACCTGCCTAACTAGCTTGTGAAAGCGTTGCAGAGTGTTTTAAATAAACGTTATTAAATAAATCTATGGAATATTTTCGAAATCTGTTTTCTTACGAAAAGAACACACACTTCAGGCAATTAAGTACATAAATAGCTTTTCAAACTGATTCGCACACCAGAAACAATAATTTAGAACCCCTCAACATAGCTAAAAACTGTGTTTTCAAGCTGCTGTATCTTACGAAGTATTCACGGGATGTACGGGGCACACTTTGAAGGACACGCGCTTGATCTTTCTACACAATTTACACCAATAAAAATGTAGGGTCAGTGCATTAAATTCCGAGAGGCTGAGGTACAACTGCAGCATGTTTTGCAGTTGGTTGTGGATCGCGTGGCGTGCTCTCGGCCGCAGAAACGCCCTCGCTATGTTCGCGCGGGGCGAGGTGATGGTGCGCCTGACCCTTTCACTCCCCACACGGCGTGCAGTGACCCGGCGCAGTTGTGGGGGAGGCATCCTGGATGTGGTCGTGGTTCTATCTTACATGCTTTGGATGTGTGATATGTATATACTTTTCTTACAATGAAAGCTATTAAAGACTAACGAAGAATAGTAAAGAAAACAAGGTTGAGTTTACATGCAACTCGCATTAAACGAATCTGGAATAAAGGAAACGTTAGATATTTTGATTGTACGAGGTATCAGTTTACATTATTGCTACTATGACTTTTATTTTAATTTACAATCATCATGACTACATTTGTGTTCACAACGGTCTCCGATAGCGTAGTCAATTACTGTGCGGGAGCAACAGGATATAGCCGAGCGTACAACTCGCTTTCCACCCTTCTCCGCCCCCACAGCCCCCTGCCAGCCAAGGACAGAGTGCGCCTCTTCAAGGCGTACATTGTACCTATCTTTGTATATTCATCTGTAATCTTCGCCAATGTACCCGACATCCGCTTCCACCAACTAAAAACATGCTTTAATAAATTACTCAGAGCAACACTTGGTAAAGACAAATATATAACTAACATTCAGCTACACGAACTTGCAGACACACCTTAACCACGCCAATCAGTTATTCAATATACAGACAAATTTTTCAACAAAGCAGCACAACACCCGTCCACACTCATTCAGAAAATCGGAAAACACTACATAACACGCCCGCACCCACACAAACTAATAACAGAATACCACCCTGGCAGGCCACCCTGACTGGGCAACACAAGTACAAGTCAAAGAGACACCCACCATAGTGCTCATCCGAAGTGAATAGACATGGACGCCCACCACAGTGCCATGTATGTATATATTGTTAATTTTTTATAGTCAGTGCAACTTATTATATTTATGTACAGTGAAATACAAAGTGTTTTTAAGAATGTGTAAATATTATAGTTTAAATGTAATTTTAGGTATAAGATTCAAACCAAGAAATTGAGCCAAAAAAGTCTCCAAAAGACAATATGAAAGGTTTTTAAATTTTCCTTTATGCAAAACATGTTTATTTAAATAATTTCTTATGCATATATCAATTATATTAGGCAAAATAGCACTGAGTGCTGGAATGCCATGTTCTAATAAGATCTGTAAAGTGTAAAAAGTTTGTCAATAAAAACCTATTGAATTTAATTTAATTCTAGTTTACAATTTGTCGGTGTACAGGAAGTTCAATAAGCCAGAATTACAATGAGTTATGTTGACTGCGTTATATTTAATGGATTAACATGCTGTGTTAACTACGTAAGAGTATATACCGGTAGTAAAATGATTAACTTTTCTACCTGTATTATACATTATGTCAATACGATTCACAATGCTGATACGACCATAGCGCGAAAGAACAACACAAGATTAAAGTGGCTCGAAACTAAACAACCGTTTATTTGTGATGGTAAGGCTTCGCTGTGACACAAATAAAGAAATAACTGAAACCGATTTACCGTATTATTTTAGTAGTTATTACATGCTATTTACCAGTTTGAAGATCATTGATCATTTTCATTGTGGATTAATAATAAAACACTACGCATTCTTTTACTCTTACATGTAAATTAATTACCTTTAGTAAATTATAACAGAGAAAATATTTATAAATGGGAACTATAGGTATTGCATCATGTCCATTAGCATTAAAAATATTTATTACATCAGCGCTTCCTTCAAGCATTGTCTGTTGTCTCATTGAGTATTAAATATCCTACACTAAAACGTGAAAATTACTGTACCATACATTACTGTACCATAGAGTTGCATACAACTCTATATCGGGTGAGTATCATTTTTCTGGATTTTATGTTAGACCGATATTGACATCTGGCTTTAAACACGCATTTGTAGCAAAAAATATATAATTTTTTACAAATTTTAAATTTGCTCTAGAAAATATGGAATGCCTAAAGAACCTATAGAAATCATGGAATTAAACACTCGACAAAACGATTACAGCATCAGGGTTGTTTTTTGACTAAGAGATATTTTGGCTAGTAGCTAACACGGCGATCATATTTAATGGTATTTATATATATAAAATTCCTTGCTTTGTTTACTGATAATATTGCTATTGCTAACAATAAATGCTGATTCCTTAAGTTTCCCTTTTAATGGGTGTTCTTCTTGTATGAGTAGTTAAGTATTGTCCCAGAGTATTCTATGACAATTTTCCTAGGCATATTAGGCAAGTATATATTTTTGAGTATTTCACTTCTTTGTGTTATTTTTATGCTCCTTAAAGCGTGTTGAAAGGGCCCTGACAGTTAATCCTATGTACATACAACACGTTCACAGGGGATATAATACACACAGTTCTGACATTGAAACTTATCTATGGATGTTTTACTTTGATAGTGGAATTTGACATGAAAAAAAGAAAACAATTTACTACACAACTCAGTTGCAAAACCACAACCCTCACAGCAATACATAAGCCAATAATATCACCCCTTTTTGGGGCGACCAATCTGGATATCCCTCGCCTGCCATTGGCCATGCAAGTAGAGGATCTCTAACATGTTCTAGTGTCCAATATCAGTCTGTTTGTGCCGTATGACGTTAACCGATGCAGATCCCGAAACGTCGCATCTGTTCTCACTGGAAATCTTCTGTGTCAGTCAGTGCTATCGTCGTTGTGTTGTCTACAATACTTGGTTACATTCATCGTTGTATTTATATGTTTGCTGCGTTGTCCACGTTTTGTTGGCTGCCTGCATTAAATGTCTCGCCTTTGTTATCCCAATGTGTTTGTCTGTGTTACTATATTATATTTCCCATGACTAAGTTCTTCCTTCAATGGAATTCTTGTGCTGTCTGATATTTTTATGTTGAACATTTTTTGTCCGTGCTGTCGTCGTTGTGTAGTCCATAACACTTGTTTAGTTTTATCATTGGTTCCGTTCAGTCTTGTTTCCTGTGAATTTTTTCTGTTCTTTATTTTATTTTCGGAATTTTTCCATGACAAACAGTGCAAAACTGCAATGGCGTACGTCCAAAAAACTGCATTAAATCAAAACGTCATATTGCATGAATCATTTAAATAACAATTAAAGAATGTGGTAGAAATTTAGAGAAAATTGCAGCACCAAAACTAAAAAACTAATAGTTTTTACTTTTGAACCATCAGCAAAACTCGTCCAAACAGTTGAAATATTTATCAGCAGATCGGAAACAACAATTCATAAAACTAACACTAAAGGGAAGAAAATTCAATTTCACGCTTCCTTAAATATAGCAAGTTATTTTTGCGATCACATCATTACAAGCAAAATGGATGTGGTCACCTAAATTCGATCGCAGCACCGATAGTTTTACAACCAGATCGAAATATTTTGAGGCACCTCATAGAAATAGTTTTTTAGGTGAATGAGGAATTATTTTCTTCTGAAATGAACGTCTTTACTATTAAACTTTCTTCAAATCAAACCAGATAATTCTGGTACCAGAGTTAATATTTTGAAGGCAAGGAAAATGTCTACATCGTCTCGTTTTAATATTTTCCTACCTGAAAAACCAAAGACGCAATTGTGTTTATTCTAGCATATATAGTCAACTCACTTTAACGACCTTTAGCTATCGTTGCAGTGAGCAGGAGGTTTTGAAGAAGGGCAGAAATCATTAAACCTGTCAAAAATGGTGCTCTCAGTTCTTTTAGTTAAGTGTACCTCACGACCTATACGTTATAGCGCATTGATTCAGGTCCAATGTAAAATTTTAGGATTGATTAAGTTAATCATTATTTAGTGAACTTTAAATAAATTTTCTTATTTAAAATTTAATGTTGTTAGGAGTAATAAATTAATAATATCATAAGGGCCTACTTCGTCCTCAGCCCACGCATGAGCCAGCCAAAGAAAATTACAAAAGGTAAGCATATGTTTGAAAAGAGGAGGCTCTGAGACACGCAAAGGTACCCCAAAATTCCGGCACCGAGCGAGTAAGACAATTTCGGTAACGTCGCAAATTTGACGCATCGCCCTTGGTGTACCCGATCCGATTACCAAAGTGAGTGAAGGCGTTACATACACACATTTGTTGAACACGTCTCCGAGTCGATTGATACTAACATCTGTCAAATTGATGCGATGCAATACCACTGGCTTGCAGCAGACGAACGCTTCATGGCTTCGCAACAAACCCATTTCTGTATTGCAACGTATGTGATTAACTTTAGTTCGAAAAAATGTTAAAAATAAGACGAAAGCTCACTACACTCCTCTTCTACAGGCTATATTACCCGGTGAAAATATAGTGGCTTTTCATTTGCGTAGTATCTGCCTTAAGTGCATAGATGCCAACTATATTCCAAAATTGTTAAGCTCAAATTAATTGCGGTATTCTCAAAGACTTTGAAATACCTCGATTGATTGTGGGTTCACCAGACACAAATATATTTTGATGTATGCCTTTAGTCTCTCACTTCATACATGAGAGACCAACGTAAGAATTGTTGACCTAAACAACAAATTTTTTATCTAAAAATAAAATTTAATTACAGTTCAGTGTTTGGCATTTGTTAAAATAAAATACGGTACATAGTCAACGTCTCTCTTTAGTTTAATCCAATACACTAAAAGTGCCTCTCTGCCGTAGACTTTTCACGTTAGACAAACACCACCATCCCCCTTTAATACTTCTTATTTTATTTTATAGGTACTATCGCATTGATAAGGTAACATATATGAAGGGTTTCTGGCAAAAACAACCAATGTCGAAAAAATGAAATTTTCAGGAGAATCAAATAACTTTCTAAATGTGATTCTATGTTAAAATTACATCTGGGTACTTGTCCATACGCATGTATACAAGAAAGAAACAGTGTGTTGAAGTTTTTAATGTTGAAAGATTATAATTAGCCTTTTTAAAATTATATAGTTTCTGACATTGGTTGTTTCTGCCTACAATATTGATAGAAAAAAACATTACATACCTTAAATTTATCAAATATTGCATCAGAAATTCTACTTGTACATGTATATTTGAGATAATGGCAATATCTCAGTTTATTAATTAAAATTTGTTGATAGACAATGTTAATTTTATATACTTCTGTTAGTTTCCCTGCTTTCGGTTTTTACATCACACATGATTGAAAACTGAATGAGGAAATAGCACAGTAATTTGATGGTTCACTAAAATGACTTCACTCGATGCATCCATCACTGTTGTCATCTTCATCTATATCAATATCGCCACTAATACATTCTGGACTCTCTTCCAGCTGTGTGTAAAACGCCCTGATTTCTGGCCTCTGAAGGAATGCACACAATCGTTTTAAGTCCTGCATTTTCGCTGGTGAAAGAGAAATTGGACCTCCATACAATGGGGTTAGTTCTATACTTTCAGGAAGCACAGTTTTGTTACGAATGTTGCACTTATCCCAGTGGCCAAAGTATGTATTCCTTTTCAAAACATAGGGGCAGTTATCTACGATTTCCATCAGGTGAAGATTACTGAGAGTCAGGGATGGTCTTGGCATTTTTAAGAAGTAAGGAGCTTGTGCAAGTTTGTAATCATAAAGCATTTCCTGGGTCACAACGACGAAATCAAATGGAGATTGTCTGCTGCGACAGCTACTGATTATTTCATTCCAGTCATTTGGTAGGTACTTCTGGTGAAGTAGTTCCCTTTTTCTTCTCAATCGGTGCAAAGTCTTGATCATTTGGAAGAAAGGAGTGACCCCTCATCGGAAAAATGTGAGTTACTTTTTTGAAGAGATGGAGGCAGTGAACTAGTATTTCAGCACTGTTCTTCCGCCTTTTAACTGGCCACGCTACACTGCACTCAGGATCCCTTTCAACTTTCGACATGCTATAACACAAACCTCGAAATTCCCAGAACACAACATGGCAGAAATGCTGTCATAGAACATACAGGGTATAGAAGTGGCTCTTCCTAGCCTGAATTGAAAGTTTATTACCGCGCTGTGGTGTCAGTTTCCCGAACTAAACATTTCTAAGCGGGAATTTTGAATGTAATTTTTTTTCCCCAATATTATTGATTAGTATAGAAGATTATATAATGTTAATAGTTTATTTTCAGGATTTAACAAGATCCATAAATTGCACTATGCACACTAATGAATATTGATTGTTTTTATATGCAAAGGATAATTTATATGTACTTTATTCCAAATAATGTTGTTAATATTATTTTTAATGTTAAATCACGACTGTTTATAGCTTGTAAGCAAAAACAACCATTTTCATGTGACTATGGTTTTTCTAACTGGAAAGCCAACTGACATTGGTTGTTTTTGCAGAAGTACCAACATTTCATGCACCTGTATCTGAGTGACTATGGATGTTTTTGTGGAATATGAGATGTCTGTAGACAAATTACACAAATGTTATTTTCTGTCTACTAATAACTCAATTTTGGCATTTTTTGACATTGGTTGTTTTTGCCAGAAACCCTTCATATGTTAATGATGATAAACAATTTTCAATCAAGGTAATCTGATTGTGCAATTTTTCAGATGGTAGACAGAAGAATGGTTCCGTTGTACTCAGGATGCCTAACAGAACAATAATCATTAAACAAGCTACATTACTTACGCATATTATCTGTTGAGATATCGTATCTGCTTCCATTGCTGGTTGGCCTCTTGTATCCAGGACCATTAGCGTAGCTCAATATAGAGTGAGGAAGACCATCTCTGTTTGAAACACCAGCAGTTTCTGGAAAAAAATGCATTGCAATAAATGATATTAATCATACATCATAGAACATGGTATCATAAATGATTTCAGTACAAAACAGTAGAAAAATATATTTTCACTTCGTAACGTGTCTGTGTCACATCACATTTGGTTTGTGATTTTGGTTGTGTTCTGTGCGTCGCCAACAGTATTTGTAGCGTCATTTAGTCGCTTGTGCGCGCGTTGCGTGAGCGCAGTTAATAGTTGCCTTGATTGCCGCTGTGAGCGCCACAGCTGACTGGCTGAGTAGGGGCGCTAGAAACGATGTTTCTGGCCGTATGGGTGTGCCGGTGGCCCGTAGCGTTATGTACAAGGGTACTGCGGCGTATTGCTGCTTGGATCGTGACTGGGGATGTGGTGACCGAGAGAGTTGGTTGTTGTCTTGTAGTGAGACATTGTGGGAGTGAACCTCTTCGTCATGAGTTTGGCACGAATATATCGTAGGATATATTTAGCTGAGTTGTGAAATCATTTATTTTTTTCTCCTGATTGGCAAGACCTTCAAACTCTAAGTTCCCTTTTTCCTTTTTTTACGAGTTCTTGTAGCACCTGCCATTTGACCATAATTCGAGAAAATAAGTAAGTCAACCAGTATTTGTATGATTTACACATCGATTTGGTACTGTGCATTAACATGTCATGGGTATTGAACTTTTTTTTTTTCTGGCGCAAGTTCCTAGTACCTGCGTGGAAAGATATGGTAGTTCTTACTCTCCAGATTTAGGATGGTAAGATTTCTGCACCTAAAAAAGTTAATTGAGTTGTTAAAATTTTTATTGCTTGCTTGAAATATTTTACTAACTTGTTAAATACCTGTTTTTTTTATATAAAGCACACGAGACACGAGATTTCTATGTTTTATATTTCGAGATATGCAAATAATCAAGTAAGGCCAATATTTGGTTATAGGAGCAGCCCATTTAAATATTATTATTAATGTTTGTATTTTGTGATAAAAATAAGTTTTTGAAGGTTCTAATATATTTTTTTCATTTTACTATTGTGAGTAAAATGATAAAAATATTTATATAGTATTAACATAGCATTAACATATAAAAGATAAGTATAAATTTATTCTTGAATTAAAATTGTTACTTTATGTATATATAACGTTTTGAGCCAAGTGAGGATGTTTAATTTTCTAGTAAAGAGTCTCATATGAAAATAATATATCTTTATATTCTAATTGACTCGTCATATAATTAAATTATCAATACGCGCAGTAAACATCACAATATAAATTTTTTATGGTGATACGTTGAACGGAATAGAAGTTAATTCACTGTAGCACTATCTATAACACTATCAAGTTATAACAGAATGGATAGTGATGAAATATTCTCCATGTTCAAATACCTATTTATGTATACCAATTTTCCGGCGATTGGTTGAAAGGAATAGACAAATATGTGCTGCAGCGCCATCTGGTGGCGAGTTATAGTAAAACTGATATCGAAAAAATATTCTTGGCATTCAAATATTTATGTATACCAATTTTTGTGGAGATCGATGAACGAACGGTGTAGAAGGTGTTGCACTGCAACGCCATCTAGTGGCGAGTTATAGAAAACTGTATATCGAGAAAATATTCTCTTTGTTCCAGTATCTATGAATTCAAATTTTATTGTGGACGGTTGAATGGTTTAGAAGTTTATACACTGCATCACTATCTAGCGGCGAGTTGCAAAAAAAAAGGATAGCATAAAAAACCTTCTCCGTGAAAAAACACTTCGAAGTCCCAACTTTCATGGGGATCTTTCATACTGACGGAGTTTATCAACGTCATGCAGACCAACATCGTAGCCTATTATATATAATGTTGTAGTCATTTGTTTTAAATTAGCGATAGACAGAATGTGAAACCCCCTTTATACTGAATTATGTAGGCATGGTTATGGCAGCTTGGGTGTTAATTTAAATTATGTTTTTTTTAACAGCTTATATTTTGTTCCTTGGTATAAATGTTACGTACATACTAAAATTTAATTAAAAAAATAGGAATTATTTTAAAGATATTGATTTCTTTGTTTAAATAACGTGCATAAATAGTTTGAAATCCCATTATTTAAGTATAAAGGTTTGAAATTTTGTAGCTCTAGTGTTTACTGGTGCTGCTATATCATATAAAAATAAATAAATAAATAAGAAAATTATTACTTAATTTTAAAAGAAAATAAATAATAATGGAAACACATTTTGTAAAATGGTTATAGTCATATTTAAAGTAAAAACAAACACAAATTTTAAATAGAGCTAAAAAACATTTATATCCAAAAGATTTTAATGTGCTTATTTTTTGGAAAGTTATATTTTTGTTTACAAAACCTAGGGGTTATCGTTGGCAGTGCTGTTTGAGGCGCACAACAGGTGAACTAGCCCGTTCAGTGATCGGGATGACTTGTTTCAATTACAGGCGAGCAACAACTTGTCAAAACCAGCCTACGAACTGTGCAAGATAAGTGAGTGAGTAGTGGATGGTCCGATCAGTGTCATATAAGAGATCAGGAGTTGAAAGTAGAGTCTCAGTGTCGATATTGACATTTATAAAGTATTTAGATAATAAAACAATATAAGTACTAAATATAATTATTTATAATATCTACTGTATAAGGTCCAATACGTTAGAAACAGACAACAGCCCGAACAAACTATGATCAATACTTGGCTACGTGCAGTGTCGCTAGCGAGCACCAAGATGCAAGGGTAAGGCAGTGGTACTAACCGAACACTGATCTGCCCCGCCGCGGGTAACCGTTGTGTGTCATGACGTGAGAGTGGTCTGCCGTGACGACAATCAGCGTGTCCTGCTCACTGGTCATCTGGGCGGCCACGCGCACTGCAGCCTGGAATTGCTCAGTCTCATCCAGGGCCTTCTGCGCGCGCGTCTCGTGGTGTGCCTGGTCGATCCGCCCGCCTGCAAGCGCACTCAACACATGTTGCACTGCCACAATGCCAACACAGCACTCTCACACTACTGCACTGCAACAATACCACAGCAGCACTCTCACACAGCAGCACTTCCACAATGTCATATCAGCACTCTCACATTGCTGCTCTGCAACAATGACACAGCAGCACTCTCACACAGCAGCACTTCCACAATGTCACATCAGCACTCTCACATTGCTGCTCTGCAACAATGACACAGCAGCACTCTCACACAGCAGCACTTCCACAATGTCACATCAGCACTCTCACATTGCTGCTCTGCAACAATGACACAGCAGCACTCTCACACAGCAGCACTTCCACAATGTCACATCAGCACTCTCACATGGCTGCTCTGCAACAATGACACAGCAGCACTCTCACACAGCAGCACTTCCACAATGTCACATCAGCACTCTCACATTGCTGCTCTGCAACAATGACACAGCAGCACTCTCACACAGCAGCACTTCCACAATGTCACATCAGCACTCTCACATTGCTGCTCTGCAACAATACCACAGCAGCACTCTCACACAGCAGCACTTCCACAATGCCACATCAGCACTCTCACATTGCTGCTCTGCAACAATGCCACACCAGCACTCTCACACTACTGCACTGCAACAATACCACAGCAGCACTCTCACACTGTTGCACTTTCACAATACCACAGCAACACTCTCACATCGCTGCTCTGCCACATGTCTAACCAAGAACGGAAGACATCGACAGCTGAACAAGACCGGAAGCTAACAACATCTGATCAAGACCGGAAGACATCGACAGCTGAACAAGACCGGAAACCAACAACATCTGACCAATACCGGATAACTTCGACAGTTTATCAAGACTGGAAGCCAACAACATCTGACCAAGACCGGAAGACATCGACAGTGATCATGACTAGAAGTCAACGACATCTGATCAATACCGGAATACATTGACATCCCATCAAGACTGGAAAACAATATTTGACCAAGACTAGAAGTCAACAACATCTGACCAAGACCAGAAGATAACAACAGCCAATCAAGATCGGAAGACATCTACAGTTGATCAAGACCGGAAGCTAATAACATTTGACGAAGACTGGCAGATACATACAACTGATCAAGATTGGAAACCATTAGCATCTGAAAAAGATCGGAAGATCTGGGTAGCTAATTAAGATTGAAAGATTATAAAATTTAAACAAGGTTGCAGACAATGATAATGGATCAAGATAACTTATGTGAATTTTTCCAGAAATCGGGGAAGTACTCTACCTAAAACAACTTCTGTTTGAAGAAGAATAATATAGAAAAAGAACTAAAATAGGTAAATGAGAATTAACTGACTAAAGAAATGCTATATGTGTACAATGACCCATTCAATATTCTTGCCTGTTCTTCTTGAGTTGTAGTAATCGAACAGGTGTAGTTATAAATGTATCGATGACGACAATGCTGTGCCCCTGGAAACCGATTAAGGAAAATATAAGTAATTAAAAAAAACTGTGAGTTTTATGAAATATAATATATATATACAGTACGTGTAAATACCCAAGCAAACCCCAACCAGGGATTACATCTTGGGTAGAAGAGATAAATATAATAAATATGCAGTAAGATAATCTGTCCGAACGAGCGCAAATGCTTTTGTTGTAAGGAAGACGGACACTATCGTTGTCCAGGAAATGGTCAAATAGTGCACGATATGGTGGTCGTCGCAATCGTAAAATAAAGAACTCCCCAAAACTGAAAAAAATATCATAATAATAATTACTTGATTTTGTGTCACCGAGTATGTATGAAATATTTTTCCTCCCATAGTTTGGCACTAGTGCCAGGCGTTATTTTATTGTTCCTAAGCTTGTCCGAAGTCTAATCCTAGGTTTGGATTTTTGGGCAAAACTTAGGCGGTGTCGTGTTCGCTCATGCATTATATTTTAATTTAGTCCTTACTACTAAAGTTAATTGATTTTGGAATCTTTTTTAACTATCATTTTTTCCGTGGAGTCCCCTAAGGTTGAGATACCAAAAACATGGGCTATTGGGGATTTAGTCCATTCTTACTCTGACATCATCACTAGACAACTTAGAAAATGTAATTTTATGGAATAATGATTTTATTTTTGGATAAACGCCCGTTTATGAAAGAAATCTTAAGGTGTCTCTGCACAAATTGGAGATAATAAGGAAAATAATCGACCACCTGCTTATGGAAGAAGTCACTGCGCCTACTGTGTCGAAATTACTCTATTCCTACTTTTCTTGTTTTCAGAAAGAACAGCTATGAATACTTTTTGGTTCATAATTTTACGGCGCTGTGTCATATGTTTTAAGATAATAGGTTCCCATTACCGATGATTGAGTGCACCCTCCAACAATAATGAAAGGATAAATTTATTTCAGAAATCGATCTAGATTTTTAGCTTCTGTCAATTTTTTTGGATCTAGCATGCATAAAATATATCCCTTCTCCACTCCAAGGGGTCAGTTTGAATTGACTAAAATTCCCATGGGAGTGTGTTTTGTAAGTCAAGCACCAAGCAAAATCCTTGATCACATGCTAGTAATTTGAAATTCAAATTTTTTATTTAACTAAATTTTTCCTTTGTTTTTTCTGCCATAGTTCCGAAGAAAATATAATTCATTTAAATGAATGGGGTCTTTGATCACTTTTGGAAAGCTAGCCTTTAGCGAATTCAAATAAAATATTTTTGGCCAAAAATTATGTTAAATATTCAGGCTTTATAATTGCGGCGGAAAACTGTTGATAGGTCCTGAAAAAATATCCCAACTTCCCGTGCCCCTAGAACCCTACATGTATACTGCGATTTCTAAGTCTGTTATGGTTGCTTGGATTATTCCAAATTGGTTCCAGCTACATTGCCTCTCAGTGACTTCCGTAAAAAAGGTTTTCGTCTTCCCGGGTTTTAGTCCTCCTAGACTTGAACCAAAGGTTTTCTTTGCATTGCACATAGATGCTTCTTACCTTGCATCTATGATAAAGGTAAGGGTATAGAGTGGATGGCATCCTGAAACCCATCACATCTGCCAGCTGAACGCATTTCAGCTCCCAGAGAAAACTTTGAACCTCTGAAAAAGAAGCACCTATGCTGGTTGTTAAATCACCCTGATCAGCTAGGCAAGCTGGGATACTAGGTGCTCATTCTATCACGTTTTCACTTTAAGTTGCATTACTTTACAGGATGCCAGCGAGAATGTAGTCGCCAACTCACTTTTGCTAATGTTTTAAACTTATGAGTTTATCGTGGAGGATAGTTCACTGCAAATCGTGCAAGTTGAAGTTTGTACCATTTTTCCTTATTCATGTCTCAAGCTATGAGAAAATCAACAGGACGATCTCCTTTTTGGGAAAATCAGAAAAGTTCTAGTTTATGTAAGATCATCACTATGAAGAGAAGAATTTGTTGCTGTACTTCATAGGCAAAAATAGCCACGCATGCAAAGCTGTCTTGCTAGTTAGGCTACATCCTGTGGTGCTTAAGTACTTCCATTCGTCGTTCATTGAAGGTTACTTATCCATAAAAAACTTAAAAAAATGGCCGCCTTTCTGGCTTTGCTAGGGTTATGTCGTGATGTACAAAAATATATCAGTGGTGTCACGATAATCAAGCTTCCAAGCCGCCGTAGTACACAAAGTACACCGCAAACATCGATCCCCCCTCCTGCCAAGTTCCCCCTTGGCAGGCCCCATACACATTTATTATTTTGTTCCTCTGATTCGTTTTCACGAGGGAAACAGCTGTTTGCTAGTTGTTTTGGATATCTTTACTAATTTTGTAATCCTGATGCCCCTTAAAAACATGAAAGCTACTGTATCATTAAGGCTCTTAGGAACCAGGCGTGGAAATTTTTAGTACTTCGGCCATTGTATTTTCCAACTCCGCGAAGTATATCCAGTTCGTCCTGTTAAGAGATACATGTTTTGCATGGGTGATTTAACTAGGGAAGAGCAGTACATATTTTCTGTAGGAGAATCAATCTGAACCTGTCAATAAAGTGATTAAAAGCATTCCCATTGCCTTCTACAGCCATTATCAAACTTAATAGGAATCTGATTTGTAGTTTTTAAAAATATTGAACAACTAGTACACATGGCGACTGGATACTCTTCTGCTGCTATATTTTTAGAGCTGGAATTGGCAAACCCGATGTGTCTTTTCACGTCCTACTTGAGAATGTGGCGAGTTATTCGGAATGATCTAATGGTTCCGTTAGGGAGCGCTTTGGTGAACCAATTTTTAAATAAGTAACTTGGTTCTGTGCAGAAATTTCATCTTTTCATTTCTTTCTATTAAACTTAATGTAAATTTGTTTCCACCGTTATCGGTTTTCTAAAAATTGACAGGTGACCACCTTATTGCTGAGTGTTGGGTGGAAGGGAAATTTCCGTAAGAAGCATGTTTCTTAGGTGAAAAGTTATCGGTTGTAATTTTTTAAGGTTTTTTTTGCACTCTTTCTTTACTGCTTTTGGTTTGTTTCTTTTCGTTTCTTTTCTTTAACAGGGTTTTCCAATGTACATCCCCACGATGAGCCCACCGAAAGAAGAGAAAGAACAGCGAATATCTTCAAACTCTATTTTTATGTCCGCCCTCACCTGATCCTCCACCATGCAACCAACTATGTTGGTGTTGAAGCCTGATGCTATATCCTGAGAGGGTTGAAAGAGTTTCTACCTCCATCCTCCTTGTGTACCCCGACTGATTGAGTGGCGCCTGCTAGTACTGTGGACAAGGCTAGCCCATGGGGCTGCATGATTGTCAATCTAAGCAATTGGCTTGGGGTGCAGTGGCTTCTTGGAACCACACAACTGGGCGCCACCTTCACGAGACTGCCAGCTTACTGTGGCTGTGACGTCGCCTACTACATACTGGGTGCACTCATGTCACGGTGATACGGCAGGCTCCGTTTCATTCTTCATCCAGTCGCTGTTCATCTGGCCTGTCTGGCCTGCCGGTGGCGGCTGTGTCCTGCTGGTTGATCTCCCGTCGCGCCTGCGGGCACACGACTCGTCTCTGCCCCTAGCCAACAGCAGTCGACACTTTTGCTTCTCGAGGAGGCTTCTGAGCATTTCCTACGGAACGTCAACTTATTGACGCATGCCCAGAGCCTTGCTATTGCCATCAACGTTATCCAGGGACCAGGTTAGCTTTTAGCTATTGCGTGTTCACTTTCGATTGAGGCATGACCCCTGGTGGCCGACTTCCCACTACATGCTTGCGTTGTACATGTAGCTGCGCCTGTTGGTGCGTCACCAGCGTTTGTTTCTCGGCTTTGCTGAGCCCTCGTCTGGAGCTGAGTTTTCCTGCTGTTTGGTAAACGTATTGCCGTCATGAGGTGATCGTAGTCAACCAAGTGTACTGATACGGCGTACAGAGTATTTATTTTAATATTTTTGTTCATTTTTAACGGACTTCGCCGCCAGCGATAGAAATTTTGTAAATTAATGTTGGTACCATTGGCAAGCAATATTATCTCACGTTAACGTGGCAACTTATGAGTAAACAGTCTTCCTGGTGAAATTCTTCACTAACAATAGTAATTTTTAAATATAATTTTCTGATTGGTGATAAGTAAACCCACGCCGTAAATGCTTAACAGTAATTGGCTGCTTTCAGTGAGAAAAAAATTTTTTTTTCTACAATGGCCAAAACGCGTTAGCGTCACTCGACGCTTTTCTGGCCAGAGAAACGGTGTAATATTAAGTAATTTTAGCGTGGCCGCTTATTTAAACAGTGTTATTTGGTGCAGAAAACATCGGCCGACACTGGTCATTGAAGATTATATTGGGAGACCAGTCTCACGTAAATATTTTACGTTTTACGTTACGTGACGCCAGTTTCAGCCAGAACCAGGTATGGTTGAACATTGATTACTTACTGACGCCAGTGAAAATACGTCCGTAGTAATCGTTATTAACTATGCTAAATACGCGGGAAGCCTATATAATCTCACACATTTTAAAGTAAGCGTAAATTTTAATATAATAATTATAAATAAATCACACAACTACCAAGGCCAGAGGTCTGGGATAAAACCTCATGCCGGCCGACTGATTTAACGGGCAAAATAAATTAACCTTTTCTTTTGATTAACCCTGAGAACGCTAAATAAAATTGAACTATTGAAAATTTATGTGCTCACCATAAAGGCATCGAAATAGATAGCATTTTTTTAAATTTATTTTAAAGACATAAATAATGGAGTTGTTATGAATACTTTAAAAGTAAATTTGGTTTAATAAATAATTGTTTATGTGAATTATAATAATTTTGATCCCATTTCAGTTAATGTTGGCACAGTTGTGCAGTACAAATATTATTGTTTGTATTTTATTAAAGTAAATAAAATATTTAATATAAACCAAAATAGTTAGTAGCTATAGAATATAGTATAATAAAAAGGACACAATGATTGATGCTTCGAAGAAAATATTTACGTCTTTGAACTTATAAACGTTAGCGCTGAGGATTTGTATACAATATTGTTTGAAACTAAACACTAAATTAAGAATGTTAGCTGTTTTTTTTTTCATTTCATATTTGATATTAACTTACCCAAGGAAATGGTTTTCAAATGGGTACGTAAGTAATGTTGAGGTTTTTTAACAGGTGAGCGCTAGTGCTGCCTCCTTCTGTTTCGGTCGTCGGACTTTGCTGGCTGTGGCACTTCATGTTCTTCCCTTCTCCATATACTTTACACTTCTTCCCGCCACCCTCAACGCTTGTGTTCTGCTTGTAGTTTTTTTTTTCCTAACCTTAGTTAAAACTAAGTGTGTAAGGGAGGGGTCTAGGTAGGGAAGACTCTAAGTGCGTCTCAGGGCAAGCCCTATACGCTCTAAACATGCGGGTTTTTAACCATGCAGAAAAGGTCACGTGCATCATGTGCTCTGAGGGGATTGGCCAGCCATGGCAGACGTTTTCGCCATGACTAACTCCCCTCACTCTTAGTTCTAGACTAAAACTAGATAAGTTGGGCCCAGGTAAAACCTCCATAGACAGAGGGAAAACCCTGGGCACATACATGCGGGATGCAAAGGTCATGCATTATTACAAGCAGGTGGATTACAGGAATAGAAGGATGGTCCTGGAAGAAGAGTGGGGCGTGGTAGAAGTTCTACTATGCAAGGGGTGGGGCACTTTGACTTTTAGTCCGCATTGGTTTGGTCAGGTCTAGTCTTTTGGGGGCGGCTTATGCCGTTTCCCGTCGTGCTGCCAGTTAGCACTCATTGTGGCTGTGTAATATGTGCTTGTAGTGATATCTAGGTGCATACGCAACTACATTTTGGTGGTGTTATATTTTAAACCTTCGCATCGCTCTAATTTTTTAATTGTGTGATTCTCCAAAGTGATGTACTAGTAGCGACAGCGGTACTGCGAGGTACGATAATGGGTGGAAGGAAGTTTCCTTAATGATATGTTTACATGCGGTACCTAGTTGCGATACATTTTCACTTAGCTAATGTAGTATGTTTTGGGTACATTTCGTTTTAGTGCCACCGTCTAAATTATTTTTGGATTTCGTGTTTTTCTCTTTTAATATTTCTGTTTAATGATTTTTAACGCGCGTACAATGAGTACCAATGATCAGAACCTCTGAATTGCATTCATCCGACATTTGCAGTATGTCCTAGGGCTAGTGTAACTACTTTCTTTGCTGGTGAAAATTTTCTTTTTCTTAAATGGTTTGTTCAGCCTTGTATTGGTCTGTAACATATTTTCACCTGGATCTGCAGATCGTATAATGACTATTTATTCTAGTCTTTTAAAAATTATAATATAGTAGTATTTAATGGTAAAGTTATTGTTCTTAAAATTATTATTACCATTTTGTTCTTGAAATGTTTACTATATTAATACTTCTTTTGCGTGTTTTTTTTTTGTATTTAATGTTTTTGTATGGATGTTAAGCTTTTGATATAAATACTTTGTTACGGAATTTACGCTCTGATCCCTTAGTCAATCTTTAGCGTTTTTTTAATATATTTTGTCCCGTCCCATGACTTTCCCGTTTATCGTTTTCAGCACATTGATGGCTGTCTGATATCGCAAACTACAAGGAATCCCACAGTTTAATTTTATATGTATATTTATCTTAGTTAGGAGGTTTCAAACTTCCTCTGATGAACATACCGTCACCGTACGTTCCAAAAATAATATTTAAAATTAATATTTTGGCGAATGTTAGCCACTACAGGTACATTTCAAGCCTTGATTTTTTTACGGTAAAGGGGGTGGAAGATAATTTTTCCTCCTAATGGGAATTTCACCCCCTAAATAAGACAATTTTACGACTTTTAGTGTTTTAAATTCTTTTTTAGGAAGTTTTGACTCCAAATTGGCGGACCGCAGACGTGATATCACATTGAAAGACGGCGGTCGATGGTTGAGCGCTCCTCCACTCCTTACCCCGAACCCAGGTGCCGAACCATCCCTTAAACTTTACTCATAAAGCCAGGCGTTAGACAGCCACTTACACACTACTCAGATAGCCAGGCGCCGGACCGCCACTTACAAACGGCTCACATAGCCAGGTGCCAGAGCCACTTACAAACTACTTACATAGCCAGGCGCCATACCACCACTTAAAAACTACTCACATAGCCAGGCGCCAAACCACAACTTACAAACTACTCACATAGCCAGGCGCTGGACCACCACTTATATACATCTTACATAGCCGCACTTTTACAGTCCACATAGATGCACTGATACACAGGGCAAGTAAACATTATAATTACCTTCAACAAAGAGGAAGTATCCCTTGTTGTTTTTCTGCAGCATTTTAATCGCCACTTCTGTCAGCTCGGGAAGACTAGGCTCTTTGGTGGCGTCAGTGTCGAGGTTGTACAGCAGATGATCCGACTCAAATAATCCTATTTTGAAAATAATGTAATGTAGGTATATTGTAAATGTTTATATTAAACATTAAACCAATTGAATATTTTATACAACACTTTGGTATACAATTGTGCCTAATTCTTTAGATGCCAACACCTGATAATATCTTCTTATTTTAACATTTAATTAGATATAAATACAAATATGGTGCTGATGACAATCAAAACACTAATCATTGTACATCTTGCCAATAACAGAGGTTTAAAAAATTTACATCAAGTAGTCAAAAAAAATGCGATTTGGTGTCAAGCACATGGAAATATGTTGTTTTTAATTCCAAACTATTATGAAAACAAATATTTTAAAACAATTTTCATATTCAGAATCATTGGTTATTTAAAATACCTTTCAACTTTTCGAAATGTTGCCATTTTTTTCAAATCTATTATCAATTATAACATATTTATTAGAGTCAAACTCAGGATTAGATACTTGACACGCCTATGCAAAACAAAATATATGAACGGTTCTTACGTAGGAAACCATTCTAACGGAAATTTAGCTTGTTTTTTTGGCTTGATTTAAGTTTTGTGACATTAAACATATATATATATAAACAAAACTTTTTTAATACCTATTAAAAAAGGTAATGCAATTTTTTAACTCTGTTATATATTGTAAAACTGCTGGATCTTCTATCCTATCAAATTTTAAGTATATTATTCTTAATTTGTTTTAATGCCATAATGAATAATTTGTTTTTTATAATTTTTATAAAAAAAATTCAGAGTAAATCATCGTTTAAATGATGCCTGATTGTAGATTGTCCTTGCAGATATCAGTGGTAAATTTTTAAGATAGTGTAAGAAACAATATTTAATGATAATTTAATTTGTAAAGATTATGATAGATTTTTTTACCCATTCCTGATTGTCGTGAACACAGGCAAAGCAATAGTAATGACAACTATGACTTCCCTATGATTGCCAAGGCAGGATGATTCTTCAGTGGTTTGGCATTACCTTCGACGGGGTGAAGGTAAAAGGGACATCACAAACAGTCCTGAGCCCAGGAAAATGGCCTTGGCTCACCGGCCAGACACGCTAGCCACTGGACCAAGTGGGTGGACAAGAGAAACTTAATGATATAGAAGACACACATTTGCGGTGATACGAGCATTTAGGATACATTAACCGGAAATATGGTCAAAGAGATTAATTTACTTGAAAATGAACTAAAGAAGAAAAAATCCCCTTAAATAATTTTGGCGGAGTAAATGAAAACGGCATGGTAGAAATATAACCTCATTAAATTATTACATTACCAGAATGTGAGATATAAAAATAAATCTGGTAGAGCTTTAAATATACAAACTTGCTTACAAATGTTTGTATTTTGTGAAAAACAGTCACTAATATTAGGTAGTATTAATTTATAAACTTTATTTATTTAAGTTTTAAACTATGTTTAATGCTTTTATGCCTGTTCCGATACTGACAATAGAAACAAACACTCTTAATTCATCATACTCTAGGACGTGTAATAATTCTTACGAAGTGCAATGACTTGGAGCCTTCCTAGAGTTCATTGTAATGCTAAAAAAAATATTTTGTATAAAATTAAAAACATGAACTGTACCAAAATTTATGTTTTTATAACAGTGAACGTACAGATACTGTTTATGTTTTAAGAAATGAGTGATATAGTGATTTTTGCTCTTGGTGCTATGTCACCACTACACACAAGCCAATCAGGTTTCACCATTTTAAATAAACGTATGTTAATAAATTAACCAACTGAAATGTTTCTACTGGACCGTTCATCTAGAATTGGTATCACGGCATACAGAAGCACCATATAATTTGTGAATAATACCGAGAAAATTGTTAACGTTCATCTGCCTATAGATGCCTAGGGAATTTGTGAATGCTTTAAGTATTGAGATGTAGCAGGACAGTACTAAAATGTAATTGTGTTTAGTAGTGTTTCCGAGTGAGGAGAGCACCTTAAGTCCCTGCTGTACCACAGCCATTTCTATTCAAATGAACACATGACGCCAAGAAACGTAAAAGTAAATACGTGTAACGTCTAATACAAGCTGTTTTCTATTGACATTTCTGAAAGTGTAATCACTTACATTAACATTATAATATATAAACTGACTTAAAGATTAATATTCCAAATCGCCAGCTCAGTGGTCTTGAGATGACTATTTTTGTGTTCTCTACTAACTGCCTAGTCGGCCTGCATTATATGTATATGTATGTGTATGTGTATGTGTGTGTGTATCACAGAACTATATGACGTGTTATGCAAGTCAAACTAAATACTGAATATTACATAATAATACAGACATTTGGATTCAGACATTTGGATTCAGAGTTTCCCACCATACCTCCGGTGTTTGTATAAGACTCTGACACAAAGTATGTCAGTTAATGTTTTTTTGGGTATTGTATATTTCTGAGACATTAACTTTATATCAGTCCCAGTACTAATTGGAAGTGTGTGTGTAGTAACTCTGTTTGTGTGTATATTAGTGTATGTTCTTAAACATAACCAATTAAAATATATACGCATTACTTTAAAGCTGAATTCCTTTTTTTCTACAGTAAATATTATAATCTGGATATTAATGATTAATGATATTTTTTGCTATGAAATTCCTAAAGAGAGATTTGCACTTTTTCTATTAAATTCGAGGCACTAATATATTATAAATAAAATACAATAATTATGAACATTTGCTGTTTGAATAACAGCTCTTCAAATTTGTGCATTGATGTTATTTGCAGGATTTAAAAATATTTTAATCTTAAGGTAGTCTTAAAAAATTGTTATTATCGACTAGGTAAGAAATAGACATGCATAAACACCACAAAAGATCTAACACGTTGACCTCCCATTTTAGGGTATAATTCAATTATCTTTTCCGGTTTTCATCAAATAAAGAAACCTTTTAAATTCTTGCTAATTTTGAACAAGACTTAAAAAACCAACAAAAGATAAGTTTTACTACCTGCCTTTTCAGAAAGCACGCGTCTTAGTTATACTTCACAATATAAGTTTATATGTTAAAATTAATACTGTTTAAATTTGCTTATTTAAATGTAAAATTTTCAGTACTTGATTCTATTAGCGTTGAAAATATCCAGAATTACCACAGTAATTCCGACTTACTAAAAGAGACGGGGGGAAATCGTATAAATCATAGCAGGTAATTAAATGAGTTGGCGCATTCGTAAAATATTGGATTCGCATTCCTGATGAAACTGGCTCGAATCATGGTCAGACCATCCTGATTTCGGTTCCCAATGGCTTTATAAATCACTCCAGGAAAAGGTTTGCTTGGTTCCTAAACAAAAGCCTTTCCCGAAACCTTCCCCGATGACGCTGTCTGTGCCATGTTCAATGACCTTATTTTGGACGAGACGTTAAGCCTCAATTAGTTAAGTGAATTGTAGGCAGAAGAACATAACTTACCCATCAAAAAGTCGGTGTTTTCTATATCCATTTTTAGCAAACCTTCCTTGTTCCAAGCGTAGTGAGGTCTGGCTCCACGTAGTAGCTTGTCTGTGTGCCACCGAGAAATCAAATCCACGCCATCCAGCCTACTTCCACTGTCGCCTTCCTCGTCCACAGACGTCACAGGCCTGAACATCTTCCGACCGCCGCCCAGAATAACCTGAAGGTCAGAGTCTAAGTTACTTGTGTTAGATAAAAAAATTTTCTGTATGGTGTCATTTAACTAATACTATTCACTTGTTTGTCACATTAACTTCTTAATTAATATCTTATTTTTACTCTACAAGTACTATAATTTTAATTTATTATAACAAAGTAACTTCATAACAATTTTATTCTATTTAAAAAGAAAATGTAATAATTATTGTCGGCTACCGAAAACTATGCCCTAAATATATACAAATATTAACAATTGCGAACATATACGCCACATAGATTACATTATGTTTGTTATATTGACAATTTTATGCGTTTTCAATAAACTAACCTAATGACAATATTGTAAACTATACCCAGAAAATTAATAAATGTCTTAACTTATATATATAAACATAAAACTCATTCTTTTTTTCTTAAAATTAATTACCCACGGGACTTTTAACGTTAATTGGAGTTCACTGTTACGTAACATTGAAATGTCGGAAAATTATGATTTAAAATGGTTATTGGACATAAGTCATTCCTGATAACATTCTATGTCATTAATACCTAAGTAAAGGAACTAAAATGGAGACACGCAGAAAATAAGTAAAAACAACCGATTTCAAACAACGAAAAAACATAAACAGCACAAATTGTTCCTTATAATGAATTAGCCAAAAAAAATATGGCAGCACAGACGAACAAAGTAGGTAAATAAACACGAGACAGTTGCAACAAGAACAGAAAACAGACAAAAAAAGAATCTTGGAAAAAAGCAACAAATACACAAACCAAACGTTAATACTAAACATATTATCTGGAAAACATAACACAGAGACGCACATGCGAACACAGAAATGTGACAAAACAAAAATTATGGACACCTTACGATGACACCACCACAACGACAGCCAAGACGAAACAGTAGGCTTCTTATGAAAACATGTGTGACGTTTCGGGAAGTGATATCTGTTCCCGTCCTCAGGCACAGACTGATAGGGGACACTGGAAAACAGGTGTTATGATTCATTTTATCTTTTGGCGCAACAAATATTAGACCAGCATTGCTAATTTGTTTTTGTGGTAAATACGTTTCAGTTTTAAATATATGTATAAGTAGTGTACAAATGGGGCTCCGAGAACTGTCTTCCGGCTGAGGATAGAGGATGGGGTAAATGACCAACCTGTGACGTCACGGCAACCATTTTGGACTCAAAATGACTAAAAATTCCTAAAACATTTTGTCTTTTTCGAGAGAAAATTTCCGTTTTATTCCTCGAAAATTTAAAAATTAGGAGTTTGCTAAATCTCAATTGACTTTTGCCTTAGAAATAACAAAAATTCCTTCTTGAGGCTTAAGCATCCATGTCTACAGCCTCCGATAAGCCTCTGACGTCATCTAATATTATACCATCACCGATGAAATTTCCACTGACATTACATAAGGAATAATCAATTTACCACTAGGATTTTCGGATGATTATGGGTTGTTATGTGTTATTTTATGATGCCAGGTGGGTTGATTCTTTGTAAAAGTTATTACTTCAGCTCGGTTTTTAAGAGTGTGAGTAATGACTTTTATTGTACTTGCTGGATTTTTTCTGAGGGTTTGTTTCCAAAGAAAAAAGAAATTTTATTTGTAGACACATATAGAAGCCAATTGTTACTATATCTTGCATTGTATTATTAATTTAATACCAAACTTTGTAAATCACTTGAGAACTGCCTGGACCGATTGGGCTTTTTTTTTTAAATTTTTCGTAATTGTTCGAAAAAAGTTTTTTGATAAAATTTTGAAAAATTGACCAGAAAACTTTCAGATGAGTTGATACTGAAAAATTATTTTTATTAGATATTTGTATGAACTGAGATGTCTCAGACGTTTCGAACGATGGATATACGTAATTCTCTTTTCGTTTTGTTCATTATGGTTCTGCAAAGGTTTTCGAGAAAAAAAGAAAAGTCGGAAGATTCGTACAAACTGCAAATATCATAATTTTTATATGTTCTTTTGATCATAACTGACGGAAAACAACATATTTGGCGGATTTTTTTTTTTTTTTTTTTTTTTTTTTGGTTCGTTAAGCTACGGGATTGAAAATAAAATTAATTGAATTTGTTTCAATTGGAAAAAAAATCTGTAAGTTAGTAGTGGAGGACGGGGCAAGTTGGCGATGTTAAGAGTTCGCCATTTTTAATAATTTTAATTTTGGAAATACGATTTCCTTCTTTCCAGGCACGATTAGAATAGTCTTTTGTCGTGGTGTAACTACATGGAAAAATCTATATTTCTATATTATCTCCAAAATTCTGCCCTTTTAAAAATATAATACAAATGTGCCATCTTGCCCCGTTACCGGGGCAAGATGACTTTGACTACGAGGTAAGATCACATTTCTGACACAAGTTTAAACATATTTATTCTTAGAATGCAAACTAATGTAAATTAACTAATTTAACATTGTTACATGCTTTTTTACATATATGGCATATTATTAAAGGCTTGGTTTGTTGAAAATTACAATTAATAGTTAACTTACAAAACTAATTCAGAGTTGGTGTTTTTATAAACAATAATCGCAAACAAATTTTCCTCCTTCAAAGTTCGAGCAGTCCTCATGCCACCATGTGTGGCATTTGCAACACTCGATCCAATCTTCTGATGGAGGGTCGACATAAATCTCATCACACACAGGACACTGCACTTCGGATATTTGAGCTGAAGTAATGCCTGGCGAAAGTTGGAGCTTCTTGGATTTTTCTCGAGAATCGAACTTCAGTTTCTTAGTAACAGTTCTTTTTTTGGCATCTCGAGACTCATGTCTTTATTGCTTCAAACGTTCTTGTTCTATCCTCTGAGCTTTTCTCTGAACCAGCATCGCTTTCATGGGTGAGCTTGTGATGACACTTGCACATTGCTTATGACTTATCCTTTTTCTCACATATGATCTTTCTTTAGGCAATAGTTTGAAATCGAAAACACTTCGGCACAGTTTTGGCTCAACAGGAGTAGTATTTCTGATAGACCCTATCTTAATGAGAGTAGCATTTCTTGAAAGTCCTGGCTCAACGGGAGTAGAATTTCTTGAAGGTCCTGGCTCAATGGAAGCTGTGGGAGAAGTATTTATTGAAGGTCCTGGCTCAATCGGAGAAATATTTCTTGAAGATCCTGGTTCAATGGAAATGTCATTTCTTGAAGGTCCTGGCTCAATGGGAGTAGCATTTCTTAATGGTCTTGGCTCAATGGATCTAGCATTTCTTGAAGGTCCTGGTTCTTCATTTTTCTCTGCCTGATGTTCATTAACTGCTTTTTCCATAGCAAGATCATGATCGGTGGGGTTCGCTGCAGCTAAATCATGCTCAGTAAACACAAGGGGATCATAAGGCTCAATTCCACATTCTCGGAACCCATTGACTGCATTACCGACTGTAGCTGCTTTTAAATAAGCAGTGCTCAGTAGCTCACCAATTTTTTTTGTCAGTTATGGCTTGCCCTGGATTAGTGACCATAAAGTTGTCAAAAGCTTGACTGTAATAGGTTTTTAATGGCCCAAAAAAGGAAACATCCAGCATTTGAAGAAGATGGGTAGTGTGGGGTGGAAATTCGACCATAACGATGTGATTTTTCCGGCAAAAGTTGATAGCCTCCAGTGTTACGTGTGTTTTATGGTTGCCAACAAGCAACATCACATGAAATTCACTGGTTGGTTTCACATGTAGTTCGAAATGTTTCAAAAACAACACAAATATTTCTCCATTGTTCCAACCATTATCACTGCAATGCCCAACGGTTCCCGGAGGGGCTCTTTCCACAAGTTCAGGTCGCATCCATTTTCTTGCGAAAACCAAAAAAGGGGGCAGGTAATATCCGCAAGCATTAATGCAACAAATAATAGTAACATTTCTTCCTCTCTCTGCCGAAACGATCTTGGAAACTCTCTTACTTCCTGTGGGTGAAATAACCTTTGGTAGCCTATTAGGTACAGTGGAAAGTGCAGATTCACCTGCATTGTAAATGGCAGAAGCTGGAAATCTATGTTTTTCCCGCACTTATTTCAAAATTAAGAAAAACTTGTCAACATTTGGCTTGTTAAAGCCCATTGCTCTGGCAATCGATGTTTCCTCTGGTCTCCAAAAACTTAACTTACATTTTTTCATAAAACTAGCCAACCAATCCTCACCTGCCATCCTGGTCTCCACATTGAACGGATGCGAAATTCCACTATATTCTGCAAAGTAAAACACAAGTCTTCTACATTGCTGCTTTGTCATCCCAAAAAACATGTTATCCATTGCTGTCGAGTAGTTCCTTAAATCTTCTAGCTGCTCTTCAGTGAAAACTTCTCGAAATCTTCCACCATGAATAGGCATTTCCTAGGAAGAAAATACAATTAGGTAGGCCAAATACTTTTTAATTAGAATTTTTGTTTAATGAAAGCCTGTAGGGCATGAACAATTAAGAAACAACTGTAAAAAAGATGACGAGTCGTCATCTTGCCCCAGTCAACATGCCCTGATCAGCAATGTTATAAGTATTGGATTTTTTCGCTAGGGAAAAATATAAAAGGTTAACAATATATAGTGGTTAAGAAAAGTATATTGTCTAAGGTAATAATGTGTGGCATTGAATAACCAAATATCTTACCTGTTTGTCCATGAGATATTACTTCGAAGTTCTTGAAAATTACAATACGTCAGACCAAATGTACGAACATCATCTAACAAACAACTAAATGGTGGCAGCGGCTTCAGTGTGCGATTCTTTAGTGCCCAGCAGTGTGGAGCGCTAGTAGTGTCTGTTAGGTGGTGCTATCTAGTAACATGACGTAGAACTAAGTCATTCGTCGTCTTGCCCCGCTCGTCAACTTGCCCCGTCCTCCCCTAAATAGGTATATAAGAATAAAGCATTCTATCCCAAAATTAAAATAAATATTTTTTTTTTTACTTTTTTCGCTATCTTCAGTTATTTGATTTCAGTTGAATTGTGATTCTGTTGTCCGTTCATCGCAATCGTTTCTTGAAATGAATTAAGCTTCGTCGTTTTATTTCACACAAATTTACAGATTAACTTACGAAATACGGTGCGTTTTTAGGTGACAAACGATTATACATTATCAATAAATAGAATAAATTGTCAAATTTTAGTTTAATCGTAATTCTTCGCAACGCTCATTGTGTCGCAATTGAAACAATTTATTTGAATGGAAACATTAATTGCATTGCAATGCCGCCAGTAATAAGGAGGAATTTAAGTCTCAGAACTCGTAGTGCTAAAAACCAATCAAATTTTCGATCTGATAGATTAATAAAATTGTTTCCAAATTTTTTATACGTTAATTACGGGTTACCAAGTTTGTAGCCGTAATGAAGATTGCAGCGTTCTATTATCCAAGACAGCTGCTGTAACTAAAGTGCAACGATGACATCATACAAATTCAAGATGGCAGAGGTAACGAAAAATGCAATGTTTCTAGAATCCAAGATGGTGACCATAACGATATGTGTTACATTTTTTAAAAAATAGTTTTTATTAAATTGTATTAATTAATTTTTTATGAGTTTAAAAATTTCCCCGATTTTCTATCACAAAAATTACAGATTTACTAGAAGGTTGGCGTAACGATAATGACAAAGGTAGTGTTATAATTCAATATGGTATGTGTGACATAATAAATTTGTATTATATCTAAAAATCTTTATTTTGTATTTTCTATAATATTATTTAATAAATTACCTACATGTTAACCCTCATCGTGAATCGAACACAGGATCCAAAAGGATCAAGTAACTAAACATTTGAAGTGAGCTATTTTTTTGGACACAAATTAATTAATTTGAATTTTTTTCCTCGGTGGCTTAGGTTTTTTTTTAGATATGGATTCTTAAGCCATATTGCGGACTTAGTTCATCCTAATGCAAAAATCTTTTGAGATTTTTTGAATTCCGAATTTTTTAACCTTTAAGAATCGAACGGGAAAATTTCCCTCAAAACGAGAATCATTCCCCTCGAAATAGAGGAAATTTTTATTTTTCCAATTTTTTTTTCCAAAAAAAAAAAACTGGAAATTTTGGCGGATTTTGGGCAAAATTTGGCAAATTTTGAAGATCATGGTCAAAGGTAAAGGTTATCCAATATGGCCACCATGACGTCACAATTCAAGATAGCGGTTGGCATCTGGTAATGGTGGTGGTCCCTATGGGAATTGATTTTGCTTTGTTTCCTTTTCAATGTTATTGCCTAGCACCTGAATATCCTAGTTCTTCGAGCAACAAAAATTAAATTCCTCGAGCACATCCAATGCTAATTCATGGGGATGTCAGTATGCTGTATTAAACAGCTGGTCTTAGACATTTCCTAAGGGCCTGTGTAATGCCTTGGGCATCGCGACTCCTCAGAGCTAGTTTATATTCGATCTCGTCCTTAAGCAAAAATTCAGGGACAATCATTGCAAAAGTTGATGATCAGCTATATTTACCAGATAAAAGAAACGTCATTTGCGACTAAACGCTCTGGGGATCGTTACGAGACTTATATTGTACAAAATTAAAGTGTACCATATTTTCAAAAATACATTAAATTATAGAACACTCTTAACTCTATAGAGCTCTTTAATATTACACTTAAACACTATTTCATACTAGGCACTATGGTGTCTGACTCAGGCTGAGCATCGAAGCAGAAACTCAGAAATAATAATAAGAATTTAAGAATTAAATAATAAGAATACTAAACAGGGCAACATGGTAGAGCTACTTTGTAACGCTAAATGTGGATGCCGGAGAGCGTGTGGCAGATAGCCAGGCTTATCTTTACAGCCTGGTCCTGTAGAGCGATGGCCGGAAGAAAGATTTGGAGGTGGGGGCCAAGCTTTCAGCTGCTGTCATCCACGTGGTAAAGTCGGGAGGGGGGCCCTAAAGGTTGGGCAGCCGCCAAGGCTATGCGGGGATTTGTTGACGTATAGGAGACAGTGCGAATAGGCTAGCCAACCCCAGGAAACTAATTGTGTGCGTAGGTAAGGGTGGAAAGTACTGAGTGTAAACAATACCCGAAAACCAGGGTGATCAGCTAAAAACCAAACGACTTTACTTACTTTACGACTGATTAAATACCAACGTCTATAAGATGCCCAGTTCACACTAAATGGTCAATAAATGAGTAAAACTATAATAAAGGAAACAAAAAGTGGAGTGGAAAATTTAATATTATTATTGTGCTTTATTCTCAACCTTCAAAAAAGATAAAATAAAAGGACGCTAGCTTTAAAAGCGGGGAGCTTATTCCATCTCCGAAAATCTACAGCGATCGCCATAAAAATTAGAACAATTGAAATGATAGACTGCGGAAGAAAGGATAATATATTTAACCGGAACAAAGGCTAACTGATGGCTTGGCTGCCTATAAACACTACAGGTGTGACAACAAAAACCACGAAACAGGAAACTTACTATCTGATACAAAGGCAAACTGACATTTTCAATTTTACTGATGTAAGAGATGTTTGAAAGACCACTCGTGCTTAGTGACACATGGCACAGAAACTAAAGACTTACCCTCTTAATTGGTAAGTGAAATGTGTGCACTATTTATTAACTTTCTGAACGAACAAAATATCTATAGAACTAACTTAAGTTAAATAAATTTGTTAAGACATAAGTGAATCAATGAAACTGTATTTATTTAAAAAATTAGAATCTTCAGAACAGTTTCAATTACAGAAAGTTATGATTACGGCCTTACGAGTAGCACGCACAGCGAAAATTATATTAAATTACGAACACAAAGCTGTCTATGGCGATTAAAAAAAAAAAACAATTATATAAACTCTGAATGTATAAGGCGAACATAACCATGCCAAATGCTACCTGTTTGTAATGTATCTCAGTTATTTTTATATTTTTTATAAATAGGGTGTTGGAAAACATGCTGAGTTTGAGAGGTTGAGAGACACATTAAAATGACTAAAATTTAATTTGTTAAACATTACTAACAATAAGTGGATCAGAGCCTGTGTGGTTGACAGGGTCTACAAATAAGGAAAAGAAAATACATTTAGGTTTGTTACTCTATAATTTACTGGTCAGCAGAAAGTTTTCGTAGTTTACAAGAATAAAAATATAATTAACAAAATTAAGTTTTTAGAAAGGTTCCATTAACATTATGTTTTTATAATAACATTACACAAAAATTTATATAGCTTATTGTTTTTTCAGTGTCCATGGGAATTTCGGTGATTTGAAGGTCAAATGCAAATAGATTACTGAAAGTAGATGCTTCCCTTAAACACATACGTTCAACAGCTGTGTTAAGAGCCTCCTGGGTGAAACCATCCTTAGACGCGCTGACCAGGGAATCCTTCAAAAATCTGGATACGGTTGAATTTGGGGGGTACTTGGACCCACTACCTTACAAATAATGCAGCTTCATTAATGACATGAAAAGGCAAAAGAGCTTCGACTCAAAGTCGTAACTTCACAATAAAAAGAGGTGTCAGAGTTTTTAAAAAATCATTCCACTTATCAATTATGTGAGTAGTCAAGAAGTGAACAAAACATGATGAGAAGAATAAAAAGACGCAAGAGCCACCATGCTCAGATATGTAGCACGACACACGGTAGAATACCAAAAAGTTAGCAAAGACCAGGAAAGGAAACTACATGTTATAATAGATGGAGATTTCGGGAGTCAATCCCATAGTTTTCTGACTGCATCCCGTATCGTGACTTGTCATTGAGCACTGATAAGCGAAGAGCGAATCAGACTTGAGCGGCGGTCATGCGCAATTTCGACGAAGGCTCGGAAGATACACTCCGAAATCACGCCGAGAGCAGAGAAAAATAGTGGGCCTTGTGTATCATTCCGCCTGGAAGTAAAAGTAGTACCGGTGAGCAAGATGCACGCGCATTTCCAGTACGTAGGGCATAAAAAATGGGCGAATTCACATGGAAGATAGTCCACGGAGGGATAAAAGTGTGCCGGCCAGGAGACTGTCGAGTAGAAAAAAGATATAGGGGAGAGGTCCCGGGAAAGGGAGGTGGAATTCGTGGCACCAAGGGCCTCTACACCGGAAGAAAATTTTACGGAGGGTTTACAGGAGAACCGTCCATCCATTAGCGCTTTGTCGCAGAGAAGTGGAACTAAACTTACTTCCGCCGACCATAGTTGGCGACAGTGTTGCTAGGTGGCGCTCAGAGATGTCATGGTATAACCTACCACTCGAAGACTAGTTCTAGGGGAAGGCACAGCTGGTGGGACAAAATAAATTTAAAGGGCCTTACTTTAGTTCCGCAGGGGCCCGAGAGATAGCGCAGAATGGTGCTACGCTCGGGTGCCAATATGGACCCCACTCGGTCAAGTTTTAGAGTCCCCGCCTATCTCTTCTTTGTACCATTTCATTCAGTGATTCAATAATTTAGTCATAAATTCTTGTGATAATTGAGTCACTTTCGTGTTTTTTCACAATTACTGAGTTATATATCGATATGAATTTTAAGAAATAGATTTAAAATGATGGTAAATAGAGTATCTAAGTTTTTAAAAAAATAATTAAATTTTACCTTATTTTTGCTGCAAAACTAACGGAAAGTCTTAATTCCACTATTTGGTTTTCAATCAGAACTCAGGCACTCAGGTGCCACAACACGTGAAACATTAATCACTCTCTAGTTACAGTGTCTACACACTTGTCAATACCACCTAACTATAGTTACATTATATGACTGATAATCTTCTATAAACATTATTTTAACCTGATATTCATGTATAATCAACGCAAGGTCTATAGTGATGGGTTCACTCAACCAATACGCATTGAAACTTAGGGAAAACTAGTGAAATTATTCAAATATTTTACAAGCTTAATTTTTAACTTTTCTCAAAATACTTATGTAATACAAAATTAACTTACAAATTTTGGCTATTTCATTTAAGCAAATGCAACAACAAACAAATTTGGTGAAATATTTTTGTTTGTGTAGATAGATCTGTATATGATAGGTCATTTCACATGCCCCATAAATTTTTACCGTTTGCTAAGAATTTTTCTGTAACCATATTATTTACAATTCCCACAGCAATCTCTTCATATAGCCAATTGCAATATAGGTCTTCAAAATCACATTTTTTCCTTTGATTGACTGAGGAAGTTAAGAATTTGTAGAATGCTGACCTTCAGATTGTGTTATTTTGTTTTAAATTATGTATTTCTTAAGTAGTTTTGGTTTTCGGAATGAAATGTACACCAAATTTATTTATTAATGATGTTAAGATCTTTGCTTTCTGTGGAAGTGAGTTAAAATATGTTCAATATACTGGTGGAATCAGGTACTACAGCAGTCGTAAAAGAAGCAACTTATAATTCCGGAGGTTTATTCCAGAAATTGGTTGCTGTTGAATTATACTCATAATGTTTTTAGCAATATTTCTCAAACAACGACATTCCATTTTCTGAGACTGACAACTGTCTCCGAGATTTGCGGCTGTCTGCAGAATCGTCCGATATAGTATACATTCGTTTAGAGTTTACACAGAATCCCTGGGTTTCAGCACCATGTAGTATTTTAATCACTTACATAAAAACTAATCTGGATGTTATATCTGCAGTGCCCGTGATACAACAGCAACTACAGAACATGCCAGCCTTGTGTTCATGATAATTCTCACAGTTACAATAGCAACTTAAAATTTTCCTCAGGCAACAATAGTTGAGTGGTCAGATCTATTGCTTCTTACCAAAATGATCCGGGTTCATTTCTCACTTGAATCAAACCTGTACTGTTCATAAGTGGGAAATGTGTTGGGCATTGTCATTTAACAATGTGTTTTCTCAAAGTACTCTGATTTTGGCTACTAATGGATTCCATTAATGCTCCATTATCATCATTTCACCACTACAAATATCTAGTGTCTTCTCTGTTTACATGACAAACTGTAATTCATTCATATAAACTGGCTTCAATGTTTTGCCTAAAATTTATTCCCTATATTTGCTCTCAAATCATAAAAGTTTTTATTATTAGCATTATTAGCATTTTTGTTAATATTGAAAACAATAGAAATAAAAAAGTTATGATTTAAAATAACTTCTTAATTATAATAACTATACATGTGATAACATATAGTTACAATGTAAAAAAATTGCATGTACTTATGAACGCACTTTAGAAGTTATACTTATTTTTGGTTAGAAACAATAAAATATTGTTACCAGTGGTAAATAGAGGTCCGGAAAGGATAGCCCAGGTAATTTTTTTACATTTTATTCATTAGCTAATATTTACACTATTAATTAAATAACATTTTAAATGTCCATATCCAATTAATCACTCTTTCATTAAGTCCACAATTTACTCTCCCCACTGGAGCTCGGCTTGACAGTGACACACACTATTGCTTGTCTCTTAAACGCACTTCTGTCTCAACACACAACCCCACACTACTCACTCGTAAAATATTTCCTCGTAGAAGAGTGTGGACATATGGGCTTCATGATTTATTACAGATTGATTTAGTGGAGATGATACTGTCGTGTATGACTTTTGTAGTGGAGAGGTTGGTGGCCCTGCGGGGGTCGGCTAGATGGTGTTTGTGAAGTCGTTTGGTTGAGTGTGTTAATATCGGGTTCGGGAGTGGAAGGACACAAGGAAGATTTTTAACAGCGGCCGAAGCACTAACAGCATGTCAGGAAGGACACAATCTGTGGCAGAATTCGTGGCGGACTTGCGACGACTTAGCATCCACTGAAATTTTGCGGATTTAGATCGTATGTTGCGAGACCAGGTGGTGTGTGGTGCTCGTGATACAAAGGTGCAACATACATTCCTGACAAAGGACAAATTAACATTTAAGGAGGCGGTTGAGTTAGCAACAGCTGCGGAAGCCACAGGCCGCAATGTCCATGATCTAATAGCACAGCCGAGCCCAACTGCGGGGGCAGTGCTAAAGGTAGGGCGCATCAGGTATGACAAAAAAGCAGAAGCAAAGCCCAGTTCAGGTGAACCAACAACCTGCAGCTGACAGGCGCGCTTGCTGGAGGTGCAACGGAGACCACAGCCCAAACCACTGCCGACACACTCAGACGGTGTACAATTTTTGTGCTCGAACAGGGCACCTAGAACGAGCGTGTTTTACAAAGAAGAGGAAGGGGAATGCAGGAGTGAACAGCGGAGCGTGAGACAGGAAGGAGATGGGAAAGTCTGGGAAGCATGCCGCGGACACGGCTGGGACCTACAATTTGAAAAACCAAACTGACTCTGGAGAAGAGGATGAATCAGCAGTTTACAGTGTGTTTCAGACAACGGCTAGTAGGTGAACAAGTGAACCACCGATTATCCTAAATGTGTTGCTAGATGGTCAGAGACTACCCATGGAGATAGTCACAGGAGCGAGTTTCCAATCATCAATTTCGAAATTTGCAAGAGATTGTGACCGGACCTACCAGCACTAGCAGAGGCAAACTTAGTCCTGCATACTTGGTCACAGGAAAGATTGGGAATCATGGGGACCCGAGAAGTAATGGTAAAGAAAAATACTAGGCAATGTAGACTACCAGTTTTAGTGGCTGAAGGCAAGGGACCAAGTCTCGTGGGCAGGAATTGGTTAGAACCACTTGAAATCAAATAGAAAATGTGTGTTATAAAGTATGTATAAAACAGATAAAAAAAAAATAAAACCTTTACAGCAAACCTCTTTACATCCTTATATATCTAGTACAAATATTTGTTTAAAAATCAGAGAAAAGATAAAAAAATTGACGAATTTGGCTGATTAAGCTCTATTCTGTGAATGTTACAGTGAATATGACGTTTAAAATAAACATCTTTAAAAAAAATGATATTTCTCTAAGTAACTCCAAAATTAAATGTAAAGAGTAATGTAAGTCTCGGTAAGTGTGGAATGGTGAGCTGGAAGCACCTGTATACCTGTATGTCGCGGCCGGGCCGGGCCAGCACCAGCTGCTCAGCGATGTCGCTGCAGAGCTCCGGGTCCAGGCCGTCCCTCAGCACGTTCTCGTCGCACTCCCAGTAGCGCTCCGCCGTGTGGGCGTAGCCACCGCCCGGCGAGGCGTGCGTCACGCGCGTTGTTGTCACCAGTCCCGTGCTCTTGCCCGCCTCCTGCCGCAGGGAGAACAACTGTGAGCGGGTCTGTCAGCACGTTCTCGTCGCACTCCCAGTAGCGCTCCGCCGTGTGGGCGTAGCCACCGCCCGGCGAGGCGTGCGTCACGCGCGTTGTTGTCACCAGTCCTGTGCTCTTGCCCGCCTCCTGCTCGCAGGGAGAACAACTGTGAGCGAGTCTGTCAGCACGTTCTCGTCGCACTCCCAGTAGCGCTCCGCGGTGTGGGCGTAGCCGCCGCCCGGCGAGGCGTGCGTCACGCGCGTTGTTGTCACCAGTCCTGTGCTCTTGCCCGCCTCCTGCTCGCAGGGAGAACAACTGTGAGCGAGTCCCTCAGCACGTTCTCGTCGCACTCCCAGTAGCGCTCCGCCGTGTGGGCGTAGTCGCCGCCCGGCGAGGCGTGCGTCACGCGCGTTTTTGTCACCAGTCCCGTGCTCTTGCCCGCCTCCTGCCGCAGGGAGAACAACTGTGAGCGAGTCCCTCAGCACGTTCTCGTCGCACTCCCAGTAGCGCTCCGCCGTGTGGGCGTAACCACCGCCCGGCGAGGCGTGCGTCACGCGCGTTGTTGTCACCAGCCCCGGTCTCTTGCCCGCCTCCTGCCGCAGGAAGAACAACTGTGAGCGAGTCTGTCAGCATGTTCTCGTCGCACTCCCAGTAGCGCTTTGCCGTGTGGGCGTAACCACCGCCCGGCGAGGCGTGCGTCACGCGCGTTGTTGTCACCAGTCCCGTGCTCTTGCCCGCCTCCTGCCGCAGGAAGAACAACTGTGAGCGAGTCTGTCAGCATGTTCTCGTCGCACTCCAAGTAGCGCTCCGCCGTGTGGGCGTAACCACCGCCCGGCGAGGCGTGCGTCACGCGCGTTGTTGTCACCAGTCCCGTGCTCTTGCCCGCCTCCTGCTCGCAGGGAGAACAACTGTGAGCGAGTCTGTCAGCATGTTCTCGTCGCACTCCCAGTAGCGCTCCGCCGTGTGGGCGTAACCACCGCCCGGCGAGGCGTGCGTCACGCGCGTTGTTGTCACCAGTCCCGTGCTCTTGCCCGCCTCCTACTCGCAGGGAGAACAACTGTGAGCGAGTCCCTCAGCACATTCTCGTCGCACTCCCAGTAGCGCTCCGCCGTGTGGGCGTAGCCGCCGCCCGGTGAGGCATGCGTCACGCGCGTTGTTGTCACCAGTCCCGTGCTCTTGCCCGCCTCCTGCCGCAGGGATAACAACTGTAAGCGAGTCTGTCAGCACGTTCTCGTCGCACTCCGAGTAGCGCTCCGCGGTGTGGGCGTAGCCGCCGCCCGGCGAGGCGTGCGTCACGCGCGTTGTTGTCACCAGCCCCGTGCTCTTGCCCGCCTCCTGCCCGCCTCCTGCCGCAGGGGGAACAACTGTGAGCGAGTCCCTCAGCACGTTCTCAAGCTTAGCCTTGTGTCCTTGTGATGCTCTTGTTTCTAATGACCGTTTAGACAAGGAATTTTATTAATATGTTGTCTATCTAAACAGTTAGCATTTTAAAGTTTTCGCACACGTTAGAAGTTATACTTCTATGGCATTGCTAAAATATTAACATGAAACATTTTAAAACACTAATTGAAGACTGGACATTAAAAAAGCTGTAAATGTCAAAATAAAAATTCTGAAAAAAATAATCAATTCAAAACTTGCAGAATATAAATTTACTTCAAAAAAGTGCTTTTAACATTAGAATTGGTAGTTAATGTACCTGGACAATAATGTACGGTTTAAAAATAATAAATAAATAGAAAAATGAGAAAAATATATGGATTAGACCATTAGAAAAAATAGAAAGATGAAAATCCACATGTCGTTTTCTTGAATAAGATTGTATGTGCCATTGTCTGAAGCTTATTATGCGTTTCATAAGCTAATGATGTTAGAATAAAAGGTGCGCTGTTCATCTGAATCCAAGTATGGAAGCATTTGCTCGAGATCTGTCTTCTTTTATTTAGAAATATGACTAGTTGGTTCCAGCTGCGGTAACATCATAGATTTGATTTTTTCTACAGTTACTCCCTCTTTCGGGACGTTAAACATTTACCTAAATTCCAAACTGTTAAATGTGGGTTTTGTTTCTATTAGTCCAGGGTTGTCAGCAGACACCTGAATCCATTGCACTGTATATATCTTAAGTTTGATAGTATGAATGTAGTTTACCTCTGCCTTTTTAAAGTCATAGGAATCCATTATTTTCGTAACTGTGAATTGATGTGAAGTGCAGGCCTGCGATGACTAAACATCTCAACCAAATCTCTTAGCACCATACATTTGGTGACTTTTTACGCTTTTCTGTCAACCTTAAATCACGGTTTTAAGTAAATAATGAGTGACTGGACACGAGTAAAATGTGATTAATGTTCTTAAAATAGCCATTTGTCACTAGATATATCCAAAGAAACACTATAATTTTGTTTTTGTTTTGTCTACAGCAGTTGTTGCTCCACAATCAGATTTTTCTTGTAAATTTCCGAAGTCAGTGTTTTTAGGACACACGAGACGATTTCATTTCCTCCACGGCCGGCGATCCCCTCATGCCAAAGGTGCCTGAAACCCACATCATTATCCTCAACGTGAATCGCAAAATTTAAGTTTGAGAGCTGTCTTAAATAAAACATTTGTGAATATTTCAGAAACACAGCTGTAAGTCCATTGAACAAGTTGTAACACTGATGTAATGTAAAACCGACATCTGGTGATATTCTTTCATACATTTTAGTGCCTGCTCAATTTTTCGATGGTGCAGTTCCAGCTTCGTTTTCAGAACTGTTCGACGGATCCACTTTTAGTCTTGCACTAAGTAGGTCACAGGCAGGGCAAGTAGTAGTTGGAAAAGGGGGGTTCAAGCACAAGCTGAGGAGCCAGGAGCCGGCCGCCATCTTGGATGACGTCATCGGCGGCCATCTTGGATGACGTCATCATGACCTTTGACCTTGACCTTTGACCTTGCCAATCCATGCCAATCAATGCTAATCCATGCTAATCTATGCCAATCTATGCCAATCTACGCTAATCTATGCCAATCTATGCCAATTCGTATGCCAATCTATGCCAATTCGTATGCCAATCTATGCTAATCCATATGCCAATCTATGCTAATCCATATGTTAATCCATGCTAATCCATGCTAATCCATCCGCCATTTTGTATTTCTAGAAATTTCCACCAACTTCGAATCGTGACATCACCGTTGCACTTTTCGTCACGGCCGCCATCTTGGATTCGAATTTTTTTTTTTCGAACTTCAACTTTTCGAAATTCGATGTAATCATCAGCCGCCATCTTGTTTCGTCTGCTGGTGGCCGCCATCTTGTTTTCGTCTGCTGGTGGCCGCCATCTTGTTTTCGTCTGATGGAGGCAGCCATCTTGTGACGTCATATAGTTCTGTTGGTCGCCACCAGATAGCACCAGGGATTATTTTATTTTTTTCTTTAACTAAAATATTTTCAGTGCCGAGGCTGGGATTCGATCCATGGGACGTGAAAACGTCCAGGATGTCGTGGTTACGAGGCGGACACCTTGACCACTAGACCACGAGACCAATTGAGATATGGTGGAATAAATAATCTATATATGCTACGTACTGACGGCAAGTTTATGATAAATGGGGGGGGAGGGAGTTTTTGCCTTCCTTAATGCATACCTAAGGCGCCACATTTGAAATAAAAATTATTATACAGCCGCCATCTTTAATTCCAGCACAGACTACCAGATGGCGCCAAATTCAAATATTAGTTGCCAGAGGTGCCACCATCTTGGTCCTCAAGTTGGCTGGTAGATGTCGCTAGTATCGCGCGCCAAATTCAAAAATTAGTTGCCAGAGGCGCCGCCATCTTGGTTCTCAAGTTGGCTGGTAGATGTCGCTAGTATCGCGCGCCAAATTCAAAAATTAGTTGTCAGAGGCGCCGCCATCTTGGTTCTCAAGTTGGTTGGTAGATGGCGCCACCGTCGCCATATTTTAGTTAATATAATCGATACCAGATGACGCCACCGTCGCCATCTTTAGTTCCTAGTGTTGCTACCAGAGTGTGCCACCGTCGCCATCTTGAATTCTTAAAGTTACCGCCGGAGCGCGCCACCGTCGCCATCATTAATTCTTAAAGTTACTGCCGGATGGCGCCAAGTGTTATGTAGTCAGTCTAGACAGGTCGGGAACGAGTCGAGACAAGTCTAGACAGTCGAGACAAGTCGGGGGACAAGACGAGACAAGTCGGTAGCCTGTATTCACCAAGTTTTCCGTTGCCGCCATCTTTAATTCATAAAGTCGCTACCAGATGGCGCCACTGTCGACCATATTTAATTCAAGGCATTGTCGCCAGATGACGCCAAGTTTGAATTTAAAAACCTACAAGTGTTATGCAATGTGTAACCAGTCGAGACAAGTCGGTAGCCTGTATTCACCAAGTTCTCTGTTGCCTTCACTGCCATCCGGGTATCTGACGAGTCCTAATTAATATACTCGTACACATCCTACCTCTATGACCTCTACAAACAAACTGACCGTACCTACTCCAAAATGACATATATATTACACCCACATGCAAACATTTGATAACCATCAAGAATGTCAACATACAAAAATATATTAACCATCGCTGAAACAAATTTCCCAACATTAATTACAATAAAAAACGTCCGGTAAGATACTGTATTTTGCCTATAATTCAATAAATGATGATAGAGTATTAATAAAATATTGGTGTTGTGTAGAGTCTCTCTCTTCTCATAGTGGCGGAAGACATCTCGAAGGTAGTGTTAGAATTTATGTATTAAAGCAATCACTCTAGCTGAGGAGACTAATAACTTATAGTTACAATTCAATAATAGCGGCAATTAAATGGTTTTTTGAAATTAAAGCAAACAACTTAAATGTTAAACACATATTTATTTAAATCTTATTACAAACAGCAAGGGATAAGAAAAAACACTGATTTTAAAGAATTAAATAATGAGCAATAAAAGTACATAATATTCACACACTGCACATCATAGTGACAAAGGCAACATAACCTATTTACATAAACCAGAGACCCAATACCTAAATATATATTATAACTACAAGTTACATAGGGTATAATGTACTCTAAAATACATATTAAAGAGAAAATTGATATAAATAACATTATACTTTGCTCAATAGTTCCAGAAGTAATGAACGCACTGCTACACGAGCAATTTCAACAGTTCTTTCATCACTAGTGTTTTCTGTGGAACATACTTGAGTGGTGTCTTCACTGATCGGACCTAGATGACTGAGATCTCGGGTTCGACTCTTGCGAGATGTAGGAAGGCGAAGCTGACGCCTGCGTTTATGCTGGACTGCTACTAATGTAGTAGGTGCTGGCGATGTGGGACTCATCTGGGTACAGCTAGATGATGTCTGGACTGAAGAAGTCTGACCACATGCAGATGCTGGCGGTGACTGAATAGTTGGTAGGTTGAATGCATGTGCGAAAACCTCTTCAGGCGTTGCAGGGAGAACTGTATCGTCTCTCATCATATTCACACTACAATTTCCATAGCCCAGACAGTTGATAACTTCTAGAGGCGTATCTTGAGGTCCTGGGTTTAAAACCTGTTTCACGTGAAACACAGCGTCACAACTCTCCGAAAAATGTTTTAAAACACCGTCGATCCACTCACTATAATCAACAGTGCATAGCCCAGGTGTTACACTGGAGTATATCCTGTTCGGTTGAAAGTTAGACATCTCTGTTAACTACTTCTGCGGCAGGTCCTTACACCACCACAGTTTCAGCTCGACTGCCAATGTACTGTCAGGTCTTAGATAATGGACGACACAATCTACCTTGTTGCAGGATGTCTCGATGATGTCCGGGGCCTCCTCGTCACAATCACTGATCCAGTGATGACCAAAGTTGCAGACCTCTAGTTGAAGTAACCATCCTCGGTGACGTAGTGCACACGGCAGAATCCTGGCGTTACTTCCGCGTACTTTGCAGTTGGATCGAACAGCATTTGCTTGAATTTGTAGCAGCTCTATACCCACACGACTATGTGTTGACTGCTGTGTCTAGGGTGTTCACCTCAATTTATACCGCTAGGACCCCCCTCCAGTCCAGTCACGTGTACCGTTGCTTCCGTTGTTGTCCCCCCGCCTTGCTGGCGGCCTCCAACATTCGAACGAGGTGATCAACCATCCAAGCCCTAAGCATGATCGCATTGTGTCTTGAGATCGGACCTGGACACCCAAGTTACATAGAGTATAATATACTCTGAAATACATAATAAAAAGAAAATTGATATAAATAACATTATACTTTGCTTAATAGTTCCAGAAGTAATTAACACACTGCTTGACCAGTGACAGGTGTAACTAAATATTAAATATATTTTATTTTCCATTACCTATCGTGGAATTTATTAATCATTCACTCTACGAAAAACAACTCAAGACAATATACCTGACCATCGAATTAAATACAGTACCGCTATGCCTTACATGAAAGTCTAATTAGTCGATAACCTATATATCGTTCATGTACAAAGCCACACATACAGGCCAATTTTCTATGGACCATGAGACCGAGTCATGACAATATCTGACGTATAGGCTAGTCATTTCAGGACCGCAGGACCTTCTTCGTCTTTAGATAATTACAGTCATTTAGACCATCATGAAATTTTTATACATACTAAAGGACCAAGCGACCTTGAAAAATATTTTAGTAACACCAAGAGGTTTTGAACTAGTAAATATTCAGTCACTACATATTTTACTACGCGCAATCAACAAAACGGAAGCACCATCAACAAAACGGAAGCACATTTTGGAAGCACAATCAATAAAGAGAGCAGATTTGGAAGCACCATCAATAAAAAGGAAGCACTTTTGGAAACACCATCAACAAAAAGGAAGCACATTTTGGAAGCACCATCAACATAAAAGCAGCACATTTTGGAAGCACAATCAATAAAGGCAACACATTTGGAAGCACCATCAACAAAAAGGAAGCATATTTTGGAAGCACCATCAAAAATGCAGCACATTTTGGAAGCACAATCAAAAAAGGCAGCACATTTTGGAAGCACCATCAAAAAGGCAGCACATTTTGGGAGCACAATCAAAAAAGGCAGCACATATTGGAAGCACAATCAATAAAGGCAGCACATTTGGAAGCACCATCAACAAAAAGGAAGCACATTTTGGAAGCACAATCAAAAAGGGCAGCACATTTGGAAGCACCATCAAAAAAGGAAGCACATTTTGGAAGCACCATCAAAAAGGCAGCACATTTTGGAAGCACAATCAAAAAAGGAAGCACATTTTGGAAGCACCATAAAAAGGCAGCACATTTGGGAAGCACAATCAAAAAAGGCAGCACATTTGGAAGCACCATCAACAAAAGAAGGAAGCACATTTTGGAAGCACCATCAAAAAGGCAGCACATTTGGTAACACAAGTTACGAGAACTAAGTCTTAGTTAGAAATCAGAATGCAAGAAATAAAAACATTAAATTTTTACTTTTATATTTAATTTATTTCTTAAGATTATACAAATAGAAGTAAAATAAGTCATTATTGTATGTAGCCAGCTTTCCTCAGTTCTTCGAGTATGAAGGATATTTCTTTTATGCACGAATAGTTTCCTGCACAAAGTGAGCCATGTAGAAGTCTTAGCCGGTCAACCAATAAGTTTGGATCTTTCCACGATGTGTAATCAATCTCTTCTTCCACCATCTCACTTGCTTGTTTATTATAAATACTTTTAATATCACAATCGTCCCAGTGATCATAATAAGCGTTATCAGATTTATTTATTATAACACGTCGTTTCCATCGTTTCGGTCTCAGGACACCGTTACATTCTTCGATCTTGTCAGCTTTAGGTGCTTCATCACAGTCTATGCTTTTGTCAACAGCCTCAGAGTCACTGTTACAATCACTGTAGAAGACATCCTCTTCACCCAGATTACCATATGAATTCGATATCGATGATGTCGAAGTGTCATTATCGTCTTCATGCTTCCTTTTTAGGAGTCCATCATCATTTTTACAAAGTAAGAAAGATCTACTTGAATTCGGCTGGAATGTATTCTCACTTTTCACGTTAAGGATTCTTCCATTGTCTTCATTCTTCCATAAATCATCTTCGTCCTTCAATTTAAGTTCTTCGTCGAGATCGGAAGAGCCACGAACAAAATCTCTCTCAAGACAAGGAAAATTATTGTCGTAATGCACATCACTATTCCTTAGTCTAGTAGATCCATCGTTGTACTCTGGCTTGTACGCAGGCTTAACGTTACAAGTTCTGTCATGTCTTTTTAAGCTCTCTCTCCGCGTAAACGACTTGTTACATCGAACGCAACTTATCACATTGCGTAGTGGATTTTTAACACAGTCATTCTTCTGGTGTTGTCTTCCATTCTTTCTCAAGATAAATTCTTTGCTGCAAAACTTACACCTGTGTCCTTTCGATACAGCGACAGACACCGAATCAGGATTCATATTAGTTACTCTGACTAATGTTAGATACAAACAGACAGTTTACCAATTGGAACCATTACTTAAATATAATTTTTAAAATATTTCTTAAGCGAGAGTTAAGTTATCTCATGCAAAGGTACTTGCTGAAAGTAGTTCTGCTTTTCAACAACAGATGACACCACGTATTGCTTGCAGGTAAATATTATTTCTTTTTTTCATGCGGGATGTAGGATTCTCACTAACGATCGCAATAGAGGGATGGCATCGCTAGACTCCAAGGAGAAGGTAGTTTGTTCTTCCAGTTAGTGTTTCTCAGATTTCTCAGGGTATAGGTATTATTATTTGACTGAATAATGATTTTTTTTTAAATTCCACATAATAAAAATAAAATAGAAGCACTCAGAGAAAACCGTCAGGGAGGATGTCGTTTATGAACATCATAAATTACCAATTTTTTTAAAAAAAGTCCAAAATTAATCCTGCTTGAGCAAAGAGTTCACAAGCCCGCTTGTGCTAGAACTCTCATGTTGCTTAAGCAAAGAGTTCACAAGCCCGCTTGTGCTAGAACTCTCATGTTGCTTGAGCAAAGAGTTCACAAGCCCGCTTGTGCTAGAACTCTCATGTTGCTTAAGCAAAGAGTTCACAAGCCCGCTTGTGCTAGAACTTTCATGTTGCTTAAGCAAAGAGTTCACAAGCCCGCTTGTGCTAGAACTCTCATGTTGCTTAAGCAAAGAGTTCACAAGCCCGCTTGTGCTAGAACTCTCATGTTGCTTAAGCAGGATTAATTTTGGACTTTTTTTTAAAAAAATTGGTAATTTATGATGTTCATAAAAGACATCCTCACTGACGGTTTTCTCTGAGTGCTTCTATTTTATTTTTATTAGGTGGAATTTTAAAAAAAAATCATTATTCAGTCAAATAATAATACCTATACCCTGAGAAATCTGAGAAACACTAACTGGAAGAACAAACTACCTTCTCCTTGGAGTCTAGCGATGCCATCCCTCTATTGCGGTCGTTAGTGAGAATCCTACATCCCGCATGAAAAAAAGAAATAATATTTACCTGCAAGCAATACGTGGTGTCATCTGTTGTTGAAAAGCAGAACTACTTTCAGCAACTACCTTTGCATGAGATAACTTAACTCTCGCTTAAGAAATATTTTAAAAATTATATTTAAGTAATGGTTCCAATTGGTAAACTGTCTGTTTGTATCTAACATTAGTCAGAGTAACTAATATGAATCCTGATTCGGTGTCTGTCGCTGTATCGAAAGGACACAGGTGTAAGTTTTGCAGCAAAGAATTTATCTTGAGAAAGAATGGAAGACAACACCAAAAGAATGACTGTGTTAAAAATCCACTACGCAATGTGATAAGTTGCGTTCGATGTAACAAGTCGTTTACGCGGAGAGAGAGCTTAAAAAGACATGACAGAAATTGTAACGTTAAGCCTGCGTACAAGCCAGAGTACAACGATGGATCTACTAGACTAAGGAATAGTGATGTGCATTACGACAATAATTTTCCTTGTCTTGAGAGAGATTTTGTTCGTGGCTCTTCCGATCTCGACGAAGAACTTAAATTGAAGGACGAAGATGATTTATGGAAGAATGAAGACAATGGAAGAATCCTTAACGTGAAAAGTGAGAATACATTCCAGCCGAATTCAAGTAGATCTTTCTTACTTTGTAAAAATGATGATGGACTCCTAAAAAGGAAGCATGAAGACGATAATGACACTTCGACATCATCGATATCGAATTCATATGGTAATCTGGGTGAAGAGGATGTCTTCTACAGTGATTGTAACAGTGACTCTGAGGCTGTTGACAAAAGCATAGACTGTGATGAAGCACCTAAAGCTGACAAGATCGAAGAATGTAACGGTGTCCTGAGACCGAAACGATGGAAACGACGTGTTATAATAAATAAATCTGATAACGCTTATTATGATCACTGGGACGATTGTGATATTAAAAGTATTTATAATAAACAAGCAAGTGAGATGGTGGAAGAAGAGATTGATTACACATCGTGGAAAGATCCAAACTTATTGGTTGACCGGCTAAGACTTCTACATGGCTCACTTTGTGCAGGAAACTATTCGTGCATAAAAGAAATATCCTTCATACTCGAAGAACTGAGGAAAGCTGGCTACATACAATAATGACTTATTTTACTTCTATTTGTATAATCTTAAGAAATAAATTAAATATAAAAGTAAAAATTTAATGTTTTTATTTCTTGCATTCTGATTTCTAACTAAGACTTAGTTCTCGTAACTTGTGTTACCAAATGTGCTGCCTTTTTGATGGTGCTTCCAAAATGTGCTTCCTTCTTTTGTTGATGGTGCATCCAAATGTGCTGCCTTTTTTGATTGTGCTTCCCAAATGTGCTGCCTTTTTATGGTGCTTCCAAAATGTGCTTCCTTTTTTGATTGTGCTTCCAAAATGTGCTGCCATTTTGACGGTGCTTCCAAAATGTGCTTCCTTTTTTGATGGTGCTTCCAAATGTGCTGCCTTTTTTGATTGTGCTTCCAAAATGTGCTTCCTTTTTGTTGATGGTGCTTCCAAATGTGCTGCCTTTATTGATTGTGCTTCCAAAAGGTGCTGCCTTTTTTGATTGTGCTTCCAAAATGTGCTGCCTTTTTGATGGTGCTTCCAAAATGTGTTGCCTTTTTTGATTGTGCTTCCAAAATGTGCTGCCTTTTTGATGGTGCTTCCAAAATGTGCTTCCTTTTTGTTGATGGTGCTTCCAAATGTGTTGCCTTTATTGATTGTGCTTCCAAAATGTGCTGCTTTTATGTTGATGGTGCTTCCAAAATGTGCTTCCTTTTTGTTGATGGTGTTTCCAAAAGTGCTTCCTTTTTATTGATGGTGCTTCCAAATCTGCTCTCTTTATTGATTGTGCTTCCAAAATGTGCTTCTTTTTTGATGATGGTGCTTCCGTTTTGTTGATTGCGCGTAGTAAAATATGTAGTGACTGAATATTTACTAGTTCAAAACCTCTTGGTGTTACTAAAATATTTTTCAAGGTCGCTTGGTCCTTTAGTATGTATAAAAATTTCATGATGGTCTAAATGGCTGTAATTATCTAAAGACGAAGAAGGTCCTGCGGTCCTGAAATGACTAGCCTATACGTCTGATATTGTCATGACTCGGTCTCATGGTTCATAGAAAATTGGCCTGTATGTGTGGCTTTGTACATGAACGATTTATAGGTTATCGACTAATTAGACTTTCATGTAAGGCATAGCGGTACTGTATTTAATTCGATGGTCAGGTATATTGTCTTGAGTTGTTTTTCGTAGAGTGAATGATTAATAAATTCCACGAAAGGTAATGGAAAATAAAATATATTTAATATTTAGTTACACCTGTCACTGGTCAAGCAGTGTGTTAATTACTTCTGGAACTATTAAGCAAAGTATAATGTTATTTATATCAATTTTCTTTTTATTATTTATTTCAGAGTATATTATACTCTATGTAACTTGGGTGTCCAGGTCCGATCTCAAGACACAATGCGATCATGCTTAGGGCTTGGATGGTTGATCACCTCGTTCGAATGTTGGAGGCCGCCAGCAAGGCGGGGGGACAACAACGGAAGCAACGGTACACGTGACATGATTGGAGGGGGGTCCTAGCGGTATAAATTGAGGTCAACACCCTAGACACAGCAGTCAACACATAGTCGTGTGGGTATAGAGCTGCTACAAATTCAAGCAAATGCTGTTCGATCCAACTGCAAAGTACGCGGAAGTAACGCCAGGATTCTGCCGTGTGCACTACGTCACCAAGGATGGTTACTTCAACTAGAGGTCTGCAACTTTGGTCATCACTGGATCAGTGATTGTGACGAGGAGGCCCCGGACATCATCGAGACATCCTGCAACAAGGTAGATTGTGTCGTCCATTATCTAAGACCTGACAGTACATTGGCAGTCGAGCTGAAACTGTGGTGGTGTAAGGACCTACCGCAGAAGTAGTTAACAGAGATGTCTAACTTTCAACCGAACAGGATATACTCCAGTGTAACACCTGGGCTATGCACTGTTGATTATAGTGAGTGGATCGACGGTGTTTTAAAACATTTTTCGGAGAGTTGTGACGCTGTGTTTCACGTGAAACAGGTTTTAAACCCAGGACCTCAAGATACGCCTCTAGAAGTTATCAACTGTCTGGGCTATGGAAATTGTAGTGTGAATATGATGAGAGACGATACAGTTCTCCCTGCAACGCCTGAAGAGGTTTTCGCACATGCATTCAACCTACCAACTATTCAGTCACCGCCAGCATCTGCATGTGGTCAGACTTCTTCAGTCCAGACATCATCTAGCTGTACCCAGATGAGTCCCACATCGCCAGCACCTACTACATTAGTAGCAGTCCAGCATAAACGCAGGCGTCAGCTTCGCCTTCCTACATCTCGCAAGAGTCGAACCCGAGATCTCAGTCATCTAGGTCCGATCAGTGAAGACACCACTCAAGTATGTTCCACAGAAAACACTATTGATGAAAGAACTGTTGAAATTGCTCGTGTAGCAGTGCGTTCATTACTTCTGGAACTATTGAGCAAAGTATAATGTTATTTATATCAATTTTCTCTTTAATATGTATTTTAGAGTACATTATACCCTATGTAACTTGTAGTTATAATATATATTTAGGTATTGGGTCTCTGGTTTATGTAAATAGGTTATGTTGCCTTTGTCACTATGATGTGCAGTGTGTGAATATTATGTACTTTTATTGCTCATTATTTAATTCTTTTAAATCAGTGTTTTTTCTTATCCCTTGCTGTTTGTAATAAGATTTAAATAAATATGTGTTTAACATTTAAGTTGTTTGCTTTAATTTAAAAAAACCATTTAATTGCCGCTATTATTTAATTGTAACTATAAGTTATTAGTCTCCTCAGCTAGAGTGATTGCTTTAATACATAAATTCTAACACTACCTTCGAGATGTCTTCCGCCACTACGAGAAGAAGAGAGAGACTCTACACAACACCAATATTTTATTAATTCTCTATCATCATTTATTGAATTATAGGCAAAATACAGTATCTTACCGGACTTTTTTTATTGTTATTAATGTAGGGAAATTTGTTTCAGCGATGGTTAATATATTTTTGTATGTTGACATTCTTGATGGTTATCAAATGTTTGCATGTGGGTGTAATATATATGTCATTTTGGAGTAGGTACGGTCAGTTTGTTTGTAGAGGTCATAGAGGTAGGATGTGTACGAGTATATTAATTAGGACTCGTCAGATACCCGGATGGCAGTGACGGCAACAGAGAACTTGGTGAATACAGGCTACCGACTTGTCTCGACTGGTTACACATTGCATAACACTTGTAGGTTTTTAAATTGAAACTTGGCGTCTTCTGGCGACAATGCCTTGAATTAAATATGGTCGACAGTGGCGCCATCTGGTAGCGACTTTATGATTTAAAGATGGCGGCAACGGAAAACTTGGTGAATACAGGCTACCGACTTGTCTCGTCTTGTCCCCCGACTTGTCTCGACTGTCTAGACTTGTCTCGACTCGTTCCCGACCTGTCTAGACTGACTACATAACACTTGGCGCCATCCGGCAGTAACTTTAAGAATTAAAGATGGCGACGGTGGCGCGCTCCGGCGGTAACTTTAAGAATTCAAGATGGCGACGGTGGCACACTCTGGTAGCAACACTAGGAACTAAAGATGGCGACGGTGGCGTCATCTGGTATCGATTATATTAACTAAAATATGGCGACGGTGGCGCCATCTACCAACCAACTTGAGAACCAAGATGGCGGCGCCTCTGACAACTAATTTTTGAATTTGGCGCGCGATACTAGCGACATCTACCAGCCAACTTGAGAACCAAGATGGCGGCGCCTCTGGCAACTAATTTTTGAATTTGGCGCGCGATACTAGCGACATCTACCAGCCAACTTGAGGACCAAGATGGTGGCACCTCTGGCAACTAATATTTGAATTTGGCGCCATCTGGTAGTCTGTGCTGGAATTAAAGATGGCGGCTGTATAATAATTTTTATTTCAAATGTGGCGCCTTAGGTATGCATTAAGGAAGGCAAAAACACCCTCCCCCCCCATTTATCATAAACTTGCCGTCAGTACGTAGCATATATAGATTATTTATTCCACCATATCTCAATTGGTCTCGTGGTCTAGTGGTCAAGGTGTCCGCCTCGTAACCACGACATCCTGGACGTTTTCACGTCCCATGGATCGAATCCCAGCCTCGGCACTGAAAATATTTTAGTTAAAGAAAAAAATAAAATAATCCCTGGTGCTATCTGGTGGCGACCAACAGAACTATATGACGTCACAAGATGGCTGCCTCCAGCAGACGAAAACAAGATGGCGGCCACCAGCAGACGAAAACAAGATGGCGGCCACCAGCAGACGAAACAAGATGGCGGCTGATGATTACATCGAATTTCGAAAAGTTGAAGTTCGAAAAAAAAAATTCGAATCCAAGATGGCGGCCGTGACGAAAAGTGCAACGGTGACGTCACGATTCGAAGTTGGTGGAAATTTCTAGAAATAAAAATGGCGGATGGATTAGCATGGATTAGCATGGATTAACATATGGATTAGCATAGATTGGCATATGGATTAGCATAGATTGGCATACGAATTGGCATAGATTGGCATACGAATTGGCATAGATTGGCATAGATTAGCGTAGATTGGCATAGATTGGCATAGATTAGCATGGATTAGCATTGATTGGCATGGATTGGCAAGGTCAAAGGTCAAGGTCAAAGGTCAAGGTCAAAGGTCATGATGACGTCATCCAAGATGGCCGCCGATGACGTCATCCAAGATGGCGGCCGGCTCCTGGCTCCTCCGCCTGTGCTTGAACCCCCTTTTTCCAACTACTGCAAGTGACTTGTGTGGTGCACGGAAACAGAGATTAAGAAAATCTTATACACATAAAAATGAATTATTGTGTGTTCATCTTCTATACACACACGCATCGTTCATCCGATTGAGTTGAAACTTTGCACACTTGACCTTCGAGACAAGGGGAAGGCCACTGTATTGGTGAGATTTCTACAAAACAAAACCTTAAAGCATACTTTAATTATTCTTGGTGAAATCTCGCCATTCTATCTTGGTAGTACAGACTAACCACGAAAGAATACGGGCTATTAAATGTAGTACACTCGGCACGAGGAGACAGAGCGTTGGACTTGCATGCAATCGGCGAGTTATCGATATCGATATTGATCTATGCGAGTGCACTTTATACATTAATCACCTGAACAAAATATGAATACTCTACGGATATAAGATTGAAAACGTTTTAGAAAGAAACTTTACACTCTACGGATATAAGATTTAAAACGTTTTAGAAAAAAACTTTACACATCGCCAACTTTGTTTTTCAGTAAATTAAATAAGTAAACTGTAATATCCTAACAAATAATGGTTTTAAACTAAAAATACATTTTATACGGAAAAAGAAGTTTGTGGGCAACATCTTAAAATAGAAAAAAATAAATAAAAATAACGCATATCTTATTATTGGTGGGAACGAAACATTTGACCGTAATGAAAGGAAATCGTTGTAATGGTAATTAGTGTACAGTCTAGGTGAGATTCAGATAACACCAATTCTTAAAGCAGAAATGATTTATTTTTCATAAAATTATGTTATTGCATTGATAATTCAAGTTTATTCGAACTCTATGAAATTTTGCACATTTTACCTTTGAAACCATGGAGGTGTTAGTTTTCGTAATAGTTGTATGTTAAAAGTACTGTTACGGTAGCTGTATAAAGGCTAATATGTTATAAATATGATAACCGCTTGAAAAAAAACTCTCTAGTATGAACCGTTAATATGATATCATATAATGAATATTGCTAAAGAAACATAACATCAACACATCTGCAGGAAATAAGGGTTAAATTTCATTATAACCAAAAATTGTTTTGCTATGCAGAAGTAGAAAAAGGGGTTAGAGATAGTTCTCATTTTAACTTCAAGTATTAAAATGCAAAGATTGACTAAGGGTAATTCTAACCTCCATGTTTTAAACACGACGAAGGTCAATCTTCAGGTGAGATTTCGATAATACCCATCCCCAAAGCAAAAATTAAGTTAGCGCGCGAGTAGTTAGTATCGGATAGTTACCAGTAAGTCAGTTTAATGTCAGTTCCAAATTTCTATGATCCGAATTATAATGATGGCATGCGAGTCTAGAGAGAGATAGAGAGATAAAGAAAGATGGATATAAAGAAAGCGATAGAAAGAAAGGCAGAGAATGACTGAGTTAGAGAGAGAGTGATAGAGGAATTGAGAGTTTTGAAGAGTGATAAAGATATGTAAATATACAGGGGTAAAGGGCTAGAGAGTTATATATAGAGTGATATACATAGATATATAGATTAAGATAATAATAAATATATACATAGAAAAGATATATAAATATAAAGAGATAAAAATTACGGGTTAGAGATATAGAGAATTATCAGTATAATTTCATTAATAGATGTATAGAGATTTACATATATATGAAGGTACATATACGAGATGGAAACATTGTGAGATATATATGTATATAGATAGAGATAGGGAGAATGAGAGATATGGAGTAATATGGAGAGATGGATATAAAGAGATAAAAATATATTAATAAGAAATATATAGTTACATAGAGATAACGAAATGGATAGAGAGATGTTTTGTATGTGTGTATAAACTTAAAGAAAATACAAAGAGGCATTGTAACACACACCAAGCAATTGCTAGTGCTTAATAAATACCTTTGTATAGTATATCTATGAAACACTAGTGGCCCGACCCGGCTTCGCACGGCTATACTAATGGAAAAAAATCAAGCCACATCTCCCATTTACAGTAATGGTAAATAAAAAAAATTCAGTGAAAATTTATTACAATGCTGTATAATGTACCGGAGAGAAAATGAATAGCACGGATGTTTTCCCGACTCGTGCACGCAACGTACAACTGATGTACCCGTACTTCGCTACGGCAGTCTACAGGCAGATAGCTCTTGCGCCGCTCATTATACATGACCCTCCTTGTGGGTTCGCAACTGCCGCGCGATGCCCGTTTCCATGGAGACGCAGAAGGTATGAACAATGCAAAATCTTGTTCTAATGCCGACAAAGTACCCACTGTTGCTTGGTTTTAACCACCCATGGGATCTAATTTCCGGAAATGTCATCCTGCGTAACATAAGGAACATTACTGTGAAGTTTCAAGTCTGTAAAATATATATACATGAAAAAAGGGCAATAAAAACAAAATAAACACAGAGAGAAGAAAAAAACAATAGTTTAGGTTTGCGATTTAAAGTGATAAAAAGTATTTAAATACTAATTAAACTCTTATGAGGGTACTGATTGCTTCGTTGTTACTATCCAACGGGTGTTTTTTACTTGTATGGGAAAATTAAGAATGATAAGGCATCTAGTGCGTGGCAACAATGTTAATAGGCAATAGGAAATAAACTTCTAGCGCCTGCGGCATTGTCAACACACACTTCGTACGTGTACTACATCTTGTAACTAACCCCCTCCAACGCATTTGATTCTAAATTGGACTTTTAGTAAGGATCCTTAATGTTATTGATAATATAATATAGCCTATAGCCTTCCTCGATAAATGTACTATCCAACACTGAAAGAATTTTTCAAATCAGACTACTGGTTCCTGAGATTAGCACGTTCAAACAAACAAACAAACAAACTCTTCAGCTTTATAATATTAGTATAGATAAGTGTTGGTATGAAGTTACGCATACGCCAGAAATAACCTGTGTTAGTTCAAATCAGTGCTTAGTTCTTATTACGAGAGCAGTGACTGATTTCCTCAGGAATCAGATTTATGTGATCAACAATACTTTTATCAAATAGGCCTACTTCATTAAAAGGACCAATTAAAATAATTCTGGCTTGTACTAGAACAAATGGCAAATCAACTAGAAAATCGCCCAACTTTATGTAAACTGCAAAAAGATCTGCATGTCTCGTGTAGAAAACTATGATAATCCAGGCAATGATTACACCTGATAGAACTTAGTTTTTCTGTGCCGCAAAAAAAGGAATTTTTCTTGGCACTATGAAATTTCAATGTTTTTTTTTTGTACTTTGATCAATATAAAGAGGTTACTATTTAAAATTTTCTAACTCCTGTATCCAAAGGGTACTTTATAATTTATAATTTAGCCTGTTGATCTGGACACAGGGGCCAGCTGCGCTTTCTTCATCCCACACCATGTTAGCAGCGTGATAACACTCCCCCCCCCCCCTCTAGGCTAACCAAACGTCCCTGCGTGCAGCACACCCTGCACTCGAGAGCTTGCGACAGTCGGCTCGCTTGAAGCACGGATCCCGGGAAGGTATGGGCTGGGCTCTGCGATCTTCGTCAGGCACGCGGACCCCTGGACGGCCTGACGGAGCATGACAGGTATAGCGTGTCAGGCCGTGCCAGCATTCTCCCCATAACCCTTAACCCCCTCTGTGCTGATCGGAACCCAGGTCCGGCCAACGACCAGATCCCCTCCCTAGCTTCCTCCTCCCGGGGGGCTTCTACCTTCGCCCACATCTGCCCCCGAGCGCAGCGCCCTCCTGAGCTATCTCTCGGGCTCAGGTGTCACTAAAGTTAAGCCCCTTAACTTCTCTTGTTCCCGCCAGGCAGTGTTCTACCCTATTCCCCGCCTTCTCACGGCATCTCTGAGCGCCATCTAGCACCACTTTTGCCAACTACTGGTTGGCGCTACTAAATTTAGTTCGTCTGCTCTGTTCCCGAGCGCCACTGGACCTAGACGGGTGATCCTCCTGTTAACCCCCCCCCCCCTCTTAATTTCACCAACCCAACTATCCATAACGCACGACAGGTGTGGAGGCCTTGGAAACATTTACCCCCCTCCCCCCCCCCCCCCAACTTTACGAGGCCACCACCTAGAACTTTTCGCTACTCGACAATCTCCTGGCCTGCACACTTTATTTCCCTCCATGGACTACTTTCTATGTCAATCTTGCCCCTCCCCCGTATTTTTTGGGAGCCTACGTACTGCACATGCGTGTAAGTCCCACCCTCCGGCACTACTTTCACTTCCAGGCGGAATGATACACAAGGCCTGCTACTCCTCTCAGCTCTGTGATTTCAGAGAGAATTTTCCGAACCGTTTTCTTGACCGAACATTCCGCCGCAATCGTTGGAGCTGCTCTTCGTATCAGTGCTCCGTGACAAGTTTGGATACGACATGTAGTCGGAAAACTACGGAATCGACTCCCAAAAGTTTCGTTTGTATTGACATGTAGTTTTCGTTTATTGTTGATTTTTCCGTGGTGTATTCTGCAGGTGTGTCGGTTACGCGGCTGAGCACGGTCTCCCTAGTGTTTCGTCGTCTTTTCTTCATGTCTTGAAAACTCTTTGGGTACCCACATAATTGGTAATAGGAATCCTTTTTAAACTTCAACGCTCCTTAATTTTTGGTAAGTTCCCACCTTGAGTCGAAGTTCATTTAGTTGGTGTTGTCGCTGATCACGCTGCATTATTTAGGATGCAGTGGGCCCAAGTTTTTCCCAAATCCAACCGTTTCTCAGGTTATCCTGCCATTTGAGGGGTTCCCTCGTCAGCGCGTCCTGAGGATGTCTCCTCCCAGGAGGCTCCCGGCAGAATGGCTGTCTGTCCATGTTCAAGTGAAGCATCTGCTTTCAGTCACATCATTTAATTTCCACTCTTGATGTTCTGAAATAACTTTGGACTCTAAAACAACCATAAGCCAAACAGTTTTATATAATCACAATTACTTGTCGTAAAAATGTATTGTTGAAAGGCCTTTTTGATTTTTGATTTTTTAACCTAATTGTTAATGTCATGTCATTGTAAAATACAGGGGAAAACTATACAGACCAGGAAAGTATAAAGTAACAAATTATAAGTTGTTTCCTTTTCTTTATCTGTAGAATCGGGTTAAAACTATGGCTCCGGTTCACTGAATGTTAATAATGTTTATCAAATTATGTTTAGTAATTGTCACTTGTCTCTCAAACTCTCAAACTCACATTCCACACATTCCAACATACTATTTATAAATAAGATACAAATAACGAGAGACGTGACCTTTCAACTGCAAAATCACTTACAACAGGAATGAATGAATGATTACTGAACATGGTGCATAAACTGGATAACTGTGTAGAACAGCAACTTGTACTTTAAAAAAACTAAAAAGACAGAAATCATTCCTCCCCATTTTGCTAATATTCTCAATCAAATATTTACCAAAAGATTCTTTTAACGATCATTAAAACAGATACTTTTAACTTATAAATCAAATTTATTAAAATTTACAGTGTTTTGGTGACCAAGTGTTTAATTATTTGTGCTTTCTTATAAGCAAAAAAAAACACCATACGTTAAAATATTCTGAAAAAGATTTTCAAATTATTGTGTTAACAATAATTTTTTTGTTTGTTTTAGAATTGAATGTATATTTAAGATGAGCTGCTCTTGTAATATTTTGGATTTCAGTTTGACAATATTTTGTTACAACAGTAACAATTTAAAGTGTGTGTAATAGATTATTTATAGACAATAAATTTCTAAAGTTATAGCTTCTCTTTCTTGCATTTGAGGTAAAAGAGTTTTTAATGACATAAATCATTTTCATAAAACTCTTCCACCTGCTGATGTCCATCTGTTGAATCTGTTGCATCGTTCCAAAGCAGTACTAACAAGGAATATGTATATACTGCAATTTCGGAGATTTGCCAATAAATTACATTTATATTCAAGTCTTGCTAATAATTATTTGAAATGTGTTTCGTCACTGTCTGCCACATTTCCTCGCAAGTTTCTGTGTTCTAGGCTGCCATAGTAAAATGTGCTGCCATTAGAAATATAAGTACTTAGATTTGATGAAAGTAACGTTTCCCATGGCATGACAAGATGTGTTAGCCATTTCCCAATTTAATTATTCACGCCTCTATGGTTCATGTTACAAAGAAGCACATGATGAGGAAAGAAGGAAAAATAACATAATTTGTTTGCTGCAAGAGGTTTGATCTCTCTTAAGAATAAAGCATGTATTCTTCTCACTGAATACCATAAGATCTTAACTAAAAGGAACAATTTTTAAAATTCCTTGTACAATATCATGGTTGGACACTAGCAATAATATTGCATTGTAATATAATTCAAACTAAATGGCATAGCCAAAATTTCTACTCTCAAGAATAGACCAGAAACTATATCTGTTAAAATTACGGTGGATCAGTACATTTATGGACAAAATAATCAATTGTGAAATGGTACAAATGCTGACGAAGTGACAAAGTTATAGAAATTAGAACCTTGTACAGTTTTTATTTACCACTTATTTAATCCTAAATTCAATTTATTTAATTTCTGAATATGCTACTTAAGCAATACTTGGTTGTATGTAGTTTCATATTAACTAAATATTAAACGACTAATGGTGCCTTTATGTGTGTGAATTAAACATAGATTTGTACACGAATGAGTTTTACGCATTTTTAATTTATTTGCATACATATAATAAATGTCAAAAACCAAACACATAGGCATCGTTCTTCCCTCTCAATAACTATTTATTTATTTCTCAAATCCAAGCTTAACATAATATATTTTTTTCTTTTTTTTAACTTTTCTATTTAAATTTTGATAATGTGATTCTCTAGCATTAATGTGCACTTAAAAATTTTAGTGCTGCATTTGAACACGAAGTTTCAATGAATCACATGCAGAGTTTAGGATGGCAAACTTAGGACACTACCAATATCCATATTTGGACTGGTAAAACGTTTTGCAATAACTTAGTTATATATGGCAACAGCTTGTGGGGATCATCTACTGAAGCAAAAATGCATGTGCATAGCTTCTGGTGACAAGATTTTTAGGAAATGTTTTCAGCGCACTCTTTTCGTAATAGTGGGATAAATCATTACCACCCTATATGTATGTCTTAAATGTATGACAAAACTTAATTGTAGACGTTTTCTTTGAAATGAATTTCTTTAGGTGCAAAATAAAATCTAAACCTTTTTGCCACTGATAATTACTTCAAGTTAATATAAAGGTATGTTATTGCTTTAATTTGAATTATTTTTAAGATGTATAAATATATGTTATTTAATTTTAAGACCAATCTCACGTTTAGTATTTTAAATTTATTCCCAATTCGCAAAAATCACCAGTACAGTGAGAACCTAGTTCCTTTCTATTATCTTAACCAATAGTGAAAAAAATTTGCAGATATGACAAAGTGACGTGTGAAATAATTACTTTCTCTAATTAAAATATTTTGTCATTTCTTCACACATGTAAAATAAAACTTCTTTGATCCAGCATGTTCTGAACTCTGCTGTGACAAATGATGAAACTGAATAAAGTTTGAAAACTAATATAAATAATATAAAATGAACAGTATAATGCTACTTAAAACATGTTGTAATATTGTGCCAATGATATAAGTAACCTGCAAGAAAACATGAATCCACAAAAACAAATATGAATTTGTCAAACTATGTAAGTAACCCGACATGCGCGCGTACAGGATTTGTAGGTGAAAAGAGCCAAAGGCAACAATAATAACATAATTTTATAGGCTTGTTTCCCTCTGATTTTCTTTTAAAGGTAATGCTAAATACACATTTTTAGGACAACCGAGGAACCATAAGAACCTTTTTAAAAATCCATAATTCCTCAATAAAGTGTGTGACTACCACTAATTATGATTGTTCTAACAAATATTTAAAGAGTAGACTACCTGTTCTATAATATTGTTACGAACGCGAAAGACCAGACTGCAATGCAGCTTCAGAGCTGGCTGGCGGCCCCGCACGGCCACTGACGTCACGCGTCATCCATTGACTTAAGGCATGCCGCGCGTGCCTGGCCGGATAACAAGAGTCGTCGATACCCTCCTCCCCCTCCACTCCCCGCGCAACCCCTTCCACGGTGCTGTTGTCTGTAGCTGAACGGCCTTGGGAATTCCGTGGGCCACCGCGTGAAATGGCGTGAGCAAGCGACGCCATTCTCGACGCTTCAGGCGTCGGGTCGGCCCGGGATGACGAGACTCGTAACAGTTGCTCTCGTCGGTTCGAGAAGGGTGCCACAGTAGCGTCGCGGGAGACGGTGTGTGCCACGTGGATGCCGAGCGAGTCCCGTGACAGTTCCGAGAGTTCGGAGAGTTCCGCGAGTGAAGGGAAGTGAGACATCGACGAAGAGGGTGAGAGAAACCCCCCACGTGAAAGTGGTGCGTCGTGGAGTTCGACTGGATCGTGAGACTGCGGCGACCGAGTGGCGCGAGACTGTGTGTGTGGACAGGTGCGTGGTAACGGGTGAACCACTGTTGAGCCTAGATCCATTTATTAGTGCGAGCTGTTGAACTTGACATACATTGACTTGAGAATAAACATTTTTAAGTGCCAGTGATTTGTGATCGGACATTGTTAAGTACAATTATTTATTATTAATGTAAATATTAGTAATCAACTTAATGAAACGTAACTCGACTATCCCTTACGAACACAGTTTTACACACATATATATCGTAATACTATTGTATATTCAGCGGTCATAAATAAAGATACACATTAGTAATTTTAAGATGGTTAATGAGTTGCCATGAGAGGGACCATGCCTTTTGGATCAGACAAGATGTGTTTTCAGTTATAGTACGAGCTACAAGCAGTGTCTTTTAACAGTTCATCAGAAGAGGGGTAGACAGCCACTCTTTTGAAAACGTGCCTTGCCAAATAGAAACAGGATGCAAGGTGTCATCTCAAACTGTCCGTCATCGTCTTGATGCAGGTTGCTTCAGTACACGTAGGCCCATGGTGAGTGTCCCATTAAGAAACAAGCACCATACTGGGTGGAGGAACATCGTGGATGGGGCACGCCGAATGGAGAACCGTTCTGTTCTGCGTTGGGTCGCAATTTAGTGTGAAATCTGATAATGCGATCATATCTCGAGGGAACGTGGAAAATGAAACAACCCACCTAAGATATGTGATTAATCGTCTATTTTTTCTGATTCTCTTATTACTTTCACAAGTTTATACAACACAACATTATCATATTCCGGGAATTTGTCAGCACCCACATATTCGCCACTTGTCATATTCCTGAAAATTGGCCACCTGATAGGTGTTATGTTTGGTTTTTTGCTATCATCATATTAGTTGTTGGCTATGTAAGATTAGCTTCGTTGTAAATTATTAATTTATAAACACTGTTAACACTATTTTATAGTAGGTATTCAAAATTTAGTTAACCTTACCAACCATCATCAGTTTTATTACAGTATTTTAAATTTAGCAAACTTAACCGTTGACACCGGAAAATTCCTGTAACCACCTTGAAATATCAATGTGCACTGAGGCGTGCCCACCTCAGTTTGTGTGTATTTTTTTTTCTTCATATTTTAAAAATACGTGAAAAGGATATGACCATTCAAAATTATAGGAGGTATAGTTATTTTAGGATAGAGTGATTTATTTAACGGTAGACAATAAGAGGTAGTTAAAACATAATTCTAATGTGTTTAGTTGGGCTCGTTAAACGCGGGACATGTCTGCAGGAACTACGCTCTGTGCTGGGAGTGTTGCGAGCGGGCCCCGGCGGAATGAAAGTCGTGGACTGAGAGCGGAGCTGCACGTGCGCCGGGGGAGGGGGCGAGCGGGGTGCGAGCCAGCTGTGGGAGGGGTCACATCGCGAGGCCCAGGGCCGGGCCGGACCTTGGGCCTATGCAACACGGCAACACGGCGCCTGCAGCAACGAGGACTGCGAGTTTGTTCTTGCGTGACCATTCCCCTCCCCCCCCCCCTCCAACCCGCAACAAATTAGAAAAACTTTGAGTTTCGGAAACTACAGGTCTTTGCTCCAGCGAGACTGATTGGGGTGGTGGAGAAACTTTTAGCGCAGTGCCGACGAGAGGATTTACGGTGTAGTGCGTAGTTTTTGGTTTGTTTAATGGCCGGACTTTTGAACTTTTTGGACGTTTGAGCCTTTCCTGTAGTAAGGGAAAAGTTTTTTTTTTTTCCGTTTATTGTGGTTTCTGTATTTTATTTTGGCGGAACAGTGACCGTTTATAGTTTCCATGGATCTTTACGTCATGCTACTGTAAATCTTTATTTATTATTTTTGATTGCCTTACACTCCGGCAAGGCTGAGCGTGGGTTTAGTGGAGTAACAAGTTTTCACGATGGACTAGATTGCGGTTAATCGCAACGGCGTGCTTGTGAGATATATATTTTGAGAAACTATATTCTTGAACTAGTATGAAAGGTGCGATTTGTTTGGCTGTTCTCAGTAATAGAGAAAGACCGTGTAATTAGCGAGCGGTGGTGCAATATAAACTTTGGTCGCGTGGTGTACACGCGCGGTGCCAACGGATTTAATGTTTCTCAGTGCGGCGGCCCTGCACTCGGGAAATAAGAAAACTGTCTGGTATGTAAGCCAGTTGTGCGCCTATGCAAGAACGCCTACTTGGTCGGGTGACTGATAAGTGCAAAGAAACTAAAAGACAAACAATCAATTTAGTATATCATTATTTTTTATCTATTTCTATTTTTGTTATATGTTATAGATATAAGTTTGACGCCAGATCTTTAATTGTCAAATACAGAATTAGTATTATAGGTGTATGAAATAATAGGTGGCTGCAGTAGTGGGCTAAAATATAACTGGTGTATGTATTAAAATTTGCAAAGCTGTAAAATTTTCAGTAGTTACGATATAATGAGACACGAGCCGTTTGTTAGATTTATTTTTGGTGATTTTTCTATCAATTTCTTTGTGGTTTTCAGCTACAAAGGGGGGAAATAAACGTCAGTTAGATAGTATTTAATTTGGAAAGTATTTTTTTTATAGTAGCTTGGTAAAATATTCCTTCCACATTGGCAATGTTTGCTATTGTTCTGCTTTTTTTTAATTTTTTGGTAACGCAAGCCGCGAGCTCCTTACTAGCAGCTAGGCTTGGAGGAAGTGCAAGTGCGGCGGTGTATCGTGTTGTGGCTTGGCCCCAGTCACACCTAGCTGGAGTGGGGCTGCCCGCCTCCCAGCGATCAGGGGGAGTGGTTGCGATATGTTTCATAACCACTTTTCAAAACAAAATAAACTAAAAAAAATTCGCATTATTTTTTTTAGTTCTATTAGCAAACTCATTTCTTTCAGCATTAGGTAATTATATTACCATCAAAGACCCATATTGGTGTAAATCTTTTTTCAACTTTGATGATTGTCATACAATTCTCAATCATTCATTTCCTTGTGCTAAAAATTTTATTAATTAAAACTTAAGTACTAAACCATGCGGCCTTGTAAGTTTAAGGTAGGCCACACAGTATAACAGGCCATTCCGATCTTTAAAAACATAATTATCAGGAACTTAATAGACATTTAAACAATAATCTACATCTAGGTGTGTTAATGAACACGTTTATTTATGTAAACAAGACCTACAATCATTCGTGAACACAAAATAAAACAAATATTAATTAGCATAACAGCCGGTTGCTTATGACCCTGGTCACCAGTGCGCACAAGACCCTTAGTGGTTTTGAATTGGAAAGACCACATTTACTCAATAATTATTTCTTTTTTTATGTACCTATTAGTATTGTAATAACAATGCGAAAATTTTAGAAATTTGGTTTTAGTTAAAAAAAATTGGTTTGGTTAATTTTAATTGTTTTTGTTTCTCTTAGGTAATTTTAGTTCCATAAAGGATAAAATGCACCGTGGAATTGTATTCGCTTATTAGTTTTGGCAAGATGTGCAGGAACTTGTAATTTCTGTTAGCTGTGAACTGATGCCAAATCTGGGTGCGCAAAGTTCTGTTAAAATTTTCGACAACAGAGGCTTTGACATTACTAAATGTAGAGTAGTGTTTGATGTCAAACTTCATCAAAGCCTTGAAGCTCGCACTGTAGAATCCTTTGCCAAGATCCGTTTGCAGGTACGATGGTACCCATCCATCAAGGAAAATGTATGTTATGACCATGGTTACATATATGCATCTTTCGATTTCACAGGTCTGGCCCAAACGAACTTACTATACACATCGATGACCATTAACATGTACTTGAAATCATTGTTCATTCATGAATATGGTATCATCTCAGCAAGATCCGCCTGGAATAAATCATCACGTCCACGCACTACAACTTTGCATCGAAGGTATTTTCGTCTTGCAGGAGTGTGAAGTTCGCGAGCGATTCTGGTTCGACTCAGTGTATGTAACTGGCTTCCCCCAGTTCCTCGAGTATGAAGACTATTTCTCTGCTGTGCGAACAGTTTCCTGCACCTAACCAAGCAAGTAAAAGTCTTAACCAGTCGACCAATTCGTTTGGGTCAAACCAATACATATATTCAAAATACTGACCACTTTCTAACTTTTTTAAACCTATGCTAGTATTGCTAGTTCACTGAAGAGATGAGTGAGAATGTATTTTTTTTCATGTTTTTATATATCCTACTTTTCTGATATTGTGCATGAGTTAGTTCTAGAAGTTTCTTGTATTCTTGCAAATGTTCGTCAGAAGAGCCTTCAGGTTCCCTACGAAAAAACAATTCGTACACACCTGGAGACCAATGTGTTTTGTACTATTCTACGCATATGATATTTCCTGGTAAAAAGAATATTTCTTTAGCACCAAGGAAACACCTATTATGTTTTCTGTACACTCCATAGGTCGTGTATTATTCCAATTCGTGAAAGATCTCAAGTATGTTCGGACCATTGCATTAAATTTGTGTCCTCCTTTCCATAGTTATTTCGTGTGTATAGACAATGCTTATTTAAATTCCTTTTCTCGATCTGATTAATTTTTTCTCTTATTTACAGTTGGTATATCGTCATCAACTTCTGTCTTCACCATGATGGATGGCTCTTCCTTAATTTTTTATTAGTCATAATGACAAGTTATTTCTTTAAATATCTCTTCATTTTCCATTTTACATGCAAGTCTGGCTCTTCTAGCAAGTAGATATTTTTCACGAACAGTCTGTCCAGCATTATGAACGTCACTGTCCATATTTTACATTGTTATGGCTGAAAACAGATTTCTAGACTTCCTTTTATACTGTTTTTATTCGTCCACATGAACATTTTCCCTGAAGTTAGCAAAATCTGTTTTCGTTGCCAAAAGAGTTAGTGATGCATTCAGACTACTTAAAAAAAAAACCATATCATTGTTTCTTTGCGAAGTTAATATTTCTATCATATCGCGAATTCGAATATTCGTGACATCCACGAGCTAATCGATGGCTAGCAGTTACTCTAGTAATTCGTTTTTCACACGATCTACGTTTTGACCCAGTAAAGAATTTTTTTTCGGATATCGGTGACGTGAGACTCGAGAACAGAAAGCAGTTCAGTAGTGCGATTACTAGGACCAAATTTTGACGATAAACTTATCGAAACCTTGTCTGTACATGCCTTTATACAGAGGCCAATCCTTGACTATAATAAGGAATCCCAACTTTTTTTTCAGCACAAGTAGCACGTGTATTTGTATTCCTGAAAAGTCGTGTCGTTGTTTACGTGATCGCCATAAGTGTGAAGTAAATTAATTTCGTCCATGTGAAAAAGTACTATGATGTTCGCATTGTCTTTTGCATGTATGCCCATCGAAAAGTACCTAATCTTGGATTATCCATTGCGTCTCGTGCACGACTTCGTCAAAGATCATAACTGAATTGGCTGGAGCTTTACTAGGAGGTAGCACATCAGTATTATCGATAAAAGGAAAATACTCCAGGCCTTCCACCGATCATAGAATCGTAACAAGCCGCTTACACTTTGGCTGTTAAAAATGTCTTCAAATAGAGGTACATATTTTCGAACCTAAGGTCATTTGGTTCTAAGAGCAAACACGCAAGTTTTGCCGTAGTTTTACGGGCTTGCCATAATGCATCATACAGTAGAAGGCAATAACGAGCTGTGGCGCGATTCGCGCAAACTAGCTACATCTTACTGTTTTAGGTGCATGCGTAAACACAATTATTCTTGCATGACAACTTGCACCGTACTAACGAAATTATATAAAAGTAATTAAATTTTCTACTTTCAACGCAGTTTCGCATAATGACTCGAAGAGGTAAGAACAAAAACACATCAGCGCAGGTCTCGTAAACTCGATGATAAACAATCTGCCTTTCGAACTACAGGAACGAAACTAGCCAAACGACTACCCCGAGGTGACGTGGGTATAAATTCTCTTGACGTGAAGTGCATGCAGCCCGTTTTAGCCTATTCTCCCAACAGGAAACTGGAATCAAGACACCAAGCTGAGGATATATTTGAACAAGAAGCCGAAGATATAAGTAAATCACCAGACGCAGGAAATTAAGAGAAAATCGCTGCATGGGGCATATCCAAAATCATGAAGGAAAAAACCAAATTAGGAATGGATGCTCGCTGAGCCAATCCCCGCAAGACCAAACGTAAGACTGATGCAGGGATGTAAAAGTAAAGCAAAAAAGACATACTCTAGATAAGAAAATTTGTGAGAATTTCTACCGCTACTTTTACCAACATTGGGCGCCCTGGGCGGCCTCATCGGTACTACGAGTGGTATAATACATGTAGTCAATACTTCCAAGAATGAGCACAAGAAATTGGAGGAAGCACAAAGACACAATGATAGCATGGAATTCATTGCCATGGGAGAAAAAAAGGTGCAGATCTCTACTTACGACCCCACAAATTAGGTCGAAACATGACAAATAAACGAGTGAAAAAAATGCTAAGTTATGTGCCGAAAATTCCGCTCACCAACATATATTTTATCAAGTACGCTCGAAAACTGAATATAACAAATTTCTGAGGCGTGTTTACGTGAGTCAATTTACCTAGCAAGGCAAAGACTCGAGAGTGTGTTATTAAAAAATTAGATTCGTTGACAGGCCATGGCACGCACAGGGTAGCATACATAAAATATGTAATAAAGACCGAGAACTTTGATAGTTAAGGTTATTTAAGACCACAGCCAGAGCTTAGATGGTATCTGCATTGAACAATGCTGTACAACGATTACAAAATTGAACAGTGCCAAACGAAACAAACTGCACACACATGTGAGTTTTGTTTTTAATAAAAATTTTAATTAAAAGACAAATATTTTGCTTGAAAAATAACTGTACTGTTATGAAAATTAGTCAGTCATTTCACTAACCCTTATGTTGACAGATCACACTTCGGAGCTGCTGGTGGTCAATTTCCCACCTCTGGAGATGGAAGGTGAATAGTTAATTGGGCTCACAGATTACTAACATAAAATGCAATACAGAATATACACAAAGATAATTGCAAGATCCGCTTTCTGATAAGTGATGGGACTGCTCAAGAAATTCAGTTATGTGTTAGTTCTTACGAATTTGATGACATTGAAATAACATTAAGGAAAATTTACCAAAGGATTTAGACATTCAACTGCGTGGACACCAAAAAAATAAAAATAAATAAATAAATCTAACATGCAGTGAAATTGTCGGGTAAAATTTTAACAAATATGATGGTAGCGCACTCTAGTCAACGAAAACAAGATGGTGGCCTCCAGCAGACGAAAACAATATGTCGGACAGGACGTGATACCAGCTGATGATATATACCTTGGCATTGGTGGTGGGAGGTCAGTCTGCAGGTGGCTTCCATGGAAGAAAGATCTATCGAGATTTTTTTTATTTTTGCTCTTACCGGGTTCGAACAGAGGACTTCAAGGCGTAAGTGCGTTTTAAATAGGTTTTTATTAAAATGAGATTAATAAAATTTTACTATAATTTTTAAAAAAATTTCTAAATATCTAGCATAAATATTACAGTTTTCCAAGATGGCGGCCGCAACAAAAAGTGCAACGGTGGTTTTTAAAGATTTTTATTAAAATTTAATTAATAATTTTTTTATTAAATTTAAAAAAATTCCGAATTTCTAGCACTATAGTTTACGGATTTTCAAGATCGCGGACATGATGCCATACTAGCTAACAATATGTATATACTTTGACATAAGTGGTGGGGGGTCAGTCCGCCTGCGGCTTCCATGGAGGAAGGATCGGTCACCATTTTAATTTATTTTTACCCTTGTCGGGTTTGAACCGAGGACTCCGAGCTCCATGTCGTATGTGCGTTTATTAAATTATTTTTGTTAAAATTTTATTATTTGAATTTTTTATAAATTATAAATTTTTTCATTAAAATCAGATGATAAATTAAGATTTTCAAGATGGCGGCCGTAACGGAAATTGCAACAGTGACATAATAATTCAAATGGCTGATATAAAAATGGTGGTATGTTTGAGAAATCAAAATGACGACATCCTAGATGTCGGATCCAAAATGGCGGATCCAAGATGGCGGATCCCAGATGGACGCCAAGGTCTAGCTCAAAAGTCAAGTTCATCCAATATGGCCTGGGACGTCAGAATCCAAGATGGTGGTCGGCACCAGGCACCACACCCTGAACCCTGTGCCCGGAGCCCCCAAAATATACTACTATTGCATAACCAGGCAGACCAAGAAGCATTTATTTACTTCCGTAGCGAGTTGAAATTACCGATTCACTGCTTAATTTTGTACACTGAAGTCAGTATGCAGTCAGATCGTTTTCCTATAATGTCTTGTTATTCCACGCAGATTTTCTCAATACTGTGTTTCACAGACTACTGCATGTTTTTAGAATTATTGTAAATGCCCGTATTCATCATATTGAAGCCATGCGTATTTAATTAGTCAGCGAATGGCTTTAGTTTACTATATAGAAGGTCCAAGTAAACGTTATTTTTTTTTTTTTTTTTTTTTTTAAGTTCCATGTGTCTCTCCTACATAGGCTGTTTAATTTTATTTCGCTCAATGTTACCAAGAAAAGTGCAGATGTCTTTTGACACACCTAAGATATTTAAAAAGGAATAGTTTCTGAACGTTCATTGAAATGCATATTTGCCAAGTAAAAACCATGATCATTTACCTGTAATGCACCGAGCACAGTCACAGGTTTGGATTCATTTCTAGCCAACAACGCCATCGTTTGCTGCTCATCTATTTTACTAATAAATAATCTGCCCAGGCGAGTCTCCAATCTAATTTACGGAGCTGAAACGTAAGCAGCTAGTTTCACAGTAGCAAACAGACTCCGTATTTTCAGATTTTACATGTCTTTTAAAATAGTCAATATAAGTAAACGAAGGATGAAACTTTATCACAGCGGAACTTCCTACAAGTTGGATTCTTCACTCAGTTACTCTTTTTATAACTTTTTGAGTTATAGACAAATAAAACGATATATCACAGTAGCTGCTGAATGAATATTTAATAACAACGAACCTTTCAGGCCCAAGCCAAATGGTGAAGTTATTGTTACTTCAATAATGTATGCTGAATTTTTATCCACATAAATTCAATGCTTTTGAGCTAATATCTAACCCTCGCTCATTCACCACGGCCTTTGCATGGATTCATGTGTGTGTGTTTTTTTTTTTCAGTGATCGTTTGTAGCGAACTACTTGTTATATTTCTCGCAGTTAAATTTGAACGAAGTGGATACTTCGCAAATTAGATCCTTTCATTTCGTCCGATATAAATGTTGTTGGAGTACACTTGACCCCAAAGATGGCATCGATGCTCGGAAGAAGTCTGCTGCGAAAATTTAGCATTCGTCAATTATGAATCTACTAAAGTCTTTGTAACAGTAGACGTCAACTTCTCAACTTGTGACTCTGCACAAGTTGAAGTCTTATATGCTATCCAACTGCACCAGTTTTGCAGCTACCACTGCGATGTCAGTTTATGTCATCATCGCTGCCATCAGTATCCCTGCTGAATTCGATACACTGTCCATCGAGGTCGACATCGGAAATAAAAATTCACTAATACTACATAAATGTTAAGTTATGATTTGAAGAGGGATTAACTGCTCTCTGGGCAGATTCGATAGTAAAAAAATTATTCTATATTATGTACTATTTAGAGATGACCTGTACTCTGCCAAAGCCGCAAGGAAATTGAGGAACCTGCCTTCTATCCAGGGTTATATTTTCACAGGTAATGATTTAATATGTTAGTCAAAACAACTGGTTTCCATTTGTTTGAACAAGTTTTATAAATATCAACTTTTATATATTTTCGAAATAGACATTAATAAAACATTAAATTGAACATATTTATTTAATCAAAAAATAATTTCATGAAATGATATTTTAATGTAAACAAATGAATAGTAAATAAATATAGCTTTGAAAGATGTCGGTGTGTGCGAACCTGCATATCCAATGTCGACCTCGATAAAAGGTGCACCATTGTCAGCGGAGATGCTGATGACAGCTACGCCGACAGTCACTGTGTTCTCTGTAGTAGCTGCACCAAGCTGGTATCCTTGGTCATCATTACATTATTGTAACTTGCAAAGACATGTTTTTTTAACTAAAGCTCACTTCAAATGTACTTTTTTACTATCAAAAAGAAAACAGATCTTTTCGTATTAGCATTGTTTTAATATTAAGTTGAGTGTTTACATTCAATGTTTCAATTATTCTATTTCTCTTAACTATAAAAGTAAACGTTTTCTGAACCTATTCACACAAATGAAAGTGTTTGTCGTTTTGACTCACAGATTATAAATTTTATGTGTGTGTGTGTGTGTGTGTGTGTGTGTGTGTGTAAGCATATAAACGGGACCAGAAAGCAGAATACTTGGTTCCCTTGTGGTTTTCGCAGAGTGCAGCTCATGTCTTTTCATTATCTATAATATAAAAATGAATCGCAAAATATGTTGGTAAGCGCATAACTCAACAACGCCTGGACCAATTTGGCCAATTTTTTTTTAAATGTTCGTTGAAGTTCAAAGATGGTTTTTACCGCGAGAAAAATTCGAATAATTGCCGGAAAAACCCTAAAACCAGCCCTTTTGTTTTTCCCATACAAACGTTTTCTAACTAAAACGAGCACTCATTGCTGTTTAAACAATGTAGGTATGTTCCTAACGTCAAAGAGTCAATTTGCACTTTATTACCGCTGTACAAAGTTCAATCATATCTATCAAAACAGTGTGCGTTGGAGCAGAGATAAAAAAAAATAATACGAAATCGAATAGTTCAATTTGGTCAGCTTCGCGATATTATTTCATTTGTTTTACTTTAAAATGCATCAGTTTTCAAGTCATTACATCAGTCCAACAAAACCAGCGTTACCAAAAGTGTTTCATAAGTTTAAGTTTTTATTATTTCATTTCCCTATTTTAAATACGGCTTGAAGTATTTGACTCCAAGTCATATCAAATTTTAAAAAAAAATTGAAACAACAACAAACTGTCAATGTCAGTGTTTTTTTTTTCTTGGATTTTATGTTACCTACCCTAATGAGTTTGCTTTTGTCAACTGAAAATTCTTAACCTATATAGTATTTTGTGCAGTGTTTATTTACCTATGATCGCTAATTATTGCATGTGACAAAATAATCTATAATATAGATATGCCTCCTATTAGACGAAGCAATTTAGGTAGAAGAACCCGAAATGCTACAAACCAAGCTAATTGCCGATCTAATCATGCTGCACTAGAACATAACGGCCGAAATGAACGTGAAAGAATTCGGATATCACAAACGCGTGAAGCGCAAGCGCGACATTCAGCTAATAATCGCGCAAGTTTGAATCGAGCTGCTTTCAGGTACGATGTGTCAATTGACTACAGTAACTACCAATGTGTTGTTATTGGTTCCATGAACTCGGTTTGCTCACATTGTAAGGCATTGAAATATAAAAACGAAGCTAATGGATTGTTTTGCGAAAACGGTAAAGTGAAATTGATACCATTGGAACCACCACCAGAGCCATTGTACTCATAGGAATAGGAACAGATTTCATACACTTTTTGACAAATATTCAACAGTATACAATATACAATTGCTTTCAAATGACATCATTTGGTTCAACAAATGTAGTTCGGAAAAATTTTATGCCAACTTTCAAGGTACGTATTATATCAATTAATCATAATTATTTTAGCGAACAATATGTTCTGTCACCTATGTTAAGATGTGTCACTATTCATAATCATCACTTAGTCATCGTATTATTTGTTGATTCATTTTTAGCAACACATTTATTATTTTGAAACACAATATAATTATTTGATTATAGATATTAGTTACAACTAATTAGGAGACAGCTATAATTTTTAAGAAAAAAAAATTAAATTTGATCATTGATAATCCATAAATTTATACCCCACATTGATTAATTATTTTATTTTATAGTGTTTGGTGCAAAAATAATATTTATTTTAATTTACAGATACAAGGCCAAATATATCACAGAGCCGGTTCACTGTTACCAGTGTCAGATAGCAACTACAAATACCTGCAAATTTATTTCATGGGCAATTCAGCACAATAAATTAATATGCGTTGTGCACATAACAATTTAGTAAAGAGGTCTATTGTAGAACAATTATAAACTTTATTTCTTGAACACAATCAATTGATTATATTGTTTAAAACTGCCCTGGATCTGATGCCATCAGATAATCACAAAATTGTAATCAGAGCTAATAAAACACCTGCGGTTCAACATGCAAGACGTTTTAATGCACCAACTATTGATGAAGTTGCTATCGTTGTAGTTGGAGAAAACTTGGAATCCCGTGATATTGTTTTACATCGTCGGAATGATCAATTACAACGTATAAAAGAAACACACCGCTCATATGATGCACTGCAATATCCCATTATATTTTGACAAGGTGAAGATGGCTATGATTTCTCAATAAAAATGATAAATCCCATTACAGGTAATTATAATATTAGTTTATCTATGTCGATAATATCTTAGTAACTATATTATAGATTTTAATTTTATATTTCAACAATGTCACAAAACAAAACAAAATCTATTTACAGGTTCCGAAACGAACAAAAAAGTCAGTTCAATGAACTATTATTCATCCCGCCTAATGATTCGGGAAAACGAAGACAATCACATATTGAAATGTCGGCGATTATATCACAAATATATTGTTGACATGTATGTTAAAATTGAAACGGAGAGATTAACATTCATTAGGTTGAATCAGACCAAACTCCGATCTGAAGAGTATATTCACCTTCGAGATGCGATTAATACTGATGGAAATGCACAGAATGTTGGTCGGATGACTATTCTTCCAGCAACATACATCGGAAGCCCTCGACATATGCATGAATATGCTCAAGATGCCACGTCGTATGTTCGTCATTATGGTACAGCAGATTTGTTCATCACATTTACATGCAATCCACAATGGATAGAAATCAAGCAGGAGTTATTCCCTGGGCAATCACCCATTGATCTTCATGATATTACAGCAAGAGTATTTAGACAAAAATTGAAATCTTTAATGGATTTCATCGTAAAACATTATGTGTTTGGTGAGACACGCTGGTGGATGTATTCTGTGGAGTGGCAGAAACGAGGATTGCCACATGCACACATTTTTATTTGGTTGGTTGAAAAGATAAGGCCAAATGAAGTTGATGCAGTGATATCAGCAGAAATCCCTAATGTACAAGTAGATCCTGGATTGCATGAGGTAGTTATCAAAAATATCATACATGGTCCCTTGTGGAACTCTTAATCAAAATGCACCATGTATGATGGATGGTAAATGTTCAAAACGATATCCACGGACATTAATATCAGAAACAATTACTGGTAATGACGGTTATCCACTGTATCGTCGACGATCGACAGCAGACAATGGAAGATCAACCCATTTTATCAAAAACCTTCAAAGCACACATCAACGTTGAATTTTGCCATTCAGTGAAATCTATTAAATACATTTGCAAATATGTAACCAAAGGATGTGATATGGCTGTGATTGGAATTGGTGGAGAGAATTCCAATGATGAAGTTACACTATACCAAATGGGCCACTATGTTAGTAGTAATGAAGCAGTATGGCGAATATTTTCTTTTCCTATTCATGAGAGACGCCCTTCTGTTGTTCACTTAGCTGTGCATTTAGAAAATGGACAAAGAGTGTATTTTACAGCACAGAATGCAGTACAAAGAGCTGCTCAGCCACCATCTACTACATTAACCAGTTTTTTTTAGGCACATCAAAACGATTATTTTGCACAAACATTGCTATATTCTGAAATGCCAAAATATTATACTTGGAATCATTCCTCAAGGAGATTTATAAGACGGAAACAAGGGAAACAAGTTCAAGGATACCCAGATGTGTATTCCACCGATGCCATTGGTCGAATTTATTCAGTACATCCAAGCAATGATGAATGTTTTTATTTACGACTACTATTAGTCCATGTACGTGGCCCAAAATCATTCCAACATTTACGAACTGTTGATGGTTAATTGTGTGGATCTTACAGGGAAGCCTGTCAACATTTGCAATTGCTAGAAAATGACGCTCATTGGGATCAAACTCTCAATGATGCTGTAATATCATCACACGCTCATCAAATACGTACTTTATTTTCTATAATCTTATCTACATGCTTCCTATCAAACCCAATTGATTTGTGGATCAGGTACAAAGATAATATGTGTGATGATATTTTGTATCAAATACGAAATCGAATGGGAAATCCAAATATACTAATCAGTGAAGAAATTTACAACGAAGCATTGATTTCAATTGAGGACATGTGCTTGATGATGTCAAACAAACTATTAATTCATTTAGGCCTGTCGCGCCCAATCGTCCAATGCATGATGCTTTTAACAAAGAGTTGAATCGAGAAAAAATGTATGATCTCAACACTTTAAAAGAATTAATTCAAATGAACCTTCCACTGTTGAATGAACAACAGAAGTATGTATTTGATAATCTTATGAAAGTAATAAATGATAAAACTGGAGGGATTGACTTCTTAGATTCACCTGCTGGTACAGGAAAAACTTTTTTGATTTCATTAATATTAGCAACGATTCGCTCACAAAATAAAATTGCACTTGCACTCGCTTCGTCGGGAATCGCAGCAACTTTGCTTGAAGGTGGTTGAACAGCCCATTCAGCATTAAAATTGCCATTAAATATGCAAAACAATGAAACTCCTACCTGTAACATTTCTAAGAACTCTACAATGGCAAAGGTCTTGCAGCAGTGTAAATTATTTTTTTGGGATGAATGCATGATGGCACATAAAAAATCTTTGGAGGCTTTAGACAGAACATTAAAAGATATACGGAGCAATCATAACCAATTTGGTGGTGCTATGATTTTATTAGCAGGAGATTTTCGTCAAACATTGCTTGTGATTCCACGATCAACACCAGCTGATGAACTCAATGCATGTCTAAAGTCCTCCAATTTGTGGAAACATGTCAAAGTACTTCATTTAAGCAAGAATATGCGTGTCGAGTTGCAAAATGACCAATCTGGAAACATATTCTCTAAACAACTCATTGACATTGGTAATGGCAAATTTCCTATAGACATGTTGACTGGCTGCATTAACATTCCTCCAAGTTTTTGTCAGTTAACTCGATCAAAAGATGAACTTATTCAGAAGGTGTTTCCAGATGTTTCTCAAAATTACAGAAACCATGATTGGTTGAGCGAACGAGCTATATTGGCTGCAAAAAACATAGATGTAAAAGAATTAAATTAAAAAATACAAGAACAAATTACAGGCGAATCGAGGATATATAAATCAGTTGATTCCGCTACTAACCAAGATGATGTAGTGAAATATCCACCAGAATTTTTAAACTCGCTGGATTTGCCAGGATTGCCACCTCACAATCTTCAATTAAAGGTTGGATCGGTTGTTATAATGTTGCGAAATATCAACCAACCGCGTCTTTGCAACGGCACACGGTTAGCAATAAAAAAAATTACTAAACAACGTGATAGAAGCAACTATACTGAAAGGAAAATATAAAGGAGAGGACGTTCTCATACCTCGCATCCCAATGATTCCAAATGATGTGCCGTTTGATTTTAAACGACTACAGTTTCCAGTTCGGCTTGCTTTTGCTATGACCATAAACAAGTACCAGGGGCAATCATTAAGTGTTTGTGGTATTAATCTGGAAAACCCATGTTTCTCACATGGTCAATTGTATGTTGCCTGTTCCCGTGTTGGAAAATCATCAGATTTGTTTGTCTATGCGCCAGATAATCAAACAAACAACATCGTATATCACAAAGCACTACAATGAAAATAAAACTTATTATGTTTCACATGATTAACAATAAATAGATTACTTATTTTTAAATGCTTATATATGATTTATTTAATTATATTTCTTATTCACAACGCCCTATCACCAGGGTGACGGTTCTGTTCAGGAGAATTTTTTGCCCCAACTATAATATATGTAGTAACAAAAAAATGTCACATTACAAATCATTTTGAAAGGACTTTATTGCAATTTAATTAGGCAGTACGAAGTCTGCCGGGTCAGCTAGTGTAATATATCATTATGTTAATGTTATTTATTCTTCTGCAGACAGCAGATAATACCTCTTCAGTACCTCACATAGAATATATTTGGTGTTAGCGAGCATGCATTATCTTTTTCGAACTCGATTGATGTTGTACCATTGTCAACAGGGATCCTAATGGCAGTGATGCTGATATCCACAAACATCTCAGTGATAGTTTCACGAGCATTTCCTTTACTTATGTCGATTCAAGAGATTTCAACAGGTGCAGTGTTCTCAACAGATAAGACTTCAACATGCGCCTTTTATCAGCTGAAGATACTTCATTGTCTCAATTACATAAAGTTGGGTGAATTATTCTTCGATGACCACTGAAGTTTCATCGACATCTTCCGTAGAGGTGTTTTCAACAACAGTAATCTTTGACGACATGAGATGAGCGAATGTGCGAATAATTCACCTTGGAAGGAAAAGCTGCGAGAAATGTCATAAGCGGATAATTTTAAAAGGCACACAAATACTTGAAAATGCCATAATGTGTGGCAGACTGTTAACATAACAGCTCAAAATTATTGTATTCTGCCTCTACAAATACAATAGCAGAAACATCACCATTTATCTCAGACTTGAAATGTTCGTTGTCTTCAAATAGTCATTTTTGCATCTACTATAATATGACTTTCGCATTTGGCCATAACTCACAAAGATACACAAAGTGAACCTGCGTGAAGAATTCTTCTAGTATGAATTTTTGATGTAATAAGTGCCATCTTTGCTTTACTCCATTTGACAGTTTGAGAATGCATGTGAACTACTATAAAGGTGGAGTCCATTTATATACTGCGGAGCTATCAGCGTATATTTTGGCATCTCGTAGACTCTTATGCTCATTGGTTCTAGTAGTAAAATAGATAAGAAGCATATTGCACTGTTAAAAAGTGTAAATTTACACTTTCGGTGTAAGTGTATTTTTACATTTTTGTCGTGTTATTTGGATAAACACCTAATGTTTTTGTATTTTACACATTTTTTGGTAACATTGCTATTTTAACGTAAAATGTTTTACCAAATTTAGGTTGAGTTTCTAAAAAAACAAAATTGTTGTACAAATACGCATTTTCCATGTATATTTACCTTTTTTATAATTATCACACCCCTAGTGTATATATATGACGCAAAATTATAATTACAAGCATTTGGTAATTTTACATTTAGTAATTTTTTAATTAAGCACTATTTGTGTAATTTAACTCTTATATTTCTAGATAAAACAATTTTGCTACAGGCTTCGTTAAAAATAAAAATGTTAATATTTTATTTAAATAAATTAAATGTTATATAACACATTTGTATGTGTGTGTGAAATTACATGTAAAATAAGTGTTAAAAAAAATATTTTTCCTTTTTTTTTTGTCCGTATACTATAGTTGTATGTACATACTTAGGTTATTGTTAAAGTACATAAAAGTTATCACAGAAAATAATGTACAACGAACAATGAACTGCAAAAATAAAATTTATTTTACTGTTTATACTGACCATACACACATTTAATTGACATTAGGTTGCACAATTTTATTCCCATTTCTTCATGATTGTTATTGTGCACGATGGTCGTGAGGTTGAGATGCTTCACTAATAATAGGAAGTTTGTGGGTTCGAGCCTCCACTAGGTTACTCACGAAGTAATTACATGATAAATTAAAAGTTGATAATATTAGAAAGAAATATAAGATGCATATTATTCAAAAATAACTAAAAGTTAATAAAAGTAAATTACTTTTGAATGTAGTACAAATTTACATGTTAGTATTTTGGGTAAATTTATTAAGTAACGCAGTATATTTATTGGCATTTGTAGTAAATTTACATATCTATAATTTAACATTTACATAACACGAAGTAAAAATACCCAACATCTATAGGCTATGTATAAAACTACACCAATTGCAATTTTACACTCAATGTATTTGGCAGCAGTCTCTATCAATGTTAGTGTCATTTTGCACCTAAATATGTTGGTGTAATTTTACTCTTGTGTTTAAGTAAAAATACACCAACACGTATTGGTGTAAAATTACACTAAAGATGATGGAGACTCTGCTGCATATACATAGTGTAAAATTACACCATTTTTACAGTTTATTGCGTTGGTGAATGGACATGAATCATAACCTAAGTCTAAGATCGGTGCATTACAGGTAAATTATAATGGTTAAATATGGATTTGGTGGTATGTTGAAGGAATACTTATTTTTAAAGACCCTAGATAAGTTTACAGACGTCTGCATTTTTCTTAGTGATGTTGAGCAAAATATAATTAATCATTAATAGATGAGGTAGTGACAAATGGAACTTTAAAATATTATTTATATTTTTGTACAGTTTATGTAGTAAAACGAAGCTGCTAGAGCACCCATTGAATAAGTGTGCTTTCAAAATAATAAATACTGCCTTTTACAATTTTTATGATTTAAAATGGCTTGTAAACACTGTATCGAAATACATTTCCTAAAAGAAACTTCGTGGGAAAAGAATCTGGCTGGGCACTGAATTCAGTAAACAAACAGAAGCTTAAAATTGGTTAACTCACTTTTCTGGAATAATTTGCTATTAAGTCCTTTCAATAAACCATTTTACAAGAAGTTATTAGGAAATGATTTTCTTGTGATCTGAAAGAGGGTTTAAGTTTTAGATAAATATATGTGAACTGACAAAAACCAATAACATTTTAAATGAAATATAATATAATCAGCCATTTAAACATTAATTTGGGAAGGATGTATATATATATAAATATCACATTACACATTTATCAAGTAACCGAACCAATACCTCTATATTAATAAATTATTACCATAAAAACTAATTGTTGAATTATTTAAATTCAGTTGAATAATTGTAAAGATTTATAAATAAAAATTTAACACCCTAGTTTAGATGATGAAAACTATTATTTCCGCTACCATACTGAAATGGTAAGTAAATAATTTTTGTCATATTCACATATTATGTAGTCCTCATTTCAATAAACTTTATCATTACATTTTAGTGAACCTTATAGATAGGCTTTAATTCCGAACTAAACAACTTAGTTGGCAGAAAAAATTGTTGTTCTTTTACATTGAACACATTTTAAAATACATTTCGTGTTTTAAAAAAAAATTGTGATTACCACATAATCTGAGATTAATAATTTTTAATGCCTTCGTTTGTATGCAATGACTATGTGTAAAATCCATTACAATTTGAAAAAAATAATAGCCGCCTAACCAAATCAATAAAAATTTTACAGTTTTTAAAGACAGCTATTTTTAAATTTTTTATTATTTTTTAGTCTTTATATCAGCTGAATACTATGCAGGGATTAATAGAAATTAAATATAAAATCATGAAAACATAAGCTTAAGCATAAGTTTATAAGCTTTCAAAATAATTTCAGTTACCTTTTAATATAAAACAAAAATTACAAAAAATAGATTTATAAAAATTGGGTTTGATTAAAATATCTAGTAACTTTCACAAACTTATGAAAACCAATTGCTCCTTTACACAAAATATGAACAAAGTATTTTCCAGTACGGGAAAATTTAAAGCAGTTTGTATGTTAGCTGACCTGTGCCCAAGTAAAGATAGATTCCACGTGGTTAGAGGCATTGTTCATGGCCTCACAGCTCTTCCTGGGTGCGCTAGCCGACAAGCCCATTGTACCACGGTTCGCCTTCACGCCGCAGAGATAGGCGGTGGCACTGCAAGCTGAGTCAGCCACCTGGGTGTCCACACAGTAGGTCTGCAACAGCGAGAAAGAGATCTCAAAGCATACAACTCTACGCCTTATGTGCTGTGGTTCCCCTTCATATCACATAGGTAGGTGGCGACACTGCACGCTGTCTAGGCAAACCTGATGTTAACGCTATATATCTACAACAACGTGAAAGAGATACATTAGGGCACACGCCACTGCCATGAGTGTGCCATAGTTCCTCTTCACGCTGTAGCACTGCACTCCCATTCATCCACCTGGGTGTACACACAGTATGTCTGCAACAGCGTCAAAGAAAGACATTAGGACACAAGCATCTACGAAGAACTGTGTCATGGTTCCCCTTCATGTAGTGGCATAGCATGCACAGTCCACCACCTGGGTGTCCACAATTGTGTCTGCGACATCGTGAAAGAGACACATTAAGGCACACGCTTCTACACAGAGAGTGTCATCGTTCCACTTTTTGTGTTTGCACTGCACGAGCAAGCAGTAGCAACCTGGGTGTCAGCATAGTATATCTGAAACAGCTTGAAAGAGGGACATTATGGCACACACCTCTGTACTGAGGGTGCCATGTTTCTCCTGCAAGTAGTGGCACTGCACAAACTGTCGGCTACTTGGGTGTCCATGCAGCTGCGGCTGCATAGTATCATAGCTAGGATCAGCTATGTGATTTTTTTTAAGTTTTCTTAAATAATGTTGTAAATTTAAGCGGAGAAACATTTTTGTAGAGTAATTCAAAGAAATTATAAATACATAATTTTATGAAAGACTAACATAATTTTATTAAAATATAAAACAAACAAAAATTAAACAATATACCTATTTTAAAACATATTTTACGCCTGTGAAGAAATTCTATCAGGGATATTTGAGATTGCAGCTTAAAAAATTTACCAATTTTTTTTTTTTACCTTAGATAATGTGTGGCAGTCACCAGTGTGCTAACAATCCTCTCCCCCGACCTCGTACTCATCACTTCTCTCACCGCCTCTCCCTAACCCCTAATGTTGTATTTCTTTGGTAACCTCGACAAACTTGTGGTTGTTTTAGTCGTTGGTAAGCGCCAATTATATGTTGAGAAAAACACAAATTACAAACATGTGTTACCCAGGATTCGAAGCCAATGCCCCGCACCGTAGCACGCTGCGTTGCCGACGGCACCACGGCCGCCAATACCACTAAAATTTACAGTGTAATTCCATTATTGCAAATTATATTTAAAGTTGTGAATTTTTATTTTTGTGACTATTAATTTTTATCAATTTTATTTTCAAGTTAGTATTGCTATCACAAAGATTTGTGCTTGGTACTTCCCCCGATGCTATTGTTATTGGCTATCTGGATGACTACTGATGTTGGGTGCGTGACCATTATAGACTTCATCATGTTGAACTTCCGTTCTTAGTGCGTGTGTAGATCTTTCCATTTCCGTTGCATACTCGCCATCAAGGCGCCTAAATTAAAAGGAAAACTGGATATTAGAATTTCTTGAGCGAAATCTAGATAAAATTATAAATTATATAATGAATTTTCTATAGTTTAGCTTATATATTTTGTCATATAGAAATGAAAATAGTCAAGATATGCATATAACGTTAGTAAAAAGATTTAAACTAAATTTATCAAACTTATTGGCCAGATATTTTGGTGGCAATGTGGCAATAGTGTAAAACATACCTCCATAAATGTTTAAAATTGATCTTAGAAGGGCAACAGGAAAATATATTACAATTGCCATTATTTCTTTCTGTATTATTACGAATATAAATTGAGACTGTAAACTAAAAAAAATGAAATTTAAATAATAAACAGTTTATTTGACTACTGCGTTTTAACTTCCCATTTACATAGCGTATTCACGTTTAAAGCTTGTGGCAGTGTCCTAACACAACCTAATCTATTTGGTTAAGCAAATATTAAGTATGGATAATCTAAGAATATTAACAATAAAAATTATCATTTATATAACATGAAATACAAATACAAAATTATATGTATCACATTGGAATAACTCTAATGACAATAATTGTCATTACATATCTGCCTACTCAATCAGTATTTTTAAAGTGTATTCGAAAAGAACCTTTTATAATTTATAATAATATATACCATTAAATACTCTATTCTATTGAAAATGTACTTTAAAACGCGAGCTTATTATATTTTCTCGGTGAAAATCAAACATTTAACATGCTGTTTGACAAAAACAACTATAATATATTTTATTTACATTTTTTTTAAAGAAAATCCCGTTTTTATGATAAAAATAATTTTAATTTTTACAGATTTTACTCAATATTCCTTGAAATGTTTGTATTTACTCAAAAAATTTAAATTGTATTTTTTATGTATTGGATAACTTAAGTTATAATTTTATTTTCAAACGCTTATTAAATTATATTCATTAAGTTTAAATATAAAATGTAAAATATCCCTTAAAAAGGTATCGTGCGAGAATATACTTTCAGGATATTTTTAGATAACCTATAAAACGAAGTTCTTTTTGAGGGCCAAATGGAAACATTTATTTAATCTTAAAATAGTTAAAGTGATTGAAGTTTAACTAGCCGAATTTGAGGAGTATACTTAAATTCATACAAATTTATGGCAGTTTGATACAGCGGATGTCTACGAACACAAACATAAAAGATTTATAAACACAGCTCATGGTAATATAATGTTTTTGGATTAACCAGTCAGTTTAAAATACTTAATGCAGTGTACTAGTACCAACTATAAAGGAAAATGAGGGAGTCAAAAACCGATAACATTTAGAGCGGTAGCAATGTTGTAAATTTCTCACATACTTACGTCTAGGTATAACCCAGCCTCTTTAGTGTAAGCCTGGAAAATGCCAGTATCATGGCAGGAAGAGTCTAACCCTTCCTGAAGCTCACGACTATTGTGTGGCAGTATTTCACATCCGTGGCTAACCCCGAACACTATCTCTGGCCTCGCCGAGTGTGTCCAAGCCGGTCCAGCTAAGGACCACTGTGGTGTGGATGTTGAGGCTTACCGTTGCCTTCCGCGGTACAGAATACCTAGTCCTAAACCCAGGGCCGTTGGATCGCCAGCTAGGAGCTAACTACTGAGCCAGAAGTTCTGATCCCTTCTCGTATACCTACATGTAATGTCGTTATGGTATATGGCTGATTTGCATTTCCAGACAAAAAAAATATTTTCTCATTGCATAACTACTTTTACAATTTTATGCTATACTCGTATGTACTTGAGCATAATTATTTAGTTTACTTTATTTATCAAGGAATGTTTGTTTAAAAGATGGAAAAAATTTAAATAGTATCCAATATAGAAAATATCTATAATCTCATAGGTACACATGATGTAAACAAATATATAATTATATTTTATGAATAATTTTTCATAAATTTTTCAACTAACCCTAGTTAAAACACTTATGCGGCAGTAATGTTTTGTCAGAACTTTCACAACCTAGCTTTACATAACTAATTATCTAATAACGTACCTTGCTCAGTCCTGTGTATGGAAATGTCTCGAAAAACAATTCCTGTTCTTCCCCATATTGTAGTCCGTTTTTCTTTCCCAAGTAGATTCTTGTAGCAGATATCGTTGGTATTGACAAGCCGTCTCCAAGGAACATTATAACATTCTTCGCCACATTGTAATTAGGGAATGTTTTCAAGTGCTCGAGTAATTTTTCTTGTGCTTTCATTTTCCAAAACTTAGGGTCTGAAAATAGAACCAACATTTTTCTAACCTCGAGCATACACTTGTAACTTAAGTTTACACAAAATCAGCAAATAAATAAAATACTTTGTTTATGTAGCAAATTAAAACTAGTTATTGTGGATGCGTACATTATTATTATTTTGGTTATAGTAAAGTAATGCTATTCCCTAATTAATATTGTATTAGTTACAGCGCTTTAAGTGATAGGCATAGAAATTTTAACCGAGTAGCAGTAAAATAAATCACATTAGTGTGCAGAAGACCAATTTACTATCATATGTTGGTGTGATTACACTTGACCGAGTGAAATATCTTTTCACTATTGGTCAAGTGTTGAATAACTTTCAAAGACCATGTATTCAAACGTGGAAGAGTCAGTTCTATGTTCTGACAGCATCAGTAAATTGGAACCCCACAAGTGCCAGCCTTTAAAACATTGATCGAACAGACTAAAATTTTATGTACACCTCACTCATAAATAACAAAATATCGATAAGGAATATTAATGTATACGAGGCACACTGACGAAATTAATAGAAGGCCACCAGACCACTATAAAAATCTCATTCCTTCAATGGTATTCTTCACATTATTGATATAGATGTATGATGTCAACAGTGTCAAGGTAGACCAGGCAAGCGATGTAGGCATAGCACCCAAGATATAAAACTTTATCTCCTTCGTTTGAGGATTTTCTTAATTCCCTCTGCCTACCTATGCTTACATTTATGAAATGAAAACGATGAGAACCTTCCTTTCCTAAATGTTCTAGTCTTTAAGGAAAACTGCATTGATCACCACAAAATATAACGGGAAACCGATAAATACAGGCCAATACCCACACTTCAATGATTATTGAAGCGTTAGGATCGTCGCTTCTATATAAAAAGTAAATACGAGCATAAATAACATTTAAATTTACCGAGCTGAAATAATTTTCCCTGACAACAATATAAACCCTAATAAACAAGTATCACTTAAAAATACACACCTATAAAATGTTTTCACATATGTCAAAATTAACTCATAATTTAATTTAACAAAATACGGCCAGAATATTAAGTGATGCATCTAAAAAAAATAACGATTGTGAATCAAATACAGGCTGAGACCAGTTTTCAGGACAAAATCTACTATCAGTATTATGATCACCAATGTTAAACCAGACTTTCAGAACTTTCATTATCATAACAAGTTCATCCGATTAGTTATATTAATTAGAATGCTTGTACACTGGATAAATGGTCAAAGACCATTTAAAAGCACATAAATAACATAAACAAAGATGAAACTCAAGAAACGTCGTTCTTCAAACATGCCTGGTATAACTGTCCCAGAATACTCTAGGACAATACTACTCAACATTGAATAAAAATAAACTTAAAAGAACGAGCATTTATTGTGAGTTGTGTAATTTGTTTCCTCCGGCGGCTGGAATCAGTGTGGTGTTGGTGGCAGTGTCTGCTGCCTTGGAACCTACTCTCATATAACGTCACGGTGGCCATTATAGATGACCTTGACCTAACCTGTGACTTTGACCATGTACCTTGACCTTCAAAATTTACCTAAATGTGCCCAAAATTTGACAATTTTCATAAAAATTTCGAGGTTTTAGAAAAAAAAATCTAAACCAAAATCTAGAAATTCAAAATTCCCTATTTCGGTCGGGAAGGGGGGACACTCTTAAGAAAAAATTTCCCGTTTTATTCTCTAAAAATTCGAAATTATAAATGCCTCGAAAATCCTTAGAAAAAACGAAAATTCCCAAAGCAGCTAAAAACTTCCTCATGGGCAAACCGCCTAAAGCCTCTGAGACCATGACCTTCATCTCGGCTGCCTTATTGGATGAAGTAGTGTCCGCCATCTTGAGAATCCGTAATTATAATCAATTTTTTTTTGAAAAAATTTTAAAAATTATATAAAAATTGAAATAAAATTTTTTTGTCGTTTTTAAATTATTATGTCAAGTCCACCATCTAAGAACTTAGAATTTATTTAGCTTAAAATTTGGGAAAAATTATGATTGAATAAAAAAACTTATTTAAAATACAACTTTATAAAATTTTAATTAAGAAACAAACTTACGTCATGGAGCTCAGAGTCCTCGATTCAAACCCGGTAAGGACAAGAAAAATGGCGATAGATCCTTCCTCCACGAAAGCAACCGACAGACTGACCTCCCACCACTAATGCCAAGGAATATATTATGTCAGCCAGATTGACGTCACGTCCACCATCCTGTTTTCGTCTGCTGGAGGCCGCCATCTTGGATCCGACAAATAATTATAGTCTGCTAGAGGGCGCTACCGCTATGATAGTTTAATTTTTACCTGCTATTAAGCTTAAAATTCGTGTAAAATTCCAAAATTCATCAGAAATATCACTTATTAAAAGAGTAATTGATCCGATAAATATCCGTCCTTTGTTCGATCCCTGGATCATGCGAAAAAAAAGTAATTTTAGATAACAAAATATTCATTCAATAAAATTTTGCAAAAATATTAAAAGCACTTAGGTTCCCAGTCAACCAGCCTCCAAGAGGCCGATTATGACACATTAGCTTCCATAATGGAAATGTGTAATAACTTACCCAGAAATTCGGAAAACAAATCTAAAAATCATAATAAAATAATCTTTTAATGTAAGATTGACTCGATGTATTTCCGTCCTTGGTTATATTCTCGGCCAGTGATAAGAGTAACTAAATCTTAAAATTAATTTTAAATTCTGTTACCCATTAACTTTCGTGGAGATTATTGATCATTCTCTCAAAGAAAAACGACTCTATACAAGACACCTGTCCGACAAAATAAATGCATTGTAGCTATGTCAACCATGGAAGTCTAATTTTTCGTCAGGCATATAGGCCAAGCGTATCCGAACAAAGTGACATTTATCGATGATACTTGACAAAAATTTTAAACAGGCCATGTCCAATATCAGACGTTTAGACTAGGCATCTCAGAACCACGAGACCAATCATGTCCTGAGTACAGACTTGACGATTCACAATCAATGAAAAGGAAGCACATTTGAAAGCACAATAAAAAAGGAAGTACATTTGGAAGCACAGCTATATAAAAAGAACAATTTTTGGAAGCACAATCAAAAAAAGGAAGCAAAATTGGAAGCACAATTGGAAGCACAAAAACTAAAAGGAAGCACGATTAGAAGCAGTACCAACGAAATGGAAGTACAATAAAAAGGAGCACAATCCAAAACACAATCAACGAAAAGTAACCACAATTAGGAACACAATTAAGGAAAAGAAATCCCAATCAAAAAAACGAAACCCGTTCGGAATCACATTGAACAAAGAGGAAGCACTTTTGGAAGCACATTAAAAAAAAGAATCATATTCGTAAGCACAATAAAAATAGAAAGCACATTCAGAAGTACAATAAAAAAAGGAACCTGTATTACGAAAACTCAGTCTTAGTTGGAAATCAGGTTTCGAGAAATAAATCATAATTTTTAAATCCAAAACATAACTTACTTTTCTTTATTTTATACACATGCAGATATAAAAATTCATGATTTTATGTAGCCAGCTTTCCTCAGTTCATTGAGTATGAAGGCAATTTCGTTAATGTGCGAGTAGTTCCTTTCACTAATTGATGTCATCAGTAGTCTCAGGTGATCGGCCAATATGTTAGGATCTTCTCATGATGTCTAATCAATCTATTCTGCTATAGTCATCTTCCTGAATGTTTGTTATTAATATTTTGAAGATTTCTATCGTCCCAGTGATCATCGTTATCTTAATCATAATAATTTATTTTATCATGTTTCCATCGTTTCGGTCTCAGGGCTTCATCAGATCCTTCGATCTTGCCAGCTTTAGATGTTTCATCACAGTCTTTGGTATTATCACCAACTTCAGAGTCACTCTCGCCTTCATCGTAAATGTCAGCTTCTTCACTTGGATTACTGTAAGAATTCGAAAACAATGACGTTGAAGTGTCTTCATAGTCTTCAAGCTTCCCTTTTAAGAGTCCATTATTTTTACAAAGTACGGAGGATCTATTTGAATTCGGCTTGAATGTATTCTCAATTTTCATGGTAATGATAATTCCAATTTCTTCAGTCTTCGTTAAATCACCAACGTTCTTCAATTTAAATTCTTTGTCGACATCAGGAGATCTATGAACATAATCACTTTTAAGACAAGGAAAATGATTGACATCGGGCAAAAACACTCTTCTTTAGAATAATAGCTTCATTGTTGTCTTCTTTCTTGTAAGTGGGCTTGAGTTTACAAGTTCAGCTGTGTCTTTTTAAGCTCTCTCTTCACGTAAACAACTTGCTACACCTATCACAACTTAACATTTTACGTAGTAGATCTTTAACATAGTTATTCTTCTCGTGTTCTCTAGCATTCTTTCTTAAGATAAATTCATTGCTACAAATCTTACACTTTTGTCCTTTCGATACAGCTGCAGAAAACGAATGAGGATCCATCTTAACTTCTGAGGTAACTACCAGATGCAAACTGAGAGTTTTATATTAAACAATTACTTAAATAGAATTTTTAATATTTCTTTCGCGAGATATAATTTGTCTAATACAAAAAACTTGTCGCAAGTAGTTCCTATTTTTGCCAACAAATGTTCTCTCATTTTGCATTGAGGTAAATAATGTTATTTTTTTATGTGGGATGCAGTATGCTGACTCACTATATCTCCAGAAAAAGTGAGAAGTGACTTGGGAAAAAAAAAGTTTTACTCTTAGCAAGTAAGCTTGATGACAATGACAATTACAAAGACAGAGCACCGATGTTGACGAATATGATCAATCTCATTATTATAACGATTTTCAGAATATGAACAGTTAACATTTGAAGAAAATGGTGGCGTCAAGTGAAATTGATTACATATTGTAAAAAAAGACCCAAACATATTGGTGAACAGGTTGCAACTTTTAGTTGCTTCGAAAAATGCCGAAAATGTATCGTTATCAAAGAATCGTGGAATATACTTTATTAACTAAGAAATGGAGGATACATCTATTAAGTTAATGGTGTGTTGGCTGAAGAATACTTATAATTATGAATTTTTAATATTGTTACGAACGTGAGCAAGGCTGCGACACGTGCAGGTGCACAGCTGGCTGACATCATGTGGCCGTGCAACATGAGATGTTCCGCGCGCACCTGGGTCGCCACTTCCCCTCCCTCCAGCCCACAGCTCCCCGCGCGGCGCTGTTAGTTTGACATCCGAAACCTGACAGCTGCGGAGTTACGCGAGTCACCGACACGTGTTTCGAGAGATTTCTGCCGTCGGGTCGGCGCGGAATGACGCGACTGGCCGCAGCCGCACTCGTGATTTCTGGAAAGCGCCTGGACTGATATAAAAGTCGGAGGGGCACCGGCTTCAGAGAGAGAGAGTCAGTGAGAGTTCAGGCGGGAGCTTTCCCGCGGCGGAGTTTCCGCGGCGATAGTGCCGCGGGTGCGGCAGAGTGGCGAAGTCCTTGGACGAAGGTTCCAGGGCAGGGAGTGAGCGATTTCAGTGGAGTCGGAAGTTCTCCCGCGGTGGAGTTTCCGGGCGATAGAGTGGCGAAGTCCCTGGACGAAGGTTCCAGGGCGAAGAGTTCAGTTCCGAGTGAGGCTCGAGCGGATCCTCGGCGAAGGCAAGTGCGTCGGCGGCCGCGGGGTCCCGCGGCGGTGACCCATGAGGGGTGCTGTGGCAAGAGTTGCGCCAGAGGTGCGGCCCAGCTAGGTGTGGGGTGTGTGAAAACGAGTGACTGGGGAAGCATTATTTTTAAAGTGCAATTGGTTATTGGCCAAATTAGTAGATTATTTGTAAGTGATATAAGTAGTGGCCATCAATAAAACTTTGTGTGTAATGAAATCTTTAATTGGGCTATCCTTTACGAACCCGCGGTAAATCGTAACAATATAAATCTTAATATATATAAATCTCGTGTCACAATGTTTGTCCTCAATGGACTCCTAAACCACTTAACCGATTATAATAAAATTCGCACACCATGTGCAGTTCGATCCAACTTGAGAGATAGGATAGTTTAAATCTCAAATTATAGTCGCAATTTTAATTTATTGCTATTTATTTGTCTGTTATTATTTGACAATCACAATTATCTGTTAACTCCAAATGATTCTAACAGATGTCGATACCTTTCGACTGGGTTGAGTAAGTAATCAATAGATGGCGCTGCTATGGTAAATCTACGAACGTGTCATATAAGCTACATTTTAACAGCATATTTACCACGTGTTGTTGACGCTATAAAATTAATTTAATTTCTTTTGTAGTGAACGAAATACCGTATAATTCAATTATTTCCACTTTTTAAATTTTTGGTGTTAGCATGTTACTTAGACTGAAGTGTAAATTGAATTCATTTTATAATGAAGATAATACAGTGAAATTAATCCTGTTTTTTACTTATTTGTGCTTCATTGATCAAAACTTTATAATTTAATTTGAATATATGTATGTAAGTATTATCACATAATTATAAAATTTAATTAAAATGTCAATGCAAAAATGATACACAATTTCCTACACTTTTTCAATAGTTGTACAAATATTTTTTTTATTGTTTTTATTTAACCTCTATTAAAAAATATTTAGCACTTATTATTTCAATGTGCTATGATAACAAGTTTTTCAGATTTTTTTTCTTATATTTAAACGATTAAATTAGTATTTCAATTCTTATTGAAATTATTATTTAAACTCTATAATTTAAATATGTACATGTCAGTATTATCACATAATTATAAATATTAATTAGAATGATTTTCATTTTTTTTTCAAATATTTAAACGATTAATTTATTATTTTCAGTCAAATGCCATGGAAAAAATCTAACCTCAACAACGCGAGCACCAGAGAGGCACGACGCAAACGTATTAAAAGAGCCCATCAGTTATATGTATGTAAGTATTATCACATAATTATAAAATTTAATTGAAATGTTAATGCAAAAATGATACACAATTTCCTACACTTTTTCAATAGTTGTACAAATATTTTTTTTATTGTTTTTATTTAACCTCTATTAAAAAATATTTAGCACGTTTAACTCCAAATGATTCTTACAGATGTCGATACCTTTCGACTGGGTTGAGTAAGTAATCAATAGATGGCGCTGCTATGGTAAATCTACGAACGTGTCATATAAGCTACATTTTAACAGCATATTTACCACGTGTTGTTGACGCTATAAAATTAATTTAATTTCTTTTGTAGTGAACGAAATACCGTATAATTCAATTATTTCCACTTTTTAAATTTTTGGTGTTAGCATGTTACTTAGACTGAAGTGTAAATTGAATTCATTTTATAATGAAGATAATACAGTGAAATTAATCCTGTTTTTTACTTATTTGTGCTTCATTGATCAAAACTTTATAATTTAATTTGAATATATATGTATGTAAGTATTATCACATAATTATAAAATTTAATTAAAATGTCAATGCAAAAATGATACACAATTTCCTACACTTTTTCAATAGTTGTACAAATATTTTTTTTTATTGTTTTTATTTAACCTGTATTAAAAAATATTTAGCACTTATTATTTCAATGTGCTATGATAACAAGTTTTTCAGAATTTTTTTCTTATATTTAAACGATTAAATTAGTATTTCAATTCTTATTGAAATTATTATTTAAACTCTATAATTTAAATATGTACATGTCAGTATTATCACATAATTATAAAAGTTATTTAGAATGATTTTCAATTTTTTTTTCAAATATTTAAACGATTAATTTATTATTTTCAGTCAAATGCCATGGAAAAAATCTAACCTCAACAACGCGAACACCAGAGAGGCACGACGCAAACGTATTAAAAGAGCCCATCAGTTATATGTATGTAAGTATTATCACATAATTATAAAATTTAATTAAAATGTTAATGCAAAAATGATACACAATTTCGTACACTTTTTCAATAGTTGTACAAATATTTTTTTTATTGTTTTTATTTAACCTCTATTAAAAAATATTTAGCACTTATTATTTCAGTGCTATGATAACAAGTTTTTCAGATTTTTTTTCTTATATTTAAACGATTAAATTAGTATTTCAATTCTTATTGAAATTATTATTTAAACTCTATAATTTAAATATGTACATGTCAGTATTATCACATAATTATAAAAGTTAATTAGAATGATTTTCAATTTTTTTTTCAAATATTTAAACGATTAATTTATTTTTTTCAGTCAAATGCCATGGAAAAAATCTAACCTCAACAACGCGAGCACCAGAGAGGCACGACGCAAACGTATTAAAAGAGCCCATCAGTTAACAGAACAAATTGAATCAAGAAATCCAGCTCAAAGAATCAGGACAGCAGAAGGTCATGCACAAGAATCTCAAGAACAGTGTAACGAACGTCTTCAAGAGAATATCATAAGAACAAGAGCAGCAGGAGAACGAGACATAGCCACAGTAGGAGCACAGGAACAATAATTTCAATTTATACATGTAAGTAATATCATATAGTTTTATAAAAGTTAATTAATATATCAATGAGAAAATGACACAAAGCTCCCCACACTTTTTCAATAATTGTACAAAAAATTTTATATTATTTTTATTTAACCTCCATTGAAAATTATTTTGCACTTATTATTTCAATGTGCTATGATAACATGTTTTTCAGTTCCTCTTTCTAATATTTAAACGTTTAAATTATTATTTTCAGTCAAATGCCACCGAAAAAATCTAACCTCAACAACGCGAGCAGCAAAGGGTCACGACGCAAACGTGTTGAAAGAGCTCAGCAATTACCAGAACAAATCGAAACAAGAAATGCAGCTCAAAGAATCAGGACTGCAGAAAGTCGTGCACAAGAATCTCAAGAACAGCGTGACGAACGTCTGCAACAGAATATTACGAGAACAAGAGCGGCACGAAAACGAAACATAGCTACAGTACGAGTACTAGATCGACAAAGGCAACGGATCAGCCGCTCATTAACACGTGCATCATTCGTTCGGCTTGCCTTTGAATATGCACCAGATATTAACTACTCAGCGCATTCAAAAATTGCTATCGGTGGAATGGATAAAGTATGTCAATATTGTCAGGCATTGAAATTTCGGAATGAAGCAGCCGGCATGTGCTGCGCATCAGGAAAAGTTGTGCTGTCACCTCTACCCGCTCCGCCGGAGCCTTTATTATCCCTTCTTACTGGCAATTCAGATGATTCCAAATTATTTTTGCGTAAGATACGCAAATTTAATACTTGCTTCCAAATGACGTCATTTGGGGCAACTAAAATTTGCGATCGTGCATCCGATGGACGTAATTTTGAAACTACATTCAAAATTCAAGGCCAGGTGTACCATAAAATCGGATCACTGATGCCAATGCCTGATAACAATCCGAAATTTCTTCAAATTTATTTTATGGGCGATTGTGAAGAGCGCGTGACGACTCGGTGCCTGTATAATTTTATTGAACAAGCAGAGGAAAGAGCAATTGTGATATTATTGGAAAAATTTTTAGAAGATCACAATCAACTAATTCAATTGATCAAAAGAGTTTCGCCACGACTGCAAAATGACAATTATCAAATCGTCATAAAAGCCGACAAAGTACCATTAGGTGAACATGCTGGTAGATTCAACGCTCCAACTGTTGATGAGGTTGCTGTTATCATGGTTGGTGATCCAGTTGACAAAAGATCTATAAAAATTACACGGCGAGACAACACTGTCAGTACGATTTCGGATCTACTCCGTTCATATGACGCAGTACAATATCCATTGATATTTTGGCAAGGACAAGATGAATATCACCTTAATATCAAACAGTATGATCCAAATACCGGTAAGTTTGACAATTATCTATTTACTTTCTTACTGTATGTATAGATTTTAATTTCGTATTGCATTTTATTTTTTATTTTTTTTAGGTGATTACAGAAATAATAAAGTTAGCTCAATGAACTACTACGCACACCGAATAATGGTTAGACAATATCAAGACAATTATATCCTTCGATATCGTCAGCTGTTCCATCAATACATTGTTGATATGTATGCTAAGGTCGAAAGCGAACGCTTGCGATTCCTTCGATTCAACCAGGCAAAACTACGATCGGAAGAATATATTCACTTACGAGATGCTGTTGCTGGAAACATCGATGGAAATTTAAATCCCAATGACATCGGTAATGCTTTCATTTTACCTTCAAGCTACATCGGCAGTCCACGGAACATGCAGGAATACAAACAAGATGCGATGACTTACGTACGTCATTACGGCCGACCGGATTTATTTATTACATTCACATGTAATCCGAATTGGGAAGAGATACAAACTTTACTATTGCCAGGACAACAAGCCATTCATCGTCATGATTTAACTGCACGTGTGTTTAAACAAAAATTGAAATCCTTAATTGATTTTATTGTTAAATATTCAATTTTTGGTATCACACGTTGTTGGCTGTATACGATAGAGTGGCAAAAGCGAGGTTTGCCTCATGCCCACATTTTGGTTTGGCTTAAAGATAGAATCCGTCCTGAAGAAATCGATCAAATAATTTGAGCCGAAATTCCAGACCCATTAATTGATCAAGAATTATTTGATATTGTCACCAAACACATGATCCATGGGCCATGCGGTGCTTTCAACATGACGTCACCGTGCATGGAAAATGGAAAATGTAAAAAAAACTTCCCAAAGCCGCATACGAATGACACGATCACGGATATTGATGGTTATCCAATGTATCGCCGCAGAAGTACTGAGAATGGTGGCCACACATTTACAATGCGACTGCCGAACTTTCCAAATCAAGTTGAGTTTGATAATCAGTGGGTGGTACCATACTCACCACTACTTTCAAAAACTTACAAAGCTCATATCAATGTTGAGCTTTGCAGTTCTGTTAAATCAATTAAGTATATTTGTAAATATGTAAACAAAGGCAGTGATTTGGCCATATTTGAAGTACAAAACATAAATAAAAATGACGAAATAGCACGATACCAAATGGGCAGATACATTAGCAGCAATGAAGCTATTTGGCATATTCTCAGCTTTTCCATCCACGAAAGAGATCCTGCTGTCCAACATCTGGCAATACATCTTGAAAACGGTCAACGTGTATACTTCACTGAAGAAAATGTTCTCCAAAGAGCGTTCGAAGCTCCGAAAACGACTCTAACTGAATTTTTTACATTGTGTCAAAAACCTGATGTTTTTGGCCAATTCGCGAAGACATTGGTGTATGGTGATGTTCCACGTTATTTCACATGGAACAAATCCAGTAAAAAATGGGAGCCACGGAAACAAGGAAAACCACATCCTTCCATTACAGGCATATTCAAAGCTAACACATTGGGGAGACTTTACACGGTACATCCAAAGCAACGTGAGTGCTTCTATTTACGTTTGTTATTGGTGAATGTTCCCAGACCAACGTCTTTTGAATTTTTACGAACAGTTAATGGTCGAGTATTCAATACATACCAGGATGCATGTCGTGAACTGCAATTGCTAGAAGACGATAACCATTGGAACTTAACGCTTGCTGATGCTGCGTTGACATCAACACCGAATAACATTCGTCAGTTGTTTGCAATTATTTTGACGACATGTTATCCCTCGCAAGCACAAACTTTGTGGGAAAAATATAAAAATTGTATGACAGAAGACATCTTGCACCGAATTAGACAAACAAATCAATGCCAAAACATAGATTATACACCAGAGATGTACAATGAAGCATTGGTCTTGATCGAGGATTTATGTGTTCTTATTTCAAATTTACCACTTAATCATTATGGTATGCCATCACCTAATCGTCCAGCCACCGACTTAGTCAATACCGATTTACAACGAGAAAATCAATATGAGCATGGAAGTTTAGCAACAATTATCATGAACAGTGAACCATTACTGACAGCAGAACAAAAAATTATTTATGATCGGATTATGCTGGCTGTTGCTGCTGAACAAGGCGTTTTTTTTTTCTTGGATGCACCCGGTGGAACCGCTAAGACATTTTTAATATCGTTGATTCTTGCCAAAATACGGTCGCAACAAAAAATCGCATTAGCAGTAGCATCGTCAGGCATTGCGGCTACTTTACTGGATGGTGGGCGAACAGCACATTCAACATTCAAGCTGCCATTGGACGTTCATAATAAACCAGATGCAATGTGTAACATCAAAAAGAATAGTGGAATAGCTGCAGTGTTGCGGAAGAGTTCTATAATAATTTGGGATGAGTGCACAATGGCACACAAATATTCACTTGAAGCATTGAACAGAACTATGCAAGATTTAAACAGCAATAATAAACTTTTCGGTGGTGCTATCTTACTTTTGTCTGGTGACTTCCGGCAGACCTTACCGGTTATACCTCGCTCTACTTTCGCGGATGAGATTAATGCATGTTTGAAACAATCATTCTTATGGCGAAGTGTTGAAACACTTCGATTGACCATAAATATGCGAGTACAATTGCAAAATGATCCATCAGCACAAATATTTTCCGAACAACTACTAGATATTGGGAACGGTAAAATAGAACTGCAACCAAATACGCAATGCATTAAACTACCAGACATTTTTTGCAATGTTGTTCAGGATAAAAATGAATTGATTCAGAGTATTTTCCCGGATATACAGAAAAATTATTTGAATCATGAATGGCTTAGTCAACGGGCGATTTTGGCAGCCAAAAACGTTGATGTTGACGAAATTAACTTCCAGATACAACAGTTGTTACCAGGCGATCTGATGTCTTTTAAATCAATCGATACTGTTGTTGATGAAAATGAAAGTGTAAATTTTCCGATTGAATTTTTAAATTCATTAGATATCCCTGGAATGCCACCACATAATCTTCGATTAAAGATTGGTTCCCCTATTATTCTCCTCCGTAATTTGAATCCACCTCAATTATGTAACGGTACGCGTTTGGTCATCAAAAATATCACCGGAAACATTCTTGAAGCAACCATTTTGGCTGGGAAGTTTAAAGGAAAAGTGGTCCTGCTGCCACGTATTCCGATGATACCATCAGATTCTACCATACCCTTCAAAAGGCTACAGTTTCCAATTCGTTTAGCTTTCGCCATGTCTATAAATAAATCTCAAGGTCAAACAATGTCCATTTGTGGTTTAGATTTGGAAAATCCATGTTTTTCTCATGGGCAACTATATGTTGCGTGTTCTCGTGTTGGGAAACCGTCGAATCTATTTGTGTTAGCTAAAGACAGGTTAACCAAAAACATTGTGCACCGATTGGTGTTAAATTAAATTGAAATTGAAAGTATTTATAATTCAAAAAAATAGATATTAATGTTTAAAAGTTTAAGACTGTCTGCCTTGCCTACCTCATTCATGAGTTTAAGCGTCACATGTTATTTACTGTATTATACTGTAATATACTTATATTTGTTATAAAATTAAATGGAAATATTAAATCTGATAAATTTTTATTTTGTACCTATTGATTTCTGCTAAATATCTAGTGTAAGAACATTTTAATTAATTGTGTTCAACGTACTTCCCCTTCAAATCTCAATCCAGTGAATTTGTATACCAACATCAATATTTTCGTCTTTGTTCGTAAATAATTTCATTGTACTAAAGGGTTATAGTGTTAGAAAGTCAAATAAGGAGATCACCATATTACACATTCTCTTATTGTTCCTCTTAGATTGTTTACTATAATGTAATATAACAAAAACTTAAGCCACAGCAACGCGTGGCCGGGTCAGCTAGTATAATATAAAAATGTATTTTTAAAATGTGTCTTTATTCATTCTCAAAATTAAGTACATATGAGTAAATACTGTTTGCTACTTTAAAGAATTGATTTGAGTCAAATTGAGTGTCAATGATGAAAATGAGTGTCGAATTGAGTGTCAATGAAGGAACATGAGCGTCAAATTACTTGTATCCAGCATCATTTATGTGTTGTTCGGTTCTGAAGGTTCAACGGTTCACATATTCGTGGTCCTATACAAATGTATAATGTTCTGAATATGTCAACTGTCAGTATGCAGTTGAATGCCCGAATGTTAGGAAATTATTGGTTGTTAGATGACTTGTTTAAGGGATATGTAAGCTTATTGCAGCCGAGTAGACGATGAATTTAAGTTCAGATCTTAATGTAGAATTGACATAGGTTGATATATATGTTGGTGGTCTGTTGTATGTTCATAAACGATTGCTAGTGCCCTGATAGTATTTAAGGTTATTTACGAAAATATTTATTAGTGTGTACTATGTCAGGCATAAGAATGCCTAGTAAACATATACAGCAGGTCTCTTGTTCCAGAGACTTTTGTCGTAACGCATATCAAGGATCAACACAGAGGACCTCGTGTTTCGAAGAGGCTGGGTACAGATTTTCGCCATTGACAATATATTGGCTGTAGTTATATCCACACTACAGGCCTCCTGACCTGGGGATGAGAGGTACAAATACTTGACTTCTGTCCTAGCTTGGTATAGATAAAATATTGTAGTCATGTGTAGTAGTCAACTGAAGATAGTTGAGGTTATAAGTAGCTGTTCAATTTCAAATTATATTTGAGTAGTTTCAATGATGTTTGGATTCTGAAGCTTCCATGGTAAAGAGACTCTTGGTCCTCTGGTAAGCTAAAATGTAGCGGTTATTTACACTGTGCGATTAGTGTTTTGAATATAATTGGAAATTATCATTCCTTGAAATTCATAAAAAATAGTCATATATATTAAATTAAGTAATGGAAATTGTTGCCATTTTGAATCACTTAATATTTCAGTAACAGTTTGTATATAAGCGTTGCCTAAGTAGGATGCATCTAAGTTTGTTACTGGTTACGGTGGTTTGAGGATAGTCTAGGTCGACTCGTCTGACACTATTCTTGTGATCTTGAAGGCGTCTTTACCATATTTAAAAAGACCTCAATGGAAGTTCTACCATTAGGGATGAAGATCCTAACGGCATAGGGGTCCACAGCTGCAGAGAACTTGGTGGAAGGTTTAGCATCGACGCCGGGCACCTTGAAGGCAGCGACGCGGACAGCAACAGATATCCCGATGCCATCGTAGCCAACAGCTCCAGAGGTCCCTATGGCGACGATGCTGACATCTCCAGAGTTCCTGCTGACTCGTCACTGCAAGAGATTTCGATGCATTCATTATCGACAGCAGAGGAGACCTCGATACCTACAATTTCATCGAATTTGGTGAATCGAACCTAGTGTGAGAAATTTCCAGCTTCCGCATCAGTCGTCACTAGCTCACCTTCTTCGTCATCTAGTACAGGTTTGCTTTCAATGAAGTTTGTGAAATCTCCGGCTCATGCGACAGTCGTGACAAAGCCTACAACATGTACATTGAAAGTACTGTTCTTTCCGAGCCTTTGATGACCCAGAATCTACATATGTATCATCTGTGTAGGTACCGTCGCCAAAGTTTTGAATATCAACAAAATACAATAAGATATGAAAACCATGGCTGCGGAAGGATATTCGCGTGATATTTCTATGTGACGAATATTGTGTACATTTCACACAGGAAATTAATTTGACTAGGCACTGTAAAAGCTAAGTTCATTTGCAATCTTTACATCGAAGGACTTATGGTAATGGCGAATGATTTCTGTCCTCTATAATAACTGCATCATCATATAATGAGGCTACTAAGAACTTATTGAAATCAGCTGCTGTTATATTTATCGCAAACTACTGCTATAATATCCGAATATGATGGTTCGCTGCTGTATATATGTCGCTATTGTGTTACAATTTTTGAACAATGACGAAATACACGAATTCATGAAAATAATGATTGTAGCAGTAAACTTGACCGTACGAGATTTCTATGTAAGAAGTGTAGGGATCTGGTCACATGAAAAATTTACTTCAAAAAATACTATAAAATTTGTACGGGTAGGGTACTTGTATCGATATATGCGGGGATTCTATTGTGTAACATTCCTTAACAGTTTTACCAGGATCTGTGCGAGATATTTTTATATTTTTTCCCTCTAAAAACCAAATTAATTAATTTTTTTAATGGAAGATGTATGTAGCATGAACTGAGAAATGTATATGATATATATATATGTTTAAAATTTTAACCGCATGTAAATGGTTTTAAATAAAATATATCATGAAAGAAGTTAATTAATTTTCTTAACATAATACAGTTTTCTTAATATAATAAACTACATATAACAAGTAATTTTGTCATTGTCAGGTCTGTAATGAGCATTTTATCTCGTTTGTGGGTGGGTTTTTTTAAACAATTATGCTTTAGGCTCTTTGCGCTAACATCATTTTATTCCTAAATACTTATCTATATGCTTTAAATTTTAGAATTATAATTAGTTATGCGAATAAATTGAGTTTTGTAAATGTTTATGCTTGAGTTTTAAGCATATAATTTGTGTTAATTTATGATGAATATGCTATGAAGCTGTTTAAGTGCTGGAATTGGTAATAACATAGCATTAGAGCAAATCTGATCGAATTATTTTTGTGAAGTAATTTATTACTTCACGAAATAATATTAATAGACTTTTCGGGAAGTTATAAGTTCTAAAGCGAGCAGGGGAAACTTGCTCTCGAGTGGCGTAGCTTTACATCACAATTAGAATCCTCGCAGTCAAAGCCCGACATTGGTTTCAATGTCCTGTGGGCATCTTTCGAGTCCCATTTAAGCCGTAAACGCATACCGTCTCGGCACATCTCTAGATATGTGACGGAGATAGCGAACACGTGGGATGTGGTGGCGCACTGCGGTCTGGCCCGGATGAAGAAGTAGTTATCCTCGCCGATGTTGAACAAGGTGCACTTGTCCGTCTCGAACAGACGAGGATATGGACACAGGTCGCAGAACCACGTGGAGAAGTCACGCTCACCTTCGTCGGTGTCGTCGTAGTGTTCATCGTCGCCCCTGACGACGTCCATGTAACTGACCGTGGATATTGGTTGGGCTAACCAGGTGGCGGAGCTGCCACAGCTGCTCGGCCACAGGTCGTCCAGGACGGACGGCGGTGGTGTCGGCAGTCCAATGGCGTAGCCAGGACTTGTGTATGGGGGGTGTTAAGAAGCATGGCCCCCCCTCCCCCCCGTATTAAAGCGGGTGGTCCAAGGGTCCTCTCCCGGGAAAATTTGGATTTTAAGGTGTAAAATAGTGCTATTTTAGCAGTTTTCGGTTCTCAAATTTAAATATTGTAATGGTAAAAATTTTATTAATTTTAATATGAAATTTGTTTGAGTGATGAATAAGAAATTAATTAAAGATTTGGTGCTAAGGGGGGGGAGTGATCCCTAACGCCCCCCCCCCCCTGGTTAAGGCCCCTGCGGCAGTCCCAAAGCCCTCCATTCGCCCTCGTATAATTCTCTCGTGGGCATGTTTGTAGACATGGTGGAAGGCTGGCGGTAACGTAGCTGACAAATCCCGGAGACGTCTTCTGAGATTTTTTTACCGCAACATCAACAGTGACGATATTAAATAAATACTGAGCTATGCGAGAGTGCGATGGCGGGAAGGAGGTCTTGCTAGATGCATAAACATTAAATTTCTACTTCTTCTTCTCCCAGACCGCTGTCAAATTTCCTCATCTTGATTCTCTTCTTGCGCAAGCAACGCGCCTCAGCGGTCGAGAGAATAGCATGGTGCAGGTACAGAATAAATACTTCATCCCCAGGAACTTGACGAGAGTGCTGCTGATGGTGGATGTCAGGTACTGTCGAATTTTTTCTTAGGTCATGCCTACGTAGCCCTGTACCATTTCAATAACAAACTCGCGAGTTTCCTCTAAAGAAGGTATGGCACATGAAATAAAACCTGATGCTGTAACAACTCGCGGGTCTCCTCTATAGCTAACCCGCCTGTAGCGAGGTGGGCAATTGTAATGACGATTCCATATTTAAAGCATGAAATTAAGTTAGGGGTTGAGGTATATCCAATAATATATGGGGAAACTAAGGAGAAGGACCAATGAGATTAAACCTGGAGGACAATTAATTAAGTGGGGAGCCAATCGTGCATAAACATACAAGGGGTCGTAGCCAATAGCATTACAATTAATAAAGTTGTGAGCCAATCAGGAGTAAATATAGAAGGAATGATATCCAGTTAGATTACAGCTGGAGGGCAATTCATAAAGTCGGGAGCCAATCAGGAATGAGCAGGAAGGCTGACAGCCAATAAAATTGCAATTAATTAGAGGGTGGGGTGTCAGCATTCAGAAATGAGCATGGGGGTATAAATAGTCAATGAAATTAAATATTAAGGGTTGAAAAACACGTAATTTCTGGGAAAAGGAGAAGTGGGAGTAATTTACGAGTCAAAAAAGGGGAAATGTCAGTTCATATATGTCCGGGTAAAAAGTGGTAGGGGTCAGTATCCCATCTGCCATCACAGGGGAAGGGATGCTTTCGCCGGATTCTAACAGAGGACTCAGAACTCCATGTCGTAAGATCGGTTTATTTGAAAATTTCATTAAGTAATTTTTTATAAATGTTTTAATTTTAATGATTTCGAGCATTAAAAGTACGGATTTTTAAGATGGTGGGCAGTTTTTAAAATGGCAGGAGTTCTTTTTTTTAAATTTTATTAATTATATTTTTAATCAATTTTTCAATTTTTCCCAATAAACCGGATAAAAATTAAAGTTTTTCAATATGGCAGTCGTAACGAAAGTTGCAACGTTTATAAAATCAAAATTGTCGACCTAACGAAAATTGCAACTTTGGCATCAAAACATGGCGTTTTATTCTAGAAACCAAGATGGCAGAAAAACAAAGTGACGGATTCCAGATCGTGAATCAAAAATGGCCGCCAGGGTAAAGGTCTCGGTCAAAGGTTAAGATCAAGGTCATTCAAGATGGCCATCGTGACATCACGTTCCAAGATGGTGGACCGGCTCACCCTGGATCCTGTATAGTAGCCCCTTTTTTATACTACTGGAAGCACACTTATTGTCTACTACCCCTCTTCCGGGGGTCCACCCTTGCTGCTCAAGGACTTGGGGGGAAGGAAAAAGTAAACACGAGGAAGAGCGACGGGATAATACAATTAGCTTATTCAGTCATCCGTTTTCGTTAAAGTTCACGGAGCTCTCACTATGTCCGGTCCTTTTTTGTCAAGTAATGAGCATAGATGATGTGTCATGCTGGAAAATCAATACCTTGGAGATGGTGGCAATAAGGCATGCCAAAACTTAGGGCACAACAACATTTTCACATACGTGGCTTCAAAATAAAAGCCTGATAACTATGTTCATACAATTGGAGTTCAGTTTCATATTTTTCTACTATTTTATTTATTATCATTTGTAAAAAATTGAAATGCTTTTAACATGTCAGTGTATAAACTTTGATATTTTGTGCAATATAACTTCTGAAACTAAACAAAGAAATGTATTAAATTTGTCGAAACAAGAGCGGGAGGATAGTTACCTTGTTCTCCTCGAGCTTCCGTGGTGAAAGTCTCGGGCTGGGCTGCTTCCCTTGGATGCATGGTGTAGTCATCTGCGTGAGAGAGCAGCAAATGTGTTACAAGATCAACGAATCTCTGTTTCAATCCTAACCTTATGTTAAATATTTCACAGATAAGTTACAATATAATTGTAATTTATTTATATCACAAGTAAATGACATACTAGATGCAATGTTAGTACGTAGAATGAACAAATGATTTAAACTTACTAATATTAATTTCATTTCCCTCTTATTTAATGTTTTCATTTTAAAGATAGCTGGAATATAATTAAGTTAAATAAGTAAAATACAAATAAAAATACATTTTAGTTAAAGAACATAAAAACATGGTTTTTTTTTAGTTTTTTAAATTATTACTTTTCAGTTCATATTAAATAAAAAAATTTAAAAATTCCTCGAAATAGACCACAAGTCTAATTTTAAAGCCCCGTAAATTAACAACCCATCAACATTGTGGAGGGCAGACGACTTCGGGTAAATTTCTCAACATGCCCTGGCCTCATAAATATACCAAAATAATGTTTACTGCCCATAGCCTTAAAGTAGTGTTTTTTTGTTTTTACAGACAATACTTATGAAATTATTGTATTGTCATCGGTCCTATAGTAAAAAAATATGAGAGCTTTGTTGAGGGTATGCGCACAATTATCTTGGATTCTCACAATACACCATATAACACCTATTAGACATAGCGTGTAATACTTAACACATGGTATAGCAACGGTCAACACAACACAGTGGCCGAAAACATTATTGTATGGTTCTATCTAAGGCTTGAAGACTGACCCAGTAAACACTTTTTTTTTAGAAAACAAATATTTGATTGAAAAGTGCCAGGACCCCGTCACCCCGGCCCCTGGGGGTGGGGGGTGGTTTGTGGACCCACCGACGTCCGACTTCGCGTAATACTCCTCCAAGTGTACCACAAAATCAATTTTTTGAGTCCCGAAAATTTCAGACGCAATTAACGCCCCTCCCCCTCCATAAATCTGAGCTAACACCAGAGGAGGTACGATGGTGCCCAAAAACCTCAGGAACACGTCAAAATCAACGTACTTCAATATTCCTGACTTTTGAAAAATCGGAGAAAATTACTTCCTGTACGTGAGGGGTGGGGGTGCATCGAATCCCGGCCAAAGTTACCACCATGTACCGGCCTCTTCAATCGGAGGAACACTCCAAATCGAAAGAGAATCAAATGTTTTTAATATTCGAAATTTTGGGGGTTGACCTCCTGAGAGGTGAAGCGGGAGGAAATCTATCCCCGGGTTAATATCCCGCAACACCCCGGCCTCGTGGATACACAAAAAGACTTAAGCTCGAAAATAGTTGTCTTTTGCCCCTATAACCCACCCTTCTCTCTTCAGGTAATAGTCGTGAAATTATTTTTTAGTCGTCCGGATGACACCACTTGCAAAGTTCCAAATCGATTCGACAATTAGAAATAGGTTAAAATCGACTTTCAAGTTTTTAATACATCGTTAGTTACAAATAAAGCAAACAAAGGCGTGTAAAAAAGAGAGTTAAATTTTGTAAGGCATGTTTATTATTACCTAAATAAATATGTATTTATGATGAAAGTATTGTTTGGGCAGTTTACAAATTAATTTTTTTCCGATTGATGTGACATTTAGTTCATAGAGAGTCACAAGATATTCACCCTAGTTTGCTGTTTTTATGTGAGTGTATGTGTAATTTTGCGGTTTTTTTTTTCCTTATTGAAATTTTACTCTTGAAACGAGATCCCAAAAATTACCTAATGGGTTTTTAGCTTCTAGGTTAGAATTAGTATAACTTGATATTTCCCAACCCTGGACTCGGAGTAAGGAGCTAGAGTAAGGGTGCGCTAATTTGAAATGCCACGTCACTACAGTAGTATATATTGGTAGTTACTGGCATCGGTTCTGGTTCGTGGAGACGGAGCTGATGTCCACCATGTAGGATATTGATGTCACGGCGGCCATCTTGGATGACCTTGACCTTTGACCTAGGTCTTGATCTCGGCGGCCTTATTGTATCCGCAATCTTTAATTCGTCCATTTCGTATTCCGCTAGTTGGTTTTCTAGAACATTCTGCCACTCCACAAATGATGCAATTTTTGTTACGGCTGCTATCTTGAAAATCCGTAACATGCTGTCAAATTTTAATGGAAAAAATTGAAAACTAAAATTAAAAATTTAATAAAAATCTTTCAATAAAAAATTATTCCGCCATTTTGGAATCTGTCCGCTATATGACTCACACCACTACTGCCAAGGCATATGTTACAAATTATGATGGCCATCTTGTTGTCGTTTTCTAGATGGCACTGCCACTATTAGTTAAATTTTTACCCAATGGTGTGTAGTATTTATTAATTACCTTGGCATCCACCACCTTAACTTTTGGCCACCATCTTGAATTTCAGTAATTTTTAATCTATAAGTTCGAAAAAATCACAAATCATCAAAAAAATCACTTGTTAGAATAATGATTGATTTTATTATCTCGTCTCGATTCTTAATCAAAACAATAACATTAACTATAGGTAAAAAATATAATTTATTAAAATTACCATACTAAATGACAGATTCCAGAAAAAAAAATTAGAAATATAAAAAAATATGTAATTTCTACCAGTACAAAAAAAAAACAAGGAAATTGCAAGCGTTTCTCGTTATCTACAGCCGTTTTAGAAGGCCAAGTGAAACCTTTACAGGCTTTCACTGTCGTTTCAGGACAGTTACACATGACAGTTGATGACCATATTTTTCACACAGTTCAGAGTTCTTAGTTTCGTTGAAAGGACAGTTTCCAGGTTTGCAGCAATCCAACAGCTGCTGAGTCGGTTCGAAGGACACAGGTAGGTGTGAAAACCACCAGTGCTGAGCGCCTCTATCACAGGTTTATATATATGTACGCAGATACCCGGCATCCCAGTTGCTGTACTCGACACTGCTGAAGCTAGGTCTAACGCTCTCATACACGTTGGCAGGATGAAACGAAAACATATTCTTGCAGGTCATACGACAACTGAAGGCACGAATGGTTGCACGCCTTTTATATATGCAAGCTCTTCTCACACTGCGAGTGCCATTTCCGAATTAGCTGCGAAATTGTACAGGCACACACTCGTTCGAATTGTAGAGGCTCGCGGGGTGCTATCACAACTTAGAAACACATAACTTAGAAACACACAAGATATAATCTTCTAAGTTATGCCTGTTCTAAGTTGTGTGTTTCTAAGTTATGGTAGTTCTAAGTTATATGGTTTGGCATTGTGTGTTTCTAAGTTACGTGTTTCTAAGTTATGACAGTTCTAAGTTGTGTGTTTCTAACTTGTGATAGTTCTAAGTTATGACTTTCTACGTTACGACGTTTCTAAGTTGTGTGGTTCTGCGTTGCGTGTTTCTAAGTTACGTGTTTCTAAATTATGACAGTTCTAAATTGTGAGTTTCTAAGTTGCGATAGTTATAAGTTATGACAATATAAGTTACGACATTTCTAAGTTGTGTGGTTCTGCGTTGCGTGTTTCTAAGTTACGTGTTTCTAAGTTATGACAGTTCGAAGTATGAGTTTCTAGCTTGTGATAGTTCTAAGTTATGACGTTTCTAAGTAGTGTGGTTCTGCGTTGCGTGTTTCTAAGTTATGACAGTTCGAAGTTGTGTGTTTCTAAGTTGTGATGGTTCTAAGTATGACTTTCTACGTTACGACGTTTCTAAGTTGTGTGGTTCTGCGTTTCGTGTTTCTAAGTTACGTGTTTCTAACTTATGACAGTTCTAAGTTGTGTGATTCTAAGTTGTGATAGTTCTAAGTTATTAATTTCTGAGTTATGACGTTTCTAAGATGTGTGGATATTGATTGGGGAAACGTTTGGTTGAGTGTTTGTGGCAAATGTTTTCATATGGTCTTATATCCAGCCCCTACAAAGCTTTTCACTTTGAAAGTAAGGTAGCGATGTATACCATCTTCACCACCAGCGTTCTCTATGTGGTTCGTTGAAAACTACATTTTTTCAGACTTGCTTGCTTCTCGGCAGATGGCATTCTCACACAGTCCGTGCATTTAACGGCGAAAATATTGTGAAAAATAAATTTTATAAATTATATAAATTACACCCCACAAAATAGCGCATTTTTTATATTCAAAACAAAAAGTAAAACCGTAAAGAAGGGGTAAAGTATTTAAAATGATTTCTAACAAAAGAATTGCAAAATAAACTGAAAATTAAATTTTAACATCAAAATTTAGGTATGGTGGAAATACCGGCCATTTAAATTAGCTAATAATGTATAAAAATAGTACCAATTTCTCAGCAACCCAAATTTACTGGGTATTTTTATTGCATGGTTTTTATAACTGGCGATAATTATTTTGGCCTTATTCTTTGTCATAGGGAATACCGATTTTTAATTTATTTTTTTTACTGCGTAATTTAAAGTTTTATGCTAATGTGTTTAATTGGGAAAGCTCTGTTAAATTGGTCATTTGTGAAGCGGAAAATTTAATAAATAATCCAATGTTCTATGATAAACTTTGTTCGGTGAACTATTACGTGAAATTAAATGTATTTGTGACCACGGTTAGTCACCATGTTATAGCAAATGCATAACTATCCCACAAAACACAGAAAGTAATCGAATCAAATCAAAGGGAAGCGATTTTGTAAAGGTCTTGTTATGCGCAAATCACAATTAAAATATTTTTTTAGTTTGAAATTTGTCTAAAGAAATTTGCACTTAGTAATTTTTTAAGTAGGAGCATGTAACGGTTTTTTTTTTATTCTTTGGAAAATGGATGAAATAACAAATTTCGTATAGCTTTAACCTTCCATATAAAATATGTAACAAAATTATTGTAGAATTTTAAAATCATACAATTAACAATGTATATTTTAGTAGTTTTTTGGTTTCATTATACGTAGCAAAATATTACTTTAACATTTTATTATGTCCAGGTATATCGTCTACTGCTTGTGGTGTAGTGGTGTAAAATTACAAAAATAATTTTAAAAAACCTAGCGTTATAATTTTGTATACTTCTTGAGGGTTTTCGGATGGAATCTGACCGTAGCTTGGACTATTCAAGGAAAAAAACGCCAAAAACATATACATAGTTCAAGAGTTGTGTTGTGAAATTAAATTTGACACTGATATAGCGATTAATAACGTGTTTTGTTTAAGAGAGTCCATATTTTAGGAACTAGGTTTCTAGACGCACATGAATTGGATTTTTCCTGAGATAACTGTTTCTATCCATAATTATTTATCTGTGTATACAATTAATAATTCAGGATTTTATTTTTTTAACGATTGCTCTAGAATTTTAATTCTGTATTCACATATTTATTATTTGGTTATAATTTTATATGAAGAAATAGCGTAGAAACAAATTTTTAGAAGTTTTTTCGTAAACATACAAAAAAATGCCTTTTCTTTTGTATTACATAATAAAACATAATGACTTACAGTGTACTAAACTAACTGTAAATAATTTTGAATGATTCGTGCAGTATTTTAAAATATGCGCGTGCAATATTATGTACCAATCTGTCCATGCTTAAAGGGCTTCAGCCACTAAACATTCAATCTGGAAAATTAATTATCAATGGGGTTTGTTTTAACAAAACTTAATGAAATATATATATAAAACATAAATGGCTTAATAAGGATTGAACAAATATTTTTTTTAAAAAATTCAGACTTTTTTTTCAATACCTAAATTAATGAGCCCAGATTATTTACACAAGACATATATGAGTGGACTGATTAATATTTGATCTATTTTTAAAATGTTGGATTTTGTATAAACTTTACTCGCGACTTCTGCAATCACAAAAATTTTGTCGTTTTTTTAACATCGGCAACGTTCCTTTAAATGAAGTAGAAACGGTAAGTAACATTCCAGCAGGTATTATTTTTATGTTGATTAACTTGATAATGTAACGGAGCAAAAGAGAGCAAATTACAAAACATTTTCTTAGACATACAAATTTCTACGTTGTTACAAGTAGTTGGCGAGGTGAAAACAAAATTTAGAGTTGTGCAGGTCAGGTTCAACCTCGAATCTTTGACATTTCACCTTGACAGAAAAATCTTACACTTAATAAAATTCGATCAATCATGCACAATTTGATGCACAGAGTGAAATCCAAATCCCAGATATGCAATTTTTCCAAGAAAAATTAAAATTTAAATAAAAAGAAAACTTGAAATAACTTCCAAAAATGTTAAATATTATTTTTAAATGTTGAGTTTATTTATATTTATCCTCTTTTATTCAGATCGCTATTAAAAAATATAACTCATGTTAAAACGTTTTTGAAACCAGTCACGTGATAAATATTTATCAGTGTCAATTTAGTTCTGTACTTGTACCTCGGGAAGACCACAAAAAAATTAACCGTTGTCTTTACACTACCAAGCCCAATAGGCAAGAAGAAAGTCATATTATTCATATATGTACTCACTCTCGTCTTTACCTTTTTTATTTCACAGAGACTCTCACAAAAAATTACTAGAATGTTGTACAGATTGTTAGGTACCTATTCGTGATTAATGAAAGTGACACAAACTTTCAAGAAAAAATACAAGACAATCTCTTACGATAAAATTTTTTTCACATCTTTTGACGCATAATGGTATTTTTAGAAATTTTTAGGACTATTTAAGTTTATACGTCAAGGGGTATCTTTAAAATGTTCACCAAAAAGGGTTCAAAGTCATTGTTATTCTGTACTATATTTAAATGAGTAGGCCCTACGGCGTAGAGTAATTATCATTGAACAAACGAATAAATTTTGTTCTTCCTTAAATTAGGTAAAAAACATATTAAATAACACCATTAATAAAAAAATGGGTGCGTGTACTTATGTACGCGCGTGAGAAGTTATACTTCTTTGGCATCATTAAAAAATAGTTCTTCATTGCATGCAAATAATTAATTACAATAAAATAATACAAGTGCTGGAAAAAGATAGTCAACACAGTCAATAAAGTTCAGTTTAAATTTAAAAAAATAAATAAATAAAATTTAGAGAAAAATAAATATATAAAACATAACTTGTACTTAATATTATAAGATTCTTAATTTTAAATATTGATTATTGATTATTTAATATTTTAAAAGAAAAGAAATAAATTTATTAATAATTTCCAAAATTTAATTTAAGTTTATTCATTTCTTTAAATATTTAATATTTTTTAATTTAATATTCACTTTTCATGTTTATCAAAAAGTTTTCATTAAATGTGTTCATTTAATTTATAAATATTTATTATTTATTCAATTTAATAATAAATATTAAAAATTAATATTTTAATTTAATGTTCAATTTTAAATTATCACAAATATTTTATTAAATGTTTTATTAAATTAATTTCTTTATTTTTTAAATATTAAATAAACAATAATAATTATTTATTATTAATAATTAAATAATATATTATTAATTAGATTAAATAATAATATTTTAATTTATATCAATAAATAATACATACCGATAGTTAACCTCAATTATATTGGAGCACTTGAAAAAATATAAAGGCACATTTTTTTTTTACTAATATTTACGAATCTATTCTAATATTATAAAGCTGAAGAGTTTGTTTGTTTCTTTGTTTGAACGCGCTAAACTCAGGAACCACTGGTCCGATTTGAAAAACTCTTCAGTGTTGGATAACACATTTATCGAGGAAGGCTATAGGCTATATTATATTATCAATAACATTAGGGATCCTTACTAAAAGTCCAATTTAGAATGAAATGCGTTGGAGGGAGTTCGTTACAACATGCAGTAAACGTACGAAGTGTGTGTTGACAATGTCGCAGGCGCATAGAAGTTTATTTCATATTGCCTATTAACATTGTTGCCACGCACTAGATGCCTTATCATTTTAATTTTCCCATACAAAAAAAAACACCCGTGTGAGATTAACAACGAAGCAATCAGTACCCTCATAAAAATTCAATAAGTATTTAAATACTTTTTATCACTTTAAATCGCAAACATAAACTATTGTTTTATTTCCTCTCTGTGTGTTTAATTTGTTTTTATTGCCCTTTTTTTCAAGTATATATATTTTACAGACTTGAAACTTCACAGTAATGTTCCTTATGTTACGCAGGATGACATTTTCCGGAAATTAGATCCCATGGGTGGTTAAAACCAGGCAACAGTGGGTACTTTGTCTGCATGAGAACAGGATTTTGCATTGTTCATGCCTTCTGCGTCTCCATGGCAACGGGAATCGCGCGGCAGTGGCGTACCCACAAAAAGGGGCATGTATAATGAGCGGCACATGAGTGATCTGCCTGTAGACTGCCGTAGCGAAGTACGGGTACATCAGTTGTACGTTGCGTGCACGAGTCGGGAAACCATCGGTGCTATTCATTTTCTCTCCGGTACATTATTCAGCATTGTAATAAATTTTCACTGAATTTTTTTTATTTACCATTACTGTAAATGGGAGATGTGGCTTAATTTTTTTCCATTAGTATAGCCGTGCGAAGCCGGGTCGGGCAGCTAGTAGTAAATAAAATTAATTAAAATATTCCATTTAAATCGCTACTGAATATAATTTATTAGCACATACGGTATATAATTCGCACTTGTATGAAACTAAAACACGTGCTGTGAATGTAGAATTTTGTAACATGTGGATAAATATTATAAATATGAAAACAGTGATCATAGGCGACGAGCGTGCCAACATGCGCGACTAATAGAGGTTCAATTTTTATTTTTTTGGTAGATTTTTTGCGAGACTTAATGAGCGATTTATCGGGCAGCTTTAACCTGTTTATTTTGTGTTACAGTGATGCGCGCGCATCTTAAAATCTCACTCTCATCATTTTTTCATAACGCGCCTAAAGAAGTATAACTTCAAAAATAAAAGTAAAAAAAATACCTACCGCCGAGTTTGACCCACGACCCTTCAGCATATTAACCGTGCAGTATTACCACTGATCTGACAGAAGGTTACGAGAAAAATGTGTTTTCTTTTTTATGTAATACCAAAATAATGTGTTTTTTTTTAAACCTTGGGATTTACTCTTTACTGTCACTATTTTAGTTTACGAAAATTAATTCCATGGTAATTTCGCTATCATAAAGTTTCATTTGGCACACCAATACGTTTGGTATGTCTCCTAATGTGGGTTTATGTTCATACACGTGGGTCCGCCATCTTCCTGTGAAAATGTCGTCACATGGTGCGCGCGCAGCTTCAACCTGTTAAATTTGTGTTACAGTGATGCGCGCGCATTTTAAAATTTCACCCTCATCATTTTTTCATAAAGCGCCTAAAGAAGTATAACTTTCAATTTTCAAACATTTTAAGCTCCATACAAATCAATAATTTCTCAACGATTTTTCTGAACGTGTAGTAGGATTCACTAACAATTTACAAGAGTGCATGCATTTTATTATATTTAACGGTGTAAGATGCACATGCCACCCATCTTACACTTGCCTTATGCGTCAAGACGGACGCACGCAAATTAACATTTACAATTTGTTTTACAAATACAGTAAGTTAGGTTTAATTATTGCGTAACAAATAATTTTAACTTTCGCGTACAAAGTTTCCGAGTGTGAATAACTTTACTGGCGAATTTCGCTAAATATCATGACGTACTCTGTGATTTTGTTTTAGTTTGTAGAAAATATGGCTTTGAAAATAACCGTTGATGAAAATATTTTATTCAGAAAACATTAGCATAACTTTTTTTTAATATTTGTATTTTTTTTCCGTTTGTAGTAACACATGACGCTAGCCCGAACAAGCAAACAATTTTCACATGTTGGGTTTCGGTAATATTTTATTCAATAGACGTCTGTCTCTTAAAATTAATACATATCTCTATAATCAAATTTTCCCCAAGAAGTTACTAAAAACGAACTTCACCCACGAATTTCGATAAGCCATTCAGTGGTTTAAGATTTTTTTTTGGATACAAAAAGACATTGAATTTGACCTTGTGAGGAATCTTTTTTTTTTGTAGGATATACCAACAGTATAATACGTTAATATCCAAGCAGTAAAATAAATTTCTTCCAAACACCACTGATATTGTACGTTGTGCTGGCTGCTTTCTTAACATTCGGAATGACTCAAATGTCCTTCGACGACGAAATGTTTTAAATTCTATAAATCCAATGTTCGGAGAGAGTCAACTATTTAAATTGATAGCATATTTACTAACAAATTCTAAAACGCTGTCGTATGAAGCCGCTGTATGACCGTAATAAATGTGGATAATATTCGATTTATCCGCGGCATTTTCTCTCGATTAAGGCTTGTTTTCCTACAATTTAAAAATTCAACTCAAACTTATAACTGAAATACGTTTTTAGTTAAGTATTGTTTCCAGTAACGTAAGTGAAGAAAGGCTATTTACGAAATGGTGATTTTGAGGCCAAGAAAGTCGCTCGGCAGTTTAGAAAGAGTTCAGATTGATTTCGAATAGGATATTATGTTGTTTTTTCTGGTGGCTAAATTAACATATATTTTATGTCACCAAAAATAAAAATAACTACTTTATTATCCTAGGCATCTATTCTTAGTAAAATTACCTACTAAACGACCTTACTAAATTTTGATCATAATAGGTTTTCATGCTCTTTGTGCTACATATGTACAAACGTATTGTTACGAACGTCAGCAGAGCTGCGGCGCGCAGGTGCAGCGCTAGCTGGCTGACAGGTGGCCACTGCAACATGAGATGCTGCGCGCACCTGGGTCGCCGTTTCCCCCTCTTCTTCCCCGCGCAACGCTGATAGTTTGACATCCAAAACCTGACAGCTGCGGAGTTGCTCGAGCCGCCGACACGTGTTTCGAAAGATCTCTGCCGTCGGGTCAGCGCGGAATAAAGCGACAGGCCCCAGCCGCGCTCGTAAGTTCTAGAAATTGCGTCTGGATATATAAAACGAGGACGCCGACCTCAGAGTTCAGTTCAGTGATGTCGGGAGTTTTCCCGCGGCGGAGTTTCCTGGCGATAGAGCGACGAAGTCCCTGGACGAATGGTCCAGGGCGAAGAGTTCAGTTCCAGGCGATAGTGTCGCGGGCGTGGCGGAGTTCCGAGCGAGACGTTGAGTGGGATCTCGGCGAAGGGGAAGTGCGACGACGGCGGCGGAGTACGGTGACGGAGTCCTGCGACGGAAGACCACGAGGGGTGCTGCGGCGAGAGTTGCGCCAGAGGTGCGGCCCAGGTGTGCGGTGTGTAAAAGCGAGTGACTGAGGAAGCAACATTTTTAAGTACAATTGATTAATTGGCATTTTTAGATTCTTTGCTAGCAATGTAAATAGTGGCAATAAATAAAACTGTGTGTGTGTAATATAATCTTAAATTGGGATATCCCTTTACGAACCCTGTAAATCGTAACATTTTTGGTGTCAGAAGTGTTATAGCCCTAATTTAAAGAATTTAGGATTAGTTTATAGTGAATTAAAATTTAATTAGATTTTCGAGATTGCAACAGTGTTAGGAAGTGTAGTTAGTTTTGAGTGTAGTAGTTTTAAAATTAGTGTTAGTATTTAGTAGGGGTTTAGGTTAGCACATAGGGGAAATTGCAGTGTCGTCATAAGACATTAGTGTTGGATTTGTAGTGTATGTGGACAAGAAAGATGGCTGCCGACGAGCTTAAGAATGGCCTGAAATTCTTGGCCGAAATGAAGAATTAAATTGATAACAGCCAGGAAGAAATGAAGAATGAACTGAAGATTAGCCACGAGAAAATGGACAAAATGAAGAATAAAATTGATAACAGCCAGGAAGAAATGAAGAATGAACTGAAGAGTAGCCACGAGAAAATGGACGAAATTAAGAATAAAATTGATAACAGCCAGGAAGAAATGAAGAATGAACTGAAGAGTAGCCACGAGAAAATGGATGAAATAAAGAATAAAATTGATAACAGCCAGGACGAAATGAAGAATAAATTTGATAACTGCCAGGAGAAAATGGAGAATAGGCTGGACGAGATGAAGAATAGAATTGATAACGGCCAAGAGGAGATGAAGAATGCTATGAAGACAGAGATAGAGGACATCAAGAAAAACCAAGAAGAGATGCGAAACGAAATAGTTGCTGCACAAGAAGAAATTAAAAAAGAAGATCGATGTAAACAGCAACCACTTAGAAGGCAAAGTACAGTGTTTGGAGCAACATGTAGCAGAACATGAAAAACTAGTAGCACAACAGCTGGCTCAACTCGAGCAGGCTACTGAAAAGCGAGTATCAGCGGTAACCGAAGTGTGGCATCATATACTCAAGGAAGCTATATCTGCTACAAAACGGAGTAGTTATTCTGGAGATGTGAAGGTGGAAGGTGCAACTGGTCTCCCAAAATTCAAGCCACCCACCTTTGATGGCCAATCGTCGTGGGCTGTCTACAGGCGACAGTTTGAGGCAGCTGCTGAAGTAAATGGGTGGGACGATGAATAAAAGGCTATGGCACTCGTCTTGGCCCTGCGAGGATCTCCACTAGAGCTGCTGCAGACAATACCAGTTACAGACCAGAAAGAATATGTGGTATTAGTAGAGGCACTTTAGTTGAGGTATGGCAACCGACACATGGGCGAGGTGTACAGAACAGCCCTGAAGACACATCAACAGAGATCTTCGGAAACCCTCCAAGAGTTCGAAGCCGACATCGAGCGACTTGTGCACCTCGCCTACCCAGAAGCACCAACAGAGTTCCGCCAGCAGCTAGCCACTAGTGCTTTTATAGATGGGCTCCGAGATGCGGAGGTTCAGCAAACTCTTCGTTTGACCCGACACAAGAAGAGCTGTGAGGCCTTGGTTCATGCCCTGGGAATCGAAGCAGCACGCAGTGTCTCAAGAAACACAAGCTTCAGGACAAGGAGAACTGGACTGGAGCCTTACAATGCAGCAAATTCTAGAAACACCACTAATGAAGTAGATATTCTAAGGGCATTGAACAAGCTGCTGAATGATACTCCAGGTAACAAGATAAAAAGAGCAGGAGGATGCCCGCGGTGCTTCATCTGCAATGAAATAGGACACATCAAGTGGGACTGTCCCATATGCATGAAGACAACACAACAGGAAGAAAAACAAGATCAACAGGGAAACGAGCAATAGCTCGTATGAAGGGATGCATGCCAGCTCTACAGAAAATGGTAGCCCCTAGGGTTTATCCTGTATCCGTATTTCGTAGAGGCCATGACAGTTTGTTGCTCAATGGATGGATCAATGACAGACAGTGTTTACTTACTGTTGACACAGTAGCATTGGCATCTATTATTCGCACATATATTGTAAATAGAGAAAAAATGAAAACAACACCCATTCCATACAGACACAAAACAGCAAACCGGCGACACCTCACCTGTGCATGGACAGTTGAATCTGGAGTTAAGGATTGGAACTTGGACATTATCACTGACCTATCTTGTTGGTGATATCACCGATGAGGTAATATTAGGAGTAGACATCATGAATCGATACGGATTCGTTATTGACATGGAAGGACATGTACTGCGTATTAAAGATGAAGATGTGGCTTTGTTTATTCCCGACCAACTAGAATTTCCTGTAATGCAAGTGGTAGTTAGCGAAACTGCTTCAATTCCAGCAAATTATGAGAAGATAATAACAGCTAGGACTACGGGGGACCCTAGGGGCAACATGAGCTACCTGATAGAGCCAGATACGAAGTTAGGATTGAAGACACTCCTGGTCGCTCGAAGCACTGCAAGATGCGGCGAGGTTGTTCCAGTCAGGGTGCCAACCTCGACTCACGAACAAAGGTCCTTAAACCAGTGGACCCAATAGTTAGCTGCGAACCAGTCTCTTGGGTAGGCTAATTCTAGTCTTCCTCACCTGTTAGACATGATGCGCAAACACTGAACCCGAATCTAGAGCAGCTACTAAGACCATGCCAAAATAATCTGACAGATGGGGAAATAGAAGATGTAGTAGCTTTTCTAGTAAACAACCAGGATGTATTTTCCTCACGGGATACTGACCTTGGGAGAACCAGCCTGGTCTATCATCGCATCAACACAGGTGATGCAGAGCCGATCCGACAGGCACCACGATAGCTGCCTCTAGCAAAACAGGAAGAGGCTGAGAAGTTGATCGTGAGTATGATGGAAGGTGGTGTAATAGAACCATCAGCAAGTCCTTGGGTTTCCCCAAGTTGTTTTAGTGGCGAAGAAGGATGGCCAACTGAGGTTTTGTGTGGACTACTAAAAGCTGAATGACATCACCAAAAATGACAGCTACCCCCTGCCACGTATCGATGACACACTTGATACACTCTCTGGCACCAGATGGTTCTCTACATTGGACCTGAAGAGTGGTTACTGGCAAGTGGAGCTACACTCAGAGGATAAGGAGAAGACTGCTTTTACGACTGGTAGTGGTCTGTTCCAGTTCACTGTGTTACCATTCGGGTTACGTAATGCTCCTGCAACTTTTGAGAGATTGATGGAGCTTTTCCTGCATGGCTTGACTTGGAAAACATGCCTAGTATATCTGGACGACATTATTGTAGTAGGTAATACAGTGAAGGAACTTTTGCAAAATCTCCAGGATGTATTCGACAGGCTTCGCCATGGCCAGCTTAAGTCCTAAGAAGTGCTTCTTGTTCAAGCATGAGGTAACATTCCTTGGGTATATCGTTTAGCACGATGGAGTGCGAACAGATCCTGAGAAGATCCGTTCTGTTATGGAGTGGCCTCAACCTAAAAACAAGCATGAAGTAAAAAGTTTTCGGGGACTCTGCACTTACTACAGACGGTTTGAGCCCGGGTTCTCGACAATCGCAAAACCACTTCATCAGCTGACCGAGGACAAAAGACAATTTATCTGGACCTCAGCATGTGAGACTGCATTTCAAGACCTCAAGAAATCCCTGTATTCTAGCCCCATGCTTGCCTACCCTCATCTACCTGGAGAGTATAATCCTGTGTCTGGCCAGATGTAAAAACCATTAAAACTGTCCGGCTATTGAGGTAACATTTTTTCATAGGTCCCCAAGTAACATATATAATATTTAGCTTTTATACTATAACGAAAGTATAATTATAATTTATTAAAGTTTAGGGGTGTCTGGCAAGGGGTAGCAACTGTCATAAGTGTCCGGCAATGGATGACCAGATTTCAAAAGTTATCTCTACGAAAAAATAAAAAAATTATTTTTATACTTTAAAGAATTTAAGGTACTATTTTAAACACCTTTAATACCTGTTACCTGCCCAAGTAACCACAACCCTATCTCTATAGTCCCTGGTCGTTCTTAACTTATAGGGGACATGCACAGAAATCTTTCAGCTTTTATAAAATAACGAAGGTCTGGCCGTCGTGGGCTCTTGCTCTATTGCGTTGGCCGTTAAAAGATATACTTCCTTAGATTTTATACACATGACTATTATAAAAATTGTTTTGAAAAATAATTAAATATTCTGGTTACGTGGTTTTCTAATAAAACATTATTTACAGCTCAGTAAATACTGTGGTAATTTTGGGCTATGTAGACATATAAGCTGATGCACACAGCATTTCCCGGACTCTACGCAGATTAAATGCATCTTTTTGACGTGACAATATCTAATCCTTCGATGAACGCCGGCTGCACTCACGAAAAAGTGTCCCGTAACGCACATTGACCCACTACGGATGTGTCCCGTTACGCTCATTGTACGCATGCGCCGTATCACTCTTCCACTTGATTGTAACAACAATCGATTTGACTTTTCAATCATGTTTTCGTCGTTTGAATTATTAATATTATATAATTTAACGATCGTCCACCGATTTTCAGCACAGTCGATACGGTTATTTAAAAGTAATTTTGAATTTTCAAATACTTTTTAACGAGCAATGGTGTTTTACAGTTACACATAATAATTCAAATTACACCCGGGATCTTTTGCACAATGTTTTAAAAAATATTGTTACCCATTATAAATAAGTTTGATATATTTGGGATGCGTATTTATTATAAAATCGTATTATAAAAACGAAATTATATTTTTCCCCTACGGTGCTGCTATCTATGGTGACGGACGCGAACTGAACGAATCGTGCTCTCTATCAGCTGCCGCGGGAACCAGGCACTCGTTAATACATATTTACCTTTGTTTATCGCGATGGGCGTTATTATTAATGAATTATAAATTAATTTCGTGCCCAGGGCAACAATTGCATATCATTTTGAGCACTGGAAGACATAAAAACGTAAAATATTCTCGAAGAATTTTAATCTGTGGTTTTCATTGCTTATCACAACTACAATTTCGGCCATAAGGGTTAATTATTCTTGCATTTTAAAAATCTCATTTCTAGTATAATTTCATTAATTTATTCTTTTATTATTAAAAAAGTAGTATCTGTCGGCGTGTGCAGTAATAATAGGTTATGTTAGATATTTGATTACAGTTTATTTATATGAATACTTGTTCATAATTATATTTAAATGAAAAGTTAATGTGGTTTTCATTGCTTATTACAACAACATTTTCGGCAATAAAGGTTAATTATTCTTGCATTTTAAAAATATGATTGCTTGTATAATTTCAAGTATTTATTTTTTTATTATTAAAAAAGTAGCATCTGTCAGTGAGTGCAGTAATAAAAGGTTATGTTACAATTGACTAAAAAATTATGGTGATTCATATAATTTATGATAGATATTTGATTACAGTTTATTTATATGAAAACTTGTTCATAATTATATTTAAACTTTATAGCTAAACGCCAGTTTTTAAAATTAATTACAATTGTCACGTGAAATGTTTCGTCGACTGTTTATAAAGTGAAGTGAAAGAATGTGGTTTTCATTGCTTATTACAACAACAATTTCGGCAATAAAGGTTAATTATTCTTGCATTTTAAAAATCTCATTTCTAGTATAATTTCAAGTATTTATTCTTTTATTATCAAAATAAAGATGATTCTATTTTATTCAAAAAAGTATGCAATCATTTCATCAATGTTTTGTTATGACGTTGTCACATTGAACTATCATCCGTAAACCGACTTTACAGACAACCAATTTTTTTAAGTATATCGAATACTAAGATAAAATATGTTTTATTTTATAAATTAGTTGCTGGCGGTGAGGCTTGTGATTATTTTTAAATTTGTAATCATAATTGGATATTAAATTTCGTCTTATTTTGAATGAAAAATATACAAAATTTCAATAACAAATACGTAACATTGTTTCAAGGGGCTGGAATAGAACATGAGGTGGTTTTTCCGAAATATTTTGTAAATAGTGGAATTCTTTATTTTTTTAAATTAATTTCAAACAGTAATTTTGTCAGTTATGCTAAATTTCTTCAATAAATACCAAAAATAATTTATTTAAGGGGTGAAAAGGTGGATAGGTTGATTTTAAAGCATTTTTCAAACAAATGTATGCACTAATTACAATTTCAATTTATTCGTTAGCTCGGCAAAACTTTCATACAAAAATATTAAATTATGTTTTATTGGAGGGGAAAGGCAAATGGGGTGTTAACTCTGTTTGGGATGGTGGGTTTGTAGACAGTAATATTCCTCTTTTTTTTTAAATAAGATAGTGGTGGTAATATTCATTTTAATATAAATGTTATTTTAGAACATGTTTACTTAAAGTGGTGGGAAAAGGGGATGGAAATGATTGTTCCAAATGTAATGAGGATAGCAACATTCCTCTTTTTTCGAATGTCAAGTGTGCATACTTCAACCAGTTCAGAATAAAATGGATTAAGCTAAATATAATATTTATTAAAATTGTTTGTTATTCAAAGAACAAGCAGTAATATATATATATATATATATATATATATTTAAATAAAATGTTATAAAGTTAAAAAAGTTGCATAAAAAAGTAAATAAAAATAGTGCACTTGGTGGGATTCGAACTTAGGGATCTGAAGTATAAAACCACGCAATAACCGACTTTGGCATTAAATTCCAACAGGAATATAGTTGTCTTTTATCTCGGGTGCGGTGTCACTTGGGCTAAGGATTCGACACCGCTTAAAACTCGTAAACTATGAAAGCTACAGTGTTGAAGTAAATATATCTTAGTAGAGCAGACTTTGCTCGTAATCGTTACATAGGACTTAACCGGTAAAAATTTTCATTCATGACGTAACAAGTGTTGGTGGGGAGATTAGAATTGAAATCAGAAAGGGATATAACTCCGAAAGTAATGGATAATATTGGTATATCAGTGTTATAATTTCAATATTATAATTTATTTTAAAGTTGCACCTGGTTCTTTTTCTATTTCGTACTATTCTAGCTTACAGTCCCGGTAATTATGTCACAAATATTAACCGATGTTTATAAAATAGAATATATCTTTCTATATATATATATATATATATATATATATATATATATTGCCACGTGATCGGCTGTCTGGCTAGCTGGACGACTTTGGCAATAACGTTGCATTTCTGTCGCATGCAAAAATTTTAACTTAAAGAAGTATAAATTAATACTAGTGAAAAAATGGTTTATAATATATCTCATGTGCATATCAAGTGCTTTTCGAAATTAGATGTACACAATAAATTTCGTCAAGTGTGCGAAATTTCACCAAGGAATGCCACAATTTACCTTCTCTTTTTTGGAAACAGATGAAAAAAATTAATATTTTAATTTCACTTTTTTCGTTATTTGAACAAAAATCATCCAAAAGTACCAAAATTTTGCCTGGGGAGGGAGGAAACGGGAGATGGGGTGGTTATTGTAAAATGTTATGTAGAAAGAGTGATCTTCCTTTTCATTTACAAATTCTGTTATTTTAATAATCAGTTTAGAAAACTTTTATCAGGAATTACCAAGATTACTTTCTAGGGAAAGGAAAGAGGTATGAGGTGGTATTTTCGAACTAGAATATAAACATTAAAACACACCTTACCTTTATACATTGTTAAAGCTATATGCACATAAATTTGTTTAAGCGATGGTTAGGCTTCATACTATAAAGTTTATCTGCTAACAAGTAGAAAATAATAAAACCAGCGGGATTGGACTATCTTTTAATTAATATTATAATTGTCTAAATTATATCAAAATACATTGTTTTCTAATTTTTGGTTTTAAAAGGTAATATGCTAAGTTCAAACAAGTTCTACTCTTGGATGGGAATAAAACTGAGGAATTTCGATTTTTTATATCATGAAATGAGCTAAATTAACATTGTATCAAACTTCGAAGAATATTAAGTTATTTACGGCGTATTCTCTGGATTACAGCATAATTAAAATGATCCTATTTTAATTGACTATTACAGTTTATGGGGAAAAAATTCTACCATTCTTTTGCTATTACCAATATTAAAGAATTGTAAATTAAATAATTAAATAAAAGCACTTGCTTAGTGCTTAAGAACACCAATATTTACCACTGTATTATGATTGTTTTTTTTTGTGATTTATATCTTTAAAAATAATTATTTTGGCTTTAAAATATGAACATTAGAAAAAATATTAGAATTTTAAGTATTTTCATTATCCTTGTACCAGTTTTCATTTTTATATAATGTGTAGGAAAGTAGATTGTTAATGTAGGTATGATATAGGTATAACATAGTATTCTGAAAATGCAAAGAACTTTTAAAAAAGGAAATTTTGCTGTTATAATATCTTAGTAGAGAAATATTTAATCTAATAGCTGCCCGACCCGGCTTCGCACGGCTATACAAATGGAAAAAAATTAAGCCACATCACCCATTTACAGTAATGGTAAATAAAAAAAATTCAGTGAAAATTTATTACAATGCTATATAATGTACCGGAGAGAAAATGAATAGCACCGATGTTTTCCCGACTCGTGCACGTAACGTACAACTGATGTACCCGTAATTTGCTTCGGCAGCCTACAGGCAGATCACTCTTGCGCCGCTCATTATACATGCCCCTTTTTGTGGGTACGCCACTGCCGCGCGATGCCCGTTGCCATGGAGACGCAGAAGGCATGAACAATGCAAAATCCTGTTCTCATGCAGACAAAGTACCCACTGTTGCCTGGTTTTAACCACCCATGGGATCTAATTTCCGGAAAATGTCATCCTGCGTAACATAAGGAACATTACTGTGAAGTTTCAAGTCTGTAAAATATATATACTTGAAAAAAAGGGCAATTTTTGATATTTAAAGTACCCGCAAAATGTCAACGGTGATGAGGACTGCACTAACAATGAAATAGTCGTTGCCATAGAGACGAATGAAGCATCAACAAAGCAATAGCCGTTCCCATGGTGATTTCCTACCAAAAACTGGAAATTTTTATTTATTACGCCCCCGAAACTCCCCTTGGGATCGGATTTCCGCAGAATTCGTTCTTAGTGAGCGTCTATATCACAAAATGAGTAACTATGCTATATTTCAAGTCAATCGGGTGTATAGTTTTAGAGATCTCGTGATGAGTGAGTCAGTGAGTGGTATTTCGATTATATATATCTTTATATATATATTTCTTGTGTGCGTGTGTATGTCACTGAACTCCTCCTAGACGGCTGGACCGATTTTGATGAAATTTTTTGTGTGAGTTCACGGGGATTCGAGGATGGTTTAGATTCACAATTGGATATTTTATCTCGATTCTGAGTTAAGAAAAAACTAAAAAATGTAATGTGTGTCATAGATATACAAACTGTTAGTGTCATTCATCTATGCCTGCCGAGAAATAGCTTTCAAGCCATTACGTTACGTTTTGCTATTGTAAGGAACTAAGTAGAGAGTAAGAAAAAAAAGCTCTTGACAGTTTGTAGTGTCGCCATATTTAATTCAATTTTCAATACCGTTTTTGTATATTACAATTTAAATTGCAGAAAAAAATCATGTTTCATAGACACATAAATAGTGAGTGTGTCATTTCTCTATGTCCACGAGTTCTCGCCGCGTTATTTTCTCCTTGGGGCGAACCCGTCCGCTTGATTAAATAAACAGGTTTTATCGTTGAATGATTTCATGATTTATTTCATGAAAATCTGCTCTCATAAAAAAGTTAGTTTTATAGACATTCAATAGGTGTCTCGCTCTCTCTGAAGATCAATCTATGAATCGTTACAAATTTATTTCCTTTATATTTTTAGTTTGATTTGATACAATATGATTTCACTAAAAGTCAATTTCTACCCATTCCTATTTTTATTTCCACATTACGAAGTTTCACTTCTTCCACACGGAGGGACTTCACGCAATATTTTTGCATTCAATAAAAACTATTTTTTAATGATGCCAAAGAAGTATAACTTCTCATGCGCGTACCTAAGTACACGCACCCTTTTTTATTTTATTTTATTTATTCTATATATATATATATATTTTTTTTTTCCCTACCTAGGAAACTCATAATTCTTTTAAATTTCACGTGTATGTTTTCAATGTCATTCGAGTTGTACAATTTTTTTTGTCAAATTGGTCATTATTTATACTTTGTTTTATTTTGGAAACATACGTATTTTAGGTATTATGACAAATAAAAAAAATTAGTTTCACTAACATTCTTAGGTTTTTGTTGTGTGGATAGTTTCAAAATTAATATTATGTAGGTACTCTACATAAATTCTTAAACTTATAAATTTCTTCGAAATTTATTCATAGGTAGGTAGGGCCTACTAATATTTTCTATTTGTCAATATTGTTATTTTTTTTTTTACATTACCTACTTATTTGCAAGGAGTTTGGTTTAGTGTTTATAATTTATCTGCTGAGCGTCAAGAGTCTTAGGGCTGCTGAGACCGAAGACCAGAAATATTATCAATTATGTAATATATTGTTGAAAAATTAGAATTTAACTATTTCAGGAAAGTTGATTTTTTTTTATTTATAAGAATAGTTATGTGTAATTGCCATCTTCCTTTATTTTATATTAAACATTATGTTTGGTTGAGTGTAAGATAATTTTATTGATGTATGTTTTAATTTCATTTAATTTCTTATATATATATATTCTTACCTACCTACTTCTATTAAATTTCAGGCGGATGTTAACATTGTCATTCCAGTTGTATAATTTTTTGTCAAATTAGTTGTTATTTATACTTTTTGTTTCATTTTGGACTACCTATGTTTTTTTTATACTTAATTCAAAGATTTGTGGTGTGTACAGGGAGTGATGTCTCTATTTATTTCTATACTCCTTTGGATAAGCGAATATTGCCACCACAGTTTTACATATAACGAAATCCTACAAATGTTTTAAACATTATGACGAATATATATAGTTTCACAAACATCCTTAGTTTTTTTTTTGGTGTGTATAGTTTGAAGTTTAAAATTATGTATGTACGTAAATTCTTAAACATAGAGTTATTTATTAATTTATTTAGATAATTATTAATAGGTAGGAAATAAGCTTTTTATTTGTCAATATTGTTATTATGGTAGATAGGAGTACAGTAAATGCCTACATTCTTATATTCCTTTAGATCTCTTTCGATTTGGAGTGTTTCCGAGCCATTCGGGGTCCTCAACGTCAACCCCCCCCCCCCCCCCAGGTGGTTAAAAAGCCCCAAAATGTCCAAAATTTAAAATACTTGAAAAATTTATCTGTTTCGGTTTTAAGTGTTTTCGAGCCATTCAGGGTCCTCGAACCCCCCGCCCCCCTCTGGGAACAAAGCCACAAAATTTCGACAAATTCAGGAATTTCAAATATCTATTCTTTCGAGATGGAGTGCTCCAAACCATTCGAGGTCCTGAACATCCACTTTCCGCAAAAGTGAAAGCCCCAAAATTTCGAAATATAAGAATATATATAAATTGGATGTTGGCATGTACGTCGTCGATAAAATCTTACACCGTTTGACCGATCGCCATGAAAGTTGGCACATCAAAGTGTTTTTATCATGGAGACGGTTTTTATGTTAACAATTTTTTTTTGTAACTCGCCTCTAGATGGCGCTGTAGCGCATCAACTTCTAAACCTTTCAACCGATCACCATGGGTAAACAGAAAACCATAGGTCACAGATACACAAACAGTAATTATGTGTTATTTCTTAATGTCCACCACACTGGACATATCGCTATTCATTTTGCTGTAACTCGCGGACAATATATCACCCGGTGTTCAGCCCGGGCTAAGCCGGGTACTGCAGCTAGTATATATATATATATATATATATATATATATATATATATGTGTGTGTGTGTGTGTGTGTGTGTACAAGTCCTTGTCAGAATTGTAACGGGAGAGGAAAAAAAATTAAAATTAATTAAAAATAATAAAAATAATTCTAGTTAAAGATAAAAACAAATTAAACACAGAGAGAGGAAACAAAACAATAGTTTAGGTTTGCGATTTAAAGTGATAAAAAGTATTTAAATACTATTTGAACTCTTATGAGGGTACTGATTGCTTCGTTGTTAATATCACACAGGTGTTTTTTACTTGTATGGGAAAATTAAGAATGATAAGGCATCTAGTGCGTGTCAACAATGTTTATAGGCAATAGGAAATAAACTTCTAGCACCTGCGGCATTGTCAACACACACTTCGTACGTGTACTGCATGTTGTATCTAACCCCCTCCAGCGCATTTGATTCTAAATTGGACTTTAAGTAAGGATTTCTAATGTTATTGATAATATAATATAGCGTATAGCCTTCCTCGATAAATGTACTATCCAACACTGAAAGAATTATTCAAATCGGACCAGTGGTTCCTGAGATTAGCGCGTTCAAAAAAACAAACTCTTCAGCTTTATAATATTAGTATAGATTACATAATTATTACTTATTGATGTACAAACATCTTAGCACTTGGTTAAGGCATTTAGTATAAGTAATTGCGTGAATGGAATGGAAGTTGATTGGAACGATAATGTGTAACACATTGCTGCCATCTGTGCAATTCTCAAAAATCTTGAAAAGATTACGTACTCACGTGATTCATCCGTAAAATATATTTCGTAAACAGTGCAGTGTTTACACCACACATAGGTTTTAAAAAATAACACTTTATAATAGTACAACAATCCTTTAATACTTAATGTTATCATTTATAGTAATAAAAATAAATAATGACAACTTTAAAAATACGTTGGAATCCTGTAATTACAAGATTTGGTTAAAACTGAGTGTAGAAATAGCGCAGCGTTTATCATACTGTAGAGACACGACACATTATTAGCCTTTTAATGTTCGACGCCATTAAAAATAAAACAATTCGGTGATAAATTGTTTACTGTTTAATTTTAATATTCAATCTTTTCAATAAGGTTAAGTTTTTGTTTATAGACTAATATATGTAGTTTAAGGGAAAAAAAACATACGCGTACTTCGTGTTATAATATGACTTTTAAACGATTTCAGGTTAATTTTGTAAAATTAATCTATTGAACAGTATCTTTAAGCACGAAAAATACGTTAAAGTATTTAGTTCGTTATGCTGTAGAGAACTAACAAAGTGGTAAATATCTTGGACACCACGTTTTTCCAACACAATTTTCTGGTTAATAAATTCAAGTTATTTTTAAAGCAGCGATTATATCTTTAAAACTGCGGTGGTTTTGCGTCATTAAATATTGTTAAAAATATCATTTTCATATATTTATCAAGCCCTGCATTATTTCAAAGAATTTTAATTTAAATTTCGTGCCCGAGTTACATAATTTAAGTTTATTTTCATTATGAGAACACAATAGCTCGCTCTTTACCAAGGTAAGATATTTACACAGCACTGGAGATTCTTGAAAGACTCGCTGAATAATTTTTATTTGCTTATTTACTACATTAATTAATTTTTTTCCATTAAAATTAAATTGTCAAATCATGATATTAAATTAATGTAATGGAAAATTGCCAAATTAAAAATTGTGAAACGACTTTGCTCTATTTTTTCAAAAAAAATTTTACAGATTTTTTCATTTAAGTACCGAAATAAAAGTTTTTGACAATGATTTATTTATTTGCAAAGAAAAATTAGAGTTTTACTCCCTCCAAATATTATATAAAATAATGAGATTTATGTTAGAAAAAAAGTGAATCAAATTCAAGTCATATGTACCTTATATATTTAAAGATGTAATTTATAGGTATGATTTCCAACTACTTACCATCAATACTGTTCTTCATAGCCATATGAGGAGTTGTTGAAACCGAAAAAAATACTGCCTCCAAAATAATGGCCATTTTAAACTGCATCGTGTTGTAAGTTAGAGGAACAACTATGACGCTATGCAGCAAACCATAATTGTCTTTATATTATTTATACCAAATTTGAAATCTTACTTTGTCACTTCAATAAATTTTAATTTCTTATGAGCACAAGTTCTTCACACACATGTAATCCAATTAATATCTCTTTTAGGCTACTATATGCCGTTAAGACAGACGACTGATAACACTATCTTTATTGAGTCATATATAAATTGTTTGAATCTCAAAGTATATAATGTTATGTGGCAGCGTCTGGGTGTAGAATTAATAGCTCAGATAAAAGTCACGCTATTTACTCCTGTTTCTATAAAACAGTAGTGTGCGTGCAACATAATTTACGACATTAAACAAACTTACCCCAAAACATAAAAAATTATATCTTCAAAATACATTTAGCTCTCATCAATCAAGTTTAATATGTTTAATATATATGATATGGTAGCCGAAATCCATATCAAGTAAAATGTCACAGCACTTAATGGAAGACCCAACAAATCGTACTAATATCGAACAATAAGCTATGCTTTTTGAATGCATTTCTACCTAGAGCTATTTTTAGCGCATTTTTAACAAAAAAAAAGTTGTTTGTATCAGTGTATTCAGATCTTTTTTCTATTAATGTAGTTCATTTCAATTTATACCCAAACTTTTAAAATCAACACTTAAAGAAATCACCGGCCTTTGTTGTGTTATGTCTTCATATCCCATCTGACTGGCTGAATGAAATTTGTCTGCAGAAGAGGAATTCCAGATATAAAGATTATATGAAATGTAACTGAAATTTTTTTTGAAATGTGCATCGTTTGTCCTATTAATTTAATTGAGCAAGAGTAGAATTTTTCTACAGAAAAAGGACAAAATTATAGGAGATGTCAAAACAAAATGGGAATGCCGATGGTAACGTCCAAGCCTAAAACATATCTACTACCCTTACTCTCTCAATCCCCCTCCCCCCAAACGCCACTTACCCTTAACCGCCGAAGTAGATAGCGTTACCGAAGGAGTACGTTTTTGACGTCGGAAAATTTTACCCATCCCACGATTTTGTCCGGTATTATCCCCAAGGAGGGTGGGGGCAGTCTTCAAAGCCCCAAATGTGGCATGGTATTGCGGAAACCTGTGTATTTTGTAATTACTTACGCCTAAGTATTAAGTAGAATTGTGCCATAATTAAGGTACAGTGTTTAAATTTCGACGTGACGTACCAAAATTTTGGTTCATGTTTTAAAAACTGTGTGACAAACGATGGATATTAGAATTTTGTCCTATACGTAAAATATATTTTTTAACTATCGATCGTTTTTCTATGGTGTAATGACAATTATTTTCGTTGTATTATATTTGTTTTCGTTTTCGTAGGATGTTTGACGCCACACTATTTTGATCTACAGGTCCCTTGGAGACTTCTTGGGTTGCCTTCTGCTGGTAATCTTCCACTCTTCCCCCAACATCTCTGTGTAGTCAAATCTAGTGTCTCTGCCACTCTATGAGGTGTTGTCTAAAGTAGAAACTTTTGGATAACTGTCCAATGAGGAGCTGTTTAAGTCCTCTCCTCTCTGGGGTGAGTGTAAAGCAGTGCTGCAATTGGCTGGAGATGTATGAGATTGAGGGTCAAGATTGCAGAAATCCACAAGTCACACAAACATAGTAAAAAGAGGCAGTAGTTTTGAAAGTGGGGGTGTCTAGTACAAAAGGTGTCAATTAATGTAATATTTCAAATATTCAGGGAAGAAGAAGCAGTGCTGTGATTATCCGGAGGGTGTGAGGAGGAGAGTCTGATTGCAGAAACATTCTCATTGCACAAATAGAGAAAATAGAGGCAGGAATGTAAAAAGGAGGTGTTTAGTGAAAACACAAATTTTAATCAAAAATAATAGTGAAGCGGGAATTGAGGAGGGGAAGGAAGTATAGTGTAAGAATAGTTATATCAAAAGTACATATACTTGTGTCTATTAAATTATTACTTTATTATTATAAAATAAGGAATAAAATATTACATTATTTTTAAAAATGTTTTTGTTTAAAAAGCGCAGAAAGCTTAGGTTTCTTTAACAATTTTATAAATGAAATAACAAAATTATGTATCTCCACGCACTTATCAAAGACGGAAGTCGATAAAACATCAAGAGTTTGTAAATAATGTTTTGCAGGACAAACATTTTGTGTAAGCGTGTACACTCCACATCCATTGTCCAAATACTAAATATATCTAGTATTTTAAAACTACATTGAAGTCAAATAATATTTTGCAGTAATTATACGCATGCTTTGTTGCCGGCACAAAATTTTTAAACTATCGTGTCTTTCAATAATTGTAATATTGTAAACATTTGGAAAATAAAATTTTGGATTCAGAATAATAAAATATTCCCTACGTTTCTGCGTCCAACCACCCGCCTATGGTTAATATGTATTCAACGCTTCACACGAACAGTTATAAGATTGACCACAAAAAAAAATAAATCATTTACCCGAACTTTCATATTTAAAATAAACATTGATTATACAGCTTCTTGTTCCAGACACTCATTGGTGAGAGACAATGTGTAAACATACTTTAATACAAAAATTAAGAAACCTCTGCACTCAGCGGATAAAATAAGAGTATTATATAAAAGGGTCTACTAGGAACTGGGTTATGGGTGAGTTGTGATGTAGGGTCAATGGCATATCCTCTTCTGACGTAATGGTGACCATCTTGGTGACACAAATTCCTCAGAATACCTAAAAACTCCTACAAATTCCTCAGAATACCTAAAAACTCTTACATATTCCTAAAAATGTCCCTATTTCGAGGGAAAATTCCTGATTTAAAGGAAGCTTTCCCGTTTTATTCCCAAAAAATGCCAGAGGCTTGAATTGTCTCCTCTGAGACATAAATTCCCAATTTACAAGCCTCCAATAAGCGACTGGTGGGGAGCTTTGACTTTGATCATGAACTCACCGCCATTTTGGATGATGTCCCATCCACCATCTACAAATCTGTAGTATTTAAATAGAAAATCTAGAAATTTTTTAAATTTAAAAAAAATTATATCTCTAGTAAAATTTTAATAAAAATCATTCTGACATTTTGATATCATTATGTCACGACTACCATAGGTAATAAAATCAGTAGTTTTTATGCTAAAAATGAGAAACAAGACTTTAAATTCTCCATAAATCATTTAATAAATTTAAATAAAATGCACTTATGTCATGTGGATCTCTGTTAAAACCTGGTGAGAGAGAAAAATGTCTACAGATCATTCCTGCACGGAAGGCACCGGTAGACTGAACTCCCACCACTAATGGCATCGCAGGTATTATATCATCCAGTATAACGTCATTACGGCCATCTTGTTTTCGTATGCTAGAGGCGTCCATCTTGTTTTCAGTAATCACCCGCCATCTTATTGACTGTCTTAGACACCATATTAAAAAAATTTAATTATTGACCTAGTATTTGGGCCAAAATTTAAAAAAATCTTCGAAAAATCACTTGTTAAAAATTTATTGATTCAATCGGTTTCCCTCCTCGGTTCGATCTTTTGACTGGTGCAAATAAAAGATAATTTCAGGTAAATAAAATATTTCATTAAAATTATCATAAAATTAAAGGTTCCAGAAAAAAAACACAAGAAATCTACAAATATAAATTAGTCATGTAAATTATTTTCTACTACAGGAAAACTTGCGAAAGTAAGCAATTTAATAAACCTTTAGTTCTGCATTGGCTTGAACTGCATAATTTTCAGCTCCAATCGGTTTACTGAAGACAGAGACCAGCCCGATAATTTACTGACATAGTCTTCCTTTTAGTACAGAGTTTCTCGATACTTTGTTCAACATAAACACACTGCTTTACAGTCAAAACTGTAAATGATAGTATTCATTGTCTTGAAAGTACGCCTCTTCACTTGGTCCTCGAACGGATATAACATACACACAGTCCAGCCACAAGTTGTATTATAAAGATTTATGTGTTGCTAATTTATCAGTAAGCTGATTGATATTGTTCTGCTTGATGTCAAGAAATTAACAAATTAAGATAATAGTAGTCTTTCAAAATTCCACGAAATGCAGATTAAGCCAAGTGGAACCCATTATCAATTATTTGTAATGCACCGATCATAGCGTTGGGTTACGTTTAATATTCAGACGTTATCGAAATCAGTTGCAGCACATCTGCTTGTGAGCTTGTACTCAAACTAGTCTCCAACCTAAACCGAGGACAGGAAATGTCTGCAGATAGGTCCACAGTAGGCACACGCACTTCACCTTTACCGTTTTTTATGTGTTATCTCAAATTAACAATACGAGTAAACTAAACACACACTTATCCCAGGGTAAATTCATACGATAGTAATTCTTAATGTTCTTGTGCCTTCGTGCATCATGGAAAAATTGAAAAGACATATCGCAGTAGCTGTAAGTAAACCTAGTCGTGAAGACGAACAAGATACTTATATTAATGCTATTATGCCAAATAACGGTGTGCTCTTATGCACATTAATGCAGTGCTGTTGCAGCGAAACCTTTACTTTCTATCTCACAACAGGACTTTAACATGTCTTAAAGTGTCTTTTCAACTTAAAATTTCTTCTAAATTGCATGCGACACATTTTGCAGACAATCATTTTGCGAGAAAGATTATTAACACATTCTCTTCTCGAGTTGATGAAAATTACTATTTTTCAAGAAAATATTGTCACGGAAATGACTTAGATGCTGGGAAGATGCCGATGCACATTCAGTAAATCACATTAATGCTACTAATACTGCAACCATTTAAGTCTCTTTCGCTGGCCAAAAGTCCTTCGTTGAGGTTTCTTCTCGAGAAAGCACTGCAGCAGGAATTAAAGTATCTTCTGCTGGTGGAACTTCACCTGTTAAACCCTTATCTAGTGTTGTTGGTGACGTCGATACAAATTCCATTGGGATCTGCGTCGTCACAGACGAGATCTCCGCTGTCGGTGGTACAACAACCATCAAGGTCCCCGTGGTTGTTGTCGACGATGCCAAAGAAATCTGCGTCACTTCCGTCGTCTTTGGCATCAGGGTGTCTGCATTTTAACTAAATACCTGTTGCATTTTACTATTTTATATTCAATATTTGTTTGATTACGAGTTTGACGAGTTTGGCCGTCACCTGTTTGTTTATATTCTTCGTCCGGGTATGTTGTGCCCGTTTAACCGTAAGGCGTCACTGCTAGCTGTGTGCTGGCAGCGCCCCCTTTTTTTGTGGTGAGTGCGACGCGGGAAATTTTGGTTTGTGAGGTTGGTGGTTGCGTTGTTCTTTTGTTGTCTGAAACATAGGAAGGGAGAAAACGAGTTAGGTGGAGTGGGACGAGGTGGGTCAAGCTGAAGAGAAACAGGCGAACTGTGATTGAGTTGTTTTCGGGGAGTCTTGGAGACGAGACTATAACGGTAGCGTCTAGGAAGAGTGTTGGGCTCTACAAGGGAAATGGGGATTGACGAAGAGTTGTAAGACTCACATGAGAGGTTGTGGATTCGCGGTGCGCGAATAGTATAGCAGTGAGCTATAACTTTTTTTGTGTCGTGTCGGTCTACGATGGCAGAAATTCCTGAGGTGGAATTGCCCCGTTTCTCCGGTAGCAGCCAATTTCTGTGGTGGAATTGTCCCGTTCCTCCAATAGCTGACATTGTTGAGATGGGATTATACCATTTCTCCGCGCCGCAAGCAGCCATTTTCCTGGATTTTGCCTGTTTTTCGAGGAAGGGCAGAAATCATCGGTGACCCAGGTTGGAATAGATTTTAGTTTATATTGGATAACGGCCTGATTACTGCACAATCAAAATTTAAGTGCGGTGTGACACTTTTGAAGAATTATTGTGGCTATTGAGAAGCTGTATAGTCCGCGTTTGATATATATATATATATATATATATATATATATATATGTTTATATATTTGTAAAGTCATAAATTTTTATGTGAACTTGATTGATGACAATATACAATTTTATAGAATTATTTAGACATTTATGTGAGTGTTTTAGCCACCAGCATGTTTGTAATCTGCAAAACCGTTACTTTTAGTGGCAAATGTGGCATGAGGTGATCTTAGGAGATGTATATAAATGTATTAGCCACCAGCATGTTTGTAATCTGCAAAACCGTTACTTTTAGTGGCAAATGTCGCATGAGGTGATCTTAGGAAAGTTATATGAATGTATTACCCATTTGCATGTTTGTAATCTGCAAAACTATTAATTTTAGTGGCGAATGTGGCATGAGGTGATCTTAGGAGATTTATATAAATGTATTAGCCACCAGCATGGTTGTAATCTGCAAAACTGTTAGTTTTAGTGGCAAATGTGGCGTGCAGCTATTAATATAAATTATTGTTGTTATTACCTTTTGCACTTTTGAAAATAATCCTAAATAATAAAAGGAAACGTTCTAACGCCTTAACTTAGTGTTTATTTCTTAGAGACTCTCCCTCTTCCCCTTACTGTACCGGTGGGAGAAGAGAGAGAAGCTCATTACAGTTTATTCATTTTTTTATTATTTGTTTTGTTCGAGAGACATTTTCTTTGCAAAACTTAAGAATCTATTAGTTGGTTTATTTGCTTGCCATAAGGCTTGTCGATGTTCGGGTGCGAGCCGAACGAGCCCGAAAATGGCCGAGAAGAACCAGACTCGCTGCCGCGCTGTGGGAACGGACTGCTGGCTAGTTTCTTAGTTTTTTAGGTGCTGACTGGCGGCGGAGTGAGTGGTCAGTGCAACCACTCACCACCAGGGGGGGTGGCGTCCCTGGTCACTAAATCCAGTACTGGACAATTAGCAGAGCGGACCACGAGTCCAAGTGCCCAACCCCCGCATGGTAGACTCTTTTCTACTCTGTCCAACACTTCATCCAGACCATCCTCTGTCTCCTGTAAATTCCTACACGTAATGCATGCCAATTTGCATCCCGCATGAATGTGCCCAGGGTTTTCCCTGTGTCTATGCAGGTTTTACCTGGGCCCAACCTATCTCTAGTTATAGTCTAGATTTAAGAGTGAGGGGAGTTAGTCATTGTGCCAATCGCTGCCATGGCTGGCCAATCCCCTCCTAGCACATGATGCATGCGACCCTCTCCCTGCATGGCTAATCCCAGCATGACTAGGCGTATAGGCTTCGACCTGAGACGCACCTAGGTCCCTCCATAACCCGGACCCCTCCAAAATACACTTAGTTTTAGTTAGGTTAGGAAAAATCGGACTGCTGGCCGACCCACGGCTGGGTGATGTCATGGAAACGCAGGGCTGGGCGAGAGCGCCCGTTACGTGGGCTGGACTTCAGCGCCGAAAGAACAAAGTAACAGCGTGGAGCTTATGGTGATAGTTGAGCCCTCGCGGGTGAACACGGTCGGTTTGCAAGATTCGTTATGTGTAATGTAGACAGTTTAAATCGGTAAACAAAGGCTGTTGCTTTCCGAAAATACGTTTACGGAAATTGACGTAGGATTATGCTATCTGAGCGCACGCTATCTAATGAGCTCGTAATTTATTTACTGGAATGTGTAGAGAAGATTTGATTTTGAGAGACGTTTTTGGTATGAAACAGCTGCACAAATGTTGCGAGAACTATTACGTCAAATAGTGATGGCACCTGATAGTAAAGTGATAATTTGTAGACTATGAAATTCTTGAGCAAAGAGTTTGAACTGTTTTTTGAGCGAAACTTTAAAATCAGTATTTTTTAAGAACGATCTGTGGCTTTAAATATTGTTTGGCAAGCGAATAGGAACTGAAATTGCATTTTGTGGTAAATGAAAGTTCTAACTAACTCCCTTTTTTAAACGATCGCATTGTACTAAACCGGTCTGTGGTTAAATGAACATTTGAATTAAGTATTTGAGAAACAACATAAGTCACAAACAACAGATTTTACAGAAAGTGAATAAAATGTAATATTCAATGGCGTGTGGCTAAATATGTATATGTGATACTATGGATACATTACAACATTAATTTACTTCTCTTTAATGTAAAAAAGAAAGACATTGTATTTACAACACCCCCAAAAACTATATTTAAAAATGCTGGACTTATGTTATTTCTCAATTTCCTACATAAACTCAAAATATATTGTTCTAAAATGTGCTACTTTTGCTTTAATGTGGTAATAATATTCCACAAAACATAATATTTATTTGCGTACACAAAGTAATACTAATATTTTACTTAGAACATAAAAAATACCAATAATTATTTGAATATAAATGCATCCAGTCCCTAATGCACTAATCTTGCTGATATGAGAAAGTCTGTACGATGTAGGTTTTTAGATCTACCTTTGTATATGCGGCCTACACCATCTTTAACATTGAGAGATCACATTTTAATATAAATAAGTATGCACATGTCCTTCTTCAAAATGCAGAGGAGCTTCGGGTATTGTGGACCCCCCTTTTGTTTTTTTGTTGTATTTCAGTATCTTTATAAGATAATTATATCTTTCTATTCAATATGACAGCGTGGTATGTAAGGGTAACGAAAATATGGAACCTACTAATTTCACTCAGGATGTTGGATTTATATAGTGATATATAAAAAAGTATGCAAAGGTCCACTTTACCCGAACAGTGTGGGTAAAGTGGAACCATGGGTCCACTTTACCCATCCGAAATTATTAAAACTTTTAAACAAAGATTACATTTTAATTTGTATAAGTATACAGTGGGTACATGTTTCGGAGACAAAGAAGTTATTAATAGTAAAGTTTAGCAGAATAATATTGCACACATTTACTAAAATATTCTAAATGTCTTATTTGCACACTGAAAACATTCTAGACAACATGATTGTAATAAGGATGCACTAACCACATACGTGTAGCCCTATGTCAGTAGATATATGTGCTAAAGTGGTGGATTAGGTTTTGCAAATATCACATACGAAATGCGCAGTTTCATTGTCAGCACATTCTTCGTGACTCCAGTCCAAACACTCCAAACACTGAACCCACTTTTCCCCAGCTCTGTTATCAGAAAACTTTCCAGAGCAATAGATACAAGTAGCATCAGTTTCGTCAAATGTATTACGCTCAACTGATTGCTTTGTATCCATAGTCTTCCCAGATAGCTGTTTATTTAGGTTATTCTTCTTTTTTCCAGTAGGCTGAAATGGCCGGATTTTTTTGGCAGCTCGTTTACGACTTTCTTGAAGGCTGTTTTTGAAAGGAGATGATGTAACAACACATGCCGCTCCTCTTGGCCTACCTCTTGTTGTTGCTGCTTTAGCGATTACTGGAGATGGTGAAATGTCACTAGGGCCTACTGAAAATGCAGTTCCTCCCGGTGGTGATTTAGGACGCGGACTCTGAAGAAGTCTTGTAGGCTCTTCAATAACTGAAAAAATGTTAGGGCTGACATTTCTTAGTGGAAAAGCTTCATCGGCAGCAGAAGATGTGTTTGGTTGTATATTCTGAGCTTCAGATGAAAATGTGTCTGCTACATCTCGTAAATGTGACTGATTACCCCCTGATATTTCTGGGCTTGCTGTAACTGTACCTTCCTGAAACGCCATGTAACCCCAATATTCCGAAGAAGCGAAATCAGCATCTGAAAATATGTTCCTGTTAATTGGGTATATTCCTGTCTTGCGGAAACCACTGACAGCATTTTCACCGGTTTGTGCTTTCAGATAAGCTTTCCCAAAGAGTTCAGTTACATCGAAATGTGTCACAGCTCTGCCTGTTATCCTCAAGAACATACACACTTCTTCACTATAATAATGTTTCAGAACACCCATGAAAGGTTTATCAAGGGGTTGAAGTTTATGTGTGCTGTGTGGTGGCAAGCAAATTATGGTGACATGATTCGTTCTGGCTTTGTCTATAACTTCTAGATTCCTGGTATGGCTGAAATGTCCGTCCAAAATGAGGAGAACAGGATCAGAGCATGTAGGTTTGGTACTATACACAAAGTGATCAAACCATTCACTGAAAATGTCACAGTTGATCCATCCAGAAGGGTGGCAGGTAAATACACAACCTGGAGGAGCACCTTTTGTAAGATGTTGACTGAAGTTTTTTCTTGGGAACACTAGCATAGGTGGTACATAACTCCCACCAGCACTCATGCATACTATCACAGTGATAAGTGAACCTCGTTCGGCTGATGAAATTGATCCAATCTGGCGTTTACCTTTTAAAGAAATCACTTTAGGTATTTTGCTGGCTATAACAGACAATCCACTTTCATCTACATTGTAGATTCTAGTTGGAGGGAAGTTCGTTTTGTCACATTCGCTTTCCAAAATATCAAAAAAGTTTGCAATACTAGTTTTATTGAACCCCTTGGCTCTAGCTATTGATGTTCCTGAAGGAGTTCGCAATGTGATAATATTTTTATGTCGCCTTAGAAAGCCATATAACCAGTCCTTTCCAGCAGCCCCCCTGAGTTCAGAAAACCTGTGTTCAATATTATTTTTTTCCGCTAACTGGAAGGCAAGCCTCCTTACGTCTTGCATAGTTAAACCAAATAATTTAGCTTCCATAAACAACAAATACTCAACTAACTGTTGTTCCATTATGGGACTAAATATTGGTTTCCTACCTGATGTTGTAAGAATGGAATCTTCAGGAGATTTGTCAATCATATTGACATATCTTTTTAGAGATGTTTTAGGCACATTGAACATTTTTTGCGCTTTATTCAAGCCCATATCTTTTTTACGAACAGCATGAACAGCAGCAATAATCGACTGTTGACTCCATGTTTTCAATCTCTTTCTTGACACGCCCACTTTTTCTGCCTGTGTTGACATCTTCAACAAACCAAAAAACTTTTCTATATACGTTATAAAAAATGAGTAAAGTGGTATTCACGATACAGCGAATTTTCACATAGCGTTGCGTTGAAATTTAAATTAACCAACTAGCGAGTAGCATTTAAATAAAAGATTCTCACTGATTGGCTTTTACTAACTTCCGCCGCTACTCTAAGCGAAATTTGATGTATCGTGAATCCTACCTAAAGTAAAAACTAACTTTAAAGAAACCTGTATGTTACGTAAAATATGGCGGGTAAAGTGGACCGGTACCACTTTACCCGCACCTCGTAGGTACACTTTAGCCGACCTACGCCATTGTTATTCGAATGGAATTCTGATCGAAACTACTTACGTGCTGACCATTTCCAACACATACCATTAACACACACTCCTTTATCGTTACTTTTAAATATTATACATAATTTATTTACTTTAAGTATTTCAACACGTTACACAGACATACATACCTGCAAAAACTTTTATATCTTGGTTTTTCGTCACCGTAACGTAACCTGCGGAGATTGATATGTGCGCACCCTTTCAACAGTCTAAGTAACTGAGCTTCTGTGGCAGATTAGTTCTTGTGATTCTTCCTAGGTTGCAGCACATACACTAAGTTTAACAGCGTGGGTCCACTTTAACCGATGGGTCCACAATACCCGAAGTTCCTCCACTATTTGCTGATGATGTGCGGTATAGTCTACATTAATGTGATTAATCATCAGGCTGGTTTTGCGTTACTTCTGTTACACATGTTGGCCACAAGAATAATTCATTATAGAATGACGCAATCTTCTGTGTGTGGCAAGTAGTTTTGCAACTTGCGGAGGTCATCTATTTTGTTCTGGTTGATAGGAATGCAACCTGCAGGATACACCATGTTTTTTGGAAGAACAAGGTCCGCAAGTGTGCAATTTAGAACCCTAAAATGGTGCTTGACAAGGGAATCAATTAATGGTCGTGCCACAACAAGTCCAGCGTTGTCACTTGCATAACTGAAGTGCATGAACTGACTTGGTTTGAAGCTTGTTTTCTGGTCTCTAGGCACAGATTTTCCATAGGACTCTTGTGACAGCACATTCCTCTTAAAATACTTGGGCCCCATTGCTTTATGTCGAGAATGCTGATGGAATCTGATGTTACAACAATGAAGGATCTCTTGCAGGATGAAGTTACAATTATCGCAACATACTCCTTGATGGTGTACACTATGTCTTACTTCTTGATTTTTCTCTTGAGTACTGATAAATCCCTATCGCAGGGCAGGAAAGAAACGTTTAAGAGAAGTCAAAGCAGACAACATTCTGATAAATGTATGGTTCTTATTTTGTGCGCTGCACCCATCAGAAAATATGTACAACTCTTTGACTCCCTTCAATGACATATTCAAGAACTCCAAAACAAATGAACATACATCATTAGGCCTCTTTGTTCCAATTCCCTCATGGTACACAAAGAAAGTTGCATTGTCATCTTTGAGATTATGTATGCAGAAAACACTGATGGTTAACTGTCTAAGTAAAACACCTCCTGGACTGGAATGCAAGGCAACTGTAAATTCTGCATGAAATCTATGCAAATGGCTCCCAAATCACCCGTTTTATCAGCTTTGATTATCTCGCTGATTTCTTTTATTTTTGCTGAAAATTTCTTAGCCCAACGCAATTGCACACATTTTTCTGCTTCAGCTACTTTCTTTGCTTTTTGGTTTAAAAAGGGGCTTTTAAGTTTTACATCCAACTCCTCGCAAGTCGCACATCTATCTACCTGGGGTTGTCCAAACGACAGATAAAAATGCTCTCTGAAAACTTTCAGATAGAAGCGATAGTTTGCAGCTGACTTTTCAGGATACTTCTCTTGGAAGAGCGAGTACATGATCTTGACGTCTAGTTTCTCGCTTAAGTAGTAGTATTCTTGGCTAATGTAGTGTGATATTTAAACTGTAAAAGAGGATATATGCTGCTTAATAGCATCTATTACCAACCCTGATTTGGTTTTACCTGGGATTGTTTTCCCACGCATATCATGTGGACTTTTACCTTCAGAGAGCAACTTACAGAGTCTACGAACATGTTCCTCCGAGATAGCATGTAAGTAGTATATGAATGGGCGTCCGACGGCAGGATTCAGGATGTGGATGGTGTGGATTGTGATTGTCTGTCCGCCATCTTGGATTGTGACGTCACGGCGGCCATCTTGGATGACCTTGACCTTGACCTTTGACCTTGACCTTGACCCCGGCGGCCATTTTGGATCCGCCATCTTGGATCCGCCATTTTGGATCCGCCATATTGGATGCAGTGTAACGGGACACGCCGTAACGGGACACGCCGTAACGGGACACGGCGTAACGGGACAAGTAGGTCACGGTCGACATCATTAAAATCCGCCATCTTCAAATCGAGCGCCCCACTCATTATGAAGAAATTTTCGTCTCTGTCGCCATATTGATTTTTTATGTTACACTGGAGGCCGCCATCTTGGATACCGTCGACTCTGTTTCTGTCGTTTGTTCCTAGATAGCCCCAGCGTCACTCTTGAATTTTTTTCTGTTCCACTGGAGACCGCCATCTTGGATACCGTTGACTTTGTTTCTGTCGTTTGTTCCTAGATAGCCCCAGCGTCACTCTTGAATTTTTTTCTGTTCCACTGGAGGCCGCCATCTTGGATACCGTTGACTTTGTTTCTGTTGTTTGTTCCTAGATAGCGCCAGCGGCGCACTTGATTTTTTTTTTCTGTTCCACTGGAGGCCGACATCTTGGATTACGTCGACTTTGTTTATGTTGTTTGTTCCTAGATAGCGCCAGCGTCGCTCTGTCTCAACACATAAGGTCGATGTTCCATTACCTACCAGAGCTAGTATGGTCCTTATCGACATATCAAATTTATTTTTTTATGCAAAATACATTGGAAGCGCTGTGATTCGAACCAGCGCAGCTCTGATCTCTAGGTTGGAAAACATACGCCTTTAACCGCTCGGCTATCGAGACATTTACCAGACTGAGAATAAAATAAGGTATATAAAAAAATAACATGCATATCGAGACTTGATTTTTTTTATTTAATTTTAAGTAATAATAGCACTACATGTTCGAGACAGATCCGCCATCTTGTAATAAGTCGTAACTGTTGCAATTATCGTTACGCCCGCAATCATTAAAACCCGCAATTTTTATGTTAGAAAATCGGGTAAAATTTTAAAAATCATTAAAAAAAATTATTTAATCGAATAAATAATAAAAATTTTAAAACCACTGTTGCAGTTATCGTTACGGCCGCCATCTTGGATTATATAAATTTTGCATATTTCGTTACACCCGCCATCTTGGTTGAGTACTATGTCATCGTTACACTTTATGTTGCGGCCGTCATATTGGATCCTATTAATGTTGCAATTACCGTTATGGTCGACATTTTGAAATTTAGTCGTCATCTTGGAAATACATAATTTTTATGTTAGAAAATCGGGAAAAATCCCAATATTCGTCAAAAAATTAACTTATTAGAATTCTGATTGATTATATCGATTCCCGTCCTTGGTTCGAAACCGTTAAGAGCATACAACCGATCCTTCCTACTCGGAAGCTACCTAGACTGATCTACCACCACCAGTACCAAGGTATACATCGTCAGCTGGTATGACATCATGTCCGCCATCTTGTCTTAGTCCGCTGGAGACCGTCATCTTGTTTTCATCTGCTAGAGTGTGCCGATACCATGTAGTATAATTTTATGTTCACCATACCTTTAACCTCGACTGTAGGCATTGATCTTTGTCATTGACCTTGTACTTTGACCTTAACCTTGACCTTGAACTTTGACCTTGAACTTTGACCTTGACCTTGAAATTTGACCTTGACCTTGACATTCGACCTTTACATTCGACCTTGACCTTGAACTTTGACCTTGACGACCATCATGGATCCGACAGTTTATGTTTAGTACATTCTACCAGGAGTACCTACCGCCTGCTAGTGGTCATTGCCACCATCTTGTTTTCATCGGATGGAGGACACCATCTTGTGTGTACTCGTCTTACCATTCTAACCCGCTGCAGTGCAGTAATCATTTATTATTACCGAGGTGCCCCCGCCATCTTGAAATCATGTAATTATGTAGCTAGAAAAGCGGGAAAAATTCCAATAGTCACCGAAAAAATAAATTATTAATTTACAAATTGATTAGATCAGTTCCTGTCCACGTTTAGATTCTTGAACAGTGACAGTTGTAACTAAATATTAAATAAATTTTAGATTCTGTTTTCCATTACCTTTCGTGGAGTTTATTAATCATTCACTCTACGAAAAGCAGCTCAAGACATTATACCTGACGAACGAATTAAATACAGCGTCGCTATGCTTTACATGAAAGTCTAGTTTTTTGATATTTAGATTATCCTTTAAAATTTTCATGTACAAAGTCATCCATACATATAGCTCAAGTGTCTCAGGACCATGAGATCGAGTCATGAACAGTCAGTCATATAGTCCATGAACACAGCTCACAGGGAAACGGAATGTACACACAGGGAAACGGAATTTACACGCAGGTAAACGAAATGTACACTCAGTACACACAGGAAAACGAAATGTACACACATTACACACAGGAAAACGGAATGTACACACAGTACACACAGGCAAACAAAATGTACACACAGGAAAACGGAATTTACACGCAGGAAAACGAAATGTACACACAGTACACACAGGAAACGGAACGTACACACAGGAAACGGAACGTACACACAGTACACACAGGAAACGGGGCGTACACACAGGAAAACGAAATGTACACACAGGAAAACAAAATGTACACACAGGAAAACGAAATGTACAAACAGGAAAAAGAAATGTACAAACAGGAAAACGAAATGTACAAACAGGAAATCGAAATGTACAAACAGGAAAACGAAATGTACAAACAGGAAAACGAAATGTACAAACAGGAAAACGAAATGTACACACAGGAAAACGAAATGTACAAACAGGAAAACGAAATGTACAAACATTAAAACTAAATGTACACACAGGAAAACGAAATGTACACACAGGAAATAGGAACGTACGCACAGTACACACAGGAAACGGAATGATCTCACATACAGTAGCGGAAACACAGACTTATTTGGAAATCTGGATACAAGAAATAAATCATACTTTTTTAAAATATAAATAATTCATTTTATTTTTCATTAGTACACACATGACAGTTATTCAAATGATTATTGTATGTAGCCAGCGTTCCGAAGTTCTTACAGTATGGACGATACATCCTCGATATGCGAGTAGTTCCCTCTACGAACAGATGCCACCATCAGTCTTAGCCGGTCAACCAATATGTTTGGATCTTTCCATGATGTGGAATCAACCTCTTCTGCCACCATCTTCCTTGCTGGTATATTATAAATACTTTTATTATCACAATCATCCCAGTGATCATAATAAGCTTGATCAGATTTATTATAACACGACGTTTACATCGCTTCGGTCTCAGGACACCAACACATTCTTCGATCTTGTCAGCTTTAGGTTCTGCATCACAGTCTATGTCTTTGTAAACAGCCTCAGAGTCACTGTAGCAATCACCGTAGAAGACATCGTCTTCACCCAGATTACCGTATAAGAACTCGTTATCGTCGATGTCGAAGTGTCTTCATCGCCTGTATGCTTCCTTTTCAGGAGTCCACCATTTATACAAAGTATGGACGATCTACTGAATATAGGCTTGAATGTATTCTCACTTTTCACAGTGTTGATACCTTCATTAGTTTAAGTCTTCCCGATACCATCAGCATCCTTCAATATTTGTTTCTCGTCACGATCGGCGTGCTAAGGCTTCCATCTTTTCTATATTAATAATATTATTTGTCTTAAAATCTCCGCGTCCGTGTCACTATCACAGATGTAAATCATCTCCATAGCTACCAGTTATAATACCAGGAGCTACATCAATATCACTCATTTTATGATATCGTCTACACATTTCAGTTGTCAGTGATTAACCACAATCTATGATCTTGTGAGCTCCATTCTCATTTTCTTTAAAAGCCTAAGTGTCCAGTTTTATTATTTAATCTGTCAACCCATCATCACAAACTCAATTAAATCATCTTAGTATATAGAAAAATAAATCATCAAAGTTCCTTTCATTTAATCTTAGGAACCGCATCATCCTTTCCACCTATAGTGAAGTTTCTTGAGCCCAAGAGTCATTCATTTTATATACCATGCAGTGTTCTTCAAGAGATGTGGTATACTAACAGTTCTACATACAAAACCATCCTATCAATAATTTGTTTACACATAAAAAAAAACCTTCACGCTATTTTTTCGTGTTTTACTAAATTATCTCTTCGTCTAAAATAATTACCACACATAGTAATTTCTACAAAGGACACTTTGTCCAAGTCATTTTAACCATCATCTGTCTGAAAACAACCATGTCCCATCTATATCACAAAGTAAACGAGGGTTAGTGGAGATAGGTCAAACAACTGCTAGTCACTCATAGGGTAAGAACCATGTGTTCGATACATATCTCAGTCAATGTAGCATCTATGTATTTTTCTTACCTTATGTAGAAAAATATCTTACAATGCATACGAATATAACTTATTCACGTGCGACTAGTCAAAAGTACATAAATTCAAGCACGTCAACCTCAAAAAAAAAAAATTCTCAAGGATAGAGACAGAGACTACACGATCGAGACACGCCTACCGTCACCCGCAAATGAACATTGACCCCTCGCGCGGGAGTTGCAAGCTAGCAGAATACTGCGACAGTCATATGTTTGCTCAAGACATGCATACATCACGTCGCTAGCCTTCCAACCCATTTCACGTAAAACTCCAGTGAAATCGTAATCCAGCATACGTAAAGTACTTGCTGGAACCACTTCAAAGTATACATCACTGAACCAGAGCAGAAAATTAGCTTACACATGTATAACTCGCTACCAACAAAAAATAAAAATTTGTAGCACATATACGAGAGGAGTCGAACCCTTCATACCATACTCAATACTCCGTTAATTATAAGCGACAAACTATTTTAAATCAAGACCCCGGCCAGTATATATTATTTTTTCATGTTTTAAAAATTCATGTTAGTAATCAGCAACGAAGGAGTGAGTAACTTGGACGAAGAATCGTTTACCAAGTATCCGGAATCTTACTGATACAACCCATCCAGTGCACCAGCTTATTCCGAAGTGTACGCAATTGGTTAACATTATTCAATTTTTTAATATCACGTCCGCAGTGTACAACAATATATGACAGGTTACGATTTAAGACCATAAATTTCCCACAAGTCTGTTAGTTTTATTTCGGGGAGTAATAAATTATTACTCAGAAATAATAAATCAAGTTCCTATCAGATTTGCTCTAATGTTACGGTATTACCTGTACCTGCACATTACCAAATCAGCTCCCATAAAAAATCTTAAGAATGCAGATGTCATACTCAGACAAAAATAATTTTAACAAAAAAAACAATCTTCAGCATTATTGATAAAAAAAAATACACACAAACAAGACAAAACGGACATTTCAAATCCGACCTAAATTACGTGACACATATAGATTATTGCATTAAGATAAACGATGTAGGTTAGGGAAAAATATGTAAAAAATTCTTTAATTCTATAATTTATTTAAAATTTTACATTTATACACATTAAAATCTGACACTGTATATATTTTTTAAATTTCTCAGTTCATGCGACATTCAATATTATTAAAATAAATTATAATAGTTCGTATTAAGAGTGAAAAAATACAAATAATTCATACAGATCACGATACATCAGATCAGGAGTGTAACACCTTAGAGGGCCAGAAATTATGCTAGAAACCCGTCTTTACTAAATTGATAATGTTTTTTTTTTTCAAGTAAAATTTTCGTGTAACCTGTACACCGCACTTCTCACACAGAAATTTTACACGGTCAAGATTTCTTTTGCAGCCATGCCGTTCATGGATGCGTGTACTTCGTACTCGTTCAAAACGTTTACCACAGTAGCGGCACTGATAGAGATACTTATCGCAATTACCATCGCTTCCCCGATGTACTACTTGCAAATGAACTTAGCTTTTACAATACCTAATCAAATTACCTTTGTTTGTGAAATGTACACCACATGGCTCACACGGAAATGTCAAACGATTAACGTTTCTTCTACAGACATGATTTTCATGTCTTCTTGCATGTTGTCGGTATTTAAAACTTTTGCTACAGTACGTACACAGATGTCTCGTCGTTAGACCGTTAGTCACCGACGGCTCGGAAAGTATATTACTTTCAATGTGCACTGCTCTTGTAGGCGACGAAGTCCCGTATGTTGCATGAGCTGGAGATTTCCCAGTCGACATTGACAGATCATCTGTACTGGATGCCAAAGAATCTGAAGTATACACGACTGATGCAGAAGCTGGGAATTGCTCACAAAATGTTTTATTTACGAAATGCGGTGTATTTGCAGGTATCGGAGTCTCCTCTGCGTTCGATAATGAACACATTGAAGTCTCTTGGAGTGAAGAGACAGTAGATACAGCCATACATCGGGATCTCTGGAGATGGTAGTTTCGTTACCATCGGAATCTCTGGAGCTTCCCTCATCGTTGTCATAGGGATCTGCTTCGTCATCATCGCCTCCGTCGTCAGGGACCCCGGTGAAGACGTGAGGCCCTCCGTCAAGATCTCTGCAGTCGTTGAACCCGCTACCATTAGGATTTGTACCGATTTCAACGTTGCTACCATTGAATTCGGATACACATCAATATTCATATACCAGACTTATATACAGCCAAAGACTCGCTTAAATAACAGTGTCCGCTTGTTTAATACACAAGGCAATACATCATCCATTGTTATTACTTTAAAAAAATTAGGAATTTCAAGGAATAAGAATTTAAATTATATATTCAATCAACTAATCACACATCATACATACAAGGTTCATTTAGACCTACAAGAGGAGCAAGAGTCTGTAATCAATGGGACTTTCAGAATCCAAACAAAATTTAAAATACTCAAATGTAAATTTTATTATGTACAGCTACACATAACCTCCAACTGACTACAAATTTCTACAACACATGACTAATTTATTTTATCCGATACCAGGCTAGGTCCAAAGTCAATTATTTTTTGTACCTCTCATCTTCAGTGCAGGGGAGCTTCAGTGCTGATATAGCTACAGCCAAGACATGCTCAGTACCACACATCTTCAAAATCCTAACCCTTCAAAGTCGATCCTTGTTAAGCCTTACGACAAAAGTCTCCGAAACAAGAGACCTACTCTATAATTTTACTAGACATTTTTAAGCTTTTCATAGCACACATCGATAAATATCTTCGTAAATAACCCAAAATATTATTAGAACAATAGCATTTGATTTATGCACATACTGTGGGTCACCAGTGTATTCATCATCACATGACCATTCTACATTAAGCTCCCCACTTACTTACATCAGTCTACTAGGCTCCACGCAGCACACATAAACTAAAAGAAGCCAATTAACAACCTATATTTAATTACATTCGAATATTTAATAGCATACCGTCGACTAGTAAAATAATCCTGTCAGTGAACATATCAACAAAGTCTACATTTATATAGAACCAGGAATCCATTGAACATTCAGAACCTAGCTACACATACACAGTGCTGGATGCAAGTTAATTCTACACTTATTTATCATCACTGACACTCATATTACATCATAGGCACTTGAGTCAACACTCATTTTCCATCATTAACATACACACAAATGCAAATTAACCACCATCGACACTCAATGCAACCAACCACTTTCCATAATCTAATCTCAATTCGGCACTCATTTTCCAACATCGACACTCAATTCAACACTCAATTCAACACTCACTTTCCATCATCAGCACTCAGTTTCCTTCATCGACACTCAATTCAACACTCATTTTCCATAGTCGACCACAAATCATCACTCATTTTCCATAGTCGACACTCAATTCGACACTCATTTTCCATAATAGAGACTCAATTCAACACTCATTTTCCATAATCGACACTGAATTCAACACTCATTTTCCATAGTCGACACTCAATTCGTCACTCATTTTCCATAATCAACACTCAATTCGACACTCAATTTCCATCATCGTCACCCAATTCGACACTCATTTTCCATCATCGACACTCAATTCAACACTCATTTTCCATCATAGACACTCAATTTGTCACTCAATTTCCATCATCGACACTCAATTCGACACTCATTTTCCATCGATGACACTCAATTCAACACTCATTTTCCGTCATCGATACTTAATTCTACATACTCCTTCCTTCTTCGACACTCATTTTCCATCATCTACATACAGTAAAATGGAAACTTTCCACACACACACACACACAGATATATGTAAATATATTCATACTCAACTCAATTCTTTAAAGTAGCATACACATGAACTTTATTAGGGCATGAATAACGACACATTTTAATAACAATTTTTAAAATTACATTTATATCAAAAATACAAAAGTATATAAATTCATCAGTCAATAAACATTACTAACTTATTATATATATATTCTGAAATTCTAAGTTCATCAAGAATAGTCCACGTTTCTTTGATAACTGATACAATTTCGTCATCTTGCGAAACAAGTAAAAGTCGCAACCTGTTCACCAACACGTTCGGGTCTTTCAACGATATATAATCAATTTCACTTGATGACACCATCTTCTTCGAATGTTTGCTGAACATATTCTGAAAATCGTTGTAATAATGATTATGATAATTTGTATCATCATCATCATCATCGATGCTGTCCACATCTTTATCAAACACACTGACATCTTCATCTTGCATATCCCAGTATTTCGAATTTTTTGACATTGGAGTGCCATCATTGGCAACAAGCTTGCTTGCTAATTTTCCAAAAAAATATTCCAAAGTCCGTGGAAGTCTACTATAAGACGCCTTGTCACTTTTTCTGGAGATGTTACTTTCATTAACTTCTACCTTACTTATATCTCCAACACCATTTAAGCTATATCCTTTCTCAAGACCTGGAGAGATTTTAACACAATCGCTTTTAAGACTAAGTCGATCAATTTCATTGTAAGACATACTGTCCCCGAGCATATCGTCTCCATCTTCGTACTTTATCTCCTGAACGAGCTTGGCTTTACAAGTTTTATAGTGTCTTTTTTAATTCTCTCTTCGTGTCATCCGCCTACCACACTTGCCACAACTTAGTATTTGACGGAATGGACTTTTAACTCAATCGGTCTTTTCATGTCTACGAGCATTAGGGCCTATAGCTTTTATCAAAGTATTTGCTACAGTATGTACAATGTCCTTCAGATCGAGATCGATATTTGAGTATCGTACCTTCACCAGACTGTATGTACTCCATAATGTTTGAATAGACACTAAAAGTATTATTTAGGTACTTCGTATTTTTATGTATGAACATTCATCAATTATTTACGAAAAAAGATTATTTTTTTTTTCTCATTTTGACTAAAAAAACTCATGTTCCACGTAGTTTTACTACCCGCCTTCATATTTCCTCATATGTTATGTTGTAAAAGCAACCAGAGTTGGTTGTAGGTTACGGAATGCTCACTCACGATCTCTTGAAAAAGGTGTGCCTCCCTAGATCTCAAGAGGAAGAACATTGACCTTATTTAAAAATTAGTGAATAATATCATGACCTAGCAAGAATCACAAGATAATCTATTCACATATTAGCAACCATCATGTATCACTTGTCTGTATAATCAGTCTCTGTTGTCTGTATAAGTAGACAATGTTTTGTGTGGGATGCGGGATGCTCCCTAACGATCGCAACAGAAGAAGGGCTTCGCTAGAACTCAAGGGGAAGGGAAATCTTCGTGTGTGATAGCTTTTCCCATTTGTTTCAAGGCATAGTAATCGTCTGATTAATGAACTTTGGTTTTTGTGTGATTTCCACCTGTTAAAATTATTTTTTAAGTGTTGATTTGATAATATGACTTCGGAAATTTATACGAAACTCTGAATAAAATTATCCTGTCTTAGACACCAAGGACAATACAGTTTGTCTTTCATGTTAATGCTTCTCAGCTGTCTCAAAGCATATTATTTGTCTGAGTAAAGTTATTATTTTTTTTAATCCACCTGATAACAATATTGTAAGTGCTGATTTATTGACAGAATTTCACTGATTAAATGTAACTCTGAATAGAAATGACATGACTCAGTAAGTAAAAAAATTCTTCATGCAGAGATAGATCTCTCACAAATAATCAGGAGCACTCGGCGAAAAACATCAGATGTCTAGCCAGGAATAATCAGAAACACTTGGAGAAAGTCATCAATATAATATCAAGATTAATCAGAAGCACACGGAGAAAACCACCATAATATTGTCAAAAATAATCGGAAGCTCACGGAGAAAACCACCATAGTATTGTCAAGAATAATCGGAAGCACACGGAGAAAACCATCAGGGAGGATGTCGTTTATAAACATCATAAATTACCAATTTTTTTAAAAAGTCAAAATTTTATCCTGCTTAAGCAAAGAGTTCTAGCACAAGTCCGCTTGTGAACGCTTTGCTTAAGCAACATGAGAGTTCTAGCACAAGTCCGCTTGTGAACTCTTTGCTTAAGCAACATGAGAGTTCTAGCACAAGTCCGCTTGTGAACTCTTTGCTTAAGCAACATGAGAGTTCTAGCACAAGCCCGCTTGTGAACTCTTTGCTTAAGCAACATGAGAGTTCTAGCACAAGTCTGCTTGTGAACTCTTTGCTTAAGCAACATGAGAGTTCTAGCACAAGTCTGCTTGTGAACTCTTTGCTTACACTGGAGTACATACAGTCTGGTGAAGGTACGATACTCAAATATCGATCTCGATCTGAAGGACATTGTACATACTGTAGCAAATACTTTGATAAAAGCTATAGGCCCTAATGCTCGTAGATATTAAAAGACCGATTGAGTTAAAAGTCCATTCCGTCAAATACTAAGTTGTGGCAAGTGTGGTAGGCGGATGACACGAAGAGAGAATTTAAAAAGACACTATAAAACTTGTAAAGCCAAGCTCGTTCAGGAGATAAAGTACGAAGATGGAGACGATATGCTCGGGGACAGTATGTCTTACAATGAAATTGATCGACTTAGTCTTAAAAGCGATTGTGTTAAAATCTCTCCAGGTCTTGAGAAAGGATATAGCTTAAATGGTGTTGGAGATATAAGTAAGGTAGAAGTTAATGAAAGTAACATCTCCAGAAAAAGTGACAAGGCGTCTTATAGTAGACTTCCACGGACTTTGGAATATTTTTTTGGAAAATTAGCAAGCAAGCTTGTTGCCAATGATGGCACTCCAATGTCAAAAAATTCGAAATACTGGGATATGCAAGATGAAGATGTCAGTGTGTTTGATAAAGATGTGGACAGCATCGATGATGATGATGATGATACAAATTATCATAATCATTATTACAACGATTTTCAGAATATGTTCAGCAAACATTCGAAGAAGATGGTGTCATCAAGTGAAATTGATTATATATCGTTGAAAGACCCGAACGTGTTGGTGAACAGGTTGCGACTTTTACTTGTTTCGCAAGATGACGAAATTGTATCAGTTATCAAAGAAACGTGGACTATTCTTGATGAACTTAGAATTTCAGAATATATATATAATAAGTTAGTAATGTTTATTGACTGATGAATTTATATACTTTTGTATTTTTGATATAAATGTAATTTTAAAAATTGTTATTAAAATGTGTCGTTATTCATGCCCTAATAAAGTTCATGTGTATGCTACTTTAAAGAATTGAGTTTTGAGTATGAATATATTTATATATATCTCTGTGTGTGTGTGTGTGTGTGTGTGTGGAAAGTTTCCATTTTACTTTATGTAGATGATGGAAAATGAGTGTCGAAGAAGGAAGGAGTATGTAGAATTAAGTATCGATGACGGAAAATGAGTGTTGAATTGAGTGTCATCGATGGAAAATGAGTGTCGAATTGAGTGTCGATGATGGAAATTGAGTGACAAATTGAGTGTCTATGATGGAAAATGAGTGTTGAATTGAGTGTCGATGATGGAAAATGAGTGTCGAATTGGGTGACGATGATGGAAATTGAGTGTCGAATTGAGTGTTAATTATGGAAAATGAGTGACGAATTGAGTGTCGACTATGGAAAATGAGTGTTGAATTCAGTGTCGATTATGGAAAATGAGTGTTGAATTGAGTGTCGATTATGGAAAATGAGTGTCGAATTGAGTGTCGACTATGGAAAATGAGTGATGATTTGTGGTCGACTATGGAAAATGAGTGTTGAATTGAGTGTCGATGAAGGAAACTGAGTGCTGATGATGGAAAGTGAGTGTTGAATTGAGTGTTGAATTGAGTGTCGATGTTGGAAAATGAGTGCCGAATTGAGATTAGATTATGGAAAGTGGTTGGTTGCATTGAGTGTCGATGGTGGTTAATTTGCATTTGTGTGTATGTTAATGATGGAAAATGAGTGTTGACTCAAGTGCCTATGATGTAATATGAGTGTCAGTGATGATAAATAAGTGTAGAATTAACTTGCATCCAGCACTGTGTATGTGTAGCTAGGTTCTGAATGTTCAATGGATTCCTGGTTCTATATAAATGTAGATTTTGTTGATATGTTCACTGACAGGATTATTTTACTAGTCGACGGTATGCTATTAAATATTCGAATGTAAATAAATATAGGTTGTTAATTGGCTTCTTTTAGTTTATGTGTGCTGCGTGGAGCCTAGTAGACTGATGTAAGTAAGTGGGGAGCTTAATGTAGAATGGTCATGTGATGATGAATACGCTGGTGACCCACAGTATGTGCATAAATCAAATGCTAGTGTTCTAATAATATTTTGGGTTATTTACGAAGATATTTATCGATGTGTGCTATGAAAAGCTTAAAAATGTCTAGTAAAATTATAGAGTAGGTCTCTTGTTTCGAAAACTTTTGTCGTAAGGCTTAACAAGGATCGACTTTGAAGGGTTAGGATTTTGAAGATGTGTGGTACTGAGCATGTCTTGGCTGTAGCTATATCAGCACTGAAGCTCCCCTGCACTGAAGATGAGAGGTACAAAAAATAATTGACTTTGGACCTAGCCTGGTATCGGATAAAATAAATTAGTCATGCGTTGTAGAAATTTGTAGTCAGTTGGAGGTTATGTGTAGCTGTACATAATAAAATTTACATTTGAGTATTTTAAATTTTGTTTGGATTCTGAAAGTCCCATTGATTACAGATTCTTGCTCCTCTTGTAGGTCTAAATGAACCTTGTATGTATGATGTGTGATTAGTTGATTGAATATATAATTTAAATTCTTATTCCTTGAAATTCCTAATTTTTTTAAAGTAATAACAATGGATGATGTATTGCCTTGTGTATTAAACAAGCGGACACTGTTATTTAAGCGAGTCTTTGGCTGTATATAAGTCTGGTATATGAATATTGATGTGTATCCGAACTCAATGGTAGCAACGTTGAAATCGGTACAAATCCTAATGGTAGCGGGTTCAACGACTGCAGAGATCTTGACGGAGGGCCTCACGTCTTCACCGGGGTCCCTGACGACGGAGGCGATGATGACGAAGCAGATCCCTATGACAACGATGAGGGAAGCTCCAGAGATTCCGATGGTAACGAAGCTACCATCTCCAGAGATCCCGATGTATGGCTGTATCTACTGTCTCTTCACTCCAAGAGACTTCAATGTGTTCATTATCGAACGCAGAGGAGACTCCGATACCTGCAAATACACCGCATTTCGTAAATAAAACATTTTGTGAGCAATTCCCAGCTTCTGCATCAGTCGTGTATACTTCAGATTCTTTGGCATCCAGTACAGATGATCTGTCAATGTCGACTGGGAAATCTCCAGCTCATGCAACATACGGGACTTCGTCGCCTACAAGAGCAGTGCACATTGAAAGTAATATACTTTCCGAGCCGTCGGTGACTAACGGTCTAACGACGAGACATCTGTGTACGTACTGTAGCAAAAGTTTTAAATACCGACAACATGCAAGAAGACATGAAAATCATGTCTGTAGAAGAAACGTTAATCGTTTGACATTTCCGTGTGAGCCATGTGGTGTACATTTCACAAACAAAGGTAATTTGATTAGGTATTGTAAAAGCTAAGTTCATTTGCAAGTAGTACATCGGGGAAGCGATGGTAATTGCGATAAGTATCTCTATCAGTGCCGCTACTGTGGTAAACGTTTTGAACGAGTACGAAGTACACGCATCCATGAACGGCATGGCTGCAGAAGAAATCTTGACCGTGTAAAATTTCTGTGTGAGAAGTGCGGTGTACAGGTTACACGAAAATTTTACTTGAAAAAAAAAACATTATCAATTTAGTAAAGACGGGTTTCTAGCATAATTTCTGGCCCTCTAAGGTGTTACACTCCTGATCTGATGTATCGTGATCTGTATGAATTATTTGTATTTTTTCACTCTTAATACGAACTATTATAATTTATTTTAATAATATTGAATGTCGCATTGACTGAGAAATTTAAAAAATATATACAGTGTCAGATTTTAATGTGTATAAATGTAAAATTTTAAATAAATTATAGAATTAAAGAATTTTTTACATATTTTTCCCTAACCTACATCGTTTATCTTAATGCAATAATCTATATGTGTCACGTAATTTAGGTCGGATTTAAAATGTCCGTTTTGTCTTGTTTGTGTGTATTATTTTTTATCAATAATGCTGAAGATTGTTTTTTTTTTGTTAAAATTATTTTTGTCTGAGTATGACATCTGCATTCTTAAGATTTTTTATGGGAGATGATTTGGTAATGTGCAGGTACAGGTAATACCGTAACATTAGAGCAAATCTGATAGGAACTTGATTTATTATTTCTGAGTAATAATTTATTACTCCCCGAAATAAAACTAACAGACTTGTGGGAAATGTATGGTCTTAAATCGTAACCTGTCATATATTGTTGTACACTGCGGACGTGATATTAAAAAATTGAATAATGTTAACCAATTGCGTACACTTCGGAGTAAGCTGGTGCACTGGATGGGTTGTATCAGTAAGATTCCGGATATTTGGTAAACGATTCTTCGTCCAAGTTACTCACTCCTTCGTTGCTGATTACTAACATGAATTTTTAAAACATGAAAAAATAATATATACTGGCCGGGGTCTTGATTTAAAATAGTTTGCCGCTTATAATTAACGGAGTATTGAGTATGGTATGAAGGGTTCGACTCCTCTCGTATATGTGCTACAAATTTTTATTTTTTGTTGGTAGCGAGTTATACATGTGTAAGCTAATTTTCTGCTCTGGTTCAGTGATGTATACTTTGAAGTGGTTCCAGCAAGTACTTTACGTATGCTGGATTACGATTTCACTGGAGTTTTACGTGAAATGGGTTGGAAGGCTAGCGACGTGATGTATGCATGTCTTGAGCAAACATATGACTGTCGCAGTATTCTGCTAGCTTGCAACTCCCGCGCGAGGGCTCAATGTTCATTTGCGGGTGACGGTAGGCGTGTCTCGATCGTGTAGTCTCTGTCTCTATCCTTGAGAATTTTTTTTTTGAGGTTGACGTGCTTGAATTTATGTACTTTTGACTAGTCGCACGTGAATAAGTTTAAATTCGTATGCATTGTAAGATATTTTTCTACATGAGGTAAGAAAAATACATAGATGCTACATTGACTGAGATATGTATCAAACACATGGTTCTTACCCTATGAGTGACTAGCACTTGTTTGACCTATCTCCACTAACCCTCGTTTACTTTGTGATATAGATGGGACATGGTTGTTTTCAGACAGATGATGGTTAAAATGACTTGGACAAAGTGTCCTTTGTAGAAATTACTATGTGTGGTAATTATTTTAGACGAAGAGATAATTTAGTAAAACACGAAAAAATAGCGTAAAGGTGTTTTTTTTATGTGTAAACAAATCATCGATAGGATGGATTTTTATGTAGAAATGGTTGTATACCACATCTCTTGAAGAACACTGCATGGTATATATAATGAAAGACTCTTGGGCTCAAGAAACTTCACTATAGGTGGAAAGGATGATGCGGTTCCTAAGATAAAATGAAAGGAACTTTGATGATTTTCTTTTCTATATACTAAGATGATTTAATTGAGTTTGTGATGATGGGTTGACAGATTAAATAATAAAACTGGACACTTAGGCTTTTAAAGAAAATGAGAATGGAGCTCACAAGATCATAGATTGTGGTTAATCACTGACAACTGAAATGTGTAGACGATATCATAAAATGAGTGATATTGATGTAGCTCCTGGTATTATAACTGGTAGCTATGGAGATGATTTACATCTGTGATAGTGACACGGACGCGGAGATTTTAAGACAAATAATATTATTAATATAGAAAAGATGGAAGCCTTAGCACGCCGATCGTGACGAGAAACAAATATTGAAGGATGCTGATGGTATCGGGAAGACTTAAACTAATGAAGGTATCAACACTGTGAAAAGTGAGAATACATTCAAGCCTATATTCAGTAGATCGTCCATACTTTGTATAAATGGTGGACTCCTGAAAAGGAAACATACAGGCGATGAAGACACTTCGACATCGACGATAACGAGTTCTTATACGGTAATCTGGGTGAAGACGATGTCTTCTACGGTGATTGCTACAGTGACTCTGAGGCTGTTTACAAAGACATAGACTGTGATGCAGAACCTAAAGCTGACAAGATCGAAGAATGTGTTGGTGTCCTGAGACCGAAGCGATGTAAACGTCGTGTTATAATAAATCTGATCAAGCTTATTATGATCACTGGGATGATTGTGATAATAAAAGTATTTATAATATACCAGCAAGGAAGATGGTGGCAGAAGAGGTTGATTCCACATCATGGAAAGATCCAAACATATTGGTTGACCGGCTAAGACTGATGGTGGCATCTGTTCATAGAGGGAACTACTCGCATATCGAGGATGTATCGTCCATACTGTAAGAACTTCGGAACGCTGGCTACATACAATAATCATTTGATTAACTGTCATGTGTGTACTAATGAAAAATAAAATGAATTATTTATATTTTAAAAAAGTATGATTTATTTCTTGTATCCAGATTTCCAAATAAGTCTGTGTTTCCGCTACTGTATGTGTGATCATTCCGTTTCCTGTGTGTACTGTGCGTACGTTCCTATTTCCTGTGTGTACATTTCGTTTTCCTGTGTGTACATTTAGTTTTAATGTTTGTACATTTCGTTTTCCTGTTTGTACATTTCGTTTTCCTGTGTGTACATTTCGTTTTCCTGTTTGTACATTTCGTTTTCCTGTTTGTACATTTCGTTTTCCTGTTTGTACATTTCGATTTCCTGTTTGTACATTTCGTTTTCCTGTTTGTACATTTCTTTTTCCTGTTTGTATATTTCGTTTTCCTGTGTGTACATTTCGTTTTCCTGTGTGTACATTTCGTTTTCCTTTGTGTACGCCCCGTTTCCTGTGTGTACTGTGTGTACGTTCCGTTTCCTGTGTGTACGTTCCGTTTCCTGTGTGTACTGTGTGTACATTTCGTTTTCCTGCGTGTAAATTCCTTTTTCCTGTGTGTACATTTTGTTTGCCTGTGTGTACTGTGTGTACATTCCGTTTTCCTGTGTGTAATGTGTGTACATTTCGTTTTCCTGTGTGTACTGAGTGTACATTTCGTTTACCTGCGTGTAAATTCCGTTTTCCTGTGTGTACATTCCGTTTCCCTGTGAGCTGTGTTCATGGACTATATGACTGACTGTTCATGACTCGATCTCATGGTCCTGAGACACTTGAGCTATATGTATGGATGACTTTGTACATGAAAATTTTAAAGGATAATCTAAATATCAAAAAACTAGACTTTCATGTAAAGCATAGCGACGCTGTATTTAATTCGTTCGTCAGGTATAATGTCTTGAGCTGCTTTTCGTAGAGTGAATGATTAATAAACTCCACGAAAGGTAATGGAAAACAGAATCTAAAATTTATTTAATATTTAGTTACAACTGTCACTGTTCAAGAATCTAAACGTGGACAGGAACTGATCTAATCAATTTGTAAATTAATAATTTATTTTTTCGGTGACTATTGGAATTTTTCCCGCTTTTCTAGCTACATAATTACATGATTTCAAGATGGCGGGGGCACCTCGGTAATAATAAATGATTACTGCACTGCAGCGGGTTAGAATGGTAAGACGAGTACACACAAGATGGTGTCCTCCATCCGATGAAAACAAGATGGTGGCAATGACCACTAGCAGGCGGTAGGTACTCCTGGTAGAATGTACTAAACATAAACTGTCGGATCCATGATGGTCGTCAAGGTCAAAGTTCAAGGTCAAGGTCGAATGTAAAGGTCGAATGTCAAGGTCAAGGTCAAATTTCAAGGTCAAGGTCAAAGTTCAAGGTCAAAGTTCAAGGTCAAGGTTAAGGTCAAAGTACAAGGTCAATGACAAAGATCAATGCCTACAGTCGAGGTTAAAGGTATGGTGAACATAAAATTATACTACATGGTATCGGCACACTCTAGCAGATGAAAACAAGATGACGGTCTCCAGCGGACTAAGACAAGATGGCGGACATGATGTCATACCAGCTGACGATGTATACCTTGGTACTGGTGGTGGTAGATCAGTCTAGGTAGCTTCCGTGTAGGAAGGATCGGTTGTATGCTCTTAACGGTTTCGAACCAAGGACGGGAATCGATATAATCAATCAGAATTCTAATAAGTTAATTTTTTGACGAATATTGGGATTTTTCCCGATTTTCTAACATAAAAATTATGTATTTCCAAGATGACGACTAAATTTCAAAATGTCGACCATAACGGTAATTGCAACATTAATAGGATCCAATATGACGGCCGCAACATAAAGTGTAACGATGACATAGTACTCAACCAAGATGGCGGGTGTAACGAAATATGCAAAATTTATATAATCCAAGATGGCGGCCGTAACGATAACTGCAACAGTGGTTTTTAAATTTTTATTATTTATTCGATTAAATAATTTTTTTTAATGATTTTTAAAATTTTACCCGATTTTCTAACATAAAAATTGCTGATTTTAATGATTGCAGGCGTAACGATAATTGCAACAGTTACGACTTATTACAAGATGGCGGATCTGTCTCGAACATGTAGTGCTATTATTACTTAAAATTAAATAAAAAAAATCAAGTCTCGATATGCATGTTATTTTTTTATATACCTTATTTTATTCTCAGTCTGGTAAATGTCTCGATAGCCGAGCGGTTAAAGGCGTATGTTTTCCAACCTAGAGATCAGAGCTGCGCTGGTTCGAATCACAGCGCTTCCAATGTATTTTGCATAAAAAAATAAATTTGATATGTCGATAAGGACCATACTAGCTCTGGTAGGTAATGGAACATTTACCTTATGTGTTGAGACAGAGCGACGCTGGCGCTATCTAGGAACAAACAACATAAACAAAGTCGACGGTATCCAAGATGTCGGCCTCCAGTGGAACAGAAAAAAAAATCAAGTGCGCCGCTGGCGCTATCTAGGAACAAACAACAGAAACAAAGTCAACGGTATCCAAGATGGCGGCCTCCAGTGGAACAGAAAAAAATTCAAGAGTGACGCTGGGGCTATCTAGGAACAAACGACAGAAACAAAGTCAACGGTATCCAAGATGGCGGTCTCCAGTGGAACAGAAAAAAATTCAAGAGTGACGCTGGGGCTATCTAGGAACAAACGACAGAAACAGAGTCGACGGTATCCAAGATGGCGGCCTCCAGTGGAACATAATAAATCAATATGGCGACAGAGACGAAAATTTCTTCATAATGAGTGGGGCGCTCGATTTAAAGATGGCGGATTTTAAAGATGTCGACCGTGACCTACTTGTCCCGTTACGCCGTGTCCCGTTACGGCGTGTCCCGTTACGGCGTGTCCCGTTACACTGCATCCAAGATGGCGGATCCAAAATGGCGGATCCAAGATGGCGGATCCAAAATGGCCGCCGGGGTCAAGGTCATCCAAGATGGCCGCCGTGACGTCACAATCCAAGATGGCGGACAGACAATCACAATCCACACCATCCACATCCTGAATCCTGCCGTCGGACGCCCATTCATATACTACTCATGTATGTTACAAAAAGCTGTTTTACATACTTGATGTTTTCCTGAACTCGTTAATATCTCGTATACATATGTACATCCTCTTGATGGTTTTGAAGAAGCTTCCTTTGAAATGGGATGTCTACGTCGCATCACTTTTAACGTGGAAATAATAAATCTATGGCTATACGGGAATCAAGCAAATTGGTGCTTTGTGGTGTTTGAGCGGGGTATTTGAGAAACAACATTAGTCCTGGACTTGTGTTGTTTCTCAAATACATAGCAACTATAGAATGCTATATCTATGCAATGATTGCGTGGACTTACGTGGTTATTTGCTAGCATGTACAACTACCCTCCAACAAACTGTTATTGTTGCTAACTTATTTTCGCCAAAATGTGGACTTATGTTGTTTCTCAAATTCCCGATTCATTTGATTTTTGAGGCGTTAGTCAATTTGATAGTATTATGTGTACAAAATAAATGGTATTTTTAGTGTGGCACACACTTAAAGTTTTTTTTTTTTGTTTCTAAATAAATTCTAACTTATGTATTTTAAAGTATGCTGGATATTAATTGTATTTTTGCCATAGTTAACATAGGTATTTTGTGTTTATTTAATGAATATCTGTGTTGCAACAAGTAGGTTGAATAGTTGAATGGTTAAATGGTTAAATGGTAAGGTCTGATAATAAGGTTTGTAAATATGTTTGTTTCAAGGCAAATGTTGTACTTTCTATACAGCTATGATTTTGAAAAGTGAGTTAATTGAATAAATTGCATTTTTCGGCAGAAAAAAGTATTATATCGAGTTGCTAATTTATTCCCTTCCAAACCCATTTGTATCTGTATTATGTTAAGAATTACTCTGCATTTTCATTTCGAAAGTAATCTAGAATACCCACTGACAGCACTCAGATAAGGAATATTTGGTTAATGTTTTTCACAAAAATCGCGTAATTGCCGTAGTTTTTTGAATCACCTGGTATTTGACCCTCTCAGAAGCGAGTGTGTGGGAGGTTGGTCAACCTTAAACTTGTTGGTAGAGGTCAAGGTGGTGATACAATTGAGTGGGGCAGCAAAAGTAAATGGGTGGAGTGACCAAAATGTATTTCCTATTTGCCAATGGGCTCAGCATTACGTTCGTACAATATCGTAAGTCTAGGAACATTAGTGAAGTAAGCCACTGGCCTGAGATCGGCATTTTTTTAGCAGGTCAGGTAGAAGACTTGGAATTAAGACTTCAGTCACGAGTACAGGATGTTGGGGAACGCTTTGAGTATTTTATTTTGATGTACATTTTTTTAACTATACTATGTCAATTCACAGCATGCTCCAAATCGAAATTCTACGATTTAATTTAAATGTTGACACAGTGGCGTAGCGTGGGTGGGGCGTAGGGGGCGGCCCGCCCCGGGCGGCAGCCCGCGGGGGCGCGTCGCCGGTGAAGCGGGTTGAGATCTGATCTATGATTCATTCATTACATGTGTCAGACACACTATAATGTTCCATTTTTATCTAACATTTTGCGCACCAACTATTTTTTAATATTTATTTAAAAGAAAAACTGCGAAATCACTGACAGAGCTCTTTATAACGTTTGTTTGTTTACATAGGAACGGCAACATCGCATCACGCCGCGCCGCCCGGCGCGCGCGAGCCGAGTTGAGCGGCACTCCTTATTATGTTCATTACTCATACAAAATCTTTTGTTTCACGCGTCGGCCCGTGTCGATGCCTCTCTTTCGCACTCATTGAATTTAGTACTACGCATTGTACTGTAAAGTTTGACCTTAACCCAGGGCAAACCAACAACTTCCGCAAACCGGGACACAGTAAAACTCCTATATTGCCCCGTACCGCGAGCGCAGGTAAACCCAAAAAAATATTAAAACCCAAACTAATAGCACGCTTAAAAAATACTAATAAGGTTGCGAACAGTGAGAGGAGGCAGCAAGTTAAAAAGACGCAATATTTATATGACAACATTTAATATATATATAAAAATCGTTTCATCACAAATCGGCGCATCCATCATAAAATACATACCTTATTACTACTTATAAAAATAGCTATATAATAATAAAAAGGCATTAAAAATATATAAGAACATATTAATACAAATACAAATACAAATATAGATACGCACCGGGCGTATCACCACTGTAAATACCAATTAACATAGGTGAAATCTAGCAAAAAATTGACACACCTTAACATGCAAATAAATATACCAAAAATTTAGCAAATTACAAATTATGGGTTTACAAGCCCTTCTCAGTTAAGTCATTTTCTAACGGTCGACGCCTTTTTTCTTCTAGGTCTGGCAGGGATTGGGTGAAACACGCTGAACGTAAAATCCCAGTTTCAGTTTTATTAGTCCGTTAATTTAAATCCCAAAAATCCACAAATTATAGTTTCGCACCAGGGGTCAAAGGGGTCAACGGGGCAGTGGCACGGCTGGCACTTACTTGCTTTTTGACGTCGTGATGTCTGGTCACCAAATACACTCGTTTGCTCACGAGTGTTTTTAATGGCAAACCCATGCCATTATACGTTACCGTAGCTGCAGGTAATTGTACGGATATGACGAATTCTTCGCCATACCGTCTTGGAGTTTATTTCGGCGCACATAATTCATCCTTGGAAAATCCTCGCGATATTCACACACGCCTCACCAACCACTCGCGTTCATCGTACCAAAGCGTTCTAAATTATATAAATAAACCCCGTTCATATTCAAAAAGGAACACACGTATACAGTTACTTCGATGTGGAACCATCACCATGGCCAACCCGCGTTTTACTTCACGTGCGCGCCCGCCTGGGCCTACCAGGCGACTCCGCTCGCCCGTCTCACCTGACGTCACACAATCAGCTGTTCTGCTCGCGCGCCGTCTAGCGCAGCGATTACCAACATATTCGGTAGTGTCCTCGAACTTTCCAGACCAATTTAATAACTTAAAATCTTAAACTTTAAAATAATAAGACTAAACAAGAATTACAAATTTCTTTTTTAAAACAACATATAACAAACTTAAATCCAAAATTTCTCGTATTACCAGGGCATCCGAAAGATTAATAAAATACGTTAACCATTTCTGCCAACATAAACATTATCAAAGGTAGCAGCTGTAGCACACATGCTACAGTACTGATCTTTGTTTGTTTTAGTGCATCGTGAAGTACCGTTACGCAATCACGCTTTACTCGTATGTTTGTTTCGCGAGGGTTTCGGATACGGAACGAAAGTCATTTTGATTGTGTTTCGATCTTTTAAATACTGTTGAATCTTCTAAAACTAAACATTTAGAACTTTACCCAATCTTTGAACTAGTTTTTGAAAATGAAAAGAGTCAAAGAAAGCGGTGCGGAATTCCGCAAAAAAAAAAAAAAAAAAAAAAAAAAAAGGCTAAGAAAGAAGCAGATGCGAAGAAGTCTCAAGGTGCATTACTGAAATATTTTAGTTCCAGTTCTGGTTCGAAAGCCACGTTAACGTCTTCGGTGGCATCCTGCAGCAGCGGAAGTGATTCCAGTGTAAGTAGGTATATGATTCCTCCATCTAGAATCATGCATGGCCTAGAATTACCCCAGTTATTTATTATTATTATTTATTTATTGTTTACAAAAGTTACAAAAATTTCTTACATTAGTCTCGCAAAACCTATTCACCTAGGTTTGTCTGCGAGTACGGAGTCACACTCGTTCATTAAATCTTATTTTATAATTCACTTAAAATTGCTCTAATAGCTGTTTGAACATTGATTATTGTTTAAAAAGTATGGAGTATATTAACATAAATTACATTGAGTTAAGGTACATCTTTTTAAGTTTACGACTGAATTTTGTCCTGCTACTTGAATTTAAAACATCAATAGGAGATGTTTTATAAATCTAGTAGTAGTCTAGGAATATATATATATATATATATTTTGTTTTTGGATAACTTGATTATTTATGGTACCTGTCATACAAAGAAAACATAATTTTTCATTTAGCTCAAAAATGGCACCAACGATTTTTCTCAAATTTCTCGTCATTTTATATTTTAATAACATCTATAACATGGCTTACTCAGTCAGTTTTTACCGGGAAACTCTAAAAAAGGTTGCTGCCATACAAAATCAATTTTGTTTGTAAATTTTCCTATAAGCCCGGCAAACCGCGTCGTCACCAAAACCACTTTTGTTTTGTGATAGATAAAATACTTATTTGAAATTCGAACGTGTCCTCCGGCCAATATTCATGGGAATACATAACTTATTTTACAGGTACAAGAAGAAGACGTACCTGCCGTCGCAGTTGGAAGTAGTTCTGGTCCCACCACAGAGCAGGGTCAAGACCAAGTCGACTCATCAAAAGTACCTCAAGCATCTAGTCATAAGCCTGCAGAAAAAGTGAATGTTGCCAAAGAAGACATAATTGAAATCGTGCCTTCTGCTCCTGCCGAAATCAAAGATGTGAATCTCGACGATGTAGGTTGCTGGCCTTCTCCTATGACCGACGAAGTAAGAACGCTTCTAGTACGTCGCGGATCTGACTCAGTACAGCACATCGATTCCAAATTTGCCGATGTTGTTAGTAGTATGTAAATGACGGTCCGAGATCAGGCTTCAGGCTGTGGTGCCGGTGCCGGTGTCCGCCATCTTGGATTGTGACGTCACGGCGGCCATCTTGGATGGTTGTGACCTTGACCTTTGACCTTGACCTTGAATTTGATCCTCAAAAATCGCCAAAATCCGCCAAAATTGGGCAAAATTTGCCCAAAATTCCTCAAAAATCGCCAAAATTTCCATTTCTGTGGAAAAAAGTTCCGCCAAAAAATCTCAAAAAATTCCACAAATTAAAAATTTCTCATTTCGAGGGAAAAATTTCCCGTTTCGAGGGAAAAATTCCCGTTTTTAGTCCTTAAAAATCCCAGCGGCTGAAAATTCCTAAAACTGGCTTAAGCATCCTTAACTCAAGCCTCAGTTAAGCCATTTCTAGGAATAAGGATACCATGACCGCCATCTTGAATTATGACGTCATCGTTGCAATTTCCGTTACGGCCGCCATCTTTAAATTTATTATCCGATTTTAATGAAAAAAAATTTAAAATTCATAAAACAAATTAAATAATAAAATTTTTAATAAAATATTTAAAAAACAAACATTTACGACACGGAGCTCGGAGTCCTCGGTTCGAACCCGACAAGTGCAAAAAAAATAAAAATGGCGACCGATCCTTCCCCCGAGGTGGCTGCAGGCATACTGACTCCCACCACTTTTTATCATCATCTAGTATGACGTCATGGCCGCCATCTTGTCTTCGATGCTGGAAGCCATCATCATTGTATCGTTGGCTAGAGTGCGCCGATGACATGTTAGTTTAATTCGTATCCGCAAGAGTGCAGTAATCATTTATTACTGTGACATCCGCCATCTTGTCATTTGGCCGCCATCTTGAAAATCCGTAATTATTTAGCTAGAAATTCGGGAAAAGTTCCAAAATTCATTAAATAAATCACTCATTAATTTACATATTGATTCGATCGATTCCCGTCCTCGGTTCGATACCCGATCGTTGCAATAATGTTTAATCTTATGTAAAAAAAATAATTTAAATAAACCATGTTCAACATTCTTAAAGAGTCTTTAAATCCTCTACTACCAACATCCTATCAGACATCAAGACCACCATATTGGAAATGTGTAATTTTAATGCTAGAGATCCGGGAAAAAGTTCAGAAATCATTAAATAAATTTCCGATCAATATACTGATTAATTAGATCGACTAAGATCCTTGGTACGATCTAGGATGATGCAAAAAAAATTAAATATATCATCAATTTAACATAATAGTAACAGGTTCGAGGAATTAAACACCGCAAGTTCTTTTACAAACATAATATTTATTACATAATTTCTATTCTACTACAGGATCACTTACGAAAGCCAACAATCTTATAATCATTTAGTTCCGCAGCGGTGTGAAATGACTAATTCTTAGCTCCAATCGGTTTATACTAGACAGAGTCCAGCCAGAACCTTTACAGACATAGTCCACCTCTTCTTGACAGAGTTTCTGGATACCGTTTTTAACAGTTTGCTTCACATCGTTAGAACTGTAAATTACTGCAGCAGATGTCTTGAATGCACACTTCTTCACTTCGTCATCGAACGGATATGGCTTTCCATATATACAGTCCAACCACAAGTTATATTTCAAAGGTCCGTTTGTTGCTACATCATCAGTAAGCTGATTGATTATCTTCTGTCTGATATCGTCAAGAAAATTACAAATGTCCTTCGACTCACCGAACGTATTTAGATAATAGTAGTCTTTCAACGTTCCACGAAATGCAGACTGCGCCAAGTAGAAGCCATTATCGTTCACTTGTAATGCTACGAACACAGTCCTAGGTTTAGTTCCATGTTCAGACGTCATAACAATCGGTTGCTGGGCATCTGTTTTTTTGGTTGTACGCTTTCGTGTCTCCAATCTAAAGCGAGGAGTCGAAATGTCGGCAGGTAGTTCAGCAGTAGGAGCACAGACTCCACCTTTACATTTTTTCGCATGATGTCGCAAACTGTCAATTCGAGTAAACCATTTAAGGCACTCATCACATCGAAACTTCATGCGAGAAGGATTCTTCGCGCATTTGCTCCGCTCATGTCTTCGTGCATCATGGTAAAATGCGAACGACGTATCACAGTAGCTGCAAGGATACCGTGGTGATGAAGACGATCCTTTCAGACCCGATCCAGATACAGGCGTTGCAACAGTAGTACCATTTCCAGGCATTCTCTTATGCACATCGATGCATCGTTGTTGCGCCGAAACCTTTACTTTCTGCCGCACAGCAGGACCTTTGCATGCCTTCATGTGCGTTTTCATATTATCTTTTCTGGCAAACTGCTTATGACATTTCTCACAAACAAACATTTTACGATATAGGTTCTTGGCACATTCGCTCCTCTCGTGTCGCCGAGCATTGCTGTTGTTTGAGAAAATCTTGTCACAGTAACAGCACCGATGTTCGCTAGTTGTCAAATCAGCATCCATTGAAGTCTCCATCGAGGTCGTATCGTCGATCGTCGTGGTTTCCTGCACATCCAGCTCAGTAGTCATTAAGCTATCTTCTGCTGGTGGTATCACATCTGTTGAAATCTCCTCCAATGTTGACATCGTCGTCGTTGCCAACGGGATCTGCTCCACCATTGTCGTCGCTGTCGTCAAGGTTCCCGTAGACGATGATACAACGTCCATCGAGTTCGGCGTTAAAGTCGGTAAATATGCCATCGAGTTCTCAAGAACAGGTAATTACGCGACTTATTCACCAGATGAAATAATCTAGGTGATCCTTACACCGTCGACGACAGTAACAAACTGAGCGACCTGCTGTCTAGGACTCGCTTATATACATGCACCGGATGGAATAATACGCAAGTCAAATCAAGAACCACTTACTATAATACCAGTGTCAAAACAACATTAAAAATAGAAGGACCATCAACGAAAAGGCAGCACATTTGGAAGCACCGACAACGAAAAGGCAGCACATTTGGAAGCACCGACAACGAAAAGGCAGCACCGACAACGAAAAGGCAGCACATTTGGAAGCACCGACAACGAAAAGGCAGCACCAACAACGAAAAGGCAGCACATTTGGAAGCACCGACAACGAAAAGGCAGCACATTTGGAAGCACCGACAACGAAAAGGCAGCACCGACAACGAAAAGGCAGCACATTTGGAAGCACCGACAACGAAAAGGCAGCAGCGACAACGAAAAGGCAGCACATTTGGAAGCACCGACAACGAAAAGGCAGCACCGACAACGAAAAGGCAGCACATTTGGAAGCACCGACAACGAAAAGGCAGCACCGACAACGAAAAGGCAGCACATTTGGAAGCACCGACAAAGAAAAGGCAGCACCGCCAACGAAAAGGAAGCACATTTGGAAGCACCGACAAAGAAAAGGCAGCACCGCCAACGAAAAGGAAGCACATTTGGAAGCACCGACAACGAAAAGGCAGCACCGCCAAAAGAAAAGACAGCACATTTGGAAGCACCGACAACGAAAAGGAAGCACCATCAACGAAAAGGCCGCACCGCCAACGAAAAGGAAGCACATTTGGAAGCACCGGCAAAGAAAAGGCAGCACCGCCCACGAAAAGGAAGCACATTTGGAAGCACCGACAAAGAAAAGGCAGCACCGCCAACGAAAAGGAAGCACATTTGGAAGCACCGACAACGAAAAGGCAGCACCATCGACGAAAAGGAAGCACATTAATTTGTCATTGACTGCAATATTCATTGGTTCCAATATTCATTGGCTCCAATATTCATTGGCTCCAATATTCAATGGCTCCAATATTCATTGACTCCAATATTCATTGGCTCCATCAGTCATTGACACCTACAGTCTTTTGGTTCCAAAAGTCTTTTGGCCCCAAATATATTAGGCTAGAATTCTTCGAGTCTAAGAGACTATGAGACCACATGGCTACGAGTCTAAAATGATCTAGCTGGTTACGAGTTATACATGGCTTGCGAGGCTACAGAGCTACGAAGTTTCTAGTACACAGGTTTACATGACTGCGAGGATACAGAACTACAAGTCTGCAAGAGTACTTGACTACGAAGGTACTCGTCTACATGACTCCAGTTACCGCATCTGTCTTCGACAGAATTTTCTCTTTTGCTACAACTGCTCCATCACCATTATGTTATAAGATTACAAGGCCTCTTGCTTACGTAGCTTCAAGTCTACGAGCCTCCAATGCATCATGACTACGAGACTACGAGCCATGAGGTTACGAGTCTATGCGATTGCGAGTCTTCTAGGTTACGTGATCGCGAGGCTATAGGACTACGAAGCTTCCAGAACGCATGGTTACGAGACTGCGAGGCTACAATTCTACGAGGTCCCAAGACATCCTGGCTACGCGACTACGAGCCATGAGGTTACTAGACTACGTGACTACGAATCTTCAAGTTTACGAGACTGCGAGGCTACAGAGCTACGAAGCCTCTAGAAAACGAGTTTACGTGACTGCGTGGATACAGGAATACAAGTTTGCATGAGTTCTTGACTACGAAGCTACTCGTCTACAAGGCTCCAATTGACACATCTGTCTTCGATGGAATTTTCTCTTTTGCTACATCTACGCCATCAGCATTATGTTATAAGATTACAAAGCTACTTGCTTACGTAGCTTCAAGTCTACGAGGCTCCAATACATCATGACTAAGAGACTACGAGCCATGAGGTTACGAGACTATGCGATTGCAAGTCTTCAAGGTTACGTCATCGCGAGGCTATAGGACTACGAAGCTTCCAGAACGCATGGTTACGAGAATGCATGACTAATTGGCCGCATGGCTACGAAACTTTATGTCTCTAACTGACTACAATAGCACTATTCAGTGGTGAGAGTTAATTTATTTCATGCAAAGGTACTTGCTGCAAGCAGTTCCGCTTTTCAACATCAGATGACGTCACGTTTTGCTTGCAGGTAAAATAATATTTATTTATTTTATGCGGGATGCGGGTTGTTCACTATCGATCGCATAAGAAGAATGGCATCGATAGTCTTCAAGGAGAAGGAAGTTCGTCCTTCCTGCTAGTGCTTCTCAGATTTCTCACGGTCCGCCATATTGGATTGCGACGTCACGGCTGCCATCTTAGATGGGTGTGACTTTGACCTTTGACCGAAACAGCAGGAATGATCGCAAGCACTCGGATTAATCATCAAAATATTGATAAGAATAATCAGGAGCACACGGAGAAAACCATCATAATATTGGCAAGAATAATCAGGAGCACACAGAGAAAAACGACACACGTTTTCTTTGATATCATAAAATTACAGAAAAAAATATTTAAAAATAAAAATAAATTAATAAAAAATTTAAAATAAAAACAAAAAATACATAAACAGATTCTGCTAGCTTGTAAACTTATCATTGTTGAGCAAAGATAGAGTTCTAGTACAAGCCAGAATTTTATGTATTTTTTGTTTTTATTTTAAATTTTTTATTAATTTATTTTTATTTTTTAATATTTTTTTCTGTAATTTTATGATATCAAAGAAAACGTGTGTCGTTTTTCTCTGTGTGCTCCTGATTATTCTTGCCAATATTATGATGGTTTTCTCCGTGTGCTCCTGATTATTCTTATCAATATTTTGATGATTAATCCGAGTGCTTGCGATCATTCCTGCGGTTTCGGTCAAAGGTCAAAGTCACACCCATCTAAGATGGCAGCCGTGACGTCGCAATCCAATATGGCGGACCGTGAGAAATCTGAGAAGCACTAGCAGGAAGGACGAACTTCCTTCTCCTTGAAGACTATCGATGCCATTCTTCTTATGCGATCGATAGTGAACAACCCGCATCCCGCATAAAATAAATAAATATTATTTTACCTGCAAGCAAAACGTGACGTCATCTGATGTTGAAAAGCGGAACTGCTTGCAGCAAGTACCTTTGCATGAAATAAATTAACTCTCACCACTGAATAGTGCTATTGTAGTCAGTTAGAGACATAAAGTTTCGTAGCCATGCGGCCAATTAGTCATGCATTCTCGTAACCATGCGTTCTGGAAGCTTCGTAGTCCTATAGCCTCGCGATGACGTAACCTTGAAGACTTGCAATCGCATAGACTCGTAACCTCATGGCTCGTAGTCTCTTAGTCATGATGTATTGGAGCCTCGTAGACTTGAAGCTACGTAAGCAAGTAGCTTTGTAATCTTATAACATAATGCTGATGGCGTAGATGTAGCAAAAGAGAAAATTCCATCGAAGACAGATGTGTCAATTGGAGCCTTGTAGACGAGTAGCTTCGTAGTCAAGAACTCATGCAAACTTGTATTCCTGTATCCACGCAGTCACGTAAACTCGTTTTCTAGAGGCTTCGTAGCTCTGTAGCCTCGCAGTCTCGTAAACTTGAAGATTCGTAGTCACGTAGTCTCGTAATCTCATGGCTCGTAGTCGCGTAGCCAGGATGTCTTGGGACCTCGTAGAATTGTAGCCTCGCAGTCTCGTAACCATGCATTCTGGAAGCTTCGTAGTCCTATAGCCTCGCGATCACGTAACCTAGAAGACTCGCAATCGCATAGACTCGTAACCTCATGGCTCGTAGTCTCGTAGTCATGATGCATTGGAGGCTCGTAGACTTGAAGCTACGTAAGCAAGAGGCCTTGTAATCTTATAACATAATGGTGATGGAGCAGTTGTAGCAAAAGAGAAAATTCTGTCGAAGACAGATGCGGTAACTGGAGTCATGTAGACGAGTACCTTCGTAGTCAAGTACTCTTGCAGACTTGTAGTCCTGTATCCTCGCAGTCATGTAAACCTGTGTACTAGAAACTTCGTAGCTCTGTAGCCTCGCAAGCCATGTATAACTCGTAACCAGCTAGATCATTTTAGACTCGTAGCCATGTGGTCTCATAGTCTCTTAGACTCGAAGAATTCTAGCCTAATATATTTGGGGCCAAAAGACTTTTGGAACCAAAAGACTGTAGGTGTCAATGACTGATGGAGCCAATGAATATTGGAGTCAATGAATATTGGAGCCATTGAATATTGGAGCCAATGAATATTGGAGCCAATGAATATTGGAACCAATGAATATTGCAGTCAATGACAAATTAATGTGCTTCCTTTTCGTCGATGGTGCTGCCTTTTCGTTGTCGGTGCTTCCAAATGTGCTTCCTTTTCGTTGGCGGTGCTGCCTTTTCTTTGTCGGTGCTTCCAAATGTGCTTCCTTTTCGTGGGCGGTGCTGCCTTTTCTTTGCCGGTGCTTCCAAATGTGCTTCCTTTTCGTTGGCGGTGCGGCCTTTTCGTTGATGGTGCTTCCTTTTCGTTGTCGGTGCTTCCAAATGTGCTGTCTTTTCTTTTGGCGGTGCTGCCTTTTCGTTGTCGGTGCTTCCAAATGTGCTTCCTTTTCGTTGGCGGTGCTGCCTTTTCTTTGTCGGTGCTTCCAAATGTGCTTCCTTTTCGTTGGCGGTGCTGCCTTTTCTTTGTCGGTGCTTCCAAATGTGCTGCCTTTTCGTTGTCGGTGCTGCCTTTTCGTTGTCGGTGCTTCCAAATGTGCTGCCGTTTCGTTGTCGGTGCTGCCTTTTCGTTGTCGGTGCTTCCAAATGTGCTGCCTTTTCGTTGTCGCTGCTGCCTTTTCGTTGTCGGTGCTTCCAAATGTGCTGCCTTTTCGTTGTCGGTGCTGCCTTTTCGTTGTCGGTGCTTCCAAATGTGCTGCCTTTTCGTTGTCGCTGCTGCCTTTTCGTTGTCGGTGCTTCCAAATGTGCTGCCTTTTCGTTGTCGGTGCTGCCTTTTCGTTGTCGGTGTTTCCAAATGTGCTGCCTTTTCGTTGTCGGTGCTGCCTTTTCGTTGTCGGTGCTGCCTTTTCGTTGTCGGTGCTTCCAAATGTGCTGCCTTTTCGTTGTCGGTGCTGCCTTTTCGTTGTCGGTGCTGCCTTTTCGTTGTCGGTGCTTCCAAATGTGCTGCCTTTTCGTTGTCGGTGCTGCCTTTTCGTTGTCGGTGCTTCCAAATGTGCTGCCTTTTCGTTGATGGTCCTTCTATTTTTAATGTTGTTTTGACTCTGGTATTATAGTAAGTGGTTCTTGATTTGACTTGCGTATTATTCCATCCGGTGCATGTATATAAGCGAGTCCTAGACAGCAGGTCGCTCAGTTTGTTACTGTCGTCGACGGTGTAAGGATCACCTAGATTATTTCATCTGGTGAATAAGTCGCGTAATTACCTGTTCTTGAGAACTCGATGGCATATTTACCGACTTTAACGCCGAACTCGATGGACGTTGTATCATCGTCTACGGGAACCTTGACGACAGCGACGACAATGGTGGAGCAGATCCTGTTGGCAACGACGACGATGTCAACATTGGAGGAGATTTCAACAGATGTGATACCACCAGCAGAAGATAGCTTAATGACTACTGAGCTGGATGTGCAGGAAACCACGACGATCGACGATACGACCTCGATGGAGACTTCAATGGATGCTGATTTGACAACTAGCGAACATCGGTGCTGTTACTGTGACAAGATTTTCTCAAACAACAGCAATGCTCGGCGACACGAGAGGAGCGAATGTGCCAAGAACCTATATCGTAAAATGTTTGTTTGTGAGAAATGTCATAAGCAGTTTGCCAGAAAAGATAATATGAAAACGCACATGAAGGCATGCAAAGGTCCTGCTGTGCGGCAGAAAGTAAAGGTTTCGGCGCAACAACGATGCATCGATGTGCATAAGAGAATGCCTGGAAATGGTACTACTGTTGCAACGCCTGTATCTGGATCGGGTCTGAAAGGATCGTCTTCATCACCACGGTATCCTTGCAGCTACTGTGATACGTCGTTCGCATTTTACCATGATGCACGAAGACATGAGTGGAGCAAATGCGCGAAGAATCCTTCTCGCATGAAGTTTCGATGTGATGAGTGCCTTAAATGGTTTACTCGAATTGACAGTTTGCGACATCATGCGAAAAAATGTAAAGGTGGAGTCTGTGCTCCTACTGCTGAACTACCTGCCGACATTTCGACTCCTCGCTTTAGATTGGAGACACGAAAGCGTACAACCAAAAAAACAGATGCCCAGCAACCGATTGTTATGACGTCTGAACATGGAACTAAACCTAGGACTGTGTTCGTAGCATTACAAGTGAACGATAATGGCTTCTACTTGGCGCAGTCTGCATTTCGTGGAACGTTGAAAGACTACTATTATCTAAATACGTTCGCTGAGTCGAAAGACATTTGTAATTTTCTTGACGATATCAGACAGAAGATAATCAATCAGCTTACTGATGATGTAGCAACAAACGGACCTTTGAAATATAACTTGTGGTTGGACTGTATATATGGAAAGCCATATCCGTTCGATGACGAAGTGAAGAAGTGTGCATTCAAGACATCTGCTGCAGTAATTTACAGTTCTAACGATGTGAAGCAAACTGTTAAAAACGGTATCCAGAAACTCTGTCAAGAAGAGGTGGACTATGTCTGTAAAGGTTCTGGCTGGACTCTGTCTAGTATAAACCGATTGGAGCTAAGAATTAGTCATTTCACACCGCTGCGGAACTAAATGATTATAAGATTGTTGGCTTTCGTAAGTGATCCTGTAGTAGAATAGAAATTATGTAATAAATATTATGTTTGTAAAAGAACTTGCGGTGTTTAATTCCTCGAACCTGTTACTATTATGTTAAATTGATGATATATTTAATTTTTTTTGCATCATCCTAGATCGTACCAAGGATCTTAGTCGATCTAATTAATCAGTATATTGATCGGAAATTTATTTAATGATTTCTGAACTTTTTCCCGGATCTCTAGCATTAAAATTACACATTTCCAATATGGTGGTCTTGATGTCTGATAGGATGTTGGTAGTAGAGGATTTAAAGACTCTTTAAGAATGTTGAACATGGTTTATTTAAATTATTTTTTTTACATAAGATTAAACATTATTGCAACGATCGGGTATCGAACCGAGGACGGGAATCGATCGAATCAATATGTAAATTAATGAGTGATTTATTTAATGAATTTTGGAACTTTTCCCGAATTTCTAGCTAAATAATTACGGATTTTCAAGATGGCGGCCAAATGACAAGATGGCGGATGTCACAGTAATAAATGATTACTGCACTCTTGCGGATACGAATTAAACTAACATGTCATCGGCGCACTCTAGCCGACGATACAATGATGATGGCTTCCAGCATCGAAGACAAGATGGCGGCCATGACGTCATACTAGATGATGATAAAAAGTGGTGGGAGTCAGTATGCCTGCAGCCACCTCGGGGGAAGGATCGGTCGCCATTTTTATTTTTTTTGCACTTGTCGGGTTCGAACCGAGGACTCCGAGCTCCGTGTCGTAAATGTTTGTTTTTTAAATATTTTATTAAAAATTTTATTATTTAATTTGTTTTATGAATTTTAAATTTTTTTTCATTAAAATCGGATAATAAATTTAAAGATGGCGGCCGTAACGGAAATTGCAACGATGACGTCATAATTCAAGATGGCGGTCATGGTATCCTTATTCCTAGAAATGGCTTAACTGAGGCTTGAGTTAAGGATGCTTAAGCCAGTTTTAGGAATTTTCAGCCGCTGGGATTTTTAAGGACTAAAAACGGGAATTTTTCCCTCGAAACGGGAAATTTTTCCCTCGAAATGAGAAATTTTTAATTTGTGGAATTTTTTGAGATTTTTTGGCGGAACTTTTTTCCACAGAAATGGAAATTTTGGCGATTTTTGAGGAATTTTGGGCAAATTTTGCCCAATTTTGGCGGATTTTGGCGATTTTTGAGGATCAAATTCAAGGTCAAGGTCAAAGGTCAAGGTCACAACCATCCAAGATGGCCGCCGTGACGTCACAATCCAAGATGGCGGACACCGGCACCGGCACCACAGCCTGAAGCCTGATCTCGGACCGTCATTTACATAGAGTAAGATGGGGCAAAAATCCGCGTGGGGCAAAGGTCCTATCTTGGAATATTTCGTATAAATGAAAACTGTAGGCAACATCGACACAGTCAAGAAAAGTGTCGCCATTGTGGTCGTTTATTGCCATGTGTGTCGTGCCAGTGTATAACACCTAGCGAACATAATGAAGTAAGAACTAATTTACTATAATCTGATGTAATTTTGCAGCAATACAAAACAATGTATGTCGCCGGGAATAACGATCGGGAAGGATTTTTGAAACCACAGTAAGAAAGTGTGCTTCTTTATGGTTACTGTGAATTAGTATTTGTAGAGATTGTCAAACACAGGTAGCAGCAGGAGTCGCGCACAGGCCAGACTGCGCTCGGGGGCAAACATCCGCAACTAATGACGGGGTAAAGATCCGCACTACGTGTTTCATGCGGATCTTTGCCCTTCACCCGTGTATGCCTAACATAGGCCTACATAAATTAAATAGTTTAAAATAATGTTTTAATTTGAAGTCTCAGCCTCTCTAATGCTCAATATTTTGCTGTGGGTTTAGGCTCTTGGAGGAAAATGTTTTGGCAATGTAAATGGTCATTGCATTCCTTTCTTTTTCATTGCAATATCCACATATTTAACTTTACTAACTATTGTAATGCGTTCTGACTCGGGTTATTTAAATTGTAGCCTTTTTATGCAATGGCTTCGTCACTTTCAGGAAAAGGTGCGATCTGACATTGATCATTCTGTATTGCTTCTGCTGGATATTCATTAGTCACATTTGTCGCTAGAAGCAATTAACTTCTGCCGTGACCATAGCATACATTTGCTGACACTTCCACCCCACAGTAGCCACAAAATGCAACCACTTGACACAAGCTTTTTCGGACCACTGAAAGCTTTCTATGCTGATGAATGCAACAAATGGTTAGTGACACATCATGGAAGAAACATAACTCCCTACCAGTTTTGTGAATTGTTCGTTAAAGCTTATGAAATGTGTGCAACATTAGAGAAAGCAGAAAATGCTTTTAGACCATGTGGGATCTGGCCTATCAATTCTGATGTATTCACGGACGAAGACTTTCTTCCTTCTAGTGTCACTGATTTCGCACAAAATAGTGAACGTTGTAGTGAATAACGTGGAGATAACAGAGCAGAATCTTCTCAAGTGGACAAAGAAGTTGACTCAGAACAGTCAACGTGTCAAAAAACTCAAGATATTCGTAGGTCAGTTCCTAATGTGGACTCTGCTAATCCTGTGACTCCTCCCTACACATGTGAACCATCAATTGTCTTAGACATAAATATAGCCACGGAATTTTCGCGCATTCATTTAGTCGCAAGCTAGAATGCAAACCTCCACACTGTCGCACTGTGTTCATGATTGGACTGCAGTTATTTGGACACGCCCCTCTACGACCGTGAGCCAACGATGTCCAGCTATGAGAGAAGTGAGCGAATCAGGTAGTGCCAAATAACAAGGATAAAAATGTTCTCGCTAAGAAATCAACCAATGGGAAAGTAAACATCGGTCGAACACACCTATAACTTTGAATTCTATCCTGAGGCCAGAGGAATCCGCGAAATTTCCGGGACTCTAGACATAAACAAGCCAGGTTGCTCAGGCGCTAAAGCTATAACTCCAGTTTCACCCAAATAAATCCTTCCAATGCCAAAGAGGTCTGAGCAAACAAAACGGAATAAAAGAAGCAAACATTCTGAAATAATATCCAGTTCGCCATACAAGAATAAATTGCTTGAAGATCTGAAAGAAAAGGAGAAAAATGGCTGATCAAGACGAGCGAAGGAAAAACCATTTGAAGTGAAGAAAGGAGGTGTTAAACAAGTAAAATCAGCCATTCAGTCAGACAAAATACAGTGCCCAGGCTGTGAGGCATCGTATGAAGACCCACCTAACGAGGACTGGATCCAGTGTACTTCATGTGAGGCATGGTGGCACGAAAACTGTAGTGCATATGAGGACACACTAAACTTTGTGTGTGATTTGTGTCAATGAAGCTCCAGAATTGAACCTGTCTGTAAACTACAAGATAAATGTTGTATTTGTCCCTTCACTATGTCAATGCTGTTACTGCATCTGTTCCATTTTTTATTTTATTTTATGCCAAGGCATAAATGAGAAGAAAATGATATTTTGCATACATTGTGTAAGTTGAAGTTATCTACTTTCTACTATGTCTACTATCGTTAGTCTATTGCCATTGGGTTTCTTTAACTTTTCATTGGTTTATTTAATTTCAAATTTGTAGAGCTAGAATATTTTTAATTTTCTATTTAAATATATATTTTAAGAAAGTTAGTTTTTTATTTTTTAATTTGACATTGTTTTATATATATTTAAGCAATATTTTCAAATTTATGAATTATTTTGTCTATTTAGATTTTTGGACTCTTTGTGTGATTTTGTAATTTCCTGTTTACAACTTCCAATGTAGTGATATTTTACAATAAGCATATTATAATAAATATAATGTTTTCCTGTAGATAATAAGTGTTGATCGCTGTGGGTTTAGATGTTGAAAGGTGCGGGTATTTGCCCCACTCAATTCGGATCTTTGCCCCACTAGTGGGGTAAAGATCCGGATTTGCACATCTATCGATACTTGTAACTTATGAAATAATGAACTTGTTTTCCTACAGTTGTGAATATAACTGAATAACATTAATGTGTGTGTATTCCGGAAATGAAGAGAAGAACATCCTCCTGCTATTTGGACAGTCAGAATATCAATTTAAACCTTAAGTGCGGAGCTTTGCCCCATCTTACTCTACTACTGTTGTTCGCTCAGGGACTTCAACGAAAGGCGGTACCCGAAAACTAACCAAAGAGTGGTTCTACAAACCATTATCTAACGGTGAAAAGGTTCTCCAAACATGGATGGTGTACTCGCCTTTGAAGCAATCCTTGTTTTGTTTTTCTTGAAAGCTGTTTGGCAATTCCGGCTCTAACTTCGCATCTGAAGAAGGATTCAACAAACGGTGGAAGCTAAATCCAAGAATAGGAGACCATGAAAATAGCCTGGGCCATGAACAGAGCTTCTTGAAATGGAAGGAGTTGGAAGTTCACCTGAACTGTAAAGCAACCATCGATCAGAAACAACAAGAAGTTTTCGAAAGTGAGGAGAAGAAGTGGAGGGATGTACTGTACAGGTTGCTGAATATTATCCAGTTCTTAGCCAAACAGAATCTGGCCTTCAGAGGACATCGAGAAGACATTCGAGGAGATGATAGTGGCAATCGCGGGAACTTTCTGGAGTTAGTGCACCTCCTAGCTAAATACGACCCTCTTCTAATGGAACACCTGACAAAGATAAAGCTGGGAGCAAGAGTCTCAGTTTCGTATCTATCTCCAGAAACCCAGAATGAATTTATAAACTTACTGGGACAGCAAGTTCGATCCACCATCATCCGTCGTATTCAAGAAGCTAAATATTATTACGTAATCTTCGACAGTACACCAGACATCTCCCACAATGACCAAATGAGCCAAGTTCTGCGATACATACATATTCAAGGAGAAAAAGTCGCCGTGGTAGAATCTTTCATTGACTTCTTCGAACCAAAAGGAAAAAATGCAGAAGATCTCAGCAACGATATAATCGCGAAGATAACATCAGACGGACTGGACATACAGAATCTGAGAGGACAGGCTTATGACAATGCTGACACAATTTCAGGGATCCACAATGGAGTTCAAGCCCGGATTAAAGCACTGAATCCGAAAGCTATATTCGTTGCATGCACAAACCACTCACTAAAATTGGCTGGGGTACACGCTGCTTCTGAATCAGTGGATTCCGTGACGTTTTTTGGACCTCTGGAGAATCTGTTTGCCTTCTTTTCCGCATCAACTGTTCGATGGAACGCTTTGGTTGCCGTCACAGGTCAAGCAGTAAAACGAGTCTCTGAAACGCGCTGGAGCGCTAGACATGTAGCTGTCAAGATGCTTAAAAATAAGTTTGAGGTAGTTCTTGAGGTACTGGAACAATTAACAGATTCATCTCAAACTTCCGAAACAAGATCGGGAGCCATTCTTCTCCTGACAGCCATGCAGTAATTTAACTTCCTAACTTTTCTTGGCTTTTGGGCTGCAGTGCTACCTGAAGTAGATGACGCACAGATTTACCTGCAGCAACGAGGACTAAGTGTGGATAAGTGTGCTCAGAAACTCTGCGCTTTGAAAACCCTCTTAGTGGAAAGTAGAGACCGTTTCGTGCAAGAAGCAATTGACTTTGCTAAGACTCTCTGCGAAAAACTCGGAATCGAACTCAAAACGAGAAGAATTCGCAGGAAAAAACGCATGCATGGCGATGAATCTTCTGAAGATGCAGCTTTGTCTCACGAACAGGAAATCCGTCGAGAGATTATCGCATCATTCGACAAGATCATTCAAGAAATGACGACTCGATTCCAGCAAATTCAAGAAATATCGGACAAGTCAGCCAGCGAAACTTTTGGACAGCAAGTTCAAGTGTGATCTTTCCCATGTATTAGAAGACATCGACAAGGACGAGTTTCAGATGGAGCGGAAGCGTCTTCAGCAGTTTGTTGTTGTTGCCTGTTCTGAATCAGAGGAAGATATAAGTGGTAAAGGACCACTGGAGCTCCTCCAGTTCATTCAAAAACAGAATCTCGGAATTTCGGTTCCAAATATAGTCATCTTGATTCGTATATATTTGACTTTGGCGATTAGTGTTGCAAGTTGTGAGAGAAGTTTTTCGAAGTTGAAGCTAATAAAAAATTACCTCAGGTCTTCTATGAGCTCCGTTAGACTAACAAACTTGGCTATATTGTCGATTGAACAAGAATTGGCTGCTAATATTGATTTTGACAAAGTTATTTCTGATTTCGCTGCTCATAAGGCCCGTAGAATCCGCTTGTAAAACCGCTCATCCTATTTTAACTTCAATAAAAGGTATCTCATTGCATGTGAAATTTAATTTTAATTAAGCACCTATAGAATGGGGGCGGCAAAATGGGTCTCCCGCCCCAGGCGCCGAGATGGCACGCTACGCCACTGTGTTGACAGAATGTTGTCACATATATTAAAGAATCTGTGCAAAAATTTAATGGCCTAACTTAATTGGATACGGCAACGGTTCCTATTGTGTGGAAGGTTGTGGGAAACTCAGAAATGTATATACTCAGAAATGAATATGTAAATGTCTTAATTTTAATACCTATAGTTTACGTATATTTTTGTTTAAATAGAAATTTGAAATTTTACACATTTACACATTTACCTGGCAGTAGTAGCAAGGATTTGGATTTTTATATATATATATTTAATTTTTAATTAAATTTATGGAGCAGTAGTAGCAAGGGTTTGGATTTTTATATATATAGTATATTTAATTTTTACTTAAATTTATGGAAAAAAATTTTAAGGTATTATTTTACGAATGTTTAAAAATAAATATTAAAAAATTGACAAGAGTCCAATTTTATTTTGTTTTGTCTCATTGGAAAGAACATAATATAACTTTATGCATACTCTTATCCCATCATTGATCCTGTACCTAGAGGCCTGAAGAAGCACTTTGAATTTACTATTGATTTACTCAGTAATAATTAAAGTGTATTTAACTTTATTCTCCATTCTGCTGCAGATTGACCTATATAAGGTGGTCCCATAGCAAGAAGGTTATAACGTGTCTGGATTTATTCAGTTTCATCTGAATACTTATTTGCCTACTTTTGTTTGGCTGACTTAACTTGTGTGGGGGAGGCCGTAAGACTAGCAAATGACGTGCAGAAGACAGCTGTCCTCTGCCAGCCCTTCGCTTGTCTCGCTGCTTCTCCTAAAATAGTTAACATTGCCTGATCGTGTCAACAGGAAGGTGCCATGAACCTTTTCAACCCGTTATGGCATGTGGTAACTGTCAGGCTGTGCCGCACTCTACATTTCTGCCGCTGCTGGTACATCAGCTGCAGCAGTTTTTAGCTGAATATTTTTTTTCAACAGCTTTTATTGGAGTGCAAAATGCATGCCTCTCATTAAAGCACAAAGTGAATTTATCAAAATTGATCATATGAGCAATCGAAAAAGGATTAAATCAATTTTTTTGAAAAACCTCCGACTAAAAGGAAGTAAGTAACGAACGATAAAAATAAAAAGCTTTTATAAAGGGTTGATTTGTCACGAGGTCTGTCATATAAAAAACTAATTATGACTTTTCTTAGTGCTTCCTATCTACTTATTTGTTTCTCGTATAGTTAGACACAGCTATAATATCAAGTATAAGTACTACACATATTTACCTACCCATTAATATAATGAAGAATTCCAGAAAATCCGACGGGGTTGCCATTATCTGCCCCGAAATTAACTAAAATTTTGCAGGTTTATGAGTTTGTGACTAACTGAATTGGCTTCGGGTACGTTAGTAAATGTAATTTTTAATTGATTTAAATTGCTGCATCTCTACGGGACACATAATAGCTTTTCTTTACCGCTATATTATAATTGAAACTATGAACAGAAATGGCAATGGTACCCCTGACGGATTTCCTTGGATTTGTCATATTAATAGGTAGCTGAATATATGTAGTACCTTTATTTGATATTATTGCTGTGTCTATCTCTACGAGAAAAAAATAGATGCATAAACGAAGGAAGCACTAAGGAAAGTCTTAATTAGTTTTTTATATCACAGACATTGCAACAAATCTACCCTTTTTAAAATACTTTTTATTATAATCTTTCGTAACATACATTTTTAGTCGGGGTTTTTCAAAAAAATTATTTAATCATATTTATATTGTTACGAACGTGAAAAAGGCCGCGACACGTGCAGGTGCAAGAGCTGGCTGGTGGCTGCCGCAATATGATATGCGCCGCGCGCGCCTGGAAGAAAACAAGGATTTTCGCTTTCCCCCCTCCTTCCCAACACTCCCCGCGCGGCGCCCTGCCTTTCACACGTAACTGAAACCTGACATCTGCGGAGTTACCCCAGCCGCCGACATGTGTTTCGAGAGATTTATACCGTCGGGTCGGCGCGGAATGACGCGATTGGCCCCGGCCGCGATCGCGAGTTCTGGAAATTGCTGCTTATAGATAAAACGAGGACGGCGGCCTCGAGTGAGTCAGTGAAGAGTGAGTAGAGATAGTTCAGGCGGGAGCTTTCGCGCGGCAGAGTTTCCGGGGCGATAATGCCGCGGGTGCGTCAGAGTGGCGAAGTCCTTGGACGAAGGTTCCAGGGCAGGGAGTGAGTCAGTTCAGTGGAGTCGGGAGTTCTCCCGCAGCGGAGTTTCCGGGCGATAGAGCGGCGAAGTCCCTGGACGAAGGTTCCAGGGCGAAGAGTTCAGTTCCCGGCGATAGTGTCGCGGGCGCAGCGGAGTTCCAAGCGAAGTTCCGAGTGAGGCGTCGAGTGGGATCTCGGCGAAGGCAAGTGCGTCGGCGGCGGTGGAGTGCGGTGACGGTGTCCCGCGGCTGAGATCCATGAGGGGCGCTGCGGCGAGAGTTACGCCAGAGGTGCGGCCCAGCGAGGCGTGTGGATTGTAAGAAACGAGTGACTGGTGAAGCAACATTTTTAAGTGCAATTGATTATTTGGCAATTTCAAAAGATTAATTGTAAGTGACATAAGTAGTGGCCATCAATAAAACTGTGTGTGTAATAAAATCTTTAATTGGGCTCTCCTTTACAAACCCGTGGTAAATCGTAACAATATTATAACGTTTACATCCTTCGCAGGTTTCTACAAAAAAATTATTTTTTCTTTAATTATATCCATAGAGTACACTATTTGGTAATACTCTTATAAATAATACAGCTGTGGATTTCAATAAATGATTTTTCCTCTTATGCATAGAACATGATATTCTTTGGAACGGACCTACAGAGAACTAACTTGGAGAATTCTATGCCGTCATCTTATTATACACACATGATGGTGGATATAATATGTAACATTGTAACTAAATAACTGCTGTAGCAGTACAATATCTTCGTAAGAAATATAAAACTCATTTTAGATGAAGTAAGTATAACTTTATTTAAAATCATTGTAACACAAAGCAAACTTACTTATCTTACAATAAAGATTATTGTCCCTTAACCATCCATGGAATGTGTAAAAAACACATAGCTATATACATGTTTCTTCAAGGAAAATTACGTATTTTACAGTTGAAAGACGAGTTTGCCAAGTCATTGTTCAAAATATTAAACTATATCAATTTTATCAAACATTAGCCTTCCTTGTAATAGTTGTGATATAGTGATTATAAGATTTTTAAAATACAATGATCTATAAGTAGAGATGTACGTATAGATTCTTTGGATGTTCTGTTTTAGTAAAATTAGAGGAACAGATGATAGAAGGATAAATTTGACAGACTGTTTCGCTGGGATCAGTAGGATATTTAAAGAGAGGATCAGAAGGTGACTTTGCTTGATTGGGCTCAGTAGGATACATCGAGAAAAGAAACACTGAGATATTCTGCTATTGGTTTATGTTAGTAAAATACAATTATTTATTGATAAATGAGTGCAACATCTGTAATTAGCTTTAATAGATCGAATTTCTTCAACTGGTTCCAATGACTCCAAATAAATTATATCAAGAGGAGAATGCAGGTTATAAAAGTTATAATTGAATTAGACCGCACTTCCTAGTTCACATAGACCCCAAAATCATCAACTGAAAAGACCAACCATAACTGAAAGACATTGATAAAACAATGGTTGAAAGAGAGGGGGGGGGGGGGGGAAAGAACAACCACCTTCATAGGCAAAAAAAAAAAAAAGAAATTTAACGAAAAGTGAATTAATATTATAATTTTTATCTAAAACTTTTGTCTAAAACAATTTTTAATTAGAACAACCATTGCTGCCAGGGGTTGAAAAAATAAGGGGTATAATTTTTTTTAATGCATAACTCCCTTAGTAAGTACACAATCTTATCTTATAATTTGTATCTAAAACTTTTGTCTGAAACCATTTTTCGTTTTAATAACCATTATTGCAAGGAGTTGAAAAATTGGGACTGGAATAAGAAAATAAATAAAACTTCTCTACCGGGTACACTATCGACTCCCTTCTAATTTTTGGTTGACTAAATGTTGTTTACAATTATTGCTAAAATATTTGTTTTTACATAACCATTACTGCTAGGGGTGGAAATAACAAGGTGTGAAAGTAAAGATAGTCATTCATTTTTTTAATATATTTATGCTATTATATCCGTTATAATGTATTGTTTTAGTAATATTGGCGAACATAAATAAGCAAAGTACTACATTAAATTCTTAAAATTTTCCAGAAGTTTATAAAAGTTTCCAAAATATTTCCAGAATAATTAGGTACTCCAAAATATACCTACGCCTGTAGGCTCTGCCGAAACGGATTTTTATTATTAACGTCGTCTGGCGTTCAATACCTACCCATCGCAATTGAGAGTTTATAAAACTATAAAAAACTACTAGTGCGTTCTAGTAGCGGCCACGAACTTTTCGGGGCGTCAGGAAAGTAAGGTGGTTAAACATCAGGCGCAGTTCGGACCCCCTACCCCTCCCACATCCCACAAACTCTCCTGCCCCACCCTTCCCCTGCTCAATCGTCATATTCTTTTACTCCTGCGCCTGTCCTAGAACTGTCATTTTCCATCTACTAAAGTGTCCTACCTTATGCTGAAAATCCATGAAAGTGACCGTTCATTGACCTGTACCATGCACCCCATCCAGAAGCCTATCTCAGAAGGAACAAACCTAACCACTTCTAATATTACATTTAAACAATTAAACAATAAAAAATAACAGTTAAATTTACATTCCTTTTGTAAAAAACGACAACCGGAATGTACACCACGATCCACACTTTCAAAGTCTGTAAAGTTCTGACTTGTCCCGGGCTTATGCGGGGGACCCTGGAGTGGTTCAGGTGGGGGTAAAAACCCCCGATGGGTGACGCGATCAGGCGTCTGGGCCGAAGAGCTCTTGCAGCCGTGCAGCAAGTCTGGCCGAGATGGGCTGCGGCCGCGGGTCCCGAGGGCTGTCACCGGCCGTGTAGGGCTTCTGGGGGCGGCGTTCGGGGAGAGGAGGAACTTCGATGGGGATGAGGGGACGCACGGGAGAGCCGGTGGTTGAGACTGGGGTAGGGGGATGAGGGAACAGGAATTGAGCAGAGGGCGAGTGCCCTGGGGAGTAGGGAACAGGGGAGTATTGTCCAAGGGATTCGGGATGGTAGGTAGGGCTGGGTTCCGCCGGCCCAGTGAAGTAGCCCAGCTGGTACGGCTTCAGCAGCTCCTCCGATGTCTCCTTCCGGGGTCGTCCCTGCTGGCGAGAGCAATTGCGGCCGGCCCTTTTTGGCATGGAGGGGCAGAGGGGAGGAGCGGGAGCGGTCCCCGAGCAGGCGTCGCTGCCCAAGAGCAGGAAGAGGTAGGGGCGGTCCCCCAGAGAGGTCGCTGCCTACCAGAGGAGGTAGGAGTAGGAGCGGTCCTTCAGAAAGGTCGCTGCCTACCAGAGGAGGTAGGAGTAGGAGCGGTCCTCCAGGGAGGTCGCTACCTAAATAATACTGTTCAAGTATTATGCCAATTTTATTTCCCCAGAAATTACTAGGAAGAGCTTTCTGCCTGGCTTAGCTCAGCCAGAGTAAATATACAATGCATGTTCATATTCATCAGGGTGGGCACACCTGTAGCATTCCTGTGCATACATAGTAGAATTACAATACTATTTACATTCACTTGTATAATTCAAAGGCTTCTTGTTACAACCTGGGTATTTACCTATTTGTCCTGAATTATGCCGGGCAGGTTGACAAAGTTTCCTTAATTTACATTATCCTTTGTCTGCCATCTAGGGGCGGGTGGCGAACTAACTTTCCTCCCCATAGATTACGTAGGATGGGTGGCGCACTTGGGGCTTGCGCTATCATAACAGCCGAGGCCAAAATGGTGGACATGACAATTCGCACCCTCCCTCTGTGGTCTTGGCTGGGATCGTTGCACATGCCAGGAGTCAGCACGCTGGGCTTCAGTCCCAGGGCTGGCTCCTCTACACTGGCCACTACACTTCGCTTTATGACAACCTGTACCGTGCCGGTTTGGTGAGGCAGTCCCGTGATCATAGTCTCTGGCATGGACTGGAGTGTCTTCTTGGAGTGGTGTTTTCTTCTTGCCGAGTGTCCTGGGGTCCTGATGACATTGTCCCTAATGATGGGGATTTGGGGAGGTTATCTGGGCCCGGGTTAGGTTTTCCGGTGGGATCCCTTAGTGGGGATTTTCGTAGGTCCTTTTGGTGGACCTTGATGGTCTTTTGAGGATTCATTTCTAGGTCGAGAACTTGCCCGTGTCTCCCCACGATTGGGTAGGGTCCCTGCCACCTAGGGGAGAGGGTGGCGCAGAAGTTATCCTCCTGTGAGGACATTGGGTGTGTCCGCCAGAAGGCCCAGTCCCCTACTTGGAGTGTTGATTCTTGTACTCCTTCAGGAGGAGCAGGTTGAATCCTTTGGTGGTATTGAGACTGATGTTTTCTGGCGGCTTGTTGTCGGGCTTCGGCTTCGGCTCCGGTGTGCGGAATTTGCTCCTGTGCCTCTTCGGCTTGTTGGGGTTGGGTAGTGGGTAACTCTTATTCTCCAGGTCGGGGAAGTTCGTTTCCTAGCAGCAACTGGCTGGGGCTGCAGCCGAGCGCTTCATTGTATCTGTTCCGAAGGGAGAATAATATCGATGGGATATGCGAGTCCCATTGTCGGTGGTCTTCCCCAAGCCGAATCTGTATTCCCTTTTTAATTTCTTGATTCCTTCGCTCTGTGGGGTTCCCCCTGGGATGGTACAGTGCGGTGGTCCATCGGTTCACTCGCCATCGCTTGCAGGCTTTGTCCCATTGTTCTCCAGTGAAATGCTTCCCATTGTCTGTTAGGATCTGTTTGGGATATCCCCAGCGTGAGAAGACTTCATTCTCCAAGGTTTGTATTAACTTTGGTGCTTTAGAGGTTCTCAAGGGAAATGCCTCCACCCATCAGGAGAAAAGGTCGGTAACTACTAATAGGAATCGATTTCCCCGGCCACTCTTGGGGTATGGCCCCATTAGGTCGGCTGCTACTGTTTCCCAGAGTTTCCCTGGGCGGCGAGGATAAAGCTGGTTGGGCCCCGCAGGTCGGTGTGCTTTGGCCACGTTGCACCGATAGCATTGCCCTACATACACTTCCACATCCCTATTTATCCCTTCCCAGGTGTATCCCTTTTTGATTGCCCTCCGGGTTTCCGCCATGCCGGGGTGGCCGGCGAGATTCGCATCATGATATTCCCTTACTACCTTTTTCCTTAAGGCTCGGGGAACTAATAGTTGTGGGTTGGCCCCCTTGTCAGGCCATCTCACTAGGCCAGCGGGGTAGAGGCGGTGGGTGCGAGCAAACTGTTGATCAGCAGGCGGTTGCTCAGAAGGTGGGGTATTATGAATGCACTGCAAGCGCTGCACCATCATACAAATGCCTGGGTCTGCTTGTTGGCCCTGTGTTATGGATTGGCAGAGAATTTCCCCTGGGATTTCTGTTTGCTGTAGGCTCATCCCTTCCTTTGCTGTTGGAGGGAGTGGGTATGGGTCTGCGACCATCCTATCGTAGTCTTGGAAGTCATCTTCCAGTGGTGGCCCTGTGGGTGCTCGGGACAAGGCATCTGCGAACTCATTGTCCTTCCCAGCACAATGTTCAATGCTGAAATCGAACTCCTGTAGCATCAATGCCCAGCGGGCAAGATTCGCCTTACTGTCCTTCATGGATCCCAGCCACGTAAGTGCTCTGTTGTCAGTGCGCAACGTGAACTGCTGGTCTTCCAGGTATGGCCGAAATCGCTTGGTGGCCCACAAGATGGCCAAGCACTCCAGCTCATTGCTGTGGTATTTTTCGGTGATAGCTTGGTGCTGGCATAGGAGATGATCCTTCAGTTTCCCGGATTCGGTTCCTGGTATAGTACCGCTCCTAGTCCCTTTCGGCTATCTGTTTGTAGAGTGAATGGCTGGGTTGGGTCAGGTTGGCCTAGCCTCTTGATCTGGGAGAATGTCTTGTGGAAGTCTGCCAGGGCTTGTGCTTGTTCGGCCCCCCAGTGAAAGCGCACTTGCGGGCTCAGCAGATCGGTAATGGGTTGGCAGATACTAGAGAAATGGGGTACAAATTCCCTGACCCAATTGCAGAGACCCAATAGCTTCCAGACTTGACGTACCGATCTGGGTGCTTCAGCTTCCATGATGGCCTGTATTTTCTCTGAATTAGCTTCGTTTCCATCTGCTGATACAATGTGTCCCAGGTACTCCAATTGGCTCTTTCCAAAGTAGCATTTTTTTAGATGACAAGTTAAATGGTGTAACTGACACCGTTCCAGTACTTGTGCTAGATGGGTTAGGTGCTCCTCCCAAGAGTTGGAAAAAATAATAATGTCATCAAGGTAGGCAAAGCAGCATTGCCCAATGAGGTCCGGTAATACATCCTGTGACATCATTTGCTGGAACGTACTAGGGGCATTCTTCAAGCCAAAGGGCATGACTTTGAAATGATAACGCTCCCCTGTCGGAGTGGTGAAGGCAGTGAAATGCTTGGAGTCTGGGTGCATGGGGATCTGCCAGTACCCTGATTTAATATCCAGGGTGGAAAATACCAGTGCTGTCCTAATGGCTTTAAGCGTTTCGTGGATATTTACTGCCGGGGGCGCTGCACTGACTGTCGCCTCATTCAGCAGCTGGAAGTTAATGCAAAAGTTTGGTGTCTTGTCCTTTTTTGTCACTATGACAATTTTCGAGTTGTATGGAGACCGGCTGGGCTCTATGATATCCGCCTCCCGCATTTCAGCCACCTGTTCTGCAATCAACTTCTGCTTGTGGTGTGGGGGATCCCCTGGCCTACAGTAGATGGGACGGTTGTCTTTCAGCGTGATTTGGTGACATGCACTTGAAGTCCGTGGCAGGTTTCCATTGGGAATGAAGACAACTCTATAGGGCTGGAGCATATCAACCAATTGTTGTTGAAGAGACTCAGGAAAGGCTTGTTGCAGGTCTGTCAATGATAGTTCTGGTAGCGATGTCTCAGTTACTCGCCGGGCTACCCAGTAGAGGGTTTGGCGTGGAGCTCTTCCAAAACATATCCGCTCTGCTTCGAAATCCATAACAGCCTTTTGTTCAATAAGCCAGTCTTGCCCCAGTATCATGTCTTCATGGAGGTCCTCGGCTACCCAGCAGGAAACTGGCACTTCCCTGTCTCCAATGTGGCATTTCAAGGAGGTCCTGCCTTGGAGCATAATACAGGTGTTTCGTTGTGCCAGTTGGGCATACTGTACTTGTGGGGTCAGGGCAGCTCCAGTCTGCTGAACCAACTCGGCTTTTATGTAACTGGTAGTGGCTGCAGAATCCAGTAATGCATAGATTTGGTGATGGACCAGCTGTACGGAAAGGCGGGGTAGGACCCGAGGGTGGTTCTGCTGGATGCTCGTCACTTTCCCAGCTCCCTCTGGTTCTCTTGATATGGCAAGTGGGTTCTTGTATTCCTCCATTCCCTTGGGGAAAGTTCCGGAGGTAGGTTTCCTCCCCCTTAGGCGTTTCCCTGCAAGGGTTTCTTGTCCTGGATGTCCCGCTGTTGGCGTTGGACCAGGCATTCTGTGTTTAAGTGCCTCTCAGGGCAGTACCAGCATTTTGGTACCTCCTGGCAGCTGACGGGTTTCTCCTCCCAAGTGGGAAAGGCGTTCACTTTTCCCGTGGGAGTGCTCCGGGTCTCTTGACAGTCCCATTGTACTGCGGTTGCTCGGAGATGTAGTTCTGCCCAATCCTTGGGAGGTGGGTGTCTGAGAAATGGCCGTAGGTTGGGTCTGACCAATTCCAGTGCCGTAGGAAGGAATTCCTTCACATTTCTATCAGTTTAGAGACATTCATATAGTTTCTTCTTGCGGGCGAGGAAACTCTATTTCCTCACTGTCCTTCTGCTTGCGGCTGAACAACTGGGCAGTAAGTTCCGCGATTCGTGGCAGGCTGCCGAACTGGTTGGCGAAACTTAAGGCGAAATCTTCCCAGGTTTCGTTAAGTCCTTCATGACTCTTCCACCATCCAGTAGCTTCTCTCATTAGTAGTCCTCCGACATGGTCAATCCATTAGCCCTGGGGAATCCCCTGGGTATGTAGGGCCTGCTCCCAGTGCTGGAGCTGTTTAACAGGATCCTCATGGTCTTGTCCCCAGAAGGGCCTTGGTGTCATCTTCGTTTCGGCACCACTGGGAATTTCTAGGGTGTTCCTACATATCCCGCACTTGAAAGAGAGTTCCGCGAGGTTCAGTGGGGTGTCATCCCAGCCTAGGCAGGATAGATGGTACTCTCGATAGCAGCTCTTGCAGGTGGTAAGCACTAGGGCAGTCCGTGAGCAGTCTCGGGCGAAGCATCGGCGTGGTAGCACTGACGTTGTCTTCTGGTCCCGCAATTGTTCTCGGCAGGTTTGGCATATGTGAATGAAGTCTTGGGGATCGATGTATCGATTATGGCGTCCCAGACACTGCAAGTGGAAGAATGTCCTGCAACACACGCAGGGGGTTTGGGGTCCAACCTGGGTATGGCTATCTGGGGCAGCACACAGTGAAGACTCCATTGCGGTATTTCTGTAGGGCGCCACCAGGTGTTGTCTTCACTCCTGGAAGTATATTTTTGCTCCGGCTGTGCTGATAGCTCTCGTAGAGGCAGGGCACGGTCCTCAGCTTATCCAAGCTGACTGGCCCCATGTTGGGCGCCAAAATTGACTTGTCCTGGGCTTCTGCTGGGGACCCTGGAGTGGTTCAGGTGAGGGTAAAAACCCCCGATGGGTAACGCGATCAAGCGTCTGGGCCGAAGAGCTCTTGCAGCCGTGCAGCAAGTCTGGCTGAGATGGGCTGCGGCCGCGGGTCCCGAGGGCTGTCACCGGCCGTGTAGGGCTTCTGGGGGCGGCGTTCGGGGAGAGGAGGAACTTCGATGGGGATGAGGGGACGCACGGGAGAGCCGGTGGGTGAGACTGGGGTAGGAGGATGAGGGAACAGGAATTGAGCAGAGGGCGAGTGCCCTGGGGAGCAGGGAACTGGGGAGTATTGTGCAAGGGATTCGGGATGGTAGGTAGGGCTGGGTTCCGCCGGCCCAGTGAAGTAGCCCATCTGGTACGGCTTCAGCAGCTCCTCCGATGTCTACTTCCGGGGTCGTCCCTGCTGGCGAGAGCGCTTGCGGCCGGCCCTTTTTGGCATGGAGGGGCAGAGGGGAGGAGCGGGAGCGGTCCCCGAGCAGGCGTCGCTGCCCAAGAGCAGGAAGAGGTAGGGGCGGTCCCCCAGAGAGGTCGCTGCCTACCAGAGGAGGTAGGAGTAGGAGCGGTCCTTCAGAAAGGTCGCTGCCTACCAGAGGAGGTAGGAGTAGGAGCGGTCCTCCAGGGAGGTCGCTACCTAAATAATACTGTTCAAGTATTATGCCAATTTTATTTCGCCAGAAATTACTAGAAAGAGCTTTCTGCCTGGCAATTTTTTTTTCCTAACCTAACTAAAAACTAAGTGTAATTTGTTTGGGAGGGTCTGGGTTAGGGAAGACTCTAGGTGCGTCCCAGGCCGAAGCCTTTACGGCTATTCATGCTGGGTTAAAGCTATGCAGACAAGGGAGCATGCATCGTGTGCTTGTTCGGGGATTGGCCAGCCATGGCTGCGATTGGCGCAATGACTAACTCCCCTATCTTAATACTAGACTATAACTAGATAGGTTAGGCCCAGGTAAAACCTCCATAGACAGAGGGAAAACCCTGGGCACTTTCATGCGGGATGCAAAATTTCATGCATTAATTACGAGCAGGTTGGTTACGGAAAACAGAAGGATGGTTCAGGAAGAATAGTTGGTCAGAGTAGAAACAGTCAACCATGCGGGGGTTGGGCGCTTTGACTGTTGTGTCCGCTTGTGTGGTTTAGTGGCACTGGTTTTATGGGGGCGACTTAGTCATTTCCCCCCAGCTGCCAGCCAGCTGAAACTTAAGACTAAGTTGTATTCTAAATCTAAGTGACTTTAGCTCAGCCAGAGTAAATATACAATGCATGTTCATATTCATCAGGGTGGACACACCTGTACCATTCCTGTGCATACATAGTAGAATTACAATAATATTTACATTCACTTGTATAATTCAAAGGCTTCTTGTTACAACACTGGGTATTTACCTATTTGTCCTGAATTATGCCGGACAGGTTGACAAAGTTTCCTTAATTTACATAATCCTTTGTCTGCCATCTAGGGGCGGGTGGCGAACTAACTTTCCTCCCCATAGATTATGTAGGATGGGTGGCGCACTTGGGGCTTGCGTTATCATAACAGCCGAGGCCAAACTGGTGGACATGACAGTTCATTCAATAATTGGGTTATTAATTAATTATACACTACGGTGGACAAATACACAGACTGGGTTAAATAACTAACTTAGAGTGTTCGAATCTCGAAATAAGTGATAATAGGGATGAAAATGAAAACCATTTAAGAAAAAAATATAATTATTTAATGTGTATGTAATGTATATTTTATTTGTATCCATGTTTTACGAAGCGAGAGAAAATTATCACATCACTTTTAAGTTATTAGTACTGCAAATAAGATAAGGCAAGATTTTTTAGGCCGAAAGATAGCATTATAATCACACAAACTCACCAGTGGAGAAGAGTTTATCGATGGGATAACCGATATCTGACTGATAGCAAGCCTTAATGAACTTAGTGATTAAACAGCTGGCATACTCTTAGTGTGGGGTTACGTAATTTAGTGACGTCGTAAGTTTTTCAGAAGTAATTTTATAACTAAGTCCATCTACTTGTTGCGTTGCTGTTAGGATAGGACTCGTTTTATGCATATACAACCGTCAAAAACAGTATTAGATATATTTTGATATGTTTTAATTTTTACCTATAACAAGTTCTAACCAATATATTTATTTAATCTAACTACACATTAATAAAAATTTTAATTCACTTATTGCAGCGCAAAATATGACTTATTCTTTCTACGTTATTAAAAAAAATAAGTTTACAAACCTGAACCTTTGGCATTTAGTATTTCTGATGTTAATTTTTTTGATAAACATTAATAAAATCATTCCTACTCTTTTATTTTACGTTAAATGCTGTTATGTTTTGTCTGCTATTAAAAAATTATTTATACCTGCTCGCGACAGTCGTGAAAACTGCAACGGTATGCCCCCAGGGACGGAGGAACAGACTTCGGAGACTTTCTTCAAGGAGGTCGAAGAGCCATAGACAGCTGTCGTCACACGTTAGGAAGGGAAAGTCATGTAGTGGCAGTCATCAGGCAAAAAACGTGGTAGATGGTTTCTTTCTCAACACTCTTACACATTCACATAACAAAATATTTAATCAGATCTGATAGTATTGTCGATGGTTCTTCGAAGCTACTTCTTACTCTGCTGACTGTAATCCATTATCATTTCAAGATTGTATTTTGTATTGAACCAGAGCCTATTTGGTTCGTCTAAACATCTTGGTTAACGTATAGTTGTGGGCGAAAATTCTTACAAAATCGATCGTTTATTGAAAGTAAGTAATTTTAATATAATTATTTTATGGGTTTGATAAGTAACATATTTTTGTTAAAATTTTATAATTTAAATTAATTAATTACAAATAATATTTTAAGGAGACTTAAAACATTTTTACGGATAATGTTATAGATATTACGTTCTTATTTAGGAATCGAAGTAAAAAAAAATATTCGAAATTTGATTCAGTGACTGGAATTTGATTATTTTTATGTTTGTTGATGCAGTAAATTATTATTTAAAAATTCTTTTTAAATATTACGTGTAACTTAGTAAGCTTAAAAAAATTCACTAAGCTTACAATTTTGTACTTATGTTACGCAGGTTGCATTTGTGTTTTAGTATGCCTTATCAATAATTAAATAGTAAAGTACAAATGCTAAGTATTTATATCACCTTCCTAAAAGTTCATAAGATTAAATTATAGTAAAAAGCATTTAAAAACTCGTGAAAAGAGCTTATTTTTCCAACAAAAGTTTTTTCTAGGTGTTATCGCTTTTTTTTAATTCAAAGATCAAATTTAATGCAAGTACCTGAATGCAAATTTATATACATCTCATTTATAGATATATAAAACAAAACAATAAAACTAAGTACAACGTTTACAAAAAAATTTATTTTATATACTAAGATATTTAATAAGTATTGTCAAAACTTCTGTGCGTGTTTTAGGTGTTCTTATACAGGACCAAGAATTGAACCATTTTTTTTTTTTCAAATAATTAAGATTATATGTTTCATGATATTGTAGTTTTAATTTTTTTTTTTCGTAGGACAAAATAAGAACTTCAGATTTAACTTTAAAATAATATTCCGTTGTTTTTTATATGGAAGTTTTTAATATTAGTAATTTTTTTTTATTTTCTCAACATTTTATGATGTAAATATTTTTAAATAAAATAATAAATAATATAGGAAAGGTTTTTATTCCTCATCAAAAACAATTCATAAATTAAGAATGGTATCATAAATCTGGACTACACTCATTTTTATAATCTTTAAATATTGGAGTATTGTAAATTATTAAGTTGAGTTCATATGTACAGTACAAGTGTATATAAAATTATCCTGGTTGAAAAAATATATATAATTTGGTCTATTTGAAGCAATGTTGTATGAAACCTTATTTAAAATAAGTTCGTGACAAAATAGTGCAAACAATTTACAAAAATTTGACACAATCTTCAAAGCACGTAAGTAGTATACATATAAATGTATGTGCTGGCGATGGAGCTCTATAATGGATAGGGATGGAGTCAATAACCGACTGGCCACTGACGTCACAGCAGACATCTGTACTCAAAATTACTCAAAATTTCTCAAAAATAACTTAAAATGACTCAAAATTATTTACAATTCATAAACGAAATTCCCTATTTCGAGGGAAAAATTTTAATTTTGAAGGAAAAATTCAAGGTTTTTATTCCATGAATATATGATGGGGGGAAATTCCTCGAAGATGGGCATTATTCCTTTTAGAAATGCAATTTTCCTCGGAGAGGGGCAGAATTCCTCATAAGCCCCATCAGAGGTCCTGACATTGACCTTGACCTTAAACTTTAAATCCTAAATTTTCAACCGAAACATTCTGGAAAAATTCCAAAAAATATATAACAAAAATTGTAAACTTCGAATGTTTGGTTAAAGATTCCATCTGAGCCAACTGTACGATTCGCGACGAAAGTAAACATGTGATTTATTAATAAAAGCTTAAAAAATTCCTAATTACAGTTTCAATAAAATTTTAACACAAAATTGCTTATGTCAGACCCGCAATCTTGGATACTGGAAACGTTAAAATTTTCGTTACGCCCGCTATCTTCATAAAGAGTGATTGTTTTTGCTAGACAATAGGGAAATATTTTAATATTAATGAATAAATTAATTCATAAAATTTTAATACAATTTATTTAAAAATACACTACAACAAGGAGTCCTCAGTTCGAAACCAACAAGGTCATACGTTTCAAAATGAGACGGATCCTTCCTCCACAAAATCCATAGGCAGAGTGACCTCCCACCACTAATGCCAAGGAATATATGACGTCAGTCAGTGTGACTTCATCTTGGGACCTCCATTTCCTGTTCCTCTGCTAGAGTGCGCTGCCACCAAATAAGTTTCCTTTTTTCCCGCTAGAATGCAGAAATCATTTATTGCCAGAGCGGCCACTATCTTGAAAATCCCTAATTATTAAGCTATAAAACGGAAAAATTTCTACAAATCATCAAAAATCATCACTCGTTAAAATATTAATTAATTCAATCGATTCCTAAGTAGTATGTAAATGACGGACCGAGATCAGGCTTCAGGCTGTGGTGCTTGGTGCCGGTGTCCGCCATCTTGGTTTGTGACGTCACGGCGGCAAAAATTCCTCAAAATTCCTCAAAACTGACTCAAAATGACTCAAAATTTCCCGTTTTCGAGGGAAAAATTCCCGTTTCGAGGAAAAATTAGGATTTCAAAAAACCACAAATGTCTTTTGCCTTAGAAAGAACACCAATTCCTAAAATAGGCTTAAGCATCCTTAACTCAAGCCTCAGTTAAGCCATTTCTAGGAATAAGGATACCTTGACCTTTGACCTTGACCCCGACGGCCATCTTGGATCCACCATCTTAGATCCGCCATTGTGTTCTCGAACATTCCGTCGATGTGTTATCCGCCATTTTGAATTATGACGTCACCGTTGCAATTTTCGTTACGCTCGCCATCTTTAACTTTTTTATTATCCGATTTTAATGAAATTTTTTTTAAAAATTATAAAAAAATTCACTTAATAAAATTTTAATCAAAAATATCGAAAAAACATATATTTACGACACGGAGCTCGGAGTCCTCGGTTCGAACCCGGTGAGGGCAAAAAAAAATAAAAATGGTGACCGATCCTTCCCCTGTGGCGGGGTGCTGGCAGACTGACCCCCACCACTTATGTCAATGCACATATACCATCAGGTAGTATGACGTCATGTCCGCCATCTTGAAATTTGGACGCCATCTTGAAAATCTTTATTTATTATCCGATTTTAATGAAAAAAATTCCAAAATTCATCAAAAAATTAACGTATTTAAATTCTGTTTGATTATATCGATGTACATCCTTGGTTCGATTCCCGACGAGAGTAAACAGTCGATCCTTCCTCCATGAAAGCTACCTAGACTGATCTATCACCACCAATACCAAGGTATATATCGTCAACTGGTATGAAATCATGTCCGCCATCTTGTCTTCATCCACTGGAGACCACCATCTTGTTTTCGTGTGCTAGAGTGTGCCGATATCATGTAGTATAATTATCTGGTCACCACACCTTTGACCTTGACCTTGAACTTTGACCTTGACCTTGAAATTTGACCTTGAACTTGAACTTTGACCTTGACCTTGACCTTGAAATTTGACCTTGAACTTTGACCTTGACCTTGAAATTTGACCTTGACCTTGAAATTTAACCTTGACCTTGAACTTTGACCTTGACCTTGAAATTTGACCTTGACCTTGAAATTTGACATTGACCTTGAAATTTGACCTTGACCTTGAACTTTGACCTTGACCTTGAACTTTGACCTTGACCTTGAAATTTGACCTTGACCTTGAAATTTGACCTTGACCTAGAAATTTGACCTTGACCTTGAAATTTGACTTTGACCTTGAAATTTTACTTTGTCCTTGAAATTTGACTTTGTCCTTGATGTCCATCACGGATCCGTCATTTTATGTTCAGTACATGCTACCAGGAGCGACCACCTGCTGGAGTACACCATCTTGTGCGTGTACTCGTATTACCATCATTCTAGTTTTATTCTAACATGCTACAGTGCAGTAATCATTTATTACTGAGGTACCCACCATCTTAAAATTTGACCGCCATCTTGAAATCATGTAATTATTTAGCTAGAAATGCGGGAAAAATTCCAATAGTCTCCGAAAAAATCATTTATTAATTTACAAATCGAATCGATGGATCCCTGTCCACGGTTAGATTCTTGACCAGAGACAGTTGTAACTAATTATTAAATAAATGTTAGGTTCTGTTTTCCATTACCTTTCGCGGAGTTTATTAATCATTCACTCTACGAAAATCAACTCAAGTCAATATGCCGGACCAACGAATTAAATCAGTGCCGATTAGCCTATTATGAAAGTCTAATTTTTCAATAATCTGAATAACATATAAGCCGTTCATGTACAAAGCCAAACATATAGATCAATTGCCTTCAGTCCAAGAGACCGAGTCATGTCATTATCAGACGTATAGGCTAGTCATTTCAGGACCACATGACCTTCGTAATCCATCGTGACATTTTTATACATTCTAAAGGACCAAGTAACCTTGTAAAATATTTTAGTAACACCAAGAGGTGATAAACTAGTAAATATTCAATCACTACATTTTGTACTACGCGCAGTCAACAAAAAAGGAAGCACCAACAACGAAAAGACAGCACCACCAACGAAAAGACAGCACATTTGGAAGCACCGACTACGAAAAGGCAGCACATTTGGAAGCACTGACAACGAAAAGGCAGCACATTTGGAAGCACCGTCATCGAAAAGGCAGCACATTTGGAAGCACCGACAACGAAAAGGCAGCACATTGGGAAGCACCGACAACGAAAAGGCAGCACCGACAACGAAAAGGCAGCACATTTGGAAGCACCGACAACGAAAAGGCAGCAGCGACAACGAAAAGGCAGCACATTTGGAAGCACCGACAACGAAAAGGCAGCACCGACAACGAAAAGGCAGCACATTTGTAAACACCGACAACGAAAAGGCAGCACCGACAACGAAAAGGCAGCACATTTGGAAGCACCGACAAAGAAAAGGCAGCACCGCCAACGAAAAGGAAGCACATTTGGAAGCACCGACAAAGAAAAGGCAGCACCGCCAACGAAAAGGAAGCACATTTGGAAGCACCGACAACGAAAAGGCAGCACCGCCAAAGAAAAGACAGCACATTTGGAAGCACCGACAACGAAAAGGAAGCACCATCAACGAAAAGGCCGCACCGCCAACGAAAAGGAAGCACATTTGGAAGCACCGGCAAAGAAAAGGCAGCACCGCCCACGAAAAGGAAGCACATTTGGAAGCACCGACAAAGAAAAGGCAGCACCGACAACGAAAAGGCAGCACATTTGGAAGCACCGACAACGAAAAGGCAGCACCGACAACGAAAAGGCAGCACATTTGGAAGCACCGACAACGAAAAGGCAGCACCGACAACGAAAAGGCAGCACATTTGGAAGCACCGACAAAGAAAAGGCAGCACCGCCAACGAAAAGGAAGCACATTTGGAAGCACCGACAAAGAAAAGGCACCACCGCCAACGAAAAGGATGCACATTTGGAAGCACCGACAACGAAAAGGCAGCACCGCCAAAAGAAAAGACAGCACATTTGGAAGCACCGACAACGAAAAGGCAGCACCGACAACGAAAAGGCAGCACATTTGGAAGCACCGACAACAAAAAGGCAGCACCGACAACAAAAAGGCAGCACATTTAGAAGCACCGACAAAGAAAAGGCAGCACCGCCAACGAAAAGGAAGCACATTTGGAAGCACCGACAACGAAAAGGCAGCACCATCGACGAAAAGGAAGCACATTAATTTTTCATTGACTGCAATATTCATTGGTTCCAATATTCATTGGCTCTAATATTCATTGGCTCCAATATTCAATGGCTCCAATATTCATTGACTCCAATATTCATTGGCTCCATCAGTCATTGACACCTACAGTCTTTTGGTTCCAAAAGTCTTTTGGCCCCAAATATATTAGGCTAGAATTCTTCGAGTCTAAGAGACTATGAGACCACATGGCTACAGAACTACGTGACTACGAATCTTTAAGTTTACGAGACTGCGAGGCTACAGAGCTACGAAGCCTCTAGTACACAGGTTTACGTGACTGCGAGGATACAGGACTACCAGTCTGCATGAGTACTTGACTACGAAGCTACTCGTCTACAAGGCTACAATTACAGCATCTGTTTTCGTCAGAATTTTCTCTTTTGCTCCAACTGCACCACCAGCATTATGTTATAAGATTACAAGGCCGCCTGCTTACGTAGCTTCAAGTCTACGAGGATACTTGGATACGTAGCTTCAATTCTACGAGGTCCTAAGACTTCATGACTACGCGACTTCGAGCCATGAGGTTACGAGATTACGTGACTACGAATCTTCATGTTTACGAGACTGCGAGGCTACAGAGCTACGAAGCCTCTAGAAAACGAGTTTACGTGACTGCGTGGATACAGGAATACAAGTCTGCATGAGTTCTTGACTACGAAGCTACTCGTCTGCAAGGCTCCAATTGACACATCTGTCTTCGATGGAATTTTCTCTTTTGCTACATCTACGCCATCAGCATTATGTTATAAGATTACAAAGCTACTTGCTTACGTATTTCAAGTCTACGAGGCTCCAATACATCATGACTACGAGACTACGAACCATGAGGTTACGATACTATGCGATTGCAAGTCTTCAAGATTACGTCATCGCGAGGCTATAGGACTACGAAGCTTCCAGAACGCATGGTTACGAGAATGCATGACTAATTGGCCGCATGGCTACGAAACTTTATGTCTCTGACTGACTACAATAGCACTATTCAGTGGTGAGAGTTAATTTATTTCATGCAAAGGTACTTGCTGCAAGCAGTTCCGCTTTTTAACATCAGATGACGTCACGTTTTGCTTGCAGGTAAAATAATATTTATTTATTTTATGCGGGATGCGGGTTGTTCACTATCGGTCGCATAAGAAGAATGGCATCGATAGTCTTCAAGGAGAAGGAAGTTCGTCCTTCCTGCTAGTGCTTCTCAGATTTCTCACAGTCCGCCATCTTGGATTGCGACGTCACGGCTGCTATCTTGGATGGGAGTGACTTTGACCTTTGACCGAAACCGCAGGAATGATCGCAAGCACACGGATTAACCATCATAATATTGATAAGAATAATCAGGAGCACACGGAGAAAACCATCATAATATTGGCAAGAATAATCAGGAGCACACGGAGAAAAACGACACATGTTTTCTTTGATATCATAAAATTACAGAAAAAAAATATTTAAAAATAAAAATAAATTAATAAAAAAATTTAAATAAAAACAAAAAATACATAAAATTCTGGCTTGTACTAGAACTCTATCTTTGCTCAACAATGATAAGTTTACAAGCTAGCAGAATCAGTTTATGTATTTTTTGTTTTTATTTAAATTTTTTTATTAATTTATTTTTATTTTTAAATATTTTTTTTCTGTAATTTTATGATATCAAAGAAAACATGTGTCGTTTTTCTCCGTGTGCTCCTGATTATTCTTGCCAATATTATGATGGTTTTCTCCGTGTGCTCCTGATTATTCTTATCAATATTATGATGGTTAATCCGTGTGCTTGCGATCATTCCTGCGGTTTCGGTCAAAGGTCAAAGTCACTCCCATCCAAGATAGCAGCCGTGACGTCGCAATCCAAGATGGCGGACTGTGAGAAATCTGAGAAGCACTAGCAGGAAGGACGAACTTCCTTCTCCTTGAAGACTATCGATGCCATTCTTCTTATGCGACCGATAGTGAACAACCCGCATCCCGCATAAAATAAATAAATATTATTTTACCTGCAAGCAAAACGTGACGTCATCTGATGTTAAAAAGCGGAACTGCTTGCAGCAAGTACCTTTGCATGAAATAAATTAACTCTCACCACTGAATAGTGCTATTGTAGTCAGTCAGAGACATAAAGTTTCGTAGCCATGCGGCCAATTAGTCATGCATTCTCGTAACCATGCGTTCTGGAAGCTTCGTAGTCCTATAGCCTCGCGATGACGTAATCTTGAAGACTTGCAATCGCATAGTATCGTAACCTCATGGTTCGTAGTCTCGTAGTCATGATGTATTGGAGCCTCGTAGACTTGAAATACGTAAGCAAGTAGCTTTGTAATCTTATAACATAATGCTGATGGCGTAGATGTAGCAAAAGAGAAAATTCCATCGAAGACAGATGTGTCAATTGGAGCCTTGCAGACGAGTAGCTTCGTAGTCAAGAACTCATGCAGACTTGTATTCCTGTATCCACGCAGTCACGTAAACTCGTTTTCTAGAGGCTTCGTAGCTCTGGTGCCTCGCAGTCTCGTAAACATGAAGATTCGTAGTCACGTAATCTCGTAACCTCATGGCTCGAAGTCGCGTAGTCATGAAGTCTTAGGACCTCGTAGAATTGAAGCTACGTATCCAAGTATCCTCGTAGACTTGAAGCTACGTAAGCAGGCGGCCTTGTAATCTTATAACATAATGCTGGTGGTGCAGTTGGAGCAAAAGAGAAAATTCTGACGAAAACAGATGCTGTAATTGTAGCCTTGTAGACGAGTAGCTTCGTAGTCAAGTACTCATGCAGACTGGTAGTCCTGTATCCTCGCAGTCACGTAAACCTGTGTACTAGAGGCTTCGTAGCTCTGTAGCCTCGCAGTCTCGTAAACTTGAAGATTCGTAGTCACGTAGTTCTGTAGCCATGTGGTCTCATAGTCTCTTAGACTCGAAGAATTCTAGCCTAATATATTTGGGGCCAAAAGACTTTTGGAACCAAAAGACTGTAGGTGTCAATGACTGATGGAGCCAATGAATATTGGAGTCAATGAATATTGGAGCCATTGAATATTGGAGCCAATGAATATTGGAGCCAATGAATATTGGAACCAATGAATATTGCAGTCAATGACAAATTAATGTGCTTCCTTTTCGTCGATGGTGCTGCCTTTTCGTTGTCGGTGCTTCCAAATGTGCTTCCTTTTCGTTGGCGGTGCTGCCTTTTCTTTGTCGGTGCTTCCAAATGTGCTTCCTTTTCGTGGGCGGTGCGGCCTTTTCTTTGCCTGTGCTTCCAAATGTGCTTCCTTTTCGTTGGCGGTGCGGCCTTTTCGTTGATGGTGCTTCCTTTTCGTTGTCGGTGCTTCCAAATGTGCTGTCTTTTCTTTGGCGGTGCTGCCTTTTCGTTGTCGGTGCTTCCAAATGTGCTTCCTTTTCGTTGGCGGTGCTGCCTTTTCTTTGTCGGTGCTTCCAAATGTGCTTCCTTTTCGTTGGCGGTGCTGCCTTTTCTTTGTCGGTGCTTCCAAATGTGCTGCCTTTTCGTTGTCGGTGCTGCCTTTTCGTTGTCGGTGCATCCAAATGTGCTGCCTTTTCGTTGTCGGTGCTGCCTTTTCGTTGTCGGTGCTTCCAAATGTGCTGCCTTTTCGTTGTCGGTGCTGCCTTTTCTTTGTCGGTGCTTCCAAATGTGCTTCCTTTTCGTGGGCGGTGCTGCCTTTTCTTTGCCGGTGCTTCCAAATGTGCTTCCTTTTCGTTGGCGGTGCGGCCTTTTCGTTGATGGTGCTTCCTTTTCGTTGTCGGTGCTTCCAAATGTGCTGCCTTTTCGTTGTCGGTGCTGCCTTTTCGTTGTCGGTGCTTCCAAATGTGCTGCCTTTTCGTTGTCGCTGCTGCCTTTTCGTTGTCGGTGCTTCCAAATGTGCTTCCTTTTCGTTGGCGGTGCTGCCTTTTCTTTGTCGGTGCTTCCAAATGTGCTTCCTTTTCGTTGGCGGTGCTGCCTTTTCTTTGTCGGTGCTTCCAAATGTGCTTCCTTTTCGTTGGCGGTGCTGCCTTTTCTTTGTCGGTGCTTCCAAATGTGCTGCCTTTTCGTTGTCGGTGCTGCCTTTTCGTTGTCGGTGCTTCCAAATGTGCTGCCTTTTCGTTGTCGGTGCTGCCTTTTCGTTGTCGGTGCTTCCAAATGTGCTGCCTTTTCGTTGTCGCTGCTGCCTTTTCGTTGTCGGTGCTGCCTTTTCGTTGTCGGTGCTTCCAAATGTACTGCCTTTTCGTTGTCGGTGCTTCCAAATGTGCTGCCTTTTCGATGACGGTGCTTCCAAATGTGCTGCCTTTTCGTTGTCGGTGCTTCCAAATGTGCTGCCTTTTCGTAGTCGGTGCTTCCAAATGTGCTGTCTTTTCGTTGGTGGTGCTGTCTTTTCGTTGTTGGTGCTTTCTTTTTTGTTGACTCCGCGTAGTACAAAATGTAGTGATTGAATATTTACTAGTTTATCACCTCTTGGTGTTACTAAAATATTTTACAAGGTTACTTGGTCCTTTAGAATGTATAAAAATGTCACGATGGTTTACGAAGGTCATGTGGTCCTGAAATGACTAGCCTATACGTCTGATAATGACATGACTCGGTCTCTTGGACTGAAGGCAATTGATCTATATGTGTGGCTTTGTACATGAACGGCTTATATGTTATTCAGATTATTGAAAAATTAGACTTTCATAATAGGCTAATCGGCACTGATTTAATTCGTTGGTCCGGCATATTGACTTGAGTTGATTTTCGTAGAGTGAATGATTAATAAACTCCGCGAAAGGTAATGGAAAACAGAACCTAACATTTATTTAATAATTAGTTACAACTGTCTCTGGTCAAGAATCTAACCGTGGACAGGGATCCATCGATTCGATTTGTAAATTAATAAATGATTTTTTCGGAGACTATTGGAATTTTTCCCGCATTTCTAGCTAAATAATTACATGATTTCAAGATGGCGGTCAAATTTTAAGATGGTGGGTACCTCAGTAATAAATGATTACTGCACTGTAGCATGTTAGAATAAAACTAGAATGATGGTAATACGAGTACACGCACAAGATGGTGTACTCCAGCAGGTGGTCGCTCCTGGTAGCATGTACTGAACATAAAATGACGGATCCGTGATGGACATCAAGGACAAAGTCAAATTTCAAGGACAAAGTAAAATTTCAAGGTCAAAGTCAAATTTCAAGGTCAAGGTCAAATTTCTAGGTCAAGGTCAAATTTCAAGGTCAAGGTCAAATTTCAAGGTTAAGGTCAAAGTTCAAGGTCAAGGTCAAAGTTCAAGGTCAAGGTCAAATTTCAAGGCCAAGGTCAAATTTCAAGGTCAAGGTCAAATTTCAAGGTCAAGGTCAAAGTTCAAGGTCAAGGTTAAATTTCAAGGTCAAGGTCAAATTTCAAGGTCAAGGTCAAAGTTCAAGGTCAAATTTCAAGGTCAAGGTCAAAGTTCAAGTTCAAGGTCAAATTTCAAGGTCAAGGTCAAAGTTCAAGGTCAAAGGTGTGGTGACCAGATAATTATACTTCATGATATCGGCACACTCTAGCACACGAAAACAAGATGGTGGTCTCCAGTGGATGAAGACAAGATGGCGGACATGATGTCATACCAGTTGACGATATATACCTTGGTATTGGTGGTGATAGATCAGTCTAGGTAACTTTCATGGAGGAAGGATCGACTGTTTACTCTGGTCGGGAATCGAACCAAGGACGTACATCGATATAATCAAACAGAATTTAAATACGTTAATTTTTTGATGAATTTTGGAATTTTTTTCATTAAAATCGGATAATAAATAAAGATTTTCAAGATGGCGTCCAAATTTCAAGATGGCGGACATGACGTCATACTACCTGATGGTATATGTGCATTGACATAAGTGGTGGGGGTCAGTCTGCCAGCACCCCGCCACAGGGGAAGGATCGGTCACCATTTTTATTTTTTTTTGCCCTCACCGGGTTCGAACCGAGGACTCCGAGCTCCGTGTCGTAAATATATGTTTTTTCGATATTTTTGATTAAAATTTTATTAAGTGAATTTTTTTATAATTTTTAAAAAAAATTTCATTAAAATCGGATAATAAAAAAGTTAAAGATGGCGAGCGTAACGAAAATTGCAACTGTGACGTCATATTTCAAAATGGCGGATAACACATCGACGGAATGTTCGAGAACACAATGGCGGATCTAAGATGGTGGATCCAAGATGGCCGTCGGGGTCAAGGTCAAAGGTCAAGGTATCCTTATTCCTAGAAATGGCTTAACTGAGGCTTGAGTTAAGGATGCTTAAGCCTATTTTAGGAATTGGTGTTCTTTCTAAGGCAAAAGACATTTGTGGTTTTTTGAAATCCTAATTTTTCCTCGAAACGGGAATTTTTCCCTCGAAAACGGGAAATTTTGAGTCATTTTGAGTCATTTTTGAGGAATTTTGAGGAATTTTTGCCGCCGTGACGTCACAAACCAAGATGGCGGACACCGGCACCAAGCACCACAGCCTGAAGCCTGATCTCGGTCCGTCATTTACATACTACTTTCCTATCCTTGGAAAATGCAATATGTTTATTTTAGAAAAAAAACTTACTAAATATCACGTGGTGAAAAATTCCAAAAACTCCTTAATTTAATAGTACACCAGCCGCCAGTAAGCTACCGATGCCATCTTGTATCTTGGAAAATCATAATTATCAACCTAGAAATTCGAAATAAAAATCCTAAATTCATCCAAAAAATTACGTATCAAAATAATGATTGATCAATCGATATCCATATTTGGTTCGATTATCGACTAGTGATAAGAGTAACTAAATCATAAAATTATTTTAAATTATGTTTCCTATTACGTTTATGAAGTTTATTAATAATTTTCTCTACAAAAAACGACTTGATACAACATATCTGTAGGACTAAATAAACATGATGTCTCTGTGTCTAATATAGAAGTCTAAATTTCCAATGCATAGAATACTTTTCAACCAGTTCATGTACAATGTAAGGCGTATAGGCGCAGCGTCTGAGAACCAAAATATATTATTCTTCGAAATTTGAGCAAAATTTTAAACAGGTCATTTTCAATGTCATGCGTATAGACCAGTCGTTTCTGAACCACGAGGCCAATCATCTCCTGAGTAAATAATTTTCGGTGCTCATTGTTCCTCTTAAAAGGAAGCACATTCAAAAAGAAAGCGCATTCATCATAAAGGGAGCACATTTAAAACGGAAGAACATTTAACTAAAAGGACGCAGCTTTAGACGAAAATTCAACTCAGTAGGATACGATTTCGTTGCAGAGATACGGAATATAATCTCACAGCATGATACAGTCGGTCGCAATATGCAGAGGGATAAAAGGCCTTCAAATGTCTTTGACTACAATTGTATTTGTCACCAACAGTCTTCGGCACCAAAGCTCCAGTTGCTACAATTTCTCGAATGCTCCAATGCTTCGATTGCTCCAAATGCTCCAATGAACCAATGCTCCAATAATTCAAGTGCTTCAAAGCTCCAAAGCTCTAATTGCTCCAATGTTGCAACTGTTCCGATGTTCTAGTGCTCCAAGTGCTCCAATGATCGTTATTTCTCTGTCAAAAATTAAAGAATTTTAAGTTTACGGTCAAAGCCAAGGTCATGATATATTTTCAGAGACTCAAACCGCATTTAGGAATTATCGTTTTTTCTAAGGCAAAAAATTTTGAGGCATTTCGAATTTCGATATTTTTTTTTTTAATTTTTGTGGATATAAATGAAAATGTTCCCTCAAAACGTAAATTTTCTCTCGAAGTAAGGAAATTTGTAGGAATTTTGGACTCCAAGATGGCCGCCGTGACGTCAGAGGTCGGTCGGCACCTCGCACCTCATTCCTACTCCTGCCGCCGGACCGGCTAATATATACTACTACTAATGACTGTCAACGAGTTGAGAAATAATTAGTTTTTCTTGAGTATACTTGATAACACACTTTTATTTTTCCCAGTCATGCTCGCTCTCAGTGTCATAGGACTGGCCCCTGCAGATGTTCATATCTATTCCATCTCAATTTAATTTACAGCTGTCTCTCCAGAGATTCCTTGATAAGTTTTAACAATTAAAATAAAAATAAGTGAATACATAAAATAATTTTTTATATATTAGGCCTACTGGCAATGATTAAAAAATTTATTTTTTTTAATTTATCAGGCTATTCTTATGACGTTCAATACATGGCATGAAGGCATATAAAGTAATGCATAACTTAACAATAAAAAAATGCAAGACTAATTTATTATTTGAACATGTAGAGATATAAATTAGAATATATAAATATGTTTTTTTATAAATTATAAAATTGTGATAAACAAAACAGTAATCAAATTTCTCTCATATAATTTATTAACAATGTTAGCCTATTCACATGGACACTAAAAATTAAGCCAGGCACATTACCTATTAAATGACTACATTCCAAGTTATTATTCCAGACAATGATTCCCTTGGCCATCAATCAAGACACAGTATTATCTGTGTTAGTTTTTCATGAATCAATGTGTACTCACACCATTACAAAAATATGTAAATTTAAATTAAATGTTTACATTCAAAAAGGATGTTTGAAATTAAAATTTTATTTCTTTAGTTTCGCATTTGGCAAACGGAAATATTTGCTTTATATTGTAACGTTTGCCTCACTTGTCTCCATAACCTTCTCTTTCTTTTTAATTTTGTTCTTCCTCTGGCAGTTAGCAGTTCCTCCAGGCCCATTTAGGCTGAGCCATAGCTCATGAATCGTCAGATCACTTTTTTCCCATCGAGACAACCCGGGTTCGATACGTGGAGGAATCAAACTCAGATTTTACCCTTTTTTCTGTAAGCCTGAAAGATTTCTCGTGGTTGGTGCTCCTGTTTACTTCACCCAGGCATTCCGTCAATGCTCCATTATTATCTCATCGTTCCTAACGATACAGATGTTGACGAGACGTTAGATTCGGTTAATTAATTCCTATAACTCATTTGTTCTGTGTTGAATGCACGAACAGATAAGGAAAAATAACAAATTATACCTATGCTTTTACTTCGTTATTCAAAAATCACTCCAAAATATAAAATACAGTTTGCAGATTTCTTGTTGGTGTATGTTTCAGGTAAATAATGGATAAAAAGGAAAGAACGTTAACTGCAAGCGAGCTAGAGAAACTGCTCGGGATGGAAGTTACTAAACTCTCCATTAAGAGACTGACTGCTCCCGGCGATAATTACGGAAGCGTCATGCTGGCGGTCGACGCGGTGCTGAAGTCCGGGCGTAACTTGGCACTCGTGGCGAAGATGTTCCCCACGGACGAGATGGGGCAGAAAGTTTTCCAGAGCCCGACGTCGATGAAGAAGGAGATCGAAGTGTACCAGATCATCAGCCCCGAGTACGAGCGGATACAGGAGGAGCAGCTGGTGCCTCCCTCGCAGAGGCTGCACGCCTTCTGCGACTGTCCTGGCGCGCGGCTGTCCCTGGAGGACCACCAGGCCGAGGACCAGCTGGCCGACCAGGACTCCGTGCTGCTGCTGGAGAACCTCAGGGTGCAGGGCTACCGCACCGGGGACCGCGTCGTCGGAGCCAGTCTGCAGAGGACGCAGTTCGTGCTGGAGCGCCTGGCCAAGTTCCACGCCACCGCAGTGGCCATCAAGATCAAGAAGCCCCTGCTGTTCAGGAACAAGCTGCTCAAGGTCCTCGCGCCTTTCAAGATAAAAGGTGGCACCAAGGAAGAGGATGAAACGCGTAACAAGAAGTTTCTTGAAAGTTTACAAACCATTCCAGCGTGTAACAGAAACATCGATGCCCTGAGAGAATTAATGACGAAAAACCTGGAATTTACTCACAGCGATAAGTTTATACCAATAAGGGAACCTTTCGCTACTTTCGCGCATTTCGATTTTTGGACCAACAATATGATGTTCAAGTTTCGATCTGAAACAGATGAAGAACCCATCGATTTCAAAATTGTTGATTTCCAAGTAAGCCAGTACGGGTCACCCGTGTCAGATATTATGTTATTCTTGTTCACAAGTACTGAAACAGGGGTAGTTTCCGAACATATAGATAGTCTCCTAGAACTTTATCATCGTGTTTTCGTAGATTGGCTGGAAGTTTTGGGTTGTGAAACCAAAAAATTTTCATTTGAAAAATTTATGGAAGAAGTGAACATCGTTGCTCCTGAAACATTGATGCAGATCATTTACATGTTGATGCCCATCACTTTTAACAAAGATCAGATTGAAACTATGGGGGAAGGTGTGCCTAATGATGACAGACCAGTAGAATTTAATGACGTGTACATTGTTAAATTGTCTGAAGCAATAAACACTTACGAAGTAAAAAAATGGCTGTGAAATAGTGCATATAGTAAGTGAGGAAGCTGCATTGAGAAATTATACTTAAATATGTTCTTTATTTAGAGATATTTAAGCTATCTTTAAATAAGTTTATATTGCTTAAAATCAAAATAAATATAATATTTTTCGTGCGCATACATAAAAATATGACATTAAATAGTTCTGAGTAATAAAATGCAAGCTTTTCTCAAAACATTGCATGCCATGTCTCATTGAACAGTGTAATATATGAATACTATGCGGTATGCGCATACATTCAAATTCGCCTTTAAATGGTTCTGAGTAATAAAATGCATACTTTTTCTCAAAACATTGCATGTCATGTTTCACGGGGCAAAATGTGGATACTTATATTGCCTGTTTCAGTCAAAAAAATAATGAATGAAATTCATTATTAGCTATTTCTAAGCTTACGAATTTTATATTTATAGCACTTCATCCTACAATCTGTATATATGACCAAATTAAAATTTATTTCGTAAAATAGTATCATTTTAAGTCATCCAAACAGTTTCTTCACAATTATTCCCATTCCTACTAACATTATAAATGTGAATGTGTGATTGTCTGTTTTTCCTCTCACGCAGCATCAGAACCACCGATTCACATGATTTGTTGAATATAAATAGTTCGTGAGCCGTTTTTTTTCCTAACCTAACTAATAACTAAGTGTATTTGGGAGGGGTCTGGGTAGGGAAGACTCTAAGTGCGTCTCAGGCCGAAGCCTATACGCTCTAAGCATGCAGGTTATGAACCATGCAGGAGAGGAAGCATGCATCATGTGCTAGGAGGGGATTGACCAGCCATGGCAATGTTTTAGCCATGACTAACTCCCCTCATTGACAATTCTAGGTTAAAAACTAGATAAGTTAGCCCCAGGTAAAACCTGCATAGACACAGGGAAAACCCTGGGCACTGGAATGCGGGATGCAAAGTTTCATGGATTAATTACAAGCAGGTTGGTTACAGGAAACAGAAGGATGGTTCTGGAAAAAGAGTTGGACATAGTAGAAAGACTACTATGCAAATGGGTGGGAGCTTGGAAATGTTGTCCACATTTGGTTTGGTGGCACTGGTTGTTTCGGGGTCCACTTTGTCGTTTCCCACCAGGCTGCCAGCCAGCCTAGACTAAGTTAAGAAGGGGGAAAATACGTGTACGCTATTGAATTTAAGCAAATGTAAAGAAACAATAAGTTAACATAAAAATAAACATTTAAAAATATGTTTAGTTTGGTAGCTTTAATTTTATCGTGCTTTTTCGCGAGCTGGTGCATCGAGCCTGCACTCAGGAGTGGACAGAGACTCAGGTTGACCGAAGTCGGTTAGAAAAATTATCCAGTCCTTCATTGCGAGGCCCTAGCCTCAGCATCTACGCATTCGTAGGATACGGAGTGTGTATAAGTGTACTGTCACGAGCTGGTGCATCGGACCTACACTCAGGAGTGGACAGTGTCTCAGGTTGACCAAAGTCGGTTAGGTAAAATATCCAATCCTTCATCGCGATCATGAACCGGAGAGTGATATATACGATATATAATTATGAAATTCCATTTCTAAGGGAGTGAAAAGGGGTAAATGCATTTTTATAATAGAAAATCATAAGAGGTAGGTCATAGACGCACAAACAGTTAGTTTGTATCATTTCTTTATGTCCACCACACGGTCACATACAGTAACGTCTGACAAATTTCTATCCTTTTTCTTGACGAAACCCATCCTCTTAGGTAATCTCGGGCTAAGATCGGACTAAAGGCGCTAATACCAGTTAAGTTTAGAACTTCGTAATAGATGGCATTGCTTTGAATTCTTAATGTGCTATCGATATGCTGTAATTTTATTAATTTTAAATTGACATTTCATTTAAAATATATTCAGTGTAGCCCTGTGAATGTACAAAATTTCAACATAACCTTCGAATGGATTTTTTGGCTGCTGTTCTGTTTTGTACCAAATTCAAGGATAATGATGATGAGTAATTTAAGCTCATTACCTGGTGACGTCAGCACAGACACCATCACAGTGGTGAAGGCTGTAAGGTCCCTATGCTGCCTAGGCAGGATGATGCCACTGTCTTTTGTGGGTTGAAGGTGAAAGTGACAACACTAATACTCAATGATGAAGCTAGGAAGAAGGTTTGAAAAAAACATCCCCGGCCGGGAATTGAACATCTGCCCGTGGCACACCAGCCAAACATGCTAGCAAATATTGTAATATGGACAATATGAGAAACTGGTAAGAAATACGCGAGACAAGTGATGCCAGAGAACCTGACGGCGTGGAGTGTACTTATGTTTCTAAGTGCGAGAAAATAGTTTATATTAGTGACCTAGCGGCGTGGAGTGTAAAATAGCTTGAAAGCAATGAAGTACATTGTCTTACGCTTAGCAAATGATAATTGACTAGAGTTTCCGATATTGCCCTTTTATGATATTTTATGCTAGCCACTTTACCAAGTGAAAGGACCTAGGTTAATAGTTTATGATACCCAAATCGATGATTATGTTTCCCATTTAATTTTCTTCAATTCAACTGATTTCGAAATGTTTTGTTTTTAAGTATCGTGTAACATCGGGAAACATTTTTTTTTTTTAGAATAGAATGTTAAAAATAGGCATGGTGAAGATAGAGTCTCCAGAATGCAGTGTTTATAGACTACAGCAGTGCTACAATCAAGACCATCCTTCCTGTGGTTAGAATGATATTGTTGGGAAAAATTTATCTTCTGGAAAAGTGTCAGAATTGAATAAACAGATACTTATAAGTCTACAAAAGAAAATGTTTTCAAAATTTAAAAAAAAAAAAATTGTCCTGGACTTTTGATAATATATTCACCTTCCAATGCTTGGAGTCATGTTATTAAGACATTAAATTTAAATCTAGATTCAAATTTTAAAAAATTATTAAATTAGCAATTACCAGTGTAATAAAAGTTTATGATTAGTATGAATACATGCAAGCATATTCAAAACTCTTACTACATACCTCTCTACATACCTTACTGAAAAAGTTTCATCTTTTTTTTTTTTAATTTTCATTGGTTATTAATGCATTTTGTCTTTAAAATGGTTCTGTCTAATGGTTGAAGTTGATGTCTTGTGTGGATAGAGAAGGGGAAAAAAATATTTCCTCAAAACATGTTCAGCGTTTAAAAAGAGCACTGGTAAGATATACTATAAAGTAAAATAAATCATTTTAATGTAACCAATAAGTTTGTAGAAAGGTTTTCCATACTCGGGAATTGTAACTATTGATCCTGATGATATGTTACTGTACAATTGCCGGAATTTAATTCCGTTAAATATTGCCAATGAAGAAATATAATGATAGATTGTACTGCCTGCTGAGCAATTGTAACACTTCCATACCATTCTAAACTTGAAATATATGTTAGTACCAGTCATCATGTGGAATTATTGACATATACCTACTAATCGGTTGTTCGTACGTACAAATATAACAATGATGATTAATTATCTAAATAGTTACATCTTGAAAGAAAAAAATATTTATTATCTAAGTAGGTACCTAAGTATTTATTTCAGTTATGTTTTTCGCGCACGCTTTTGAAAGTATGTCTTGTATTCTCAAGGGAAAATAAATATGGTTGTTCTTTTCTTCAATTAATTAAACCCAACCATTTCCACCTTTGCTGATGTTTCGTGCAAATTTACAGCAACATTTAGGCCTACTCCTTTAAAAACACATCTTACCTCTTTGAATGCGGTAGACCACATCTTTTAGAAGCAATATGGGCCTTCACATGCCACTTGAACTTAATTTTGTGCCACACAAAATCCCCTTTCTGAAATCTAGTCGAGTTAGCCTTCATTTCTACTTTGTCTTCATCTGGCTAATCGAGGTTTTTACTGGCCTCATCGTGGATTAGTGCCATATGCTCTTCTAGATGATAAACATAATCATGGGGCTGGTTGGTTATTGGTAAGGATGGTCAAACTTGGTGTCACAGAGTAGTCTCAATTTCTGTCCAAACACAATACTCGCAGGAGTCTGTCCAGTGGAGCCATGAATGGCATTCCTATACGCCATCAGGAACAATTGCCTTTTTTGATCCCAATCTTGCTATAACCTAGGCATGGTTCTCCTCTAGGGTCCTGTTTAACCTTACTGACATGCCATCAGACAGAGTATGTAAAGCTGTCTTGGTTTTCATAATTTAATAATATAGTTGATTAAAAATTTCAGCATTGGTCTGAGTGCATCTCTTTCGGTACCCCGAATCTGCAAATGTAGTTATTGGCTAAGGCGTCCTCCGCAGTGGTGACTTCCTGGTTAGGAAGACCATAAGCATCTGGGCACTTACTGAAATAATCAATTGCTACCAGGATAAATCAGTTACCATTTTTAGTCTTGGATAATAGCCCTCTTAAATTGGGCTCCAAGATTGTAAGAACACATTTTTCCACAAATATGGTATTGTGGCCCTATTCTGAATGAACATGGTTCACATTGATCACATTAAGTCTATACACCCTTAACGCACCTCAACCAGTAGTACCATTGAAGAATCTTAGCAAGAGTTTTATTTACTACAAGATAAATACCTGAGGCTCATCAGAAGGAGTAGTTGCATGGTAACCGCTTTTCCATTTGAACTCACCCATGCAATATTTAATAACCCATCCCCCGTCCTTGAACGAATCCCATTGTGCCCAATAAGCTCGCACAGTCCTTCGGTTACTGGATACAATGCCATGATGGACATCCTGTATCCCTCTCTAACTAGCCTATAATGGGCCTTATGTCAGAGTCATGTAACTGTGACACTTTTAGGCTGGCTTGGTCACATTTATCCTCGCTGTTAAAGATAGTTGTACATCAGATGTTTTAAGATTTATTTGTTGTTCTCTGCCCTTTTGCAATGCTTGCAGACTACACTGCATAATTTGCGAGAGAATATGTCAGCATTGCTATCAGTTCGGCCCTTCCTGTGTTCGATTCAGCAATTATACCACTGTATCTGATCAATGCACCTAGTAATGTTCCCTCTGGGTTCTTGAATTGCAACAGAGCCACTTAAATGCAGCCTGGGCAGTGTCTAAAAGGAATTTTCTCCCATATAAGTACTTGTGAAAATGCTGCAGAGATTTAACTATAGCTTAAAGTTTCTTTTCTTGAGATTCAATAGTTGTGCTCAGGCTTCGATAAATCTTTGCTGTAGTACCCAATGACTCGTTCGTTTCCTTCCTGAACCTTGAAAAGTACAGCACCTAGCCTGTATCCACTTGCATCGGCATCAAGGATATACTCTTCATTCTGATGGGGCTAGGCAACTATGGGGCTTGAACACAGTGCTTCCTTAAGGTTCTGAAAGGCAGCATTACACCCATATATTCACAAAATTATCTCTTTCCCTCAGTTGGTTGTTACCGTGGTATGGTAATAGCTGCAAACCCAAACATTAAACATCTATAATAGGTACAAAGTTCTAATAAAAGCCTTATCTCATGTTTGTTTTTAGGCTGAGGTCACTCCTTGACAGACTGGATCTCTTCAGGGTCTGTTCTTACTCCATCCTACGATACACGACCCAGAAATGTTACCTCATGTTGGAACATGAAGAACTTCTTAGGGCTTAACCTAATTTCCACATAGTGATGAATGTTAAAAAATTCCTGGAGATTTCGTAGAAGTTCCTTCCTAGTATTTCCTAACCACAATATTGTCATCAATATTTAACAGGCATTTTTTCCACATCAAACCAAGGAACGCAGGTTACAAATTTCTTAAAAAAATTGTGCGGGTATTATCTAATACAAATAGCAGGACCGTGAATTGGAAGAATCCACTTCCTGTTAATAAAGCAGTCTTATGCTTTGCTAAAGGCAACCACTGTGGTGCCTGCCACATTTGTTCTTTCCAGGTCAGTATCTCCCAGGGAGAACACATTCTTGTGGTTTCGTAGAAAAGCTGTACCTTCTTCTACTTCTTCAGGGTAAAAGTTGTCCAGAGATTACTTCAATAATTTCTAGTTTACGGCTCAGTGGTGGTATAATGATCTCCAGAGGTGGAATATCTTCACACTAATTTATCTAAAAACAACTGGTTCACAGTGAGATTTTGGTTCTCCTTGTTTAAAAATCCTTATTTCGAGTCAAGGTTGCAGCTATTACTGGTATAACTTCACCAACTTTAGCAATGCTTCGAGAAATTTTAAGTTTCTCCGACCCTATAGAAATATCTGGTTCAAATATGTAGCTCATGTTGCCCTGAGAATCACCCTTTATCCTAGATGTTTTATATTTAATGAGCATGGTTGGCTGAGATTGCAACCCTGTCATTAACTACTAATTCCATTACCTGTACTTCCAATTGGTTGAGAGTAATCAATGCTACCTCGTGTCTACTTTGATTATTCTTCCAAGTCAATAACAAATACTTATTAATTCATAATATTAATTCCTAGAATTTGCTCATCAGTACTATCGGCAACAAGAAAAGTCCATGAAAATGTCCATGTTCCGATCTTTACCTTCACGTCTAGCTGTCCATGTACAGGTGATGTGTCCCCACTTGCTGTCCTCAGACGCTATGGTAGTAGTGTTCTTAGCTATTCGCTACTAATCAGGTACGTGTGTGCGAACTATGGATACCAAGGCCCCAGTATCAACAGTAAAAATAAACTTCCTGCCATTGACACATTCATTCAGTAGTAAACTGTCAATGTCTATACGAAGTAGGGATCAAGGAAAAACCCGAAAGGATACTGCTTCCCGAGGAGCTGGCATGTGCCCCTTTATGCTGATTTCTGCTCATTTCCCCGCTGCCCTTCTTTTAGCGATGTATTATTGTGTGTCGGGCAGTCCCACTTAAAATGACCTAGTTCTTGGCAGGCGAATCTCTGTGGCTGTACTCCTGTCCTTCGAAACTGAGATCCCAAAGCACTGTTCATCAGCTTCTTTATTGCCTTAATTATATGCCCTTCATTATTAGCATTATCAGAATTTTCTTTGATGCCACCCGTCGGTGCTTCGTCGCACATGCCGTTATGTATCATCAACACCTGCCCAGAAACTTATGCGACGAACGCGGCCGTGCGCGCAGTGTTGTTCAGATGTGAGCAGTGCGCGAACACTACGAAGATAGCGCTGCTACCGGCCACATTGGCGATATCCGCCAGGTGTGGAAAGATGCTTCTGCCGAACCAGTCAAAAGGTTTTATGTATTTCTTTTCAAGGACAACGTAAAATTTGTAACCGCTTTCAATTAATTTTCTCATGAATAAAAATTGTTCTACGTGAGACTATGTCAGAAAACTGACCGCTTGTTTCTCCGCGCTCTGCGCTTTTGGCGGGAGTTAGCATCTCTTTCCAGCCCGGTGCTGGGGAGACGAGTCAGTTACCATCGGGAGCTCACAGAGGCTAGCACCCTCCATGCCATGCGGAAACAGGACTTTCGCATGCAAACCAGCATGTAGTGGAGACGTCCGCCATGTTGGCAGCATATTACGGCACATCACGCGCACAGTCAACATGATGACACCTTAAGAAAGTGTCGGAGTTCATGTATGTATTTTAGTATTAGCTTCAGGGACTTTGTTAAACACGGAAATGTCCGCCACGGTAGTATACTGCCGCATCTCAAGTGCACATCCATTACGAAAGTGTTAACATCTTAAGTAAAGTGTTAGGGTTTCATGTATGTATTTTCGTATCAGCTTCAGATACGTTGTTCAACGCGGGAATGTCCGCCGCGTCACCCATCGGGAAGATACCTTCACTAGCAACGTAATCAGTGCCGCCGCTGGAAGGGGACGCATTAGTGCAGAGACGTCTATCCAATAACAGAAACGGTCATGTGTGCGATAGCACCGCGTACCTCATGCCAGGGCTATTCAAAGACTATCATTTATCCATGTATTCTTCACTTCATTTAATATGGCATACTGGGTAGCCTGAACAACCCAGGGAGTCCTTCAGTCGTGTCGGCACGCCTCTTCCTCTGGTCACGTGGCCGAACCAAACCCTGGGACCCACTTATTTTCCTTACGGACTCACAATTTACTACAGAGAGACAGGCGGAGCGGGTTATCTTCATAACGTGGTTCCAGTTCAGCTTTTGTTGTACTAATGCTTGTGTTCCTCGAGGTGCTGCGTGCCCTTTTGATTTCCAGGGCATGGACAAGGGAATCGCAGCTCTTCTTGTGGTGGGTTAAAAGAAGGGTTTGCTGTACTTCTGCATCCCTGAGTCCATCTACGAAAGCACGAGTAACCAGCCACTATCAGAACTCTGCAGGAGCATCTCGGTAGTCTAGGTGCACAAGCCTCTCGACGTCTGCTTCAAGTTCCTAAAGGGTTTCCAAAATTCGCTGTCGGTATGGTTTTAAAGCAGTCAAGTACCTACACCTCACCCATGTGTCGGTCACCATACTTCGGCTCAGGAGCTTCTACTAATACAGCATAGTCAGTAGCGGATCCAGAAGGGGGGGGGGGCTAAGGGGCTCAAGCCCCCTCCAAAAGCATCTGAGTCCACTATTGTTTTAGTGTTTGCCTTGATAAAGCCTAGCCTCAGCTGGGTAATGCCCCTCCCAAACCAAAATCCTGGATCCGCCACTGAGCATAGTCCATCTGGGTGGGAACGGTATGATCTGCATCAGCTCAAAGGGCCAAAATGAATGCTATGCCACTTTCTTCCATCCTCCAGCCCTTCCATTCTGCAACTGTTACCTGTATAATTCCCACGAAAAAGGCTTCTTGATTCCTCTTCACATTCTTGATCTTAGTCTTCATGACATTCTTCACCTCTTTTTAGCTGTTCCTTATTACATTTTTTTTTTGCAATTAATACTGGCTATTATCCCTTTTTCCTTATTAACGACTTTTTTTTATTCTCAGCCTAAAATTTAAAAAAATTGTGAAAGTAATATTGTCTATGACATTACATAGAATTTAAATACATACTAAAATTTTCATTACGCTATGTTTTTCCTTTAATCTACAAAGTAAATGTTTAATGTGCATAAGGTAATGTTTATATAATTTTTATTTACCCAAATTTAAAAAAAATATATATTTAATTACTTTTCAAATTGAGTAGATAAGATTACATCTTGCAATTTGCAAGATTCAAGAATATCACTATAATTAAACTTGAAAAGAATCATTTTTAAAAAAGTATTATTAAAATTTTACGATTTTATCTACACTATCAATTTCTATTAAAAGTCAGTGTATGTTGATAAGAATGCATGTGTAGTAAAAAATTATTATTTTTTTAACATAATGATTTTAATTTATAGAATTTTTCTCGGTTTTTTCAGTGTTTAAAAAAAATGTTGAAGAGGTAAACCAGTTTCCTGTTATAATTTAATATTTCTAAAGCTTTCCTTTTCAAAAATGTATTAAACATTAAAATACAGCAGGCTTGAAGATAAATTATTACATTTTTGTCCAAATTACGGTTAAATAATTTATGAAGAAAATATATTTGGACTCAGTTGCTCAAAACCTGTAACCATTATATAAATAATAAAAAAATTAAATACCATTTGTACTTTAAAAAACACACAAGTATATCTATAACCATTATTAAGAAAATTGAAATCTCAAATTAACAAAAGAACTTGGGTATTGAGTGGAAATTATTTTTGAATGTTTTGAAATAACATAAAATGTTTGAAATCTCAAAGAATAGGCTACCTATTTATTTATTAATTTTAAAGAAGACTGTTAACAAAATCTTGGAATCTGTCCTAAATAAAGAATCTTGGAAATGTCAAAACTGACTAGGAATGAATATAACCACAGAATTGAAAGGTGGCAGGCTTTGGATTGACCAATTAGAATACATAGACATATTGCTGCATAAGTTTGGGATATTGGACTGAAGCCCTTGTCAACTCCGATGGAAGCAGGCTTAAAAGTGAACAAAGCAAATGATAGTTATGTGCACTGTAGTGAAAATGTGCCATACCAGTTAGCTACAGGTAGTCTGTTGAACTTACCTCAAATTGTCAGGCCTAATATTGTATAAAAATGCTGAAAATTGCCTACATCAGTTTGATGTCAACCGGGCCTGCGCCCCAGAAGCCTGGTCAGAGGGTGCTACCTTTCCCCTCGCCAACCGTCCCACTTCCCGCACTGGCAGTCGCACCGTCATGATTACGTAGTCGTGTGTTTAAATAGCGCGCCACGAACTACCTCATGAGGGCGCTGTAGCGGCAGTGCGATGTTCCCCTAAATTTGTAATAATTATATTGAAAAACTTTTTATTTTTTCCCCATTTATTTGTGTTACCACTGACGGGCGGAAGGGCTTTTGTTTTGTTTAGTATGTAATTTTAAGTGTGTAAGATAAATGCGTTGCCGGGCGGACCCGAGCGGACCCGAACGTAAACGAAGTCAGCATGTTTTAAACATGAGAAATTAATAACTGAATGATGTTTAATCATATTAGAGCCGTGGGAGAGGGTGCCTTAATTTTAGAAAAGTTTTTGTATTTCCGTAAGTAAGATTGCAAGTCACTTAATCGGAAGGGCACAACGGTAATCTGGCAAGGCGAGAAGGCGCCATGTAGTTCCGAGGGAGCCCTTCACTCGGCCAGTTCTCCGTCGCCAACGACCGAGGGAAGACGCTGCCTTCTTCACCCGGGGACTTCACTCTTTGTTCACTGACCATTAGTTCCGTTCTTTCTTAATTAATTCAAATCTCTTTCACGCTATCCCCGGGGCTTGCCTCAGTCGAGGGACTGTTTATTTAAATCATATTTGACTCTTAACGAGACTTTTCAACGCTCTTAAGTAATCGCTTGTACAGCCACGTGCGTGGTCCTTATTCCCTTGATCCGATTAAGTGCCTAGGGTCTTGGAACCGTATTCTCGTGATGCCGCGTATGGTTGTACGTGCATGCATTTAACACCTAAGTATAATTGTCTTTTATTTTTTCACCGACCACGTGGTGACCTATACCTCGTGAACAGGTGTGTGGGACGCCTTGAGAGCCCACTGTTAATTGGTATAACATAAGCGTGCCCGACACTGAGAGCAGGCCAGGTCTGAGCGTATTACGGGAGGTAACCGAGGGTCCAGTCTTGCCTCACACAGGCGATGTCATGCCCTGAGACGGATGTCAGCCGGGTCCACGTGCCCTTCCACGTGGTGGCGCACATTATCAATCAGCAACGCAACGACCCTCACGAAACCCGAACCGCGACAAGTTTAACAAAATGTCACTGGGTCGCAGTAAAACTATAAAAACAGTGTATGTGGAATTTTAGGGTTTAAGCACAGAGCAGACGACAGTCTGCGTAAGCACTGCAGAGGCTGAATACATGGCACTAAGTTTCTCTCTAAAGGCTATGGTTGCAGTCACAGAACAATCAGTGGAGATTCAACAACCCAAATCAATCAATGCATTTTGTGACAGCAAACGAGCCATGCACTTGGCAAAAACATGAGCAGAACAAGACCACTTCTGTTGAATATGTTCCTACCGTGAAAATGTTGTGGAATGTGATCCTACTGAGGAAATGTTGTCCGATATATTTACAAAACACTTTCTTCAAAATGAACACGAGTAGTTTAAAAGTAAATTAGGTTTAGACTAACCTCCGTGAGTTGTGCTCACTTTGAATCATTAAGGTATTGCTTTGTAAAAATTGAAGGGGTCGAGTTATAGAGTAAATTATTAGTAACCTCTTTGTATTACACACAGTTGTGGTTATCTGTTGAACCGTGTATTAAATGGCCTCTGAATAAAGAGAACCTAAATAACCGATTTATTTTACGTCAACAGAAAACACTACTTGTATCCTATCAAATAAGCTAATATTTTGACGGGACACAATTTTTATCCTGGCAAATTATTTTTCAATATTTGCTGAACCATTATAAACACTTTAATCTAATTACTTTCCCACTCCAAATAACACTGTTATATTTTAAGGACTATTTCAAAATCTACCATTGCTTGTTAAATAGAACGGGTGCATCCTAAAACTAATAAAATTAAAATATGAATTATTTTTTATTTTCTTAGATTTTATCTCATTGTGAACACATCATTGTGATATTTCAAGAAGTTTACCAGTAGTTTACATTTGAATGGTTGGTTAAGCTAGAAAGGCTAAATTTAAAATCCTGAAAAAATATGTGGACAGTGCATTAGGTAAGATAAGCTACAATATTACACATTCATTACTTAATTCCTTGTTTTATAAATGTAGCTGACCTTACTCAATCAACCCTCAAAATGTGCAAAAAATTTAACCTCAGAAGCATACATTAATAAAATCAAAGAATCCCAATAAAACAGAATATGAAGAAACTTAAAAGTAAAATCACCTTCGCTACAGCTTATAACAAATAATATATTTCGAACATTTGTTAACATCTTGTTTTGACGACAAACGTCGTGCCCTCCTAGACGTAGAGGCCGTGCCTGTCCACCGCCGTGTGCCTATGGGAGGCACCTGACCTACTGGTGCAGCACAATGCAGTGTAGCGTTTAGATCAGGGATGCCCTACGTCTGATTAATGACCACTCACGGACAGCCACGTATTTGTGTGATTGTGTATTTTATTTTGTAATTGATACCTATTGTATTTGTATTTTATAATTAATCGTATAATGTTATTTCAGTGCTTGTGTTTTAGTTTGTAGACCCGCCGCCTGGCCTGCCGCGAGCTCGTGTTCTCCCGCGCCAGCCTTCTTCCCCCCCTTCGACTCGCCCGCATGTAGCGGTGCGCGCGGGCGGGTGGAGAGCTCAGTCACTGTCTAGCTGCCGCGACAGAGCAGACCTGACTCGCTCCGCTCCGCGAGAAGTCAATCGTCACAAACACGTCACGCACGGTCGAGTATCGCGATCAGCTTATCATACCACGGGGCCATCATCAGCTGCCCTACAGCACCGTGTTTTAGTTATAATTGTCATTAGGGAGTCCAGGTCACGGCGTGGGAGAAACGTCCGTCTCACGACGTGGTCGGCCGGCTGCGATAGACTTTCCCTTAATAAATCTCGTCTACAAAACCGGTAAAGACGTCTTTTCCTATTGCCTTCGTCAACATCTCCAACTTCTCCTGAACTCCTTTCCCTGTCCCGCATATTCCGGTCCCGGCCACGTTAGGCCTGAACTCGCTACTCTCCGGCTGGAGCTACTCGAGCAAAAACGACTTTCACAGGGCGAGTTTCGTCGGGATCGAGGGACTTAGGGCCGAAGGGACAACATATGGTGCCCAACAAGTGTGGCCAGAATACATAGTGCATGGGATGCGCGTTAACGGTGTCGCGGAGGCCAGGTCGTTTCTCTCACGCTCAGGCGCGGACAGGAAGCTGGTGGGGCCGCGCGACGTGGGAGCGACGCGAACCGGAGACGGCGGCGCGGCAAGGTTCTTCGGCACGTGATAACGCAGCGTGGAAGGCGCAGACTGTATTACCAATCGGCTAATATTACTTCCCGCGTCAGTAGCGCCACTGATATTGATGGCGGAGGCTAAATTCAAGCAGGATACGGACAATCTGATAAACTTCGAGACAGAGATGGGCGACAAAAAGGACACCGAAAAGAGTGACGTGAAGGACATGGTGTGTGGGGTGAATGGCGAAGCCAAGTGTGTTCACGACATGGTCATGAGAGGTCACGACAGGGAATGTGATCAGGGTGACAGGTGCGCAGATGTTGAGAGGCCAGTCTTGCAGTACGTGCGTGCACCATTCGTATTGCCGGTGTTCTCGGGGAGTGACAATGAGGATCTGCTGGAGTTTGTGCGGGAGTGCGAGCACCTCCTGAAACTGTACGGAGTGAGACGGGCCAAGTGGTCATTGCGGGTGATTGGACAGCTCCGCGGTGATTCGAGGGACTTGTGGTTGATGGCCGGGGGCTATAACACTGATTGGGGGGACTTTGTGTGACAAGTAGAGGCTTGGTACGACAATGATCAGGCACGCGCGATGTGTCAGAGAACCTTTTATTGCCGGACACAGAGCGAGGAAGAGAGCGTGGAGCACTTCATCTATTAGAAGCTGTGCCTGTTCAGATGATTGGGGACAGGCGGGGACAGGCGGGGACATAATCGCGGCATTACTGACCATCGTCGAACAGCTGTTGCCGGAGTTACGCCCCTTCAGGAGGACGGCCGTCGGACGAGGCGCGGAGGAGTTCGTGGCCCTCGCCCGCGTAGTTAAATGTGACCTGATGCAGTGAAGGACAACACCCACGGTCGCGCAGGTTCCCCAGCTCCACTCTGAGTCAAGAGGGGTGACTCTCACTGAAGTTACGGACAATGACATGGCAGTGGTGAAGTTCACCGACAGTGCGGGTCACCGGAAGGTGCTTGACCTAGGCGGCGCCAGAGGATGTCCTGAGCGGTTCCCAGCAGAAGAGGGCCGGCGCAGAAGGGTGGAGGTCAGGCCGGCGGGAACACAGGAAGGAGGAGGCAAGGAAGATCGCCCGCCGCGATGCCATTTTTGCCCGGAGGCGTACCACTGGCATCGCCTGTGTCCCACCAAGGCCGCATGGGAAGGAGTGCATGAGGGCAGCGCACCACAGGCGGGAAAAGCGGAGATGGGGGTGGACGGACAGCTGGGCACCGCCTCCCGATCCGTCAACTACGAGCAGATCCAGTAACCAAGAGGACTCTTCTACCACGACCCATGCCGAGACTCCCAACGTCACGTTTGCCGTGGGGACAGCAGGGTGGCAACATGACTCCGGAGACCCCGACAGCAGTCATCCCGGAACCGGACCTGCCACTCCGTTGGCCTGTCGCCAGTGGGGTGGGCTACCAGAATAACGGCGCACCGACTCCAGGGCGGTCAGGTGAGCATTCCTTGAGTTCCCCACGCCCAGACGGCCCTGAGGGTGGGGACGATGGGGACCAGGCAGCTGCCCATCAGGGACGGGTCGGAACTGAGCAGCCGGAGCTACTGTGGATACCTGTCCTCGCCGACAGGTGGGAGATGCTGATCCTGGTGGACACCGCCGCCAGCCGGTCCTACATCGCAGCACATCTGGTGGCGGAGGAGGCAGTGACCCCGGGTACGGAGCTGGTGCAGCTGGCCACCAAGGATGCCAATGCAACAGCGAGGGGCACCATTCCAGTAACATTAAACATTGTTGGACATGTAAGTCACATCGAGGCCTGGGTGGTCCCCAACCTACGCGAGGGACTGATCCTGGGAGCTTCATGGCTGTACAAGGTCGACACATTTGTGGAGGTACGAGCTGGGCAGATTCACTTCGGCACACGTGGTCGTTGGACTGTGTACGGCGTACACCAGGCTCCTCCCAGTCCTCCTCAGTCAGTCATCCGCCAGGAGGACCTGAGGCACAACATCCCAGCAGAGTATGTCGACGCCATCAACAGTGTCCTCGCCTCCCAACCTCAGGTATTTGCGGCCGCAGACCGGTTAAAACGCACGACTATGATGGAACACCGAATACACATGGTAAAGCACCGCCCACCTTTTGAGAAGGTGCACGGGTTCGTACCCCGAGAGTGTGAGGCCATTCAGACCCTGGTAGATGAAATGCAGCGCGACGGGTTGATTGAACGTAGTACCTCTCCCTACAACATGAGGGTGTTGTTGGCCATAAAAAAGGATGGGAGTTTACACTTTTGCGTATACTTCAAAGCAGTAAACAGACTGACTATTCCCGCCCCACCCCCGCAAATCAACATTATGGATGCTTTGGCCGGACTGCAGGATTCGACCATTTTCACAACTCTTGACCTGAAGTCAGGCTACTGGCAGGTGCCGGTATGCCCCGCTGACCATCCAAAAATGGTGTTCACTGCTCCAGACAGTCGGCGATACCAGTTTTGTGCCATGCCTTTTGGTCTCATGGATGCTCCTGCCACGTTCCAGGCCCTGATGGTGCGTGTTATAGATGGGTACATTGGCGAATTCGCCAGAGCCAATTTGGATGTCATCGTCTGGTCCAGGACATGGGAGGATCGCACGCACCACCTAGCACTGGTCCTGGAGAGAATGGCCAGACATGGACCAACTTGTGCTCCCAAAAAATGTCAAGTCGGGGCCACAGAGATTGAGTTCCTGGGATACATAGTAATGGTGGAGGGGTGCCGTCCTCACCTCGAGCAGTTGGAGCTGTCGAGGGTAAGGGGGCACCGAGGACCAGGAAGCAGCTCCAGAAGATTCTCGGCCTGCTTAACTGGCTGCGGTCCTTCATCCCTGACTTCGCCACAGTCACGGCCCCAATGACAGACCTACTGTCGCCGAAGACCAAGTTCTGGTGAACACCTGCTGCGGACGAGGCTCTGCGCCAGGTGAAGAACCGGTTCAGGAACTGTCACACACTGTCGCGTCAGGTCCCCGACCACCCCAATTTCATCCAGACAGATGCGAGTCAGGAGGGATGGGTGTGGTGCTGTACCAGGCTGACGACGACAGAGTGAAATGTGTGATCGAGTACGCTAGTGCAAAGTTTTCCAGGCTAAACGGAGGTATCACGTGAATGAGCAGGAGTGCCTCACAGTGGTCTGGACCCTGCAGCACTACCGGCACCACGTCGAGGGGCGCTCATTCACGCTGAGAACCGACAGCCAGTGCCTTCGCTGGCTGGACTCCGCTCAGGGTCGGAAGTCCAAGTTCACTTGCTGGGCCATGCTGATTCAGGAATTCTCGTTCACGGTCGAACATGTCCCGGGACAGGATAATCAGCTGACCGACAAGTTGTCCTAGAATCTGGACCCTAGGAGTGAGTTCCACAATGAACAGGGCTGGGAGGAGATGCTCCTTCCAGAGCGCGACCTCGAGGTCGAGGACTCGGGGCCACAGCTGTGCGCGTTGTACTCGCTGTCCAGCTCCACTGCTCCTGAGCCAGACACTCAACCAGAGACCATGACAGAACTGCTTTCGTGGGTTCACACTGCGCAGATCCGTGACCCTGAAACCTAGTCTCGGCTGACTGAGTGTGGGGGCAAAGTGGTACCAGGCTGCTGGAGTCTTAACGGTGTGCTCCAGACCAAGTGGGCTCACAGGTAAAGCAGATGGCAGACTCACGTGTATACTGGGTTACATGCATGACCACCCCCTGGTGGGACACCCAGGTGCGGAGCAGAAGCTGCGTGAGTTCCAGCGGACATTCCACTGGCCTGGCAATGTAGCAGAGGTACGGCGCTACGTGAGAGCCTGCCAACGTTGCCAGGAGCGGAAGTCCAGGCGTCCCGATGGTACGGAGCAACAGGTCACACGATGGCCCCGATATCCCTTCCACACTGTAGCAGTGGATATCATGGGGCCGTATCCTCGTACGTCCCACAGCCGGCGTTTTATCGTGGTGGTCACGGACGTCTTCACCTGCTGGGCAGAAGCATTCACGGTACAAAACGTGAAGGCCGGCACCGTGATGGCCCTGCTTGAGCGCGAGTTCTTCCCGCGCGATATGGATACCCCACGGTCCTCCTGATGGACGAGGTGCAGTTCACGGGGAGACACTGGCGAATGTCCTGAGAGCGATAGGGGGTGGAGCATCACACCACACCCACCTACCATCCATGCACGAATACGAAGGAAAGCAGGAATCAAGACATAAAGACTCAGCTTTGCATCCGGTTGGACGAGGACCATACCAAGTGGGACCTGCACCTTCCAACCCTGCTGTATTGCCTGCACCGCAGGACAAACATAGTCACTGAAACTCCCCCACCAAACTGGTGCAGGGCCAAAACCTTGCCCTGCCCGGGGAGGCGCGAGCACTCACCGACTCCCACAAGGCGACTGTCGACGATCGATGCGAGAACGCTCGACGATGCTAGGAGCAATACCTGGCCCGACGTACGCCCCAGATGCATCGGCCTCCGGGACTGCTGGAGACAGGCCAGTGGGTCTTTGTCCGGTGCCACGATCTGTCATCAGGCGACAAGGGCTTCTGCACCAGCCTAGCCCCTAAGTGGGCAGGCCCACAGGAGGTGTGTGGCCGACTGGGAACCACGACATACCTCGTCCATCAGGCTGACGAACGCACGACAAAGGTACACAGGGACGACCTCAGATTGGCTGACTGGACGGACGACGTCGACGACGAACCATGGGATGTCGTACCCGCCATAGACACTGCGAGGGAGCTGGATCGATATCCCTCGAAAGGGAGTCAGGGGGGGGCGACTGTTCCCCACCGGTGACCGAGGATGAGGCAGCTACACCCGACGTGATGGACAGAGGAGGACCGCGAGGCGCCTGCATGATGGAGTTGGAGCGCTTTATGAGCCGAGTACTTCCAGACGACAACGACGTCAATGACGGGAACTCTCTGCGCGGGTTGGGGCCGCTCATCGAGGACGTGACCGATGACGACACCATCCTCGGTGACTTGGTCGACCTCAGTGACCCAGTGGTGACTCTGCCGGACCACGAAAAGGGACACAAACAGAGACAAACCCAACCCCTGGGAACAGCGGATGGGAAACATGGATGTGAACGATGCCACAGCCAACCAGGTGATGGTGCGGCTCCTCAGCGGGGAGGGTGACGTGGACCAGGCACAGAAGGTGGTCCTGGACATGCCCTTCGAGGAGCCGACGACGATTACCCATGTGGGGGACGGGCCGGAGGTGCGCCGGTCAACTTGTGACATGACTGCCACTCGCTATCTAAGAGACTATGAGTGGGAGGGCCAGTACAAGTACTGTGACGTGCGACGGCCGGACGCCGGCGGTTTTGCGCTGCAGCGTCATGCAGCTCCTGCCACGGTTCGTCCGACCCCGAATGACTGACATGAACGCACCCAACAAGAGAGACCAGACTCGCAAATGGACGCTGCCGCGGCTGCCGGTCTAGGCCGACGTCGGTGGCCAGGATGGCCTCGGGGGGGGGGGATATGACGACAATCGTTGTGCCCTCCTAGACGTAGAGGCCGTACCTGTCTACCGCCGTGTGCCTATGGGAGGCACCTGTCCTACTGGTGCAGCACAATACAGTGCAGTGTAGTGATTAGATCAGGGATGCACCTGTGTGCACACTACGTCTGATTAAGGACCACTCATGGACGGCCACGTATTTGTGTGATTTGTGTATTTTATTTTGTAATTTATATTGTATTTGTATTTTATAATTAATCGTATAATGTTATTTCAGTGCTTGTGTTTTAGTTTGTAGACCCGCTGCCTGGCCTGCCACGAGCTCGTGTTCTCCCACGCCGGCCTTCTTCCCCCACGCCGGCCTTCTTCCCCCCCTCCGGCCCGCGCGCATGTAGCGGTGCGCGCGGGCGGGTGGAGAGCTCAGTCACTGTCTAGCTGCCGCACAGAGCAGACCTGAGTCGCTTCGCTCCGCGAGAAGTCAATCGTCACGAACATGTCACGCATGGTCGAGTATCGCGATCAGCTTATCATATCATGGGGCCGTCATCAGCTGCCCTACAGCACCACGTTTTCGTTATTATTGTTATTAGGGAGTCCAGGTCGCGGTGTGGAAGAAACATTTATCTCACGACGTGGTCGGCCAGGCTGCGATAGGCTTTCCCTTAATAAATCTCATCTACGAAACCGGGAAAGATGTTTTTTTCCTACCACCTTTGTCAACATCTCCAACTTCTCCTGATATCCTTTCCGTCCCGCATATTACAGTCCCGGCCTTGTTTGGTCTGAACTCGATACTGTCCGGCTGGAGGGACTCGGGCAAAAACGACTTCCACAGGGTGAGTTTCATCGGGGACCGAGGGACTTAGGGCCGAAGGGACAACAGTTTCAAGTATTATCGACAAAAATCATATTGTATAATATTACCACTGGAAATAAGTCTGTCACAGGTAATGAAAATAAAGTTAAAGTGTTCCTTTTCATATAATAATTAGAAAAAACCGCAGAAAGTAAAAAAAAGGTATTTTAAAATTTTTATTGGCTTTCTTCAGATAAAAATATATTAAAATGTAAATCTTTCAGGAAATAAAAATGGTAGCAAAACAGTTATTGCTTTTATTGGTTTGATGTGAAATTATTATTTAATTTGGATGGTTCTTTGCATTTGCTGTGCACAGTACAGTATCAATTTTGGTCACTATTGCTATCTAGGTGCCCAGTAATATTATGCACATTAGTCTCTTAAAATAGATATAAATGGTTCAAATTTAGGGTATGAATAAAAAATCATGAGCTTGCAGTAGAAAATAAATTTATTTTATCTACTTTTTGATACACAATTTCACCTAAACCCAACCATTTGAACATTTGAAATTTTTACATAAAATTATACACCGAACACAAATACAAAAGAAATACAAAAATTGAAAATTCATCAAAAAAGTTGTTAAATTACAATAATTGTTGCATAGTTGATTGCTAATTTTGATTATTTACTCCTTAAAACATACACAAACATTTGACGTCTGCCGGGGCTTCGCCCGATGAGCCTGGTCATCCTCCGTTTCCCTCCCCATCCTTTCCTGCCTGGCATTTGAACCGATATGTATGTAGTCGTGTGGGTGTTTCTATTGTGCGCCACGAACTGCCGCAAGAGGGCGCTGAGCTTCAGTGCTTAGTACCACTACAACACCTAAATTAATATTGTAAGCCTTTTTCTTTTAACCCCTAAATAATGTTAGGACAGGTCAGTCAGGTAAGTGTTCTTTTGTTTCTTAATTAGATAATTTTAGTAAAGTAGGTGCAAGCACGGCCAATGACGCTCCCTAGCGGGCGACGATGGAATTAATATAGAACTTTATTTTGACGTCGTCCAGCCGAAGGCCACCCAAAGCCCAACCAGCACCTGCCAGTATCCGACCCCGCTAACGGAACGCACCCCTAGCCATGGCCCACCCGAGACAGGCGAGCCTTCGATGCCAAGGTAGAACCAAGGGTGGTGTCTAATTAATCAAGCACCTCGACCCCAGTTCATTAACAATAAAAAATAAATTAATAGTACCTCCACTATTAATTAAAAACCCCGCCCAAGGAAAGTGCGATGCAGGAGTGCCCGAGTCACTCATGTGTGAACTTACCATAATAATTTTGTGAGTGCCTCCTTTGCGGCCTTCAGCCTTAATTAATTATAGTGTTGTGTTAACGTAAATATTACCTCCCTGTTTTTTGTGTGTAGCCACTGGAGCAGTCAGCAAGTGACGAACAGTCTCTGGTGTGACTCTTAATATTTAAACTTAATTTATGTAAATTAGTTAATAATTATTAAAGAGTATCTGCCAATCAGGGTAATAAGCAATAATTAATTTACGAATTTAAAGCTGCTCTCAGCTTATTATTATAATAATTTCCGAATAATGGAACTTTAGCAACATTGGCGCGAGAGAATACTGAGACCTTCCCTCGCGCCAAGGGCAAATGCCAGTACCGAGCGACTCGCGGACCAGGGCGGACGTGCGTTCCACGGGGAGCTACCGGTGAATCCGGGCACCGACAAGTTAGTAACTTTCGAGATTGACCGCCTCCAATCAAACTCCCCCTTAACCTCGGCTGGCATGAGGGCTTAACTAGTGACAGTGCATCAGAGCACTCGTATTGAATTAAGTGTAACTTTGTAGGGTAATTCTTTTTGCGCCATGCAAGTGTAATGTAAATGTAATTTGAGACTGTAATCAATCACCTGATTAAACAACCGCTACGCATCCTCCGTGCACGACGTGCCAGCGACAATATAAATCTCGAGTTGGTGTTTGTTATTATATTGGGCCTCCCTACCCCAGCTAGGAATGTGTGTATTATGGTGCACAGGGCCTGTGATGTAATACCAGCTAGGGGCCCCTCCAACAACGAACTTCGCCGACGGTCCTAACGGGCCAAGCAGGGGCAACGCACCCACGAGACCCAAATTTGGCTAGACGCTGAGCTAACCTGGTGCCCTCCCGAAACACAATTTCAATAAAAGCCAGTTTCCCGCTAGGATACACGCCCGGTCTCGAACACGAGAACCCGGACGACAGCAATTTAAACTGTTTTCCATGTACAAGTTATTATTATAGAAAGTCTGGTCGTCGTGGGTATGTATGTATTAATTTTGTAAGAGGTTCATGTTATTATTTTATTATTTCTAATAACCCGGGGCACACAGTCTTACAAATGATAACGGTAATTGTGTTCGGCGCGTAGGACGCCATGTTTCCCGCCGCGAGCCTTGGCTCGTCCCAGTCTCCTTCTTCAGCCAGCCGAGAGCGGAAGTCTCTGCAGACACCCCGAGGACATCACTGTTGATTCACTGATAGGTAGCTCTGTATATTTAATTAATCTAAATCGCTTTATTATTATCCTCGGGGCCTCTCTCGGTCGGTGGGGCTGTATATTAAATAGTTTATATACTCCCAGGTGTTTTGGCATTCTCTCTCTATGTAAAAGCTTGGGGCGGCCACGTGTGTGGTCCGCCTCCTCAATCTATACCGATTAGTGCCTTGGGCGTTTCAACCGTGTAAAGAGAGGAGTGTAATAGGGTGTGTAAGGTCTAAAAAAATCAACATAAATGAGTCACGTGTTTTTGTGTTTGGGAGCCACGTTGGTCCTTACTCCAGTCAGCGGCATGTGGGACACCCTAAGAGCCCACTGCGATTAGGTAGGAGTGTGCCCGACGCTGAGAGCGAGCTCAGTACAGGTACAGGTGTCAACAGGGAGTAAGGAGGGCCAATATCTCGCCTCACACGGGCCACAAAACACCCTGAGTAAGAGTTTCCAGTCGGGTCCACGTGCCCACTCACGTGGTGGTGCCCACAATTTCCGCAATCAGTAAGGTAAGTTAGCCAAATAAGGCCCCCCTCAATTATAAAATTTAAAAAAAAATAGTATGATAGTAAAAATTATTAATGTTGGATAGCAGCCTTCTTAAACATGTGTACTTCGATAATACATGATAAGAAGTACCAAAAGTAAGCTAGTTGTATGTACCAAAATACATTATTCAAAAATGATGCAAAGGGCCATAGTAGGAACACCTGTTCCGAATAAGGCTCAGCCAGGGCCGGAACTAGGAGATTCGTTAGGGGGGGGCCAAGCTTAATTTGCCGCCCCCTCCTTACCAACATTATAAAATACCCTTTTTCATTAGAATCGGTGGTTGAAATGATAGCATTCACTTATACATAATTGAGAACTTCTATTTATCAAGTACACTAATTGGAAAACTAATACAATTACATTTTTTTATTATAATGAATCAGACTGTTATCAAACTATTGTTTATGGTTTGCACAACAGTGAAAATTAATGTCTTACCAATAATAAGTTTATTAAGTACTAACATTACATAAGGAACATGTGATTATGAATTAAGTATAATATTGTATTGATAACCATACAAAGAAATTCAATTCAAAATTTAATTTTTCGAGCATGATTAGCTGCAAAAGTGTTAAAAATATCATCAAAATTGATCAAAGCAGCTCGTTTGTGTTCAATAGATATAATACTTAGACTTGTTAATCTCTGTTGGCCCATCGTGCTTCTCAAATAGCTTTTAATAATTTTAAGTTTACTAAAACTTCTTTCACCTGACGCAATTGTAACTGGAAGGGCGAGAAACATTCTCAGAGCAGTAGTAATGTTAGTATGCGGCTCCTCCAGTTTATTTTTGTATATAAGGCTCAACATTGTTGATGCTGTAGCATCTTTTAATTCATAGTCTACTGTTAATGCATGGTGCTTAAAACTTTCAATTTCAAATACGAATTCTTTTTTGTTAAAATCGGCACTGTTGCAGCAGTTGCCGCCTCCCGGGCTAGCAGAGCGCTCCCTTCCCCTCCATCCATTCCCCCTCTCCACCTTGCCCCAGCCTTCCCCTCCGCACTTCCCCTCCTTTCCCAAGGCTTCCCGTCTTCCCTTCTCCTCGTTTCTCGAACCTTCCCCTCCGCCGTTTTCTCTATTGTTCTCGAAAGACAGTTCGCCTGTATATAAGGCCGCGAGTTTGCTTAGGCCGGCACTGTCTTCAGTCACTCTCGCTCGTAGGCAGTCCGCTGGGAGGAGGCCGCGCTACTTATGCTCATGGTTGATTAGTTATGTTAGAAGCTTTGCTCTAAATCCACTATGGATCTCTGCCTTGTAATTTCCGCGGGCATTAATGGTGTGTTTGCTCAAGTTTAACTTCTTTCTTACGAGCCTTCTGCTCTTGATTGAGTGGTCTAGATGGGTCTTGTAGCTAATTTTGTTGGATGTTCCATTTATCACCGACCTTAATTTACATGAGTGTTTGCTTGATTATTTGTTTTGCGCATTGGGCTTCCTCCCTGTCGTAATATTTTTTGTTTTAATGTCTTTTAGCTGGGGTTCGCGATTCCCATTTAAATTTGCCATGAAAGCTTATGTTGCAAGTAAACTTAATGCATAATTTAAAGCCTTAATATTTATACTTAATTGTTTGATAACGAATTTGCTCTGCGTGAGACTTGTATATGACTTTTGTCTGCCTGTTAAGGTCTTTTAAATGTACATTAATTAAGAGAACTTTCCTTATGCGCAGTACTTACATACGTGTTACGTCAGGCGCTTTTTAATTGCGCAAACTGTTCATGATGCTTTCTTTTCAAGCATTTGTTTATACTCATGTTTGTAAAAACCACAACTATTAATGGGTGTGGCCTGCACATTTGTTATATCTATTTGTACCTTAATATATTATCATTTTTGTTTAATGAATAAAATATATTTTTTTCTACTTTCATATTTTTTTCTAATATAACAACATTTTTACAACTGCTGTTGTATCATACTGGAATGGTACACCATTGGTTCCCACTTAACCAGTTGAAGTTATATCGATCCCACTTACACCCAGCTTCAACGTCTGCGCAACTCTGCTTCGGCAGTTGTTACTTTGTTGTTTGTTCTCTGTTACCATGAGCCGCCCTGGAGTCACATGGATCTATCAGCTGCACCGGGATGAACTTGTCCGGTACTGTGAAGAAAATCAACTGCCTGCCGAGTCGGGCGACACTGTCACGACCTTGCGTGCCCGACTCGTTCGGTTTATGCGTGACAGCAGTGACGTCACACCTGTAAGGGGCGAGGTGGAAGCCTCACTGGAAGTAAGTCCTGCTCCCACTCATTCCTTTTCTCAAAAGTTGTTCTTTTCCTCTTTGAAGTGTATGCCCGCTCTTGACAGCAGTGAGCCTAAGCGTGTTCTTGAATTTTTTCATGAGGCTGAGCGCCTCATTAAGCTGAACCTAGTTCCTTCTGAGGCGTTTATGAAGGCGCTCTTAACTAAGTGTTCTGGTATATTTGTGAATAGGCTAACTGAGGCTATTGTGCAAAAGTCGGATTTTCACACATTTAAGTTATCCGTGCTGAGGGGAGTTTGCCCCCCCCCCCCCCCCGGGTGTTGGACGCCTGCAAGAGAGACTTAGTCTTTCGCTTTCAGCGCCCTGATGAGTCGGTGACTCAGTACATTGATTCGGTACTTTCGTACACGGATGTGTTGGAACTTGATACCCCCGAGGCGGAATTAGTTCAGCTTGTCTTAGGTAACTTTGCCCCTCGTGTTCTCAGTCTTGCTAGTATGTTAACTCCTCCTTCCACCTTTGATTCTTTACGAGCCTGGGGCAGTGAAATAGAGGCCCGTTTGTTAGCCGTCTCTAAATACGAGACGGAATTTCCATCGTGTCGTGACACTGATAGTAAGTGGCAGCCTCGCGACTGTAAGTGCGAGGTTCGCTCGTTACCCACATTTCGCTCAGAGGCAAATGATAAGGCATGTCATTCTTATCGCCCCTCAAATCCTAGTCGGGGTGCATTCCGGCAACGCATTCAGTCACACAACACTGAACGCATTAGCGCGCCGGCAGCGGGCGCATTCTCTTCGCCTCGTGTAAGTGCTCCCGCCCACCTTGCTGCCGCCTCCGCTCTTAAAGCCACAGGTCATGTACAGTGCGATCAAAGAAATGTACGCACTCGCTGTGCAAACTGTTGCATTTTTGGACATATTTCTAAAGACTGCGGTCAGCCATTCATACCGCACAATGACCGGAAATGTTTTTCCTGTAAGGGAACAGGGCATTACCGGGCTAAGTGTCCAGGAAACTCCGTCTTGACGGGACGTAAGAGAGGTCGTTTCTGTCGGTTTGTTAAAAAATCCTCTGTGCCAGTTTATTTTCATTTTCTTCCAATTCATATTCAGGAGCATTCTTTTCCGGCTCTAGTTGACACTGGCGCCACCCATTCGGTTATTAGCGAAGGTTTTTTGCAGAATTTAATTAAAATGTTTCCTACTATTGCTTCACATGTGTATTGCAATGATCCAGTTAATATTTGTGTTGCAAATGGTGAATGCATTCGATCTAACAAGTCAGTCACTTTACATTTAAAGATTAAACATTTTTCCTGGAACTGGAAATTCGCTGTTATTTCTGATTTACACCCTGAATTTATTTTGGGTTTAGATTTTTTGGGCAAGACTAAAGCAGTTTTAAATTTTGGTCTTCGTGAGCTTTCTTTTGGATTCGCACCTACTGTCAAAATCCCTTTAACTTTCGACTCTTCTAAGCCTGTCATTTTTGAATGTCGTGATAGTAACGACTCTCTACAGAAGCAAGCCGTTGCCAACCTTGTGCATAGATTTTCCGATGTTATTTCTCCTAAAATCGGACGCTGCGACATTTTGCCCTACAAGTTTTACTTGAAGGATGAATCTCCGGTTCGCAGTAAATATCACAAGGTTTCCCCTCCTAAACTTCAGGCCATGCATGATATCGTAAATAAGCTCTTGTCTGCTGGCGTTATTTCTCCTTCCACTTCTGATTTTAGCACTCCCACCTTCCTAGTGTGTAAGAAGGACGGGGTTAATTGGCGAATGGTTCACAACTACATTCCCTTGAATCGTAAAATAGCCATGGAGGATGTTTATCCCCTCCCTACTGTAGAAAGTGCCTTGCAGCACTTAGGCAAGGCCAAGGTGTTTTCAATTATTGATTTAAATCAAAGCTTCCAACAATGCCTCCTGGATCCTTCTTGTCGTAAATATACCGCCTTTTCCACCCCGTTTGGCCATTTTGAATTTAATCGCATACCCATGGGGGTTAATTTTGGCAGTCAGGCCATGAGTCGTGTTTTGGACCATGTACTAAAGGACCTTAAGTATAAATTTGTGTTTAATTATGTCGATGATATTATTGTGTATAGCGATACTCTTGACGATCACATTGCCCACTTAACAGAAGTTCTTACTCGTTTACGAGCTGCTCATCTGACTGTTAACCCTAATAAGGTCATTTTGGCAAAGACGTCAGTAAAATTCCTTGGCTATGTCATTTCTCAGGGAACCCTCCTCATGGATCCAGATAAAATTGCACCCATTGTACAGTTTCCTAAGCCTATTAACATTAAGGGAGTTCAGCGTTTTTTAGGCATGCTGGGTTACTTTTCCAGATTTATTCATAATTTTGCTTCTCTAAGTGCTCCTTTAAATCACCTTCGAAAAAAGAATGTAGCTTTTGAGTGGGGTCCTGAACAAGAAAAATCTTTTCAGGCCTTGAAGACTTGTATGGCTTCTCCTCCAGTTCTTATTTTACCCGATTTCAGTAGACGCTTCGCAGTTCAAGTTGACGCCTCTTCTATCGCCCTTGGAGCAGTTTTAGGTCATTTGGAAGAGGGTAAGATCAGACCCATCGCCTTTGCAAGCCGTTCTCTTTCGGAATCTGAGCAGCGCCTGGGTGTGTACGAGAAGGAGGCCCTTGGGTGCCGCTTTGCTCTTGAAAAATTCGAAAATTATTTGGATGCTAACGAGTTTGACCTATTTACCGACAACCAAGCCCTTAGTTGGCTATTTAACCACCCACACCAGCTGGGTAAGTTGGGTCGCTGGATCCTTCGGTTGTCGCGGTTCCGATTTTCCATTCATCACATACCAGGTAGAGAAAACATTATTGCTGATTCTCTTTCCCGTATGTTTTGTACTGATGAGTTTGAGCCTATTGATGAGGACTATTCTGAGAGAACTGAATTCCTCTCTGTTTGTAAAATTTTTCCAGAGTCATACTTAAATATTAGAGAATGTCAGAGCAATGACCCTTTTTGCCAGGAGATTCGTAGAGATCTTCATCACAAAAGGCCTGTGCCTTATATTGAAGAACAGGGTTTACTTTACTTTACTGGAACTTCAGGTAGAGCTCGCAAGGCAGTCGTTCCAGCCGCCTTAAGGGCCATGGTATTGGCTTATTTTCATTCTTCACTTCTCTGTGGCCATTTGGGTATTGAGAAAACCCAGCGCAGGATTTCCGCGCATTTATTCTGGCCCGAGCTACTGAGCGATGTTCGTAGCTATGTTCGCTCTTGTATAGACTGTCAAGTATCAAAGCCCCCTCACAACTCCAAGGTAGGGCTCTATGCCGCCGATCCTCCTGTTGCTCCTTGGCACGCTTTACATATCGACATATTTGGGCCTCTTACCCGGTCCAAAAAGGGAAATATCTGTTTACTAGTGGTTCTGGACATTTTTTCGAAATTTGTCATTCTCCTTCCTCTCAAAAACATGAAGGCTGCTACGATCGTTAGGGTTCTTAGAGAACAGGTGTTTAAATTATTTGGTCCCCCTTGTATCATGGTTTCTGACAATGCTCCTTATTTCAGATCTTCTGTTTACAGTGATTTTCTTTTTTAATGGGCTGTGAAAACCATCTATAGCTCTGCTTACTTTCCTCAGGGTAACATGGTCGAACGAGTAAATAAGGTTTTGAAGAGCATCCTTATATCCTTCTATCGTTCTGACCAAACTCTTTGGGATTCCGATTTGGATTATATTAACGTGGGTTTTAACTCTGCTACTCATTCCTCCTCTGGATTTCCTCCCTCTCTTCCCTTCCTTGGGCGTGAGCTCACTCATCCCTTACTTAACCAGTGGGGCCTTCCCCCTCTCGACTCCGCCCTCGATGCCTCGGGCCTTGACAGTGTGCTCGACTCGGTAGCTTGCAATTTACGTAAGGCCCGTCAGGCTGTCGCTGAATCTTATAACAAATCCAGATCCCCTCATGGTTACAAAGTCGGAGACCTTGTTCTCTGTCGCAGCTTCACCCTCCCTTCTTTGGCCAGTAAATTAAATGTGAAACTTTTGCCTCCCTATGAAGGACCTTATAGTGTGCATAGGATTTTGGCCGCTAATACCTTGTTACTTAAGTCATGTAAGTTTAAACATTAGTTTAAGAAGGCTCATGTGAGTCAAGTCAAGGCCTTTGTGAGTTAAAAGTATTTTGCTATTGTTACTTGAGAGTGTTTATTAAGCTTGCGTTTAGATAACTGTTTTATTATTAAGTTTCAGTGTTGTTTGTTTGTTGTGTTTGCTGTTGCGGCTCTTCCTTTTTTTTCCCTTTTTAGTTTGGCGCGCCATCCTCTTCTCCCCTGCCCTCGCTCTGCTGGCCCCGCATCTCTACGATCTTCACCAACCTGCTTCTTCGCCTCGAGGAGAGACGTCTCTTCAGGGCGTCGTCGTCGTCTTCGCCTCCCCCTGCCGGGACGTGTCCCCCTGAGAGCAATCTTCGCTTCGACTTCTTGCCTGATGGCATGGCTCCTTCGCGGCGCCCGGATGCAGGCCCCCTGTTGAGGTGCCCTGTTGAGCACCGGCAGTCTCCAGTTTGAATGCCTTCGCGCTCCTGTGAGCGCTTGGATGCTCCAGAGCCCATCAGAGGTGATCCCTCATCTACGGTGATTGCCACTCTGGATTGCCTGCCTCGGCACTTCGGTCTACGGCGGCTTCCGCTGGAGTCCCACCTAGGCCTGGGTGGTTGAGACTCGCGGATTCCCTGCACCAAGCGACACTGATGGCGTCTTCTGCCCCGCTTCTGGACTCGTCAACGTTTCGGCTCGAGCTGCGAGCCGCTAAAGATTTCTTCATGCTGGCGTTCCAGCATCCATGTTTTTGCAGCTTGCGTGGCTTCGCATTGTTCTTCGACTTCGTGATCTTATGCTCTCAGGGTAGGGCCACTTAAGGGGGGGGGGGGGGGGGGTTGCAGCAGTTGCCGCCTCCCGGGCTAGCAGAGCGCTCCCTTCCCCTCCATCCTTTCCCCCTCTCCACCTTGCCCCAGCCTTCCCCTCCGCACTTCCCCTCCTTTCCCAAGGCTTCCCGTCTTCCCTTCTCCTCGTTTCTCGAACCTTCCCCTCCGCCGCTTTTCTCTATTGTTCTCGAAAGACAGTTCGCCTGTATATAAGGCCGCGAGTTTGCTTAGGCCGGCACTGTCTTCAGTCACTCTCGCTCGTAGGCAGTCCGCTGGGAGGAGGCCGCGCTACTTATGCTCATGGTTGATAAGTTATGTTAGAAGCTTCGCTCTAAATCCACTATGGATCTCTGCCTTGTAATTTCCGCGGGCATTAATGGTGTGTTTGCTCAAGTTTAACTTCTTTCTTACGAGCCTTCTGCTCTTGATTGAGTGGTCTAGATGGGTCTTGTAGCTAATTTTGTTGGATGTTCCATTTATCACCGACCTTAATTTACATGAGTGTTTGCTTGATTATTTGTTTTGCGCATTGGGCTTCCTCCCTGTCGTAATATTTTTTGTTTTAATGTCTTTTAGCTGGGGTTCGCGATTCCCATTTAAATTTGCCATGAAAGCTTATGTTGCAAGTAAACTTAATGCATAATTTAAAGCCTTAATATTTATACTTAATTGTTTGATAACGAATTTGCTCTGCGTGAGACTTGTATATGACTTTTGTCTGCCTGTTAAGGTCTTTTAAATGTACATTAATTAAGAGAACTTTCCTTATGCGCAGTACCTATATACGTGTTACGTCAGGCGCTTTTTAATTGCGCAAACTGTTCATGATGCTTTCTTTTCAAGCATTTGTTTATACTCATGTTTGTAAAAACCACAACGATTAATGGGTGTGGCCTGCACATTTGTTATATCTATTTGTACCTTAATATATTATCATTTTTGTTTAATGAATAAAATATATTTTTTTCTACTTTCATATTTTTTCTAATATAACAACATTTTTACAACTGCTGTTGTATCATACTGGAATGGTACACCATTGGTTCCCACTTAACCAGTTGAAGTTATATCGATCCCACTTACACCCAGCTTCACTGTGTTTCCTAATTCTGCTGCTTTGAATTTAAATCTTCTACTTCCATTTTATGAATTTGAACACCACTTAAAAATCCAAACTTTTTGTTAATGTTTTCCAAAGCCTTAAACTTGTTACTCAGTTCCATAATTAATCTGTCAATGACTTCCAACATTACTTGATGTAAGTTTTTTGACATACGCCATTGCTAAGCACTTTTTCTGTAGAAGGAAATTAAAAAATAAAATAAATAAATAAGTAAAAATAACCGAAAGACAAAAAGCACAAATTAAGCAAACAATTTCTGTTGTCAACAGGATATAAACAACACAAAATATTCCGTAACAGGAATATGGTCAACAAACAAATAAAAACAAAGAAAAATATACTAAGAGAACGAAAAAACCCCACAAATGATGACGACACAAAAATATTGAACCCAAAAAAATTCAGCACAATGGTTGATACGAGACAAAAACACGACAAAACGAAAAGACGAAACAAACACAATAGTTTTTCCAAAACAGAAACGACGTTTCGGGAACTGCTATCTGCTCCCGTCCTCAGGCAGAGACGCACATGGTACGAAAAAACAGGTGCGACTGAGTAGGGGCTGGAAAAATGAGGGTATTTATCAGAGAAAGGGCTACATCTTGCTCAGCCAAGTGAACACCCGCGCTATGGGTCCTTGAGATGCCAGCTCTCATCGCAGTGGTTTTACTCACTCCAGACCACGAATTATGGTAATACTTGTTTCTTAGAGTGAAGTAACGCATTTGAAGTACGAATATATTTACAAATTATGCATAATCAAGTTAAATAGAATTTCTTAATTTCTTGGCTAACTTATTGGTTGCGATATGTACACTTTCAAAACTTTTTTTAATGACTAGTTTCAACTTGTTTTAGTGAACCACTTTTCATATTTTGCCGCCCCCTGATATTTGCCGCCCGGGGCACATGCCCCCCATGCCCCCCCCCCCCCTTAGTTCCGGCCCTGGGCTCAGCAGCAGTAGGTACCAAATAAGGCCCATATTTAAATAACTGCCAATTGAAGTCAAATAACAATAAAGTGTAATGAAATTATCTATACATTACAAGGTGCAATGGTGGTAGTCCACATTCAGATAATTTTAATTACATTATAACATTTTAGAACCGCTATCGATAAATATTAAAATTCCTACAGCTGATAATGTAAATACTAAAAGTTCGCACTCGAATCACAAACCAGAAATTTTATAGAAAAGTCACAGCTGAAAATGAACATGTAGGTAGACAATATGTCTGTGAAACTAAGGGCGCGGTTACATGGGACCCTGAACTACTTCAGGTGAACATGTTTTGCCATCACCCGGGGTCTTGAACTCGATACCCGGGGTGAGCCTAGTAGTTGCTGGTGTTTCTGTTGAGGTGTTTGTTCTCCGGGAGGGCGCCAGGCTAGTCTTAAGCGTCTAGCCGTTGTTGTGGTGGGTCGTCGGCCCCAGCGTGCACTACTAAGCTCCTAGGCTATATGGTGGCTGAACACAATGAACACACGCACGTTTTTGAATGGATGGGAAACGCGGGGAACGGCACGTCCGTCCTAGTTGATGACCTGTTGTCGACTGCCGTTAACCGCGGCCGGCCTAGGAGGGGGGGCGGCAGCGTCAGCCTGCATAGGCTAGGCTAGGGGTGCGGTATCACAGCGGGGTAAGGTACTGGCGGGGTGGAGACCGGGCTTCACTGTCACAGGCGGTACGACGTCAAACGCCCCCCCCCCCCCACCACCCTGGAGAAGCCCGGTCTTTCCCTGCGATCGGTACCCCGCAGCATGGTTGCACCCCTAGCATTGGCAGCAGGTCCAGGCTGGAGGCACTTGGAGTGGCAGCAGCTGGTAGGGCCCGCGCTCTGCTCATAGGTCATCCCGCTGTGTGAACACGGGGGCTTCTTCAGCATACCGGGCGCCCCGGATTGTTCCCAGGTGATAGTCTGCGAGGTATCTCGGTGGCCGTCTGACCCGTTGGGGCCGTCTGGTCAGGTTGTCATGTTGGCGGAGGTCAGTTTGGGTAGTCGACGTGGTCTCTTCACTTTCTGGAATCCCGGGTGCTGCCAGACCACTCGAGTTCTGGTTGGTTCGGTCCTCCTCTGGTTCCATTGCGGGTGGTGACAGCGCGTGGTCGCTGCTCCTATCAGGTGTGGTTTCTGTGCCTGTGAACAGCCTTGTTCGCATTTTTCAATGCATTTGTCGCTGTGGGGTCATTGGCTCATTGAGGCCATTATCATCCAGGTGACACGGGTGCTGGGATGGCCGGCGGGGCTGTTCGTTAGCCTCGTCGTTCGGCTCGATCACATGGACAGTGAAGTGGGCATCCTCCAGGGATGCCAGGTGGCCCCAGGCGCCCTGGGTCAGTGACACAGGTGCATCGGGTTCAGTCTCGTACGGTTCGGTCACGACCGGTGGTGTACTTGGTGCCTCGTCTGCATCGAATGTCGTTTCATCTGCCGAGACATCAGTGATAATTACTCGTGGTAATCGTTTGCGTCTGAACCGTCGGCGTGAGACTTGCCCACCGTTCTGGTCCTCGTCCCCCTCACCCTCAGGGGTGGTCGGATCGTCCAGTTCTCTCCTGGGTGCTGGGTGTTCTGGTGGAGTCAGTGTTACAGGCGATTCTGGGAGCCTGTCTCCCGGGAGTTTGGCAAGGCGCAGGTCATCACGATGAATCTTCTTCACCCGCCGTCCACCTAGGCGCACGAGGTATGTGGTCTGGCCCAGGCGTCTCTGTACTGTGTAGGGGCCTCCCCAGCGGGGGGCCAATCCTGCGCAGTAATTACGTGGTGTGGCCGACAGGGGATGGACACGCACAAACACTTGGTCTCCTGCTTGTATGGTGGGTGGCATGTGGTTCGTCGTTGGTGTTATTTCCATCGCGTAGATTTTTTGCCGTTGGTGTGCTTCTTCGTGTGTGGCTGTGCGGCGGCAGTCTCGCTCTTCCGGTCCTTCTGTCGGGTGTGGTACTCCATGCGTGGCCCATTCACCGGGCAGGGGTAGATTGTGTCCCTGAACCATCTCGGCGGGTGTTATACCAGTTGCTGCATTCACCCGACGGCGCGTGCAGAACAGGGCATCTGAAATGTGCCTGTCCCACTGCGCATGGTCTGAGCTGAGGCGTATGCGCATCTGTGCCTTCAGCTCCTGGTTGCGGCGTTCGGTGGGGTTTGCCCGCGGGTGGTATGCAGGTGTGGTGTGATGCTGTATTTGGTGGTCGTCGCACCAGGTCCTCCACTGTCGGCCCAAGAACTGGCTGCCATTGTCGGAGAGGGCTGACTGCGGGTAGCCCCAGCGCGGCAAGAACTCTTGTGCCAGGATCTTGGTGATGGTGGCGGCTCGCACATTTCGACAGGGATAGGCCTCCGTCCACCGGGTGAACAGGTCAGTTACTACAAGCAAGAACCTGTTCCCCCTCGGTGTTCGTGGATATGGGCCCATCACATCCAGTGCTATTGTCTGGAAGGCTGTGGTGGGTTCCCGTGGCCGCTGCTGCTCCTCCCCATCTCGCCGTCTTGCCTTCCGTGATTGACAGACTTGACATTCGCGCACGTACTCGCGTATATCGCTGGCGACTCCGGGCCAGTGGTAATATTGGCAAACAGCCCGCTTCGTCTGATCGGTGCCGGGATGGCCGGCTAGGTCGTGGTCATGGTAGAACCATAGTACAGCTTCCCGGGCTTCAGGTGGTACGTACGTCTTCCAGTCCACTTGGTGTCCAGGTGTACGGCACCACACTGTCCCGTCTCGTACACACCAGGTGTCATGTTCCCCCATCGTCGCCTGTTGGCGCCGTCGATTGGCCTCTGGTGACGTCCCTTGGGCTTCCAAAACTCGGCGGTGGACGTCGGCTGCTGTACTCGGTGGTACGTTGTCTTCCTGGGCATCGGCTGTAATCCACGTGCATGTTGCATCTGGTTGGGCTTGCCTGTTTTGGTGGCTGGGTGGCAGCATATACTCCCAGTCTTCATGGTCGGCTAGCTCGCTGTTCTCGTCTGGCTCGCGAGACAGAAGGTCGGGCAGCTGGTTGTCTGTTCCAGGGACATGTTCGACTTCAAAGTCAAAAGATTGCAGGAACAATGCCCACCAGATCAGCTTGCTCTTCCTTCCCTGCATGGTGTGCAGCCAGGTCAGGCACCTGTTGTCGGTGCGGAGCGTGAATGGTTTTCCTTCCAGGTGCGGGCGGTACTTCTTCACGGCCCACACGACAGCCAGGCACTCCTGCTCGTAACTGTGGTAACGACACTCTGCCGAGCCGAACTTCGCACTCGCATAGTCGATGACTTGTCGGTCTCCATTTTGGTCCAGATGGAACAGCACAGCTCCCACTCCTAGGGCACTGGCATCGGTTTACAGGTACAGGCGGCGCTCTGGGTCCACCCATGCCAATGTGTGGCAGCTCGTGAATGTGGCCTTGATGTGGTCAAAGGCATTTTGTGCGATCGCATCCCACCTGTAGCGCAACTGTGGTGATAAAAGGTCTGTGAGTGGAACAATGATACTTGAAAAGTTGGGTATATAGCTCCTTAACCAGTTAACGAGTCCCACAAAACGTTGTAGCTGTTTGCGGGTCTTCGGCACCTCAGCCTCCGCGATTTTCTGCAGGTGGACTGGTTGTGGGCTGTTGCCTGCCGCATCCACCAAGTGCCCTAAGAACTTGACTTTGAGTGCCCCGACATGACACTTGGCTGGGGCTGCTGTTAGGTGATGTGTCGCGAGCCGCTCTAGGACGAGGGCAAGGTGGCGGATGTGGTCCTCCCATGTCTCGGAAAACACAATGACATCATCGAGGTAGGCTATGGCAATCTGTCCCACATACCCCTCTAGCACCCGCATCATCATCTCCTGGAAGGTGGCTGGTGCGCACTTTAAGTCGAATGGCATGGCCCTGAATTGGAAGCGCCGCCCATCTGGTGTTGTAAAAGCAGTTTTACCTCGGTCCCCAGGCCGTATGGGCACCTGCCAATAGCCAGCCTTGAGGTCAAGCATGCTGAACACTTTGGCTCGTCCTAAGCCTGCGATGGCGGCCTCGACACTGATCTGAAGCGGAGGTGAGCTGATGGTGATGGCATTCAGGGGCCGGAAGTCCACACAAAAATGCAGCGAGCCGTCCTTTTTCGGGGCCAACACCACACATGAATTATAATGGCTATTGGAGGGCTCGATGATGCCATCCCGTAACATTTCTGATACCTGCTGTCTGATGGCGCTCTGCTCTCGGAAGCCATATCCCCTGAATGGTTCAAGAATGGGTTGATCATGCATGGTTGGGATCCGATGCTCTGCCACTGTGGTGCGTTGCAGGGGGTTGGCAAGTGCAAACACATCCTGCCTCTCTTGCAGCACCTTTACCACAGCTGCCTAATACTGCGGGGGTACATCGTGACGCAGTTGCGCCAGTGTAAGCGGTTCGCCAGGTGGTTCGGGTGCGAGCCCCGTGGCATACACTGTGTATCGCTCCCGGGTTTCCTCGTGGACTCGTGCAGCCTTCAGCTCCACCACAGCATCATGCTCTGCCAGCCAGGGCTGTCCTAATACGAGGTCTTCATGCAGGTCCTCCACAACAAGGGCAAGAACTGTGGTCGACATTTCCCGAAGGTTTACCTGGAGTTCGGCTTGGCCCACTGTCATCCCTGGCCGTGTAGTGGTCACGAGGCGCAGCTCGGCACAGTAGGGTTGGAGTGCTTCCGGGGGTACCAGGCTTGGGGCGCACAAACACATGGCTCGCACCTGTGTCGACCATTGCCGCCGTCGGCTGGCCATTCACCTCCACCGAGATGCGCAGCAGGTGGTCGTGTGGCCGGAACAGTTGGCCCAGTGTTGGTGTGGTACCTGGCATCATCCTGATAGGTGGTGGTGCAGATGGCATTGAGGGCATTGGTCCTGTGGCCAGTGATGCCGTTGGTAAGGATGGTGCCAGTAGCACTGCTGGTGGTGTGGCTGGTGGCGCCAAGCGTGAGGTTGCAGCAGGTGGTGCCCTGGCTGAGGTCATGGCAGGTGGTGCCGAGAAGGGAGTTGCGGCAGGTGGTGCCGAGGAGGGAGTTGCGGCAGGTGGTGCCGAGGAGGGAGTTGCGGCAGGTGGTGCCGAGGAGGGAGTTGCGGCAGGTGGTGCCGAGGAGGGAGTTGTGGCAGGTGGTGCCGAGGAGGGAGTTGTGGCAGGTGGTGCCGAGGAGGGAGTTGCGGCAGGTGGTGCCGAGGAGGGAGTTGCGGCAGGTGGTGCCGAGAAGGGAGTTGCGGCAGGTGGTGCCGAGAAGGTTGCGGCAGGTGGTGCCGAGGAGGGAGTTGCGGAAGGTGGTGCCGAGGAGGGAGTTGCGGCAGGTGGTGCCGAGAAGGTTGTGGCAGATGGTGCCATTCTCGCGGGGGGTGGGCCCCTCAGTCCCGCACCCCCGGTGGTCCATTTCCCGACTGCGGCACTGTCTGCTGCTGGCGTAGTGGTGGGGGAAGTGGGCATTCACTGTGCCAGTGATATGCCCCAGTGGCGCAACCCCGTTGGCACTGAGGTGGCCGCTCATGGTTGCGTTGCGACTGGTTGTCCCGGCGGCCTGGCTGCGTGGTGATCTGGCGTGACGCCAGTGCATCCTCGATGGCCCGCTGCCGCCTGGGTGATGATTGAGGCTCACTCGGCCTGGCTTGGTGGTTGGTCACTGGTGCGCCCGGTAACGCTAGGCTGTGGTACCCCCGGTCTGTCATTGATGGGTTTCGGCGCCACACTATCTGGAGGTTTCTTTCAATGGCCACTGCCTGTTGCACATAGTCTTCTACCGAGGTGTGTCGGTAGCAGCGGAGGAAGGGCTGAAGCTCATCACGCAGCAGGGTGGTGACAGTCGGCAGTGCTGCCATTGGTTCTGTGTTCGGCATGATCCGCCGAAACAGCTGCAGTTTGTGGGCGACAAACTGCTCCACTGGTTCCCCGCCTCTTTGCTGTCTCCCGTAGAATTGGGAGGTACACTGTACTACCGCCTCTCCTGTGTCAAAACGCTGCATGAACTTGGTGGTGAACTCCGGCCACAGCATTCCGAACTGGCCCCAGAGGCTCCACCAGTGACGTGCCACGCCCCGCAGCTGCTCACTCGCACGTTCTGCCCATTCGTCAGATGGTATTCCCGCCCTCGCTAGGCGCACCTCGCATTGCCGTAGAAACTCGCCCGGGTTCTCCTGCGGCAGTCCACTGAACTCCGGTAGTGTTGCTCTACCCGTGTTCGTCACCATTCGCGGTGCCCCCCATGTGGCACTCAGGTCGGTCAGCCTTGTGTGTTCCCGTGCCTGCCTTGGTTTCTGCTCGCGCTGTGCGCAGTTTGCACACTCTGTTGTTTCTAATTTATCTGATGGGTTTCCCGTGGCGGTGTGCGTGATTGGTGCTGTGGTCACTAGGGCAGGCGGTGCAGTTGGTGGTAGCCCGGCTTCGTCCTTCCCTGGCCACACAGGATTCCATTGCATTTCCCATGTGGACTTTACTGTTTCCCGCTTGATCGGGAATTTTAAGGTGTCGGGTGCGCATCGGCATGTGTTATGCCACGGTAGTGTCCCAGTTAATAGGTCCATGCCCTTAGGTAGGTAGCAGTTTGCACAGACTGTGGTTGAAATGTGTGGTAACATTTTACCGGTGAGCAATTGTGTTGTTGATGTCACTGGTAGGTGTCAGTTGATTTAGTGTAGCTAATATAATTTAGAAGGATTCGGTCGCGTAACAATTTTTACCAATATAAAAGAAATTCACACACAATGTCCGGTGCTGTTTGTTGTAGTCGGGGTGAGGACTCGTGCGCGCGCACTAGAGGGAGGGGTGGCGCGGTAGGCCGCTGCCCGGACGACCGCACAAAGAGTAGAGCGATAATTTCGGCTGGTGGGAGAAGCAGGGTGGGCCTTAACGGAGTTCTCGGGGTGCGGGGGGAGGGGTGTGGGCCGCTGCCCGGGCGGTCGCACAAAGAGAAGAGCGTTAGCTCCGGCTGGTGGAAGGGGGAGGTCGGTCTCGCTCCTTTGGAATGTCCAGAAGTGAAAGGGAGGGGAGCCCTTTGTCCGCTGTCCTGGTCGCGCCTGTCTGTCAAACCCCAATTCCTTCACACGCACGAGATGGCCGTTTCACGCGCACTGGTTTCCTTGGTGTTGGCGGATCGCGGAAAAACACTGGAATTATTAATTTTTGTCACATGCATGGTCGCCAAATGCCATCACCCGGGGTCTTGAACTTGATACCCGGGGTGAGCCTAGTAGTTGCTGGTGTTTCTGTTGAGGTGTTTGTTCTCCGGGAGGGCGCCAGGCTAGTCTTAAGCGTCTAGCCGTTGTTGTGGTGGGTCGTCGGCCGCAGCATGCACTACTAAGCTCCTAGGCTATATGGTGGCTGAACACAATGAACACACGCACGTTTTTGAATGGATGGGAAACGCGGGGAACAGCACGTCCGTCCTAGTTGATGACCCGTTGTCGACTGCCGTTGACCGCGGCCGGCCTAGGAGGGGGGGCGGCAGCGTCAGCCTGCATAGGCTAGGCTAGGGGTGCGGTATCACAGCGGGGTAAGGTACTGGCGGGGTGGAGACCGGGCTTCACTGTCACAGGCGGTACGACGTTAGTTTAAGTAAACAAGTTTACAAACGCGAAAGTGTACGGTTACACGGTAGTTGCTGAAAAGTATATTCAGCTCCAAAACCGATTGTCTACTGTCAACGAATGACTGTGTTGTTGATTTTCTCTATTTTATATCCAGAAAACGCGGGATTTTCTCACTTGTTTATACAGTATTATCAACAGAAATGGAATGTGTTTTCATATCGCTCAATATTTTTTAACAAATCGGGAATTGAAACAACATGTACAGTAAAAAATTTTAAACTTATTTTTTATTATTTTTTGAGCGAGAGTACCTATCTCAGTTTTAAGAAAATTAAGGTCAGGATCAATTTAAAAAAAAAAAATTATATATAATTGCCTGTTGATTTTTTTTTTGTTGCATTCGGTCAAATATTACTCTAACTTGTGCCAGGAACACTTTCCATCTTGAATTTCTGCAAATGACTGTTTATATTCTAAACGGCCAATCAGAGGCTAATGTAGAAGATATGTCGATCTAAACTGCTTTGCCAACCTGCTTAAATTAAATGGGAAATGGCCTCGAATGAAACATTTTCAGACTGTGTGTAACCGCACTCAACAACTGAACATGTTCACCTGAAGTAGTTCAGACTCCCGTGTAACCGTGCCCTAAGAAGCCTTACAAGCACAAACTGGGCAAATTAAATTTGGTATTTTGTCCTTAGCAGTAAGCCCCACACATCCTTCATGAACATAGTGGCTACACTTTACACACAGTCTCATGTCAGCAATCTTGTCCTCTGTGCAAATGAAACAATGCCAGGCTTCTTTTCCTTTCTTCGTGTCACTCGATCCAATAGCAAGATGTTTTTGTGTGGCAGGTTCAGAGTGTTTTTTATTGCTTTTAACATTGGAACTTCCTGGGGCAGCATTGCCTGGCTTGTTGTCTTGATTTTGATAATTCTAAGGGTGGTATTTATATTCACTTCTTGAGCAATTCCTTCGTCAAAAAATTCTTATATGCATTCTTATTTAACATTTGTGTGCCATAGAGGTTGCTTGAGATGATCTCAAGTGATCGCAAACAAGATAATCTTGATGAAGATCATCTTATGATAGTCCCATATTTCTTATTTCTGAGAGGGCATTCTCCTGTATCATAGTCGTTGCTTGAGAACACCATCGTAGAAGCATGTTTCATAGTCGCTGAAACCGTGCTTAAGAACACGAATAAGATCGCCTTTGCCAAGACCACTGCAGGCATGTCTCAAGCAATTTCTTGTTCTGATCGCAATGTATAAAATGGCGGATTCTCGTGAACCTCGTATTTTTAAACTTAAATAAATCCTGTATGAAGTGCTGAAGCAATTTTATATGTATTTTAAATAAGTGTAGTGTTTGTTTGTGACCAGTGGTTACATTTTCAAGTGCTAAACAGACACGTTTATTTACATATTGATCACAGAACGAGTACAATGGATGTGGAAAACAATGCGTTTAATTATGGTTGATGGTACATATCACAATCAGAAAATTTAATTCTACATTCGTGACACCCAGAATACATTAAAAATAATTTAAGAAAAAGTGGTATTAAAATATTGATATAAAATAATTTTCCACAAATATTCGTTAGAGGTTTGGTAGAGTAATGGTTAGGAAGTTGGGCTTCAAGTGAATCGAGGAAACGATACGAATGTGGTTCAAACCTGGCACTGACAGTACTGTTTTTATAGTTACAGTTAATGAACAATGCAAATATAGCTTTAAGAAAAATTTTATTAGATTGACTTTTTAAAATCTAATTGTTATAATATATTTAAATACATAGCTCAGTTTATTGATTTGGTTATTTCATACGCAGTAGGCTTTGAGACATACTATAGTCTATATATTTTACTTATAATACTGTTACGATTTTACCGCGGGTTCGTAAAGGATAGCCCAATTAAAGATTTTTATCACACACACAGTTTTATTTATTACCACTACTTGTCAATTACAAATAATCTTCTAAATTGGCAGATAATTAATTACAGGTAAAGAAATGTCAATTCCCCGGTCACTCGTTCCGCACACCTCGCTGGGCCACACCTCTGGCGCAACTCTCGCCGCAGCACCCCTCATGGGTCTCCGCCGCGGGACTCCGTCGCCGCCGTCACACCCTTCGCCGAGATCCCGCTCGACGCCTCACTCGGAACTTCATTCGGGACTCCGCCGCGCCCGCGACTCTATCACCCGGAAACTCCGCCGCGGGAAAACTCCCGACTCCACTGAACTCACTCACTCAGACTCTGACTGACGTCCTCGGGCCTACCTCCTTATATAGCCCTTGGGTTCCCGTCCAGAACAATCGGGCATGTCTCCGAGATATCGCGAGACCTTCGCCGTCGAAATTTCCAGAAATGCGTCGTGAGTCCTGTCGAAGGACGCGGCTGCTTCTCAAAGAACACCGATGAACGCAACAAGTATCGTGTCCCCCCAAAACGCGCCGATAAACATGTCTGAGTCCTTTTATGCCGCATTGCGGCCTCTTTTAAGTAACTCAATCTGAGGCAGGTGCGCGCTGCGAAGGTCAAGATTTCGCGAGATAGTATGACACGAGATACCAGGGAGAGGATGCGGGTGGAAGGGGGCGCAGACAGGCCGAACGAGAGCGGCGACGCCAAGCACTGCAGCCAAGCGCGATCGTAACATTGCCCCCTCCTTTAACCTGTTCGTCCCGAACAGGTAATGCATCTCCTCCTGGAGGTCCCCATGCTACCCGAAGTTTAGGCCTCCTGCCTTTCCTCCATCGCGGACTGTACAGTCTCACCAGATAACCCTCTCTCGCAGTAGATGTAGCTTCTCTAGTCACCCGGCGCCACTTCCGCGTCGCAGATGCCCCATGTCGTTCAGTCAGCCGCCGGAGCCAGGCCGACCGTTGTCTTGGACGGGCCCGATACTCATGAGAGTATTGCTTTTTGCCTTCCAACAGTTTCCTTGTTTCTTCCCTTTTTCTCTCCATTTCTTCTCTCGCAGCTACTTGTTCGTACAGCATTTCTTCCCGGCTCTTCTTCATCTCTTCTCGATTACTCGTGCCCTCTTGGTTCTTCTGAGTCTGACCTGGACTGCACTTAATTACTCCATGTACCCTCTTCATGACTCCTTGTGTTCTCATTTTCTTTTCTCGGTCTTTCTTCCCCTGTTCTTGGACCTTCTTCACCTTCTCTTGGTCTTCCTGTATCTCTTCTTGGTCTTTCTTCGTTTCTTCTTTGCGTTTCTCTATCTCTTCTTGACTCATGTACATCTCTTCTCGACTTTTCTTCAGCTCATCTTGGCATTTTCCCCTCTCTCTTATGTTTATCTTCATTGATTCTTGTTCAATGTTCCTCACTTTGTAACTCATCTTTACTACTTTTGTGCTGTTCTTCAGCTCTTCTTTCATCTTCATGTCCTGGTTGTTCTCCTCTCCTTGGCTAATTTCCTCTTCGCTGTTCTCTTCACTGATCTCCTCTTGGCTGGTCTCCTCTTGGCTGGTCTCCTCTTGGCTAGTCTCCTCTTGGCTGGTCTCCTCTTCGCTGGAATTCTCTTGGCTGGTCTTCTCTTGGCTGGTCTCCTCTTGGCTGGTCTCCTCTTGGCTGGTCTCCTCTTGGCTGGTATCCTCTTGGCTGGTCTCCTCTTGGCTGGTCTCCTCTTGGCTGGTCTCCTCTTGGCTGGTCTCCTCTTCGCTGGTCTTCACTTCGCTGGTCTTCACTTCGCTGGTCTTCTCTTTGCAGGTATTTTCTTCGCTGTTCTCTTGGCCGGTCTTCTGTTCGCTGTTCTTCTCTTCGCTGTTTTTCTCTTCTAGGCTTATCTTCACTTCGGTCTTCATTTCATTCTTCATTTCATCCTGATCCTTCTTCATTTCCTCTAAGCTATTATTTGACCCACTCTTCGTTTCTTCATGATGGTCCTTACCCTCATTATTTTCACTCTTCACTTCTTTCGCAGAGTTCTTCATACTGGTTCTCCATGCCCTCATGTCATTCACCATTTCTTCCAGGAGAACCCGTATCTTCCTAATATCTTCTACATTTAACTCTTCAGCAGCCATCTCTCTCTAAAGAATTTACTAACTAAACAACCTAATTAATTTTTTTCTAATACTGTTCTTAATTTAAATGACCTAACCGAACCTTCTAATTAAACTAACAATAACTCTATTACATTCAAAACTATCACTGACTACAATAAACTCTAACTCTAGAAAAATCCAAATTCACTAAAGTTCTAAACACAAACAATATTCTTGTAATCTAAATTATATTCTTAACTTCCCTTATAAAAAAAAAGACTCCTAAATCTATTAATTAGGGTTATCCCACTTCTGACACCAAAATGTTACGATTTTCTGCGGGTTCGTAAAGGATAGCCCAATTAAAGATTGTATTTCACACACACAATTTTATTTATTACCACTACTTGTCAATTAGAAATAATCTTCTAAATTGGCAGATAATTAATTACAGGTAAAGAAATGTCAATTCCCCGGTCACTCGTTCCGCACACCTCGCTGGGCCGCACCTCTGGCGCAACTCTCGCCGCAGCACCCCTCGTGGGTCTTCGCCGTGGGACTCCGTCGCCACACTCCGACGCCGCCGTCACACCCTTCGCCGAGATCCCACTCGACGCCTCACTCGGGACTCCGCCGCGCCCGCGACTCTATCGCCCGGAAACTCCGCCGCGGGAAAACTCCCGACTCCACTGAACTCACTCACTCAGACTCTGAATGACGTCCTCGGGCCTACCTCCTTATATAGCCCTTGGGTTCCCGTCCAGAACAATCGGGCATGTCTCCGAGATATCGCGCGACCTTCGCCGTCGAAATGTCCAGAAACGCGTCGTGAGTCCTGTCGAAGGACGCGGTGGCTGCTCAAAGAACACCGATGAACGCAACAAGCATCGTGTCCCCCCAAAACGCGCCGATAAACATGTCTGAGTCCTTTTATGCCGCATTGCGGCCACTTTTAAGTAACTCAATCTGAGGCAGGTGCGCTCTGCGAAGGTCAAGATTTCGCGAGATAGTATGACAAGAGATACCAGGGAGAGGATGCGGGTGGAAGGGGGCGCAGACAGGCCGAACGAAAGCGGCGACGCCAAGCACTGCAGCCAAGCGCGATCGTAACAATACGATTAAATTATAGAATCACAAGTAACTTGAACAAGAAAAGCTAACCTATTATATGAGAAAATTAATGTCTTATATTATTGATGAACAAACAAACACTTTACAAAGGTTTTACAAAATTTTTAGCTCCTTACTATGTACCCTTATCAGATTTGTTCAAACTTATTGTTATAATTCTAAACATACATTTTTCTTACTGAAATTAAAAAATTTCTTTTACTGTGTAGTTAAATCTGATATTTTTATTAAACTAATATTTACTGTACCATATCCTGAAGCTGAAGCAGAGTGACATTTTCTTTAAAAAAAAAATAAAAAAAAAAATTTACTACCTGAAATATTTTTTTGATAATTCTGTAAAGACAAGAAGCTTTTAAACAAGTAGTAATTCAGTTTTAACAGTTCTGAAGATGCTAACTTAATTGTATTAGTTTTTAAAAGGGTATTATTAAATCGTTAGATACATAATTTCTTAATGTTAAACTTACACAGGAGAGACAAAAGTCTATAAAGTTCTTAATTTCATTCATCTCAAGTGACACAAGTTGAGATGTACTAGAAGGTGTGCATATTTGTAGTCGCAAAACATCAATTTTTCCATGTGTGATTCAAGAGTATTAAAACAATAAACGAATTCCTCACATCAACGTACAAATGCACATCGAATGTGGTGATATATACTCACTAAATCTTGTTACTATAAATAGCCTGAAATTCTGGGGTTCTAGTGCTTGGTGTGAATAGTACCAGAATATTAAACGAAAACAGTTAAATCAGCAAAGTTCATGTATGCTTGTGTCTTTTCGGCTGTCTCAAGTAAGTGCTTCGTCAAGCCGTAAGTACGGCAAACAAGCTCTTGCTTGAGCATGCAGCCTTCATGAAGCTCGTCATGTTCGCGGACTATGAACCATGGAGATTGAAATCGCTGCCTTGAGAAACAAGACCGTCTTTGTCAAGACGGTCTCAAGACATTGCTCAAGATGCGACTATAAATACCAGCTTAAGTCTTCATTTTGTCTTCAAATAATGTCTTCATTACCTCAACAGCTTTGTAGTTAGCGATTTTTTCCGATTTATATTATTCTTTTTCATCACCTCAGGTGTCCGTAGGATATCTTTGAATGAAATGTTTAGACTAGGTTCTGTGCCATCACAGGATACAAGAGAAGAGTCACTGGAATCACTTGTTCCCGACGATGAGTCTTCAACATACATTAGTTTGTCAGCTATTTTTCGAGTTTTCTCTTTTACCTGCCCATGCTTGCTCTCTTGTGTGTGAACTGGGGCTGCAGACTGTGATCCTTGAGTTGTTTCATCTGGGTTTTCTATTCTGGTAAGTTCTGAAGGAGCCTAAGCACTCTCGTGGATAACAGTAGGGTAAAATGGGTAAATGCCAGTTGCAGAAAACCCACTTGCTACATTACTAGACGTAGCAGCTTTGGTCCAAACCCTTCTAAATATTTTCCCAAAAATCCTTTTGGTTATTGTGCGGTCTTGAATGTTTGTCTGCTTTGACCAATAGCATCCCAATAAGGACCGAAAACAGATTTATAAAAAGGCTGCAGCTTATGTGTTGTTTTGCTTGGTAAGCAGAATAGTGTGATTCCGTAGGCTTCAGCAGCTTCCACAATGCCTATGTCCAAGTGTGATGATGCACCACCAAAGATAAGCAAAATGTTACCTTGTGGTTTGAATTTCGCAAAATGATGAATCCATGAAATGAAAGTTGCCGTTGTCATAGACCCTTTCTGTCATATAAACCTCTGTTCCAGGCGGAAGGTTATCTTTCCATTCAGGATTTAATCGCTTTCCCTTAAAAAGAATCATTGGTGGTATGACCTGACCCAGTGCATTCCCACATGATACAATAGACCCATTTTCACCATGTTCAGGTGCTACAAGATGGACTCTTTTTTCTCCTTTTCTGGCATACACATTTTGTTGTTTGTGGAGGGTAAGTCTACAGCCTTTCTCGTCAATGTTGTAGATTAGCTGGGGCTTGTCAAAAATATCTAAATGGGTCATAACTGCCTTCAGTTTATCAAAATAATCATCCACGATATCCTTATTCAACTTTGCAGCCCTACCAGGATTAATGTTTTGAGCTTTTCGCTTGGATATTTCTGGGTGACGCTGTAAGAACAGTTTCAACCATTTTCTTTCAGCCAGTCCACGTGCTTTATCGAATGGGTTGGCGATATTACATTGTTCACAAAATGTGTACACTGATCGTCGAAGTACCATACCTGTTATTGGCATGCCTATCTCTGATAGTCGAATAATTCTATCGCAGAGATCTTTTTCTTGAGCAGGAGACAAATATGATGATCTTCCTAACATTCTTGTGGTGCTGCTGCTACTTTTATGGTTTCTTAATGTCCTTCGAGGAATTTTCCAGCATGTAGCTGCTGTTTTTACAGGCACACCCTGTGCTATGGCTGCCATTGCAGCCCGTAATTGTTCACTAGTCCAAGGAGCCCTCTTTTTCTTAACTTTAGCCATCTAAAACAGAAAAAAAAGTATTTGCATGTAACTGCATATTTTAAAGTAGGCTATGTTCTCATACAGTGGTGCACCCATGTAGGGGGGGGGGGGACCAAAGGGGACTGAAGCCCCCCTCCCAGAGCCCCATGTAAAGAAAGTAAATGAGGGAAAATAAACCATTATCTGAAAGGAAAAATAAAATTGAAAAAACTGCTATTTTGGCTTACAGTTGTATTGTATTTAGTGTAAAAACAATTTTTGCGTCTTAACTGTGTTAGTTTGACGTGTGTGTAATTTATACAGACTAACAGGCCAAATTTTTGTGGTTCTTTATATAATCAAATTTAGGCCTCAAAATTAACAAAAATTTGTAATTAATTTTGCATTTATAATATTTATGTACCAAATGCTTGCAGTTTAACCATATAAATTTTTAGTATCTAGATACAATAGATTGATATTTATTTTAAGCTTGGTAGCAAAAAACAACACCTAGCCCTCCCCCACCAAAATAAAAAAAATAAGAAAGTCCTGGGTGCACCACTGTTTCCATAAATAAGTCGTAATCACTTCTCAAGACTAACTTATTTCTTGAAGGCCATGTGGAAACTTTGGTCAAATTGTATTTTAAAAATATATTTGTAAAATTTTAAAATAATTAAACAAAAATACTAAACCTAATATATGTTAAAATACTGAATGCAAAAAAAAAATGTTATTAATTAAGAGGTAAATTTTTGCAGTTCAGTTTTACAAAATAAATTATTTTTTGAAATTTTTTTTAATTTAACCTTATAAGAAGGTTTTTAAAATATTTATTTTACAATTAATAATTGTTTCAGTGTTTTACAAAAAGGTTTAGTGCTGCAACAATGAGATAAAAATTTCAGAAAACAGATGTTCCAAATAAGGCCCGCGGGCCTTATTTGGTTCTCTAGTGTGGGCCTTATTTGGAGTTTGTCGCAAACACACACTTTCTTTAAGTGTTTTACTCACAGTTTAATACACAACAAGAGTTTAGAATATATAACCATACTAACATATTCTGTAAACTACAGGCTTTAAAATGGTATGTAGATACTTTGTGTCAGTTACATTACCTTAATGTGGAGTAGTTTTTCACGATTCATTGAAATTAGTAGCCACAGCCACTACGAATTCCTTGCTGGTCTCTAATGCGAGTAAAATGGCGAACAGTTCCCGTCCCAAGTAGTACCTGCGCTGACCGCTAGATGCCAGAGGCTGTCTGCAGCATTCTCGTCCGGTGAAAACCTCTTTGCTATCCTAGTAAACTCAATGACGGGCCTTATTTGTTCAAGGTACCTTATAAATGTAACACCGGTAAGCCCTCACATTAGATGCCTGTTTTATAACATACAGGCACACATATAAGGCATTAAATATTTGGCATCCAGAAGCCAAACATATAAACTACACACTATTTAATTTCTTTTTAATTTTGTTCAGAGATGTAATTTCAGTTTTTTTTTTAACTAGGGTGGCAAAGCATACCAGGAGTCTGGGGGTATGGAATGCCCCCACATCAGGGAGTCTCTGCAAAATTAAAAAAAAAAAAAAGTATTCAATTGTTAGTTTGATAAGCTTTTTCAGACTATTTTCAACACAAACGACAAAATAATTGCTGAAATTCGTTTATTTACCCTAAAAGATTCTTTGTAAAATACTTTAATTAGTAACTAACAGATTTGTAAAGTAGATATTATTTACACACAACTCAAGAGTATATGCCTATTTTTAATTTAATGAGTCTTCTGCCTGATCTTTTAATCGTGTAAGTTTAAAAATGTTGGATATTTTTACTTAAAAAAAAAAAAAAAGGCTAAATACTGCGTTAGAAAAACCTGTGGTGGCAACTGCCACCCCCAAATTACGCTTGAGATTTTGTTGCTAGTAACATATTAAGATTTTTTTTTAAGTTGACAACAGATGTAGCTATTAACAGCATCATTAACAATTAGTGTAGCATTTGTTTAAACTATGAAATATTGTGCTGACTTTTCACAAGACAATACGACACACTCCATTTATATATCTATCTTAAGTTTAATATTTTTCAGGGTGTCTACTAGATCTAGTAAATTAAATTCCCTGATTTTTCCAGGTTTTCCAGGTATAAAACGGAATTTTTCTAGGTTTTCTGTAACAAAATTACGACATTCCACGAAACTAAAAAAAACTGCATAGCAGTACATTCACAGGTTTTAAAGTATTTCAACTCACCTAAATAAGTAAAAAAAATTACCTTCTTTCAGACGAGGCCAAAGTGACTCATTTGATGACAAATAAAACATGCTGCTACAAATATTTCACACACTTACATTTGCAAAAACATTAGTAAAAGGAAGCTCCCATCAATTTTGCAGTGAATCAACTTTTGCGTCTATTGCACTTGCTTCAGACCGAGCGAAATCCAACACTCAAGCCTTCTTCAACTGCTTGATCTGCTTGATCTCCTCTTAAACTCTTCTTTTTTCTGGCTTCTTCTTGTCTGTAGCTTCCTTTTCTTTCTTTTTGTTTTGTTTGCAGGGCTTCCTTACGCCTACAACTAGCATTTCTTACATACTGTAACATGGTCTTGGTGATATCAACATGCTTTACACCTCCGGAACGTTGAAAAAAGTCATACACTTGTCTTTGTGCAGTGTTTCTTCCTGCAAGTTTTCAGTTAGCAGATTAGAATTCACTGAAAATCCTCTATCCAATTATGCATTTCCATGGGAAAGTACCAACATCATCCTCACAAACTTTAGTAGGCCTGTTTTGGCAACTACTGCATGTGCCTTAAGAATGAGCATACACAAGTGATCAAGGTGCCCGTCTTCTCGAGAAAAAGACGAGCACAGTGCTTCAGAATCTTGCGAGGAACATACCAACTCATATGATTGCTCAATGTTATCAGCTTCTTGTCCTGATAGCCACCTGTTTTGAAGACAACATTCTAAACTGTACTTCAAACGCTGTTTCCTCACACCCGAATTTAAAGCCACAGACGGACATAAGCAGGAAATTCCCTTGGTAAGTTTGTACTTCAGGGGACTTTTGTCTTGAAGTTTTTTTACCATAACCTTTGGACAAGTCCTGTAACAGGACGGACTTTTCTGGTACTTTCTCTTTCTTGATGGTATGGCATACTGCATAACCCAACTTGATATTGTTAGCAGTCAATAGATTTTCCTGGTTATCTACATACAATCGAGATACATTGCGTTTCTCCTTAAAGCAATTCAGTACCTCTGCTTTCACAAACTTTCCTGCCAAAGCTAATAAAATGTCTACCAGTGAATCAGAGAAAAGGTGCAATGGGTGCTTCACTTTGGAACATTGTAAGAAAAAATTCCAGCTCTGATGCCAAAGAGTGGAAGAATGTCAACTTTACTTCTAGAAGATTATCTTCAAGAGCACTTTTCATTACACTGAAAGAGACAGATGAAATAGAAACTTCACTAACAAATTTCTTCAGGTGGGGTAACCTTTTCATGGCATGCTCAGCAACTGCAGTATTCATCTGATTGCACAAAATTTCTTGGGAAAATCTCTGATCCAGTTATTCTAATGTAATCTGCCCTCCTTGCAGGTACGTGCTTAAACAAATAGTAACTGTGCCTCAAAAACCTAACTACGTCCCATTGTGTAGCAGAAATTCCAGTTTTGAAAGCACCATGGACCGTATGAAGCCCACAGCTACCAATTTCTAGCAATAATGGCGAATCTTCACCAAAAGTGTCTGCAATACGTATTTTCAAAGCTAACAAAAATGCCCAGTTTACGTTGAGGGCATCCATAAATAATTAAAATGAAATGCACCTGTCAGTATAATCTGAACGTGGGAAGCACATGCCGCAGCACGTCACGTCAGCACGATAACAGACCAGCTTGAACCAGTTTGTATCACGTGATTTGACGCCACTTCCGAATCCGATGGTAAATAAAAGAAAATGGACGTGGGAACTGTTCGATATTTGCCATTCAAAAATAAAAATGGGAGGGGATACACTTGATGCTACGTCAATGCAAGCTGATCAATAAACAAAAAAAGTATTGCCAACTACATCCTGCCAAACATAATTCCCTGATTTTTCCCTGATTACAATATTCCCTGATTTTTCCAGGTTTTCCAGGGTCGGTAGACACCCTGATTTTTGTCTGATGTCTGTGGTTAGTTTTGTTAAAAGTGATGTTGATAGGGCGTTATTATTTTTTTTATTTACGATTTTGCCAGAAGACTATATTTAAGTAAACCATTGAGGGCGTACCAGTGTTGAGGATGAGGATATCGGTGGGAATTAATGGGCGCCACCACGTGAGTGGGCACGTGGACCCGGCTGGGAAACTCTAACACAGGGCGTTACGTGGCTCGTGTGCGGCGAGATATTAGCCCTCCTGATTTTTTACGCAGCACCTGTCCCTAATTAAGCCCACTCTCAGTGTCGGGCACGCTCCTAATTATCGCAGTGGGCTCTTAGGGCGTCCCACACGCCGCTGACCAGGTTAAGGGCCCACGTGGCCCCCCCGAACACAAAACACGTGACTCAGTTAATTGGTTTTTATTTACTCACGGTACACGTCCTTACACGATCATCCGTTGATACAGCTATAAAACGCCCGAGGCACGAATCAGATTAGGTGAGGAGGCGAACCACGCACGTGGCCGCCTCAAGCCATTTTAATACACAGATGATAGAAAACTCTCCGGAGAGTAAATATTTATTAATTAAGCAGTCTCTCCGACTGAGAGAGGCCCCGAGGATGAAAAAAAAACAATTTGGATAAATTAATTTACAGAACTACTTCTCGGTGAAACAACGGTGATGTCCTCGGGGTGTCTGCAGAGACGTCCGCTCTCTGCCGGCTGAAGAAGGAGACTAGGGTGAGACCAGGGCTTGCGGGAGGCAACATGGCACCCTTCGCGCCGAACACAATTACCGTTACAACTTAGCTATGGCGTGCCCCGGGTTACTATTAAAAAATACATAAATCCTTTTACAAAAATTAGTACATCACATCCATACCCAGACCGTCTGTAATAATTACTTATATGAATAAAAATGGTTTAAATGAAGTTGCATGCTAGTTCCTCCGTCGCCCGCTAGGGAGCGTCCTTGTTCGTGCTTGCATTTATTAAATAACAAAACATCATGAATTAGTTAAATAAAGACACTCACATGCACAGCCGTCGTGACACTATTTAGGGGCGAAAAGAAAAGGATTACAATATTTATTGATACCAATTAGGGGTGCGGCACACTGCAGCTAAGCGCCCTCTTGCTGTAGTTCGTGGCGCGCAGTTTGAATCTCACACGGCTACGTACGTCACGACACAAATGCCGGGTAGGAAAGGTGGTGGGAAAGGGAACGGAGGATGATCAGGCTCGTGGGGCGAAGCCCCGGCTGACGTCACCATTTATAACAATTGAAAAAAATTATTATAATACTGCCATCTCTCAAATAATTTTTCACCATGTTTTATCCCAAAAATAATTTAAAAATTTTTTGTAGAAATAAACAGTGTGTATTAAGAGAGAGAAATAATTTACTAAATGAAACACAATTAGTTTTTTTTTTGAAAATTAAGTGTGGAAAATTGAGCTAAAACATGAAAAGTATGAATCTTATTGAAAATAAGTTTACATCAAAAATGTTAATAATACAGATGGACCAAGAATCAAAAACTCAAGCCGAAATGAGCAAGTAGCTCCAGGTCCATTCGATTCAAAATTCGACGTCACAGCACTCCACAGGATGAGACACAACCAAATTTATCTTAAAATTTTATACTTATTTAAAATGTAAAATGGGCGTAAAATCACATACCAATATTTTGCAAACAGTTAGCAGTGAAACCTGGTACACTGTACATTCAGGAACATCGAGAATGATTGCCAGGATCCTAAACTATTGTTATAAAAATGTATTTAATGGATATAGGTACATGTGTACATGTGTGGAATTTAAAAGTTCAGAAAAGTTTAAAGTTTTAGACTTACCTTAGTACACTTTGACATCTGCACCATATTTAGCTCCGGTGATGTCTAAACAGTATTCAACTTCCTGCCATGTCTCATGAATCATGTCCACAGTTGCAGTTGCAATTACTGCAGCTGCTGAATGTTGAGGCAAGTTGGTTACACCTCTGTGTATTTTCCTTCATACTTATTTTTATTCTAATACATTTTTTGTTTTGCTATGTACCAATTTTGATAACTTAGTGTTTTTGGTTTCTTTCCACTTGGAGCATGGGTACTGAGCTGCTATCTGGTGGTAGCAAGTGACTGTTGTATATGGCCAAATTGGCGAGACTGTTGAGAAGATGTAGGTTAAGATGGCCGTGATCTGTAAGAGTAACTTAGATGTGTACTACTCCGAGACATTGTAACTGTGATTAGTGTAAGTGTGATTAAGTGGCAATAATAAAAGTAATAGAGTACCAAGAGTCCTTAGTATTATTTAAGGAACTACAACAGCGACAGCCTACAAGTAGACTAGCAGGTAATTCCCTGTTTGGCCGAGAGGTCTACCACAGTGGCTGCTCCCTCGTACGCATGTGCGAAGCAGCCACAAGACATAATTGGCTGGTGGGCTTGAGAGAGTTGCCTCTCGGTCAAGGGCAAGAGTCAGCCAAGGAACACCAGGCAGCGAAATGGTGCGTCGCCAGCTGCGGCGAACATCAGCGCCGTGCTTTCCTGCCATTTTACTATCTACTTGGATTGCGCAGCTCCTTATTCCCAAGTTAAACAATGGCATAACTCAATCCTTATCGATGTGCAATCAGTCTTTGAGTTTCAACACAACTTACTGTAGTACAGCATCAACCATTTAACAGTCTTTATCCAGGCACTTGTTTGGAGCAGTCAACTGTGGGGGTGACCAAATTTCTGCAGCCACGAGTGCAGTGTGTGCTTTTACAGTGCTGAGTGAATGTTCCAGTATTTAATGAAATAATTTAATTCAGCTAGGGGCAATAAAACATGAACTTTTTGTAAGTATGCAGTACAAGAGAAGTTTGTGCAGCAGCCCTGAACTCCCTGCCAGTGTGTCACAGATAATATTCTTTTATCTATTTGGGTGATATGTGCATCTCCTTACCATCATGAGGTATAATTTATTTTTAACAGAAGCAGCAAGTTCATTGATATGAGGTCTGCAACATACATGGTGTATGTGCAGGCAAGACTGCAAGCTGACTGCAGTAACTGTGAGTTGTAATTTGACATCAGGTTATGTCACTTTTTTATGCACCTTTTCCACGAATGAATTTCACAATATCAGTTCTACTCACTGAAATTTTTTTTTTAAAATTCTTTATGCTATTTAAAATGCATTTCGAGCTATTGCTGATAATTTCTCTTAATATTCCTTTTTTATTTAGAGACTTATTCACAACATTTTTTCTTTTACCAATTTATTACTTTTACTAGCAATTATTTATTTTGGCTATGTTAGCATTTTTGGAGAAATTGTGATATTACTGGTTAATACCTACTGTACACAGAGCCAAATTATTTTTGTGCCATGTTAATGTCAATTGTAATCATTCTAGTCCAATGGATGCTCGAACAAGATGCAATTATTTTTGATGGCTTTAGCTTCAACAATCTAGGCTGATTAAGTGAAGGCACAAGACTTAATGTTTTTGATATTTAATAAGAATTTTAATTATGTTTTTTTTTTAGCATTTCCTGGAATATTTGGGCCAATTATTTAATTTTTATAGTGGGCATTAGTAATGGATGCTCTTTTCGTGATAAGCAATTCATTTCTCATTGTAATATGTTGTGAAACACCAGAGTGAGATTCATTACAATTTTTTTTTACCAAGAATTGGTTAAATGGCCATTGTTTGTATAATTGACATTATCCAAGTGAATGTGTTGATTAAAACATTATTTATCTAACCTTAACATCTCATTGCTTGTATTTGCTACTAAATGATTAAAATTTTTTTTTAGCCTTTCTACATAAATTCCTGTTTTTTTTTTTATTTTTTATTTTATTTTTTAAATATTTCAGTTAAATGGTCTGGAGTTAGTCCCAGGGTTGTATGACTGCATAGCTTTGCTAATAAGTAGAGATGCTTAAGGCTAGGCTCATGATTTTATACATTGCATGAGCTGCAGTTAATAAACAACTATAATGCTGCTGGGGTAGAGGTCCAAGAGGGTGATTAAGTTGAAGCATAACCAAGATAAGTTAAGCATAACACAAGAGTTTCAACTGTTTTTTAAAAGCATGAAAGAGTCTTTCGTGATTGAAAGCAGGGTCAGTGTTAAAGAGGATGAGTCTAAAATTGATTTATATCATTTCAAAAATAAGCTAGCTATACAGATAATTGAGAAAGTGCTCCATTCAGGTACATTATAAGTATTTAAATAAGTTGGACCTTTCCACATGTTTAATTAATAAATGAAGTAGACAAGTGTTTGACATGTTGGTAAAGTAAAGTGTTTAAGTTCTAAGGCATGCTGGGAGTCATTCGAGGTAGAGCTATGGGAAAATAAAATACGTGTTCACGCAGGGTTTAAGAGGGCCTAAAGTCACTGTACATTCACCTTTTTAAATGCAAGTGTCAACAGGTCTTGAAGTTTGTGCACGACATTCTCAATCATGCATTCTCACTGATATGCCTGTACCAGAAACATTTGTTGATCTAAAATCTAAATTTGAAAATGACAGCATGCTGAAAGAAAGAACAGAAATCATTCATGGAACTTATAACTCTCTGTGTTAATACAACATTATTGAATTTAAAGGCGAATTATAAACGCAATCAGATACATTTATAATTGCAATCAGTTTTTCAATTTCTCCTTTCATTACGAATATTTTCATGGAGATCTTTGAGCAAGAAACATTGAATATAACTAATACTCTACATAAAATCTGGTTTCACTATGTTGATAACACTTTTTTGTTTGGCAAAATAGACAGAAAAGTTAGAGGAGTTTTCAAATTTCCTCAATTCACTCCGACCTTCGATACAGTTCACATATGAAATGGAAACCGATGAGAGCCTTTATTTCCTAGATGTCCTATTTTCCAAGGAAATGTGCTAATCACCACTAAAGTACATAAGAAACTGACACATATGGGCCAATACCTACACTTTAATTACAACCATCAAACAAGTACCAAAACGGGCATTATTCACACTGTAATGATGTCGTACCTCCTATGATAGTAGAGTCCGGTCTCCACTCGCCAGTACCAGTCCCTGCTGGCGGAACACACCCTTGCATCACGTCCGCACGAGTCAAGTTAGTGTATTTACTTCCTGTAAGAGTTTATGTAAGATCATAATATTCATAAAAAAAATGCATCATTAAGTATGCATGTGACCCCTTAAGAGTACATGATTAGACGAACGCCTTAAATACTTTTGCTGCCCCAGGCCAGATTCAATACGTAGTGCTCACTGAGTGTATTTAATAATATATATAAAGTATGGCTCCAGGTAACGTAGTAGCCCACAAGCGATGAACAGTCTATGGTTTGACTGATCTTTGTCAAGTAAAACAATTAGGTACCATATAGATAATACGCACATATTTAGAACTTCTGTCAGTCGTTTCCCATGTGGGGAATTTATAACTAAGTAAATTGTAAGACGTTTAGATGTTAAATTTTATGTAAAACCTTTATTAGTGCTTTATGGATGTAGTGCGCAAGGGAACTGTCCTTCCCCTATCCCGCTGCTCCCATCATGCAGCAGTCTTCAGCAGTTTGCGGGACAAAATTATTGAATAAATCTTTAAACTTAAGAAATAATTTGTGTTTCATTTCAAAATTCAATTTTAACTTGAAACACCTGATTCGCAGATGGTCGGCTGCAAAAAGCTGGTGGAAAAAAGATGCATTTTATTATAAATTTGCCAGACAAACAAGTACAGTACAAAGAAAAAAATGTTTGTTAGTCATTGTTTGAAAATATTTATCACTTTAAGAATTATTTAAAAAATATATAAACATTTTTTTTTTTAATTATTAACTTATGCATTATTTAACTTAAAGCAAAAAAAAATTAAACAGTTTTCATAAAAAATACATGATGCACAATGCTTCAGTAAACATGCGTTAAATTAAATTCAGATATAAAATAAGGACAATTTCTATCATACTTATAAAAATTTATATTATTTAGGCATATAGTGTGGTCAGTAAATATATATATATATTATTTAGTATTAGGTAATCGGTGGTGATATCTGGGTATTGGAAGTAGCATCGGGTATCAGGAATCGGTATCAGAAAAGGAGGTATCGGAACAGCCCTACTTTTTATGAACTTGAAGGCAAAAATTTATGTCAGGCCTAGGATGTATTGAAATCATGAAAACATTAGATATAAACTTTTAAATTAACCATTTGTATAGAACCTTCATCTTAAAACTCTTTATATTGGTATATCATTCATAAATAAATAAAAAATAGTGCATGCGTTGCTATCACAATGGGGGTTGACGTGTCCGTCGAAGCTTAGGGCGCCACCACATGTATAATGGGCATGTGGATTCTGCTACTCTGTTCTCAGGGCCGTGATGTAGCCCATGTGTGGCGAGACCCTCTTCCCCCTGTATAACTCAAAAACCTCCAAAAACAATTAAAGCAGCATGAAGCTCCTTCCTCTAGCAGCAATCGCGACTCACTGCCAGTTCGTCCTCGCTCGGCAACTTTCGGGAGCGGAGCACTGTCACACGGGTGGGCGCGGGCCGACACGCGCACACACACACACACACACACACACACACACACTTAGGTGGGCGGTTAAATGCCGGGGTCATAGAGGGTAGTGTTGGAAGGAGGGGGCTCACAGCTTGTAAGGGGGGGAGGTGGTGGCACATCGGGCTCAGAAGGGCGCAGCCCGGGACGATGTCAAGTAGGTCGATATGACAACAGCTCGCGCTGGCAGCTGGGTGAGTGTTACACTGTTTACTTCTGCTTTCCGGTGCTGCTCGTGGCTCCTGTCCCTCGTACCGTACAACAGCTCGGGTCCTGTGGCGCCCGACGGGGCGTAATTTGTACCCGGAAGTCGGCTCTGGCACCCCTTCTCCTGGCGTGTTCATTTCGGGTTCGGCGGGTTCCTTTACCATTACCCTGAAGTCTGAGTCCTCTATGTAGTAGTGGAAAGGCCATAGCGTTTTGTCGTGGCCGGGCGTTCTGGACTGTTTGTCCTCATCGTCCGGTGTCCAGACTAATGGTGAGGGTGTGTCCTCAGGGAACCCGTGGAAGGGCGTGTCTTCTGCCTCCGACTCCGCGAATAGCCGCCTAGCGGACTCAGTCGCGCGCGGAGCGGTGATCGGTGACTGCGTCTCCATCTCCGGGAAACCCCGGAAACCTGGTTTCTGACTGCCTTCAGGGGTGGACGCCCCTGAGCCTGCGTGTCGCTGACCCTCCGTGTTTGTCGGGGTTGCTGGTTCACTTCCCGCCGCACTGTCTTGTTCTGCTTCATACTCATGTGCAACTCGCACATCGTCCCGGTGATATTTTGCAGTACGCCCGCTCGGTAACTTCATTATGACCGCAGTGGGTCCTAGCACTCGTACCACAGGAACAGCTCCGGTCCAACTGGGCGCGAGTCCCGCGCAAAAGTTCCAGCTTCCGTCAGAGAGCGTGTACAGACGCGCGTAGACCATCAGGCCGGGCGTCAATGCCGGTGGCGGTCGTGTCATGACAGGCGTGTGTTGTGCCTGGTAACACGCTCATCTGTGCCGGGCTTCGTAATGTATCCTCGCGATGCCACACCACCGGGCTGTTCTCCGAGTCTTATCTTTGCCTGTCCTGCACTCGGTATCGATCGGGCAGGGGGAGATTTCGCCCCTTAACGAGAGTAGCTGGGGATTCGCCGGTGACTGTGTTGACGCAGCGTCGTAGGCAGTAGGTGATGTCTGGAATGTGAGTATCCCACTGCGTGTGATCTTTCGCCGGTCTGAGCCTCAGCTGCGTCTTAAAATTTTGTTTATGTCTTTCAGTGGGGTTGGCTCGGGGGTGGTATACCGGCGTGTTATGCGGTGTGACCCGCCATTTTCCGCATAATTCCTTCCACTTCCGTCCCGAGAACTGTGACGCGTTGTCGTTTAAAAGGACGCATGGGTAGCACCAACGTGGGAAGAATTCGGTTTCCAGGGCTTGCGCAGTAATGACTGCACAACAGTTTGCCAGCGGGAAAGCCTAGACCCAACGCGTAAAACCGTCGGTGACGTCCAGCAAAACCAGCTTCCCGCGTGCCATCCTCGGATACAGCCCCATTAAGTCCAGGGCAAATGTGCGTGTGGAACAGCTCAGCGGGTTGACGTGGTACCTGCTGCTCCCAGCCATCTGTCCACCTTGTCTTCCATCTCTGACAGTGCCAACACTCTCGCAGAGCATTTCTCACAGTCACGTATTTATTTACACCCGGCCAGAAGAAGAGGTCGCGTAATACGCTAATGGTCTGGTCGGTAACCGGGTGCCCGGCAAGTCGGTCCACGTGTAACAGGTTGAGTGTATCGCGCCTTGCTCCTGCAGGTGCGAACGTCCGCCATGGTTGTTGTGTGCCCGCGGGGCGTGCTTGCAGCTTCCCGTCGAGCACGCGGTATCCCTCACACGCCGCCTCACCACTCCATTGTATCAGCTCCTGTGAGTGTCCGTCCCCACGCTGTGCAGAGTGCACGAATGCGTCAAGGTCGTCAAACTCTGTGCCTGGTGGTAGAGTGGGAGGTTGGCTAGTGTCTGTGATGGCGCACAGTGCCGCTGCTCTGTGTGACTCTGTATCGGCATGCCGCTTGTACATGGTAAGAGCTCGTCCCAGTCCATGTCGCCCTGCGCCTCCGCGCTGTCATCCAGGTGATATGATAATTCGTCGGCCAAATAATTTTGTTTCCCGGCGACGTGTTCTACGGTAAAATCCAGCGCTTGTAACGTTATGGCCCACCGTGTCAGCTTCGACCGCCGTCCCTGCATCATGGCCAGCCATTTATAGCATTGGCTTTATGTTCGCAGTATGAAGTGCTGCTCCTCCAGGTGCGGCCGATACCCCCTGAGGACCCACACTACGCCCAGACATTCCCGCTCATTGACGCTGTACCGTCGTTCAATGTCCCCGAATTTTGCACTGGCATACTCGATATGCGGGTCTCGCCTGCGTCTCCCAGCTGTAACAAGATGGCCCCCATCCCCTCCTGGCTAGCATCCGTTTGCACGATTATCTGCTTCTCCGGGTCCAGGCGTGCCAGCAAATGACATTGTTGGAATCTGCGCTTCATTTCCTCAAACGCCATTTGCATATCCGCGGTCCATCGGTACAGCTTCTTTGGCGACAGTTGTGCGGTTAGTGCGGTTAGGGGCGCGGAAACTAAAGTGAACTCTGGTATGAACGCGTGCAACCAATTGACCAGCCCGATAAACTGTTGCAGTTGTTTACGAGTAGTGGGCACTGGTTTATTGACAATGACGGACAGTTGTTGTGTCATCGGGCGATTCCCCTCAGCATTTACTACCACGGCTAGGAAATCTAGCTCTGTTGTTCCAAGTGGCATTTTTCTGGGTTGCATGTAATCCGTGAGCAGCTAAGCTTTCCGAAATTAGCGCAAGGTGGTGCGCATGTTCATCCTACGTCTGTGACCAAATGATGATGTCGTCAAGATATGCCGCGGCAAACCTGCCCGCATAGACTCCTTACACGCGCATCATCATATTTTGAAAAGTGGCCGGTGCATCTAGCAACCTAAAGGGCATGGCGCAAAACTAGAAACATCGGCCGTCTGGTGTTGTAAGGGGCTGTTTTCGGTTGGTCTTTTGGCCGTATGGGGACTTGCCAGTAACCAGATTTAAGATCCAATGAGGAAAAGATTCTTGCGTTGCCGAGTCCCGTGATCGTGTCCGCTATGTTTAAAAGGGGCGGGGGAATGTTTATTGTAACTTTGTTAATGGGCTTGAATTTAATGCAGTAATGTAATGTCCCATCTTTATTTTCTGCCAGCACCACCTAAAAATTGTACAGACTCTCGCTAGGTTCAATAATCCCATCCCTCAACATTTCTTTCACTTGGTTTAGTATGGTTGGCTTGCCCGTGTGCCCATAGCTGCCCGGGGGTATAAACATTGGGACGTGAGGGTGGGAGGGTATAGTGTGCTCGGTAACAGTCGTACATCTCAACGGGTCTGCAGTTGCGAACACTTCACTGCGGGGAGCAATAACACACTGGAGTGTGGCTTGGTGCTCGCAGGGCACACTATGTTTGAAGTCGTCGAGACTAACCAAGTGTTTGAATGGGGACGGTGAGCGTCCGAGGCCGTACACGGTACGACGGCCCTGGTTGCCGATGTGTATACAGCCTCCGCGTACCTCGATCGTGGCGTTCTGGTCATGCAGCCACAGCTGCCCCAGGATCACGTCATCCCGGAGGTTCTCGACTACCAGGGCGGTCGTGCTCGAGCTGTAGTCCTGTACCTACACCCACAGCGTCGCGACGCCCAGGGTCTGGCAGGCGTCCCCAGTGGTGGACAGCTGTAGGCAGCCCGGGTGGGCCTCGATGCCCGACCCCTCGGCGAACCGTGTGGCGGTGTCAATAAGTGAGTGGACCACGCGTCCATTTACTACCACTAGTATGTGCAGCAGTTCACCTCTCTTCTGCACTTTGCGGTGTTTCCAGACTGCCTGGGGGTGGCATGGTTATTTCAGCGTACCGCCCCCGGCTGTCCGTTTCCCGCCCTGTTGTCTTGCTCGGGCGCCGGCCGATATCAGTTTCTCACTGGGCAGTGCTCGTGCCAGAGATACGTACCGTTGGGACACGTGTGGCATTGTGTTAAAGTGTTATTTATTTATATGTTAAATATTCTAATTTAAAATTGTGTATGTTTTAGTAATTGTTTTGTTCAAGTTTTCAATATTTCTTTGATGAAAAATTGTCATTGCATACATTGCAGTATTCTTGCACATAACATGGTAGTAAATAGTACATCATATGAACATCTGTTCAATTGTGTTATTAAGTTATTATACATTTGGTTTTCTGAAAACACTGACAAACTTAGGTCTCTTGGTTTTGGGAAAAAATATTTATTTATTTAGTGAATGAATGATATACTAAAAATAAACAGTTTTAAGATGAAGGTTATTTATGAACAGTTAATCCAGAACTGTTTAGCACATGATTTAATGTTTTCACACAATGCTAGGGCTGACATACAGATTTTTCTTTAAGTTCTAAAACACCATTGAATGGGGACTCATTTAGTAGGAAAAAAGAACCTTTTATAAGCAAATAAAAATTAAAGGAAACATAATGCACCATTTTAGATTTAGTTATCGTTTGTGAAGGTTATTATTTTGAATTTTTTTTGCAACGGCAAGGATATATTTAATTTAATATCTTGGACACACACCATAGCTGGCTTACACCTGTTGTCACAAAAACAAAACTCATAATGGGAGCAGACGTGAGTTCCTGAACGTCGCAACTGTTTAGTCAAAGCCTACAGTGTTCAGCCAGATATCTTTTTAGTTTCATACATGGATACACCTGTATGTTACAGTGTTGTACAAAGTTTTTTTTTGTATTTACTGTTCTTGTTGCAACTGACGTCGGCCTACTGAGTTTGTCTGTGCTGTCATATTTTCTGACTAAATTCCATCCAATGAATTTTCTGAGTTTTCAAAAATATAAAATTTGACATCAGCTGATATTATTTGTTTATTCCTGAGGGTTTTTGCAACTAGCTTGTATCAGCAATGGTGTATGTGAAAGAAATTATTTTAAATCATAGTAAATAATATATAATATTGTAAGGTTTTTCACACTATTATCATCTAGTAAAAACAAACAGGCTCTATCATGATTTGACATAATTCTTTGGACATACACCATTGTAGTATTGCATTGTTTGCCATGGAAGTTTTTCCATGGCAAAGAATGCAAAAAACTGAAATGGTATTTGTCCAAAAAATTGCATTAAATCAAAATTATCCAACACAAAAATCATTTAAAGAACGTAAGCTCTAACATGTAACTATCCGGAGAAAGTCACTCATTATTTCATGCAACCACTTCAGTTGACATAACAGGAACACAACGCCACTAAGGTCAACTTCAACTGTCCAAAACTATGAATTGTGATTTAACGAGCCATAAAATTTAACAATACGTACATCTTTACTGCAGGATGTGGCTCATTTTTTTTTTTAATCAATTCAAGGCAGCAGCTTAATGTGTATTGCTTGAAGGAAGTTGATATCTTTCTTTAAGAAGATATTTGAATATTAATCCTCTCGCATGGCAAGTAGAACTAACCAGAACTGCAAGCAGTTCTCTGGGAACACATCACAATGCGTCACTGATTGTCCAAGTGTTATAGGTTGTCATCACAGATGTACGGTGCTGAACCCAGCACTCACAGCACACAAGGCTGGCAGGGCGAGGAAGCCCCACATGAATCCAGCTGCAGTTCCCAGCGTGCACGGCACGGCCGTCACATGTCGTGCATGCTCTTGCTGCGGTTGGGCGGGACGAGCGAGGTCAACGGTCGCAGAGACTGATCGGCCGATGCGCTCAATCCACCCGAAGTTACTCGCTGCTGGTTGTTCAGCAGACGCACTGCATGGCCGTAGCTGCTGTGTCTGGAAGCAAAACCACCGCAGCGCCCACGTGCCTTACGTACCACACATCTGTCACCCATGTAAACATTACAGCACATAGTTGCATTTCAATAAGTGTTTAAAGTGACTTGCTAGGGCCAAAAAATAAACATGAACATCATCTGTAAGGTAATTGGTTTCATCCTCAAATCCAATCTCGGTGACTCTCTTTAAAAACTGAGTCATCAACACAGTACATCATGTGGCACTAGGAACTGGTGCAACCTGTAAGCTTAGTGTTTAAACCTTCTGATTGTTGAGTGAGTACGGGTGTGATTCCTGGCTGGTTTGGGAATTTTCATTCGTGTAGCAGTTCCTTCCCTGGTGCAGGACTGTGTGCTGTGTTGGCCCTTCACCTCCGTACTGCAGAATCATCTCCCATGGTCTGCCCTGCCTCACTGCGGTCCCCTCCCCACTGAGTCAGCAACACACCTGAGCCAGCCTTTGAGTTGATGCCCTCATGGCAGTTTCACCTCAGATGAGAATCAAAAGCATTTGTTTGTCGGTGGAGCCTAGCACTACAGCAAAAATACAATTCACTCTTGGCTATCTATTGGCATATTGCTTATTTTGTTGAAGTTAAAAGTAAATGAAATGTTGCTGAAATCAGTTTATTAAGTAAAATAATTAATATTTTAAGTAAAAATATATTCTTAAATTTAAATTTTTGAATATGTGTGTAATATATATATACACACACACACAAACATATATAATCTGAATCTCGGAAATGGCTCCCAAAGATTTTAATGAAATTTAGTATGCATGGGGCTTCGCGGGCGATAAATCGATCTAGCTAGGATTCATTTTTAGAAAAAGTTGTTTTATCCATGTTTTCAATAATCAAATTTATCAATAATCAACTTAAACATAAATGACTCTTCCTGACATCTATTGGCGAGTAATAATACCATTTTTTTTTTCAATTGGGAGCAACTAACTGCTTTAACGACACAACAACACTAAAGCTACTCCAGTAGATGGCGTTGTTAAGCAACACTAAGCCAATGAGTGTTTGGTTTGAGGTTAAACCAAGAAAATAAATTGTTTACTTATATTATTTGTGTCTTTTTAACTCATGTGTTTACTTGTTTACTAAAAAATGCCTAAACAATGCTTATAAACAATCTAACTTCACGAAGCTTCAACTCGTCATCAAACTGGTCAGGTTTCTCAAACTTTACATAAAGAAGACTCATTTAAAAAGTGACATACTAATTCATTTGAAAATTTTGGTTGCTCCATTAAAATTTGTCCATGCAAACAACAGTCACCAAAATAATTTCTATTTAAACGATTATAAATGCGTTCCTCAGGGAAATGCAATGCACCACAATGGATACACAAAATTTCAAATGGTCCTAAGGCGTGATATTGCACAGCTGAAGTAACGGCACATTTATAAGTCGGTAAATAATTATTAAGTTCTAAAGCCCTACGACGTCTACCGTCTCGACGTCTTTGTTCTTCTAATAGGTATTGTCGCGGGTTGAAATTTTGCAGAGTTGTTGAAATCAAATTTAGGGACTTTACTGACGGGACTCTGGGCTGGCTGCTCTGTTCACTCGTCAGCGCAAGTGGCGTGACCATGTAATTGGGGCACGGGGCCGGCACGGCGCGCTGCGGGCTTACAGAATTTTGTTTGTTTGGTTGTTCGGCCGCGCGCTGGCGCAGCCACGGGCCGCAGTTACTGGGGCACGCTGTCGTAACAAGCCGCGCGGTGTGGCCTGCACGTCGGGGTAGAGGGGGGTAGCTTTCCCAGATGTTCTAGTTAGTTGTTTAGTAAATTTGGCTTCAATAACGAGCGATTTGTTATGCTAGGTGCGGCAGGGCGCGCGAATTTAAGCGCAAGTGATTGGTAGCTCGGGGCTCACTCTGGCGGAAGCTATGGCCGACGCCAGAGGCCACGAGTAGTTTAGTTCGTAATGTAGTTTAAGTTAGGTCCTAATGTAGTCGTCTTCAAGCACTCGGGCGGAGGCTATGGCTCTCGTCACTAGTCGTTTAGTTCTAGTTTTTAAAATGTAATGTTCGTTCGGGTTTTCAAGGGCAGGAGAGGCCCCTACGTTAGTTTTAAGTAATTGATCAAGAAAGGCTTTTCGGAAAATGTGAGTATGGACTTATCTTTGTTTTAATTTTAAGTATTAATTATGATTTGATGTATTCGGAAGGATTAGGGAAGAGTTTAGTGAAGTTCTCTCTTTCTCTCTTGTAAAGATTGTTCAGTCGTTAAGGAAGTAATGAAGAGATTATTGTTTTAAATTGTAATCCCGCTATTTAAATGTTCTTTAAAAAAAGATGTTGATTATTTGATGTTAAGAATAAATTCATTTTAATTTAGTATTATGTTATTTTGCAAAATCTCCTTAGTTCAGCTCTCACCAGACATCCTGTACGGGATGACGAACCTATGATCATAGGTACAGTAAAGTATTTTATGAAGTTAAGACTAGTTGAAGCCAGCAAGCGAGTTGTTTCTATGTAAAGAGCTACGATTCTCTCCCCCCTCGTCAATGGATCGTGACAGTGTACTGCAACATGTTTGTTTTGACAGTTTAATTATTTATTATTATTTACGATTTATTTTATTTTTGTTTGCTCTATGTATAATATCATTTATTTTCAGAAACGGCAATATTTGGTTATGTATGTCTATGGAAAAGTGATTCTTTGGATTTTTACCGGACTATTTGAACGAGGTATTGTTGATACCCCTCTAAGGACTAATGGACTTGAAAACTGTAAACGGTAAAATTAACGCCGTAATTTTATTATGTAAATTATTAATTTTAATATTTATGTATTTGAATTTTAAGTGAAATTTTGTTATCCGCGCAATTGTTACGTTCGGAGTTTACGTTTTCGGTAAGAAATTAGGTAACTGAAACGGTCCTTTTGGCCAATCACGGGCCACCATTTAAAAGTGAGTCTTACTGGTTATTTTGAGGAAACTAGTAAGAAGGAGAGTTCTACAATGGCCAGCTGAATGAGCGGCAACTTCGTGACGTCGGCGAATTTAAATCCTGAAAATTAGCTATCTAGCATCAGGCATCCCGGATAGTGGATGATAATTATGAACCATTAGGGAGTTCAGAACATTTAAATAGGATTTATCTAAAAAGATAAATATCATAGGAGTGATTAACGTGAGTAATAAAAGTGCCCAGATTTTTTGTGCCCTAATCTTATGCACGAATCACGAAACTCCCGTTTTCACGTCACATCGTCGCCGAAACTTATTATAAACATTGATTTCATGAATTAAATTGACTTTATAGAGGATTTAAATAATACTTGGACATAAATTTTACGAATTTACACATTAATTAACAGACTCAGTGGTCCTATAGATGAGAGGCTCTGAGCTCTGCCGATGATTTTGAACCTATCTAGCCGAGGTAAATTGATTTAAGTTCCCTAAAAAAAAAACATTAATTAAAAACTGTGTAGTGTCAACGAACCCGAATTAAGACTTTTGAAAATATTTAAATGTGCGCAACATAACTCCTGGTAATTGAACTTTTATTGAATTACTATGATGTCACCGTTAAGTTAGGTTGTTGTTTTGGATATGAATAATAATTAAATATATTAATAAGATTGAAATCTTTTAAATCGTTTTTACATTGGAAATAAAATAATTCTATATTTAATATTCACAGTGTTGTGTTGTGTTATTTGTAATTCCACCTACTCCAGTGTGTATTTATGTATGTTCCATATCAATCAAATAACACCTAACTGTGACTTACCTTATGTCAACATTACCAGTGAAGAGTCACACAATTTAAGAAATCTAATTTATTACACAGTTTTATTCAGCCCAACGTTTAAGTGTGTGTGTGGAGCCTACTAAGCAGCACGAAAGTAGCTCTACATATTTAATTGGCTACCCTAGCGGGGCCTAAACAACTAAGAAGGTTCCCGCACATATTTATTTGGAGCCCATACGGTGGGGCCGATTTTGAGGTTAAGGGACACCTCAACAATTTTTTTGTGTAAATTCTGTACCATCCGAGTACTGTGTGCAAGTGCACTATTTGTGTAACGCATTATTTTTTTCAATTACTTCCTTGCACACCACTATGGCCGACGAACAAAACAAATACTTTCTTAGAGAAAGATCACGAAGTGTAGGGGAGGAGTTTGCTACTGCACAAACCTCAAGCAGTGAGTCGAATCCTTCATCATCTGCAGGGAATTCGCCTGTAGTCACCTGTGAGGAAAGGTTAGGGCGGCTCACATCTCCCCTAATCATGGAGCAGGAAAACATAAATGACACTGTCCTACACACAATTGCACCCCAGGATAGCACTCCTACTCCACCACCAGTGACACTAGAGTCACTGATGCAGATCTTGCTGCAGACAAATGCTCAGATGAAGCAGAACGACTCTAAATTGGAAAAAAACAACACCGTTCTCACTGAAAAACTAGAGCAAAACAACACTGCTCTCACTGAAAAACTAGAGCAAAATAACATCAATCTCACGGCTGAGTTGAGGGCTGGATTGGAACAGACCAATGCTGCCATGGAACAGAACAATGCCAGCCTAAGGAATCTCGAGCACAGCATCGAGGTTAGACTCTTGCAACAACATGAGGAGATTCAGCAGATAGCCGAACAGGTCTCCCAATACAACAGCAGGGTAGATGGGTTGGAATCCCACGTCACGTCCCTGAGGAACATGATGGCCAACGAGCATCGAGGACAGGCCAACGCCAGGGAAGAGGTGCGTGAGCACATCCAGCACCTGGAGAGTAGGCTTGGTGACTTCGAGGTGGCCACAGCTACGCTGAGGGACAGGTTTGAAAATCTATCTGTCCAACCGAGCCCTACAGCTGCATCAGCTGGTAGTATAGGCCAGGCCCAGGCAAGCGAGTGCCATGGACCTACTGTTCCAACACTGCCCACCACAAGCAAGCAACAGGGCGGCACCGAGTGCTACACTGAGCACCTGCCCCAGGAACCGTCACGTGTCACCCCCATCACTCATCGGCCAAGTAGCAGGACGTTTGTAAACACGTCGAGTATGGACCCTGCTACTCTGATCCACCACCCGGCCAAGCATTGGGCAGAGGCCATGCCCACGTTTTCAGGAAGGGTTACCGAGAACCCTATACGGTTCTTGAAGCGCTTTGAGGAATATGCGGCCACGTTCAATCTCAGCGAGGCTGAGGTACTAAAATGCCTCAACAGTGCGTTGAAAGGGCAGGCTTTCTACTGGTGGGAAATGCTGAGTGCAACCACCAGTAGCTACAATCACTTCCAGGCCATGTTCCGCCAGCAGTATTGGAGTCTGCGCATTCAGAGCAATCTGCGTGCCCAGCTCCATACTGAGAGGTATGACCCCAGGAAGGGCACAACGCTGGAAGCCCACCTCTCAACAATGTTTGAGAAAACTAGATACCTCGACTTGCCCATGACGGACGAGGAGTTCGTAGCGGCAATACTCACTCAGTTGCCGCTGCGCTACCAAAAGCAGTTGTCCGGCCTGACGTACCGAGACGTCACAGAGTTCAGAGAGAGGCTCCTGAACTACGACAAGCTGGAGAAAATGGACAGGACGCCAGCACCCAAGGAGGACCACGAGAGGGTACCCCAGCAGAACCGCCAGCCACCCCTGAATAACTATTGGCAAAACAGGGACAACAAGCCAAGGGACAACCGTCAGGCAGCTGTCCACACTATGACGTGGCAACCCAAGGGCAGAGAGCAAAGCTCATATGGCCGGTACGCTATGAGCCAACGCAAAGGCCCCTACAACAAGAGGAAGACCTGGTGGTCAAATACGAGGAACTATCATAGCGACGAAGAGATGTACCAGCGCAAGAGGAAGGACGACCGCAACGACAACCGCCGCCGCTCCTACTCGCCTGAAGTACGGCCTCCCAGGGAGTCCCGTGACCGACGCCCAAGATCCTCGTCTGAAGACGAGAGAGAGTACGCGAGGAAGTACCGCAAGACGGAGGAACCTCGATACCAGGGCCGGCACGAAGAAACCCGAATGCCACCCCACCATTATTCCCCCCAGACGACAGAGAATCATGGCGGCCAAGCCCATAATAGCCAGTTCTCTGGAAACAAGCAACGCTACCAGAACGCGACATTTCCACCACCATTCCAGGCGCAGCATCCAGGACATCAAGCTGCATACTACCAGAGAGGGGAAGTGAACCCGGTAGCAGCCGAGTTCAAGGCTGCAGTGTCCAGCGTCGCAGGACCAAGTAATTGGAACCACAAAGAACAACAACAACGTGTTCCAGGTGGACGTGCCAACCAGGGCACGTTAAACTAGAACGGGTTTCAGTTGGATCGCCCCGAACAGAAACCCACTATTCAGGCTCAGGGGTACATAACGACAAAACTCCAATTTACAGCTGCATCAGCTACGATAAATTTATATGCACTGTTATGCTAAGAGAAAGTGAAAGGGACTTTCTCTATAATGAAAATGATGAAAATAGGGTTCATCAAGTTTGTACAGTTTGTCCACATGTGACATTAAAAATTGAAGAATGCAACGTGGATGCATTAATTGACAGTGGCGCTGAAGTCACGTGTATCAGTGAGGAGTTGGTGAACTACCTCGAGCATCAGGGCATCATACTACCCAAGATACCAGTACCAGCACTCAAGATAATTGGAGTGACATCAAGGGCAAGCCCTATTGTAAACAGACAGGTACTGATAACAGTACACGGCCTAGGCAGACCGAAAGACATGACTGCACTAGTTGTGAAAGGCCTAGCAAAACCGCTAATAATAGGCACCGACTTTCTATCACAATTTGGTGTAGTGATAGATTTTAAACTATGTAAAATTCATTCAAATGACTGTGAAACTCCAGTCACACTCACAGGCAAGTGGCATGTGAGGGAAAGTTTTGTGGGAATATTGTACAGTGAACCTATGCACAGGCACATATACAATGCACAAGCAAGTGAGCAACTTCAGGCATCACTTGAAGACATAAGACAGTCACTACAGGAGGTGAAGAGTGTATCACCCAGTCAGCTGCAACAACTGTTTGGTGTACTGGCCAATTTTCAGTCAGTATTTTCTGACAAGCCAGGCAGAAACAGATTCTACCAAGCGAAGATTAAAATAAATGAGGAGGCACCGTACCACCGCAAATGCTATCCCATTCCGGTGAAGTACGTTCAGGAAGCCACAGCCTACCTACAACTTATGATTGATTGGAATGTAATCAGGAGAGAAGCAAGCCCCTATGCTAACCCCATAGTTTGTGTGAGTAAACGAGACGGGACAGTAAGACTGTGTCTCGATGCTAGGGAGCTCAACAAAATTACAGTCAAGGACAGGGAAAGTCCTATACAAACGGCAGAAATTTTAAGATTGTATCAAGGTGTGAAGTATCTCACAACCATGGATCTGTCGTCAGGCTATTGGCAGATACCATTAGAGCCTAATTCCTGCCAATATACATCATTTCTGTTCAGGAATCAGCAGTATGTATTTACAGTTATGCCGTTTGGACTGTGTAACGCAGTGGCTGACTTTACGAGATGTCTAGACGCAACCTTAGGACCCGAGTGTCAGGGATTTGCAAGGGCGTATGTCGATGACATATTAATAACATCATCAAATTTTGAAGAGCACATGCAGCATGTTGCCACTGTACTGCACAAATTGCAAGAGGCAGGCATGACTGTGAAAATTAGAAAATCTGTTTTCTGCAGAGAGGAATTACCCTTTTTAGGACACATCCTCACACCTGAAGGCATTAAGACAGCCCCAGACAAGCTGCAGAACATCCAAGAGTTTCCTACACCGAGGAACGTGAAACAGCTAAGAGCGTTTCTTGGAATAATTGGGTTTTACAGGATATACTCCAACCAAGTTGCACAGTGTGCAGTTCCACTGTTCAGCCTATTGAAGAAAGGTCAGGCATGGATGTGGAGTGAAGAGCACGAGCAAGCCTTCATCAGCTTGAAAAACTTGTTCCTGACTGAACACGTCATCTACCATCCAACCCAAGGGAAGGAATTTCTGTTATACACAGATGCCTCTGACACAGCCCTAGGATGTAAGCTTGCACAGGAGGAAAATGGAATTGAAAAGACTGTAGCAATGGCTAGTCGTACTCTCAACCAAGCCGAGAGAAATTACACTGTTACAGAGCGAGAGGCTCTGGCCATCATATGGGCACTCCAGAAGTACAGGGATCTGCTACTTGGAGAAACAGTGAAATTGTTAACAGATCACCAGGCGTTAACATGCCTTAAGGCAGGCAAGTTATTTGGTAGCCGCCTTACGAGATGGTTTTTGCTACTGCAGGAATATGATATTCATATACATCATATCAAGGGATCTGCCAACACCACTGCAGATTACCTAAGTCGCCTGCATGAACTGCAAGAAAGTTCACCATCTACATCAAAACGACAGAAGGAATTTTTAGTGGCACCAGTATCCACAGAAATATTTAAAACCAACCCTAAACTCCGAGATATCCTGAAGGATATAAAATGTAAACAACAGGCAGATGAGTACTGCAAAAACACCATCAACCAGCTGCAGAAGCAGTCAGCTGATAATAAAATTCACCAACATTTCTGTTTGTCAGCAGAAAATGTTTTGTTTGCCCAGTCAAGGAAGAGAGGCATTTTCGAAGATCACTGGAAACCAGTGATACCAGCTGATTTGAGGCAACCAATCACCTAGGAACTACATGTAGCCTTGGGACATGTAGGGAGCAAGAAGCTCATTGAAGCATTAAAGAGGCAAGTGTATTGGCCTAACATGTCACGCTATGTAAGTAAGGTCACAAGTGCCTGTGACCTATGTCAGAAGGTGAAACCACCTGGACAACACCTGCATGGAGAATTGCAGCCAATCATTCCAACAGCACCATTGGAATTATTATCAGTTGATTTATTTGGCCCCCTACCACAGTCAAAGGGAGGTGTTAAGTATGTTTTTGTGATGCAAGATGTTTTCACAAAATTCACCAAATTATATGCAATTGTGAACCCAACTGCAAAAGCAGTTATGCAAAAATTAAAAACTTTCGTTGAAGAAATTGGTTTACCTAAAGTGGTATTGTCAGACAGAGGTACCCAGTTTACCAGTGATTTGTGGCAAACAGGAGTCAGGAAATTAGGTGCAATACCTACAACCATCAGTGTACGGCATCCACAAAGTAACCCTGTGGAAAGACTCATGAAGTCAATAGGGAGTCTTTTACGTACGCTATGCCATAACTCGCAGCAATCATGGCGAGATAAGTTGCCATATGTAGAGTGCGTTATTAACCATACTGTACATGGTTCTATTGGAGTTACCCCTGGAGAAGCCATGAGCCTGAATAGATCGGTGGCGATCAACCCGAAATATTTACCCCGATGTGAACACACCCCTAATGAAGAGGAAAAACTACCTACAGGAGAAGAGGTAGAAGCTCTAGTGAAGAGGAAGTTGACAGCAGAAGCTGACATCAGACGCAAGAGGAAACCAGCATCAAAATTAGCAAAATTTAAAATTGGAGACCAGGTACTGAAGAAAACAACTCCGGTAAGCAAGGCCTGGGAACATGTAACCAAGAAATTGTTTTTGTTATTTGAAGGTCCTTATGTCATCACAGACATAGTACAAGAGAATTGCTATGCACTAGCAGAGCCAGCAACAGGCCGACCAGTAGGCCGTTATAATATAACGCAGTTAAGGGAATACAAGAGCCCTACTACTATGTAAGCAGTACCGACCTAAGCTGCGAATGCCTCGTGATGGTACAAGGTGTAGTACCATAAACAGCTGAGAGCAGTCTAAGTGTAAGTTTCAGACCAAGGATCTGAACTGTACAGAGGAGTAAGTGTATGTCACTGTGATTATGTGATCTAGTACGCCATGTGAGGCGTAGTGCAGCCACTGTAATTTGTAATGTTAAGCGGAGGTGTAATTCCCGCTTGTTTCTGTGTAAAGGTGAAGTAAAATGCCACCTATGCAGATATTTACCCTGTGGTTATACGGAAGTGTAATTCCCGCTATATTGCTGTATTTGAGGTGAAGTGAAATGCCACCCATACAGATGTTATTGTAGCCTGTGAAGCTACCTGTGTACAATGTGTATTGTATTTATGTATCAGTTGGCTTGCACAATTCCTCGTATGAGTATGAACTCAAATGTCACTAAGACATATATATACAACATTAGACTAGCCTATACCTATGTGAAGCTGTATGTACTGTGTACTAACAAACGAGAAGAAATTAAGCTTATTTAGTGTCGATGTAACTAGGTGGTATGATACCCCATCCTGCTGTGTAGACATATATAAACACTGGCATGCAAAGCATCTCTAAAAGCACATAACCCTTTGCAACTACAAGCAGAGTAATATTATGCAGGTTACCTTGATTTAATGATGATGCTGAGTAATCCAATAGGCGTCGTTATGTTGATGATGAAAAATAGAAAATCACTAAATTTTCTAATATTTATAGAAGAACTCACTAAGATTTTAAAACTTCACTATTTTATTACCATTTCTGGGATGAATTTAGGGAAAAGAATGATCTTTAGGATTGCATTCTACCCAGAATGCAGGTTAGAAAAGTATGCACTCATTTCGCATACAAATCCAATCAGATTTAGCTGAAATATTTAGTTTATTAAACTTTGGATGTCAAGGCATTGATATTTTATGAAATGAAAACACTGAAATTTGAAATCGATGATTTTTAAGAATTTATTGGGAGAAGCCCCTATACGAGAAAATTACGTCGTCTCAACACTATTCACTCGCATCACTGTCATAGTTGCTTGAATAGTATTCTTCGAATGATGTGAAGAATAGCGAAGAATGTGGATCTGAAAAACTCAGGATCTAAGCCCTTTGTCACGAGAAGTGAAGATACTCCGGCAAACAAGTGTCCACAAGCAACTTCGCCTAACAGAAGTTATAAAATTGAAGAAGCAAGAAAATTTTCTTAAAAAGAAATGAAAAAAATATTGAACATGTGATACCATGTGTTGAAAGCTATCCTGATACAGCATGTTTGTGAAACAGCTGATTGGTAAAGGAACCTTAGCTACACTGAAGTCAGGAACCTCAGTAGATTACAAGACTCATGTTACTGATAGTAACCAAGATGAGATGAAATGTGAACACTTATTCAACCCAGCGAAACCGCTACGGGATGAAAACAACATTAATGAAAGATGAGAAGAGGAAGATAAAGCCTCTACAGCTGTTGAGTTGAGCACAGCAGACTGAAATTGAAAAAGTTACTAAGTTGGTAATTGTGTAAACCAACGACTTCTCTGTATAGGAGAAGATAATGTAAACAATGTGTAAAAACGCTATGAAATTTTGATTGTATAACTTGTAAACATAATGAAAGGTTAATGGTATGTTATGTAAATGTTATTATATATATATAGTTATATATAAATGTTATATTATATGATCAATTGCTAGTATGTACTATGTAAACATAACAATGAACTATTAATTGTCAGTATGTACATGATATGATATATATTCTTGGATGAAATGTTAACAAGTGTGATGAAATGCAAATGTAAATTGCAAGCTAAATATGCTATAGTTAAATGCAAATATTTTTAATAATGAAATGTAAACATGTAAGTTACAAACATTGAGTAATGAATATAAATTATGTTAGCTATCAATATGTTATAATGAAAAGCAAAACATGTGATGTTTGATATTCAATAATGATACGATATAATGAAATGTTGTGGTGAAATGTATGAAATCTCATGAAATGAGAACACAAACAAGCAAATGCACTGTGATGCATACTAATCAAGTACGAACTAACAATGTGATATGTTAGTAGCAAGCAAAGTACTAATATTGAATTTAATGGATATTGATAACCAGGCATTGTTATGCAAGAATTGAGATTTAATAATTAATAGTATTTATTTATTTTTTTTTCTAACAATGATGTTAATAATGAGAATGTTATATGTTAAGCTAGGAATTTTAAGGTTAATTTAAGATATTTTTGTTTTAACGGTGACGTCATAGTGTTCCGCGGCAAGTACACAAGTTGTATTGCCTGCAGACACTTGTATTTGCAAGAGTACAAGTACGCACATAGTGATTAAGGTATCGATTAAGACCCGGACACCTATACTTAAGTCAGGTGCGAAGGTTACACCAGAGTGAGCTAGACGTAGTGCGGTTCGCAACGATTGTGTACCTAACAGTGATGGGAATAGACGAGTGCTTCCTTGTGGGAAGTGGTGACCTCGCCCCACGCAATCAGCACCGCAGACGCCACGACGCCGTCTCGCGCGTAGTCGTGAGGCAGGGCGGCTGGACGCCGCCACATCAGCAGTTGATGACGTCAGCTGCAGTGCCAGATGCCGTGCTGTCTGGTACAGCATCATCGCCCCACGCCAGACCCCGTCGACGCGTGGTGAACCAGGCCAGGTTTGTTGGTCGTTTTGAGGACAGGCGCCGTCTCGACGCCGCTGTCCGCTGCAGGAAGGAGGAGTCGCAGCAAGGATGCAGTCATCACCGCAGATGGACGTTGACCCATTGCCGTGACGTGACCTGGAGAACGTCCTATTGTTGACTCACGTGTACATTGCACCCCTTCGAATCCCTTTAGTGAATCATACTCACAGTAAGTAAGTCCTCCCGAGTCCTTCTCAACAGGAGCGGCTCAAGGCAGAAGCTGTCGGAGAGCAGCAGCAGTTCCAGCCTTCGAAGATTTTGCACTGCAAAATCCGTGAACTTCTTCGCGCAGGTCTGTTAGCAGCGACGACCCGATAAAAAGTGTTTAAAAAGGCGCGATTTTCAGGCGCGCAACGGTAAAAAACGAATCGAGGAGGAGAGGTAGTCTCTCTCAAGTTGTTTTTTTTGTTTGTCGTTTGGTGCGCGCGTTGCTAGGCAACGAAGAGTGTTGTGTATTGTGCGACGGAGAAAGAGAAGTGCCAATCACATTGCACCGTTTTGAACAGGTCAAAGAGCACTGTTCAATGTAATTGACAAGGGCGGCAAAATCTGTACTGCAACATGTTTGTTTTGACAGTTTAATTATTTATTATTATTTACGATTTATTTTATTTTTGTTTGCTCTATGTATAATATCATTTATTTTCAGAAACGGCAATATTTGGTTATGTATGTCTATGGAAAAGTGATTCTTTGGATTTTTACCGGACTATTTGAACGAGGTATTGTTGATACCCCTCTAAGGACTAATGGACTTGAAAACTGTAAACGGTAAAATTAACGCCGTAATTTTATTATGTAAATTATTAATTTTAATATTTATGTATTTGAATTTTAAGTGAAATTTTGTTATCCGCGCAATTGTTGCGTTCGGAGTTTACGTTTTCGGTAAGAAATTAGGTAACTGAAACGGTCCTTTTGGCCAATCACGGGCCACCATTTAAAAGTGAGTCTTACTGGTTATTTTGAGGAAACTAGTAAGAAGGAGAGTTCTACAATGGCCAGCTGAATGAGCGGCAACTTCGTGACGTCGGCGAATTTAAATCCTGAAAATTAGCTATCTAGCATCAGGCATCCCGGATAGTGGATGATAATTATGAACCATTAGGGAGTTCAGAACATTTAAATAGGATTTATCTAAAAAGATAAATATCATAGGAGTGATTAACGTGAGTAATAAAAGTGCCCAGATTTTTTGTGCCCTAATCTTATGCACGAATCACGAAACTCCCGTTTTTACGTCACATCGTCGCCGAAACTTATTATAAACATTGATTTCATGAATTAAATTGACTTTATAGAGGATTTAAATAATACTTGGACATAAATTTTACGAATTTACACATTAATTAACAGACTCAGTGGTCCTATAGATGAGAGGCTCTGAGCTCTGCCGATGATTTTGAACCTATCTAGCCGAGGTAAATTGATTTAAGTTCCCTAAAAAAAAAACATTAATTAAAAACTGTGTAGTGTCAACGAACCCGAATTAAGACTTTTGAAAATATTTAAATGTGCGCAACATAACTCCTGGTAATTGAACTTTTATTGAATTACTATGATGTCACCGTTAAGTTAGGTTGTTGTTTTGGATATGAATAATAATTAAATATATTAATAAGATTGAAATCTTTTAAATCGTTTTTACATTGGAAATAAAATAATTCTATATTTAATATTCACAGTGTTGTGTTGTGTTATTTGTAATTCCACCTACTCCAGTGTGTATTTATGTATGTTCCATATCAATCAAATAACACCTAACTGTGACTTACCTTATGTCAACATTACCAGTGAAGAGTCACACAATTTAAGAAATCTAATTTATTACACAGTTTTATTCAGCCCAACGTTTAAGTGTGTGTGTGGAGCCTACTAAGCAGCACGAAAGTAGCTCTACATATTTAATTGGCTACCCTAGCGGGGCCTAAACAACTAAGAAGGTTCCCGCACAACAGTATTCTCGTTGTTTGTCATTTTCAGTAGCTACACGTTGTGCCGCACGCTGCCGCAAATCTCGCAGACATTTACTTAGGGACTATTTCTAAAAATTTAAACTCGATACCTCTCTTTGATTTGTTGTTCAGCCTTAAATATTTTCAACAGATATTCAATAATTTCTGGAGTAGCAGGTTCTCAAATTTTTGGCTGACAAGCACCAAAATTTTTGGATAAAATTGAAAAAATTCTAGTAAAAAATTATTTGGTTCTGTGACATAGACAAGCATACCAACCCGAGGATCTTTTGAATTTGTATGTTGCAATAAAAATAAATAAAACAAGTTTAATACCTCTTCAACTCTACTTATGACAAAATATAACTTCAGAGAAGCTAATTTTATTACTTATTTAATGAAAGGAGTAGATATTTGTATCCACAAGATATTAAAAAGAACCCTTTGTCTTGCAAAACCCAGCCCCTCAGAATACTGGAATTATTAATTTCATTGGGTCGTTTGACTTGGAAAGCTAAGGCCAATGTGAGAAGAGAAGGGGAATGTGTTTGGATTGGTCCAGGCAGGGTCAAGAAGTACAAATGAAAGGAAACACGTTCTACTGGAGAATGGGGTGGGCGTGATTTTAAAACTCGGCTGGACATCACTGAAAGAATGAGAGAGAGACTATATGAATAAAGGATCATCAACTCTAACCAGAAATGCCCTTAAAGGCTTGAAACTAAGGGCAAGCGCAAAGAACAAAATAAGTTTTTGTTTTGAGTGTTAAATCACACAGGCCTCCAAGATAAAGTTATCTTTCCTTCCTGCTTGAAGGCTGCTTCTGTCACATACCAGCATAGACTAGGCCTTTATTCTGGATCCTTTTAAAACTGTTTCATTGCTTATCTAAAAGATTTTAATGAAAATAATATTTTTCTTATAGATAATGATATTGTGGATGAGTGATGTATTATATTTTGCAATTAATAGTTGTCTAAGACTGAGATAAATATAATACATATGCCTACCACTGCCTCTCCAGAACTACAGTAAAAATGTTCTGCTGTCATGTACCATCATTTAAGGGTAAAGCATAGGATAATGTGTAGTATTAAATTAACTATAGTGTGTCATAAGCATAACTAACACCACAACATAACATATTTATGGTTTGATGTACCACAGTTATTGTATGTTTGCACCTTTATGTTTTATAATTTGAAATAATAATAAAATAACAAAAAAATTCTCAAATATTATAATTCCTGAATATTTATAAAATTCATGAATAATATAATTTCAAAAAGATTTTTTCATGTCAAAAATATCTGAAATAATTTTTATATTTTATGAAAAAAGATTTTTCATTGTTTAATAATGTTTAATAAATTATTCAAAATATGTGAGAGACAATTTTTCTGAGTCTCTAATTAGGAGTGTGAAAAGGCGTTCAAGTCTTCGGAATTATCATTACTTGCGCAACTTTTAGCTCTTGTAATATTATAATAAGCTAATATCTGTTCAAAATATTTGTGGTAGCACAAAAATTACAAAAGAGGTCTCGAGTTAAAATTTTATAAATACCTAGAGTCCCGTTATAGCGAGGTGTCACGGTTCCGGGTTTGATCCTCACTATAACCGTGTCCTCACTATAACCGAATTGGACAGATTATGGCCCCCAAAAAATAAAAATTAACCAAAAATACCATAAAAATTGTGTTTGAAACTGTATAATTGGAAAATAACAAGTTTTATTAACAAAATCTTAATTTCTGTGAGCAGATGTGTGAATTCTCTTTAAAACTATACCCCACAAGTACGGATGCAATCACCGATTGCATTAAAATAACCAGAATACCCTACCGCGCCACTTAAGTATAGCATCTCAGCCCGCGGCCGACGCAGCATTGTCCTGCTATCTATTGTTGACGTGGGCTGGCGGCCATGTTGGTTCGGGATGTTGCTAACAGGTGGTGCTAGTGTAGTGCGACGATTTAATTCCTTACAAAAAAAAGCAGGAGTGTGGCAACGCACGTACGCCTCAAACGAAATTGTCGCTTGAAAACTATACTTTTTTTCATTTAAAGAAACCTCTAAACTTTTTTTGAAAATAAATTTGGGATTAAACTCAAACCATCACCACCCCCTTCCCCAACAGATACCCCAACAACTGACCAAAACAAAACAAGAAAACTGTCGTAGCGATTCGGAAATAAATACGGTAGTGCCTACTATTTGTCAGATGGTAAAATTAATAATGTGTCATGTTTGTAAACGTGTCACGACAAATAATTCCAAACAAATTTATAAATATTTGTGTATTATTAACGCGATCAATTAGCAACAAGTATAAAGATGGCTCTAACTTTTTTGCCCTAACATAGTTATAAACAATGTTATTATTCGTTAATGAAAATGTCCGAACATATTAATTAATATTTATATTTTAAAAAAGTGCGCATTGTTATGTTTATTGGCAGGAAAAAATATATTTTGTCTATTTTCTAAATAATAAGAAATGCGTACAATTATATGTATATTCAAAGGCTTGGTTTATTCGAGTCGAGCATACCTTGGCCTTGAAGCCAAGCGGAAGTTTTATAAAAGAAAGAAAGAACGGGATTCTATTTTTAAAGCCACGCACTTAGGTGGCGACTGCAAGGCTGAAGAATGTGACAGGTGTCAACGGCAAGATGTCTAGTGGTGAGCGAGAGGGGTGAAGATATAGCAGACAAATAACCAAAGCACGCTTCACACGATCACGCCGTAAATTCCTCAAAAATACCTTGTTATAGCCGTGTTCTCGCTATTACCGTGCTCGCTATAACGGGATTCTACTTAGTCATAAAATAAAATAAAGATAAGGATAAAACTAAAAACTTCAATTAGACAAGTGAGACCAAGCCTTCGAAACATTAACATTAAAGAATTTTTTTTAGAAACAACTTGTTAATTTCAAAAAAACACTGTACAACCAAATAATATACTAGGAAAAGGAATAAATTTAACCAGTGTACAGTAGTTTGACAAGTATGCAATTAATAAAAACTTGAGTGTCAAATCTTATTTTTAAATTTTGGCTTGTTAAATTACATGCATAATATTTCTGGACTGTTTCAACTGCCTCTGTGATTTAGAGACATGATGAAACCTTTACCTAACACATTATAACTAAAACAAATAAAACTACATGGTCACAGAAAATGTGGCTTACTTTTAGATCTTACATTGGTGTTCTAATCAACAGTGTCAACATTAGCACTGGAATAAGTTAACTTTCAATTTTTATGTAAAAAAAAAAATTAAAAGGACAATGGGAGTTTTACAAATATACTTTTTATAACTATGGGGAGAATCACCTGACTTGAGTGTTTCGTTCCTGCCTCAAGAGGTTTATGTCCCTTGTGAAAAGAACTGTCCTGTACGACACTTTGTTCCCGGGCTCACCAAATGGTCTCGACACTTTATCCAGGACACCATTGTACACCAACAGATCATCAACTAGGATCTAGAAAACATTACATAAAAATATCTGTCTGGATGTAAAATCTTAGATTAAATAATTAAATAATTGTACTTGCTATCACATGCTTGGAATGAAGAGCAAATTAAAAATTACTCAAACAATAACAGTGTAGTAAACATTTACAAAAGAAACAAACAGACTCCATAACTAGAGCCAAGATTATATGGTGTTATTAAAAAGCAAATTGCATCATTAAAAATAATAGATTTAGTCTTTATCATCATTAAAAACTTAAAAACCTGTCGGCTAATAACAAGTACATATCAAACCCAATAATGTAAATCATTTGCTTCAACATTTCATCTAAAAGATACTTAAAATGTGTCACATAAAACCATTATACATATATTGATGAAAGTTTTAAACATGCAAATTTAAAGTACAGCTAAACAATTTTTTTAAATTGTAATGTCTAAAGCCAAGTTGTTATTACTATTAAACATGCAAATTAAAAGTACAGCTAAACAATTTTTTTAAATTGTAATGTCTAAAGCCAAGTTGTTATTACTATTAACATGAATCAAAAAATCAATATGCAAATTATAATAATTATACATTTATTTGTGATGTTTCTCTGTAGGCCTTTAGCCATTTCTGTATAGCATCAGCTGTAGATTGTTTTTATTTAATTTGGAAAAAAAAAACATGAATAGAAACTAAATAAATATATTTACTTAGTATATAATATTTTAGATTTTAAAATAGAAGCCTAAACTAAATATATATAAAAATAATTCTATGTTTCCCAAAACAAAGTAATTGAGGAAAATGTTGCATTTTTTTTGTTTTTTGTCCTGCATTTCAGTGTTATGTGATGTCTGATGTATTCACAATGATTTCAGTGTTTGGTGGTGTATTGGCTTATATTTCACTGTTATTTCGCTTTATCGCTATCCACCATATAATCTTGCCTTCTCCCATAACCAATTCAACAAGTCTATGTGGTTTGACTGTTTTCATATAGATAAGACATGAATCATTATATTTATATCAAGTAAAATACTAACATGATGGTTTATATTTACTTTTAAAAGTATTGAGAATTCTTTTTAATTGTTATATCAGCTATTTGTAATGAATATATGTGTATTTTGAGATGTATAGGTATTTCAATGTGAACTATTTGACGTGGTACTGCCTTTGGCAATAATAAAAGCATGGGTCCCAGTAGCATCAGCTGCTGTTGGAGAGCAGCCTGCAATGTCACGACGAGGCAAGAAAAATTCAATTTTCTCCAGATAATCTTGTATGTTTTCGAGTTTCCGTGTGCTCCGGCACATTATCCACCAAAATGGCTTCCAGAGCTTGATTTTTTGAAAACATATTAAATTTTCTTTACTTTGCACATATTATATTACAGCATATTTTATAAGAAATACATAGTTATGGTCATAACAAAATTTTTGTGAGTTATGCAAAACACTGAATGAATAAAAATATTGATACTTTTAAAACAAAGTTGTAAAAATAATGAAGGGAATGAACTTACAGTGGGCTAGGCCTCACAGAGAGTGACAACTTGGGGTGGGGGGGATGTGCATGAGCATGTGCTTACCTAGTAGTTAATATTCTGAGTATCATGCATTGACTGTATATTCTAAAGTTTTTTATCTTATACTAGAGTAATATAACCATCTCTCACCTCAAACTCTTTGACACCTCTCGTTGGAGTTTTTGAATAGTTCCACAGTTTAATCATAGAAACTGTCACTGGATAATCAAAAACTATATACACCCTGTTGAGCTGAAAATAAAAATATTATCTTTTGTATAGCTATACAAAAGTGATTTTTATTATAAAAAAATAATAAACCAAATTGTAAAAATACTGAAAATAATTTAGGTCTCAAAAATTCTATATTTTAAAAAATTAAAACATAATTTTTTTAATGTAGTATAAATGAATAAATACCTCACCCAATATTTATAGTGTTATATTTTTTTAGAATTTCCATGTGGTGAACTACATTCTTGCATAATAACTGCCAAAATTTTTAAGAATTTTGAAAGGTTAAGTAAAATCAAATAAATTATTTACAAGAAATTTCACTAATATCATGAAATAGCCATGGGTATTGTTTTTCAACTTAAATACATGTCCATTTGTTTCTCATTATCCATACTTCACAAAAAAAAAGACATTAAAATGCAATTTAGGGAGATAATTATGTAAGAAGAATGCACTGTAAATTTTTTCTTATTTTCATTGAATTTCAGCCACTCAAAAAATCTACAAGGTAACCATATTAATATATTCATGTAAATAAAAAATAAATACCTGGAACAAAACATACTACCTAATATTTTTTAAAGATTTGATTGATTTTACCCTGGCCTTAAACCTCCTGTAAAATTAATTTTGTACGTGAATATAAAAACATTAAAAGCTTTACCAGAGTTAGAATGAGAGAGAACATGCTCAGAACAATGTGACGAGCCTGCAGATAGCCTGTAGTGCTGACAGACAAGTGACACTGCCGCACTGTGAGAGAAAACAAGCACTTCGCACCATTAACATACACTAACTGCCCAAACAAGTCAGGGTCATTCCACACCAAGTCACCCAGGTATTGACACACACCTCCTCAAATTTTTATGAAACTTGGCACAATAGATTCTACATATTACTATCCTGATAACACATGCAAATTATTTTTTTCACTCGCTCTTTTAGATATTTTAGAATTTTTATTTTTTTTATTTTTATTTGGTGCTATCTGAAGTCTCCCAAATCATGCCTATAAAGTGCATTCAGAACTTTAAAATTATTTGTTTGAAAACTACTCCAGATATCATCACAGAATTTTGCAGGAAGTTTGTGTGTTATACTTAAAAGCAACAAAAAATGTTATTATTTCCCTATCTCAATCCCCAAAAAAAAACATATATAAATATAATTTTTAATAAATATAATAAAATGGTGTTTTGTTTTACAAAAACAACAATATTTGGAGTCTAAGACATGATAAAATTTGTTTTAAAATACTCTTAAATATATAGGCTATTAGTTAAATAAAAAATATAGTTGGCTTTTTAACATGTTTAATTTCTGTGCACAACAGAAAAATATATTTTCAAATTCAATACACCATTGAGTACTTACATCAAACAAAATATATAGTTCCCAATCCACGTTCAATATTGTGAGTTGTTTGTCTTTTAAATACATATAGATGCTAACAAACACTTTTTCCACCTCATCCAACATCTTTCAATTTTTTAGACACTACCTTTTTTTTTGAAATATAATACATTCTTCCGGTGCTACTTGAATGAGGTGCCTCTGCTGCACTGATGATGTGTTCCAAAGACACTGTGCACAAATCTTTTCTTTGAGGCCAATAAAAAGATACAGCTGGTCCTTAAGGGTGAAGAAAAAGGATTTCCACATCTTCTTCACTGAAGATAGTTTTTACTAGTCCAAAATACCAATTATCATCATAATTTGCAGTCATATAATTATTTAAAGATGGCCGAACACAAACCCAATCAGAAGACGTTTGATAAAATATTAGTGCAGGGTTGAGACTATAAGTAGTCCTACTAATTTCAAGGTCGTTTGTCTGAAGTGGTTTGAAATTATGAAAAATTCTAGTACCAGGAATAGGTTGTTGAAAATCATTTTTATAGTTTGAATCATAGTGATTCAGCATTTTTTTGTGAATAAAATGAAAGAACGTTTTCAATGTTCTTTTTACAAAAGTTACAGACAGCATTTTCTGACATAATTAGATCTTTATCTGGTAGCTGGGTGTTCGCTTTCCTTAAAATTCTTTTTACTATTCCTCCCAGACCATCACATATTAATTTTCCATGACTGGTAGCAAAAAATGAGTGTTCAGCTTTCATATTGAAGTTCTTCAAATGCTCAGACAGGTTCTTAAAACAATTCCTTTTTTTATATTGATCAATACAGCCATCAGTGAAATAATTGACTGTATCTATTTCTTGATGATTTATTGCCAGCCATTTTGTAATTTCCTTTTGGACATAGTTAACAAAACTTGTGTCATAGTCAAGATCTTCACTTAAAAAACAATGATTATAAATCAGAACATTCTCATTTATGGAAACTAATGCTTCAGAATACGCAATTTCAAATTACACGAGCATTTTTAGGAATGAATTAGTCGTGTTAAGTGAGGGATAGGTGTATGTATATGATTCTTCAACTTTGGCAGCATCCAATAACAGTTTTACATTTTGGTGGATGCTGCAGACACATAAAGTGTGTCTGACTGCAGAACCAACAAGGATACACCATTTAGGTCTCAAACCACAAAATTTTGAAAACCATAATTTCACATTTGGATATTCCAATTTAAAACAAGAATAGAGTTCTCTCAAGTTACACAGGATAAGTCTATTTTTTACCTCAACATTTTTTTTAAATTCTTAATTCTTAATTTGTCTTTTGCCCCAGGTAACACTCTTGAAATTTCATTATCTTGATAAAATGATCAAAGGTTTAATTGCATTTTCAGAAAATGTTTTACCTTTTTTTGGAACAGGAATCTCCAAAATACCCTTTTCACGTTTCAGCTTTACTGACTGTCACACCATGTATTCACACACATTGATTCCTTCATCACTTTATATTTGCTTAGTAGCAAATTTGGATTTTTTGAGACCTACCAAAAGATGAAATCTTTTCTTTCAAAAGAGAAATCATCACATCAAAATCTTGTGCCTTTTTAACAATACTTGTTTGTATCTTCTTCATCAGAACTCCGTACATCATAATCTAGTGCTTTGGAAATTTTTCTTTTCACAGCCATAGTTACATTATCAACTTTTCTTTATAATATAACCCCTTACTATGTGATGACAAGGTGTGAACCAAAATCATCTAAAGCAGTGTTTGTTTGTGAGAGGGATACATTTCTTGATTCTAATAAATCTAATTCATTCAGGAGTACATCATCAGTTTCATTCTCACTGATTTTTATTTTATGTTCACAAAAGTTACGGCATGTTGAACAGAGCTTTTGGCCAGGTTTAATGTAAATTTTTTTTTGCTATCAATTGTTTTGAAAAGCTTAATCATATACTTCTCAATGGTTTTAATAGGCTTTTTGTGTTTTTTTTTAAAGGGTCTACACAGATTGTTTGATACTTTTCAAATAAGTTTAAAAAGTTGTGGGTGTGTTGAGAACAGATGTTTGTAATTCCAGATTCAAGGCAAATAAAATCTTTTCCTTTATCACTTGATTCAGAAACACATTTAAACTCTTTTGAAGGTCTGTAGATAGTTTAGAAACAGTCTGATTTTTTAAATAGTTCAATGATACAGGTTTTAAATTCTACCATGCAGTTATAAAAATTAAGTATTATTCTTCATTTGATACTTGCAAAATATTTTAGTTCTTAAAGCAAAATAAAAAAATTATTTTATACATATATATTGTTTAGTAACTAGCAAAAAAAAGGCAGTATTTATTAGGGGTTTCTAAATTATTGGCAAACTGCCAGTAATTACACATTCAATTGCATAGTCGTCAAAAAAAAATCCATTCACTACTTGTACACTCAAATTTACCTCATCTTCAAATCACAAAGTCAACAAAATAAGTTTATATATTCAAAAAAAATTTAGTTATCTTTAAAATCAACATCAATTTTAAAAAAATTTATATTATTACTGCCTTAATGACATTTAACTTAAAAACATTAACTTAAAAAATCTATAACTAGACAACAATTAATCACTGTAGGCATGTCCTCAATCAAAGAAAGGGACAACTGTACTAACTCTGCTACAGAGAGCAGCATGTCACCACAGGAGAAGAGCCTGTTGAGACACGCTTGGTAAGTCATGCACACCTAAACTGCTGATAATTCACGAGTACTGAGATTAAAATCTGAGTATTAAACTTTTAAATATTACTTTCAGTTACCTTCATTATTAATGTTACGAACGCGATGCCAGGTTCGGAGCTGGCTGACGCCCCTGCAGGGCCACTGGCATCACGAGTCGTGTCGCATGCATGGCCTGGCCTGATTACAAGGGTCGTAACTACCCCCCTCCCCGCCTCCTCACAAGCGCATCGTCCTGCCTTGGCGCTGTTATCAACCGCTGAGCGGCCTCGGGAATTCCACAGGCCGCCGCGCGGAGCAGCATGAATTGACGCCACCTTTCTGGACTGTTCAGGCATCAGATCGGCCCAGGATGACGCAACCCGTCATCAGCTGCTCTCGTCGGTTTGAGAAGGGCATCACAGCATTTACACAGCGACACTGGCCTCCGCTAGAGTTTCGTGAAGGGTGCCGTGCAAGTCCTGCGATGAGCGCTGCAAGAGTTCCGCAATGAATGCCGTGTAGGTCCAGTGACAGAGTCCAAGGAGAGTTCCAAGCCAGTTCGGAGAGTTCTGCGATTGAAGGGAAGTGCGACATCGGTGAAGAGAGAGAGAGAGGGGCGCTCCCCCCCCTCCCCCCCAGAGAGTGGCGTAACGCAGAGTTCAATTGGATCATGAGAGTACAACCAACTGAGTGGCGCAAGACTGTGTGGACAGGTGCGAGGTAAGGGGCGAAACACTGTTGAGCCTAGCTCCAGTGAGGAGTGCGAACTTGGAACTTGACTGTCATTGAGTGACTTGAGAATGATCAGTTTTAAGTGCCAGTGACTTGTGATCGGACATTTTTAAGTACAATTATTTATTAATAATATAAATATGAGTAATTAATAAAACTCTAATAAACTTAATCGGGCTATCCCTTACAAACCCAGTTACCCACATTATTAGTTCGTAACATTACATTTAAAACTTACTAGTATCTCTTTAAATTCTTTTCTGCAGTAGGTAGAGTTTTATAAGTTTGTACAAGTTATAAAAAATTAAAAGGAAATTATTTTATCTTCTTCCATGGACTACATATTTAAAAACAGTTTAGTTGCTTTTGATAAGCCTATAGTTATTTATTTTGTATTGTTATTAAACATGTTAAAAAGCCGATTATATGAGTACTGTACAGTGGTGAAGCCATGTTCATCGACAGTCAGTATGTTTTGTGAAGTGTTACTGCTCCCTGATGATGGCGACTGTAATTTTGACCGAAACGTCAGTGAATTATTCGCCAAGGACATGGCTACAACCCACAATCCCAGTTACTTCAGTATATTCTAAATTTTTTGTATCTCTATCATTTTAATTTTACTAGCCAATCTCCACACGCTCTGCTGTGTGGCAGTTTAGTACTAGTACTTCCACTCCAGCTCCGAGAAGTCCGTACCTTTCACTTTTATGAGATCAGATGTCAACTACGGAAAGAGCTTAGTTTAAAACCAAAAATTTTTCTGGCACTGCAGGTATGCAGGCAGCAGTGCAATTGTGTCTTTGTCCAACTTTGTTTCTAGTTACTTTTCACAATTCTTCAAATTCTGTCAGTTGGGGAATCCAGCAGGTATATATGTTCTGCAATATAATGAAATATTCACTGGATAGTATTTGTGTAGTCAATGAGAAAACAACATGCAGTGGTAAGCAACATAACATCAAGGAACAATGATTATCTGTAACAGGCTTGTGAAGATGACCTAGAATTTTAGTTCTATTTTGTGATTTGTCCATTGAGATATGTGCCGCCTTCCCTCTCTGTCAGGGATAGGTAATCACATCGTTCAACCAGATCGGTCGTTGGGCCAGCAGGCAGCACATCGCTAGGGGGCTCCAAAAAATGCATCATATTAGAAAACATTTTTGTAACAGTGTTAAGAGGATTTTGTAATGTTTCTCAGAGAAGTTTTGAAAAAAAATTAATTAATTGAATAAATATCCCATCTATTTTATTTAGGAAAATTAACTTTCATCTCCGGTTGGCAGAACTAAATGTTTATTGTCAAATATTGTCTAAGATTTAATTTGTTGCATCTTGTCTGGCCAGACAGACATGACACATTTCAAGATGTGGGACTTCTGACGGTAGTCTACGCCTTGAGCTTTGCACAAGGAAAAGAGCAGACAGCCACTCAATGCCTAACCCAAGTGTAGGAGTATCTCCTCAGTACCACCTACGGGCGCACCGAGATCGACCTGAGCCAGTTGGTATTGACTCAGAGATGCAGCAGCGAGGTACGGCCAGGCTCGGCCACCGAGGCGAGGGTGCCGAGCGCCTGGATGAGAACGGAGCATAGTCCGGGGTAGAGAAGAGACCCTCATTGAAGACTCGTGAATCATCATATCTCTTCAACTTCTCTCAACTCAATGACACAGTGGGGACAGTAAAAATTGTTGATACCATATTACTTTTTTTAATGAAAAATATCAAGTTTAAAGATTTAAAAAAAAAATTATATTATCACTGGATTCAGAAACCTAACATAACAACAGACCACAAAAATAAAATTTTTCTAGTAAAATACAGAATACCTGGTTCGGCAAAATTGGTGCTAACCACATGTGTCGTCCGTCAAATGTCTCATTAACACCATCTATGAGTTTTTCAGGCGTACGGACATCATTGTTGACACCTTCCAAAATGTTAACGCTGTCTGGAAATGCTCCAATGTCTGAAATGCAAACAATCACATACTATATAGTGTGAAATAGCAGTTATTTGCTTTAACATTATAAATAAACATAAAGTGCTAAATGTCAATAATAATAATAATAATAATAATAATAATAATAATAATAATAATAATAATAATAATAATAGCAAGTAGCTCCATTACTTCCAAAAAAATTTTTTGTAGTACAGGCAAATTTTTCCCCCAGATTTGTTTCATTAAAACTAAGCATGACTACAAAGCTACTAAAATGTTTGGCAAAAATTTGGTAACTATGATATACATTTAAAATAAATAAAATTTCAAAAATCTTCAAATAAGAAAAGTATTTGTAACTACACTGTGCATACAAAAATAAAGTGGGAATATAAAATATATTTTACAAATTATATTTAAGTAGGCTTCTTTTAAAATGTTTTAATTGAGTAACATATAAATTTAAAATTAGGCAAAGGAGATTTTATCAAGGCAAAATATGTATCTCTGAATACACTAAAATAGAAGCAATAAAATCCACATTAAACAGGCTTACACATATCCCCTGTAACACAAGTTACTGCCCTCTCACTTGTTAAATGGTTTAATTAACGATTTATTATGGAGAAAAATCATGTTAAGTACATTGGTTAGGTTTTCTGATTTCATTCAAATAACATCTTTCAATCCCTTTTCAAGAAATATTTATGTATTTGCCAAATGTATTATAACAATAATTAACATTATTTCACGCTTTTAAGTTATTCTGACAATTGTCTTGCTATATAGTATATAAGCCTGTGGTATATTGTGCGCTGCCAGGTTGGCAACGCACATCCAGACATACAGTTCCGGGATGGAGGCTGGTGATACACGGCCAAACAAAGACTGGTGCGCAGTTTGTACATCGTAATCCCAAGGTTACTACATTGGCGACGAGGATGGGATTGGTTTCTTTGCGTGCATTACGGCTCGTGTAATGTTCAGAAAGAATGTCGGGGTTTAAAGTTGAAAGTTTTACGCCCGGTGAGGACACGTGGGACTCGTATGTCGAAAGGCTGGAACAGCTTTTCATCGCAAACGGCGTGGGAGACAAGCCAGAAGATCAAGTTAAACGACGTGCAATCCTTATTTCGTCTGTAGGGAAACAAACGTATGAAGTGCTACGCAATCTGTGTGAGCCCAAGAAGCCATCGGAGCGCACCTACAGCGAGCTAGTCACTTTGTTGATGAGCCATTTTTCTCCACGGCCGTCTGTGATTGCCGAGCGTCACAACTTCCACAAGTGTGTCCAACAAGAACAGGACACAGTTTCAGATTTTGTGGTGAATTTAAGGAAATTAACGCGCTCTTGCAATTTTGGTACCTTCTTAGACGCCGCCTTGCGTGACCAGTTTGTGGTAGGGTTAAGGGACAGAAACATTACCCAGCGGCTTTACCTGGAAACCGATGACCTCACCTTCGAAAAGGCAGTAGGCATAGCAGTTCAGCATGAAGCGGCCGTGGGAAATGCAGCCCTTCATGTAAATGTGCCGAAAGTTGAAATTTCACACGGCTCGGCGGAACAGACCGAGCTACCAGTAAATGTACACGTGGTGAAAACACGTTCGCGGGAAGATGGCGTCAAAAACCAGGGCGGGCCTGGGTGTTTGTGCTGTGGAAATGTTACTCATTATGTGCGTGACTGCAAGTTCCGTAAGTACAAGTGTAATAATTGTAAACGTATAGGACATCTTAAACGAATGTGTCCGAACTTCATGTCGACTGACCGGACCCGTCATAATTATGTTGTGCGTGAAGACCCTGATCGCCAAAGTGTACACACGTCGGACGAGGATTTTGCGTCTGTGTTCCAGTTGTGTGGGTTGGCAGCCAGGTCACGACCTTGGGTTATGGAGGTGTCGGTGGGGGACGTGGTCCTGGATATGGAAATCGACAGTGGCGCGTCCATATCCGCTATTTCAGAAAGGCTGTATAGGATGCAGTTTTCAAAATACCCCTTGTCTCCGACACGGTTTAGTCTCAAGTCTTACACGAACGGTGTAATACACCCATGCGGGACAATTACAGTACTGGTGCAAGTGAAATCGAGCAAGCCCAAGAAGCTAGATTTGTTTGTAGTTCCAAATGGAGGCCCTCCACTTCTTGGCAGGGATTGGTACGATGCTTTAGAGCTGCCAAAACCGAGTCTCAACCATATCAGGGCCACTTCAGATGAGGACAGGTCAGTGCTGAGTGTCATTACCAAACATTACCCTACCTTGTTCGATGACGGTTTGGGTACGTTCATTGGAAGTAAGGTGTCACTGCATGTACGTGAAGGGACAGCACCAGTCTTTTTACCTGCTAGGCCCCTAGCCTTTGCGCTTAAGAGTAAGGTTGATAAAGAGCTAGACAGGCTTCTGGGGTTAGGTGTACTTCATCCAGTGTCATTTAGTGAGTGGGCCACCCCAATCGTTCCCGTTGCAAAACGTGATGGTACGGTCCGTATTTGTGCTGATTTTAAGATCACAGTCAACCCTAACCTCATTGTGGAACATTATCCTTTACCGCGAGTTGATGAGTTGTTTTCCAAGCTGCAAGGGGGGATAGAGTTTTCTCAAATTGATCTTTCCCAGGCATTCCAGCAGTTGCAGGTCGATGAGAAGTCGCAGGAGCTGTGCACTATCAACACGCATAGGGGATTGTTTCGGTTTAGCAGACTCCCTTTTGGAATAGTGTCTTGCCCCGCTATTTTTCAACGCACAATGGAGCAAGTCCTACAGGGGTTAGAAGGTGTTGTGTGTTTTCAAGATGACATTTTGGTAACAGGCGCTACCAAGGAAATTCACTGGCGAAATCTTCATGGACTGTTACAACGTCTGCAGGACTCTGGTTTCAAGGTAAATAAAGCGAAATGTGCATTTTCCCGTTCATCAGTCTCTTTTCTGGGGCATAGGGTAGATAAGGAGGGGTTGCATACGAGTAATGACAAAGTCAAAGCAGTAGTAGATGCACCACCACCTCGTAGTGTCAGCCAGTTGAGGGCATGGCTAGGTCTGGTTAATTACTATGCCCGTTTTCTGCCTAACCTAGCCACGGTGTTGGCACCTTTACATGAGCTTTTGAAAAAGGGTCATAAGTGGGTTTGGGCACAAAGCTGTGATTCTGCCTTCAAAGAGTTAAAACAGCTGATAGTCTCCTCACATGTTGTCATACACTACAACCCGGATTTGCCAGTTCGTTTGGCATGCGATGCGTCCCCATATGGTGTGGGAGCAGTCCTAAGCCACGTCCTACCCAGCGGGGAAGAGAAGCCAGTTGCATTTGCTTCTCGCACCTTGTCGTCTGCAGAGAGAGGGTATTCTCAGCTAGATAGAGAAGCCTTAGCAATTATATTTGGAGTTAAAAAGTTCTTTCAGTACTTGTACGGCCGAAGCTTTACCCTGATTACCGATCATCAACCATTAACACACATTCTAGGTAGCCATTGTGGTATTTCGCAGCTCGCTGCCAATAGGCTGCAGCGTTGGGCAGTGCTGCTTCAGGGTTTCGACTACACAGTTCAGTACGCCAAAGGTGACGCCAATTCGAATGCTGATGGCCTCTCTAGGTTGCCACTTCCAAATGTTGAGCCTTCTTCAACCCAATTTTCATATTTGGATGTTGGAGTGTCAGAGTTTTTGCCAGTGACGCCTCAGGAAATCAGGCGAGAATCTGAAAGGGATGGAGTGTTAGGTAAAGTCATTAGGTGTCTTAGAGATGGTTGGGCCACGCAACTGTCCGACACGCTCAAACCGTTCTATGACAAAAGAAACGAACTTGCACTAGAAAGGGGGCTGCGTTTTGTGGGGGCACCGGGTCGTCATTCCCCAAGCCTTGCAGGATCGAGTGTTGCAGGAGTTGCACACCAGTCACTTTGGTATATGCAAAATGAAAGCCTTGGCACGTTCGTATGTATGGTGGCATCGGATAGACAAGGATTTGGAGAGGGTAGTTTCTTCTTGTACCCCATGCTTCCAGAACAAGTCCTTGCCAGACAAGACAAGTCCTGCTGCCGTGGGCGTGGCCCGACCGACCTTGGCAAAGAATTCATGTGGATATCGCCGGTCCATTCATGGGAAAGTATTTCCTAGTCCTTGTGGATAGCCATTCAAAATGGCCAGAAATCAGTGTTCTTCCCAGTATTACGTCGGATGCAGTGATAACACAGTTGCGTTGGTGGTTCGCTGTATACGGGTTGCCAGAACAGCTAGTTTCAGACAATGGTGTCCAGTTCTCGTCGGAAGAGTTCAAACGTTTTTGTAAACACAATGCCATAAGGCACACATTTTCACCTCCGTATCACCCTTCCTCAAACGGTCTGGCGGAAAACATGGTCAGAACCTTTAAAAACAAACTCAAGTCATTGGTTCACTCTAATGTTCCGCTCAACACAGCCTTACCCCGCTTCTTGTTGAGCTACAGAATAACCCCCCATACAGTCACGGGGGAGTCACCTAGCAGTTTAATGTTCGGTAGGGTTGTTTGTAACCGTTTGTCGTTACTAGCCCCGTCTGTAGCCACCACTGTTGCAACTCGCCAAATGGGTTCGGTGGTCTCACGTTCCGCCCTCAGGAACAGAGCTTTTGAGGTGAATGACAGTGTTGGGTTTACCGTTTATGCACGTGGGAAACAGAGTTGGGAGAAGGGGGTGGTCGTTGGCAAGTTGGGTCCACTCACGTACAGTGTGCAAGGGGCCAGCGGAGTCACCCATCGCCGCCACCTAGATCAGCTTCGCCCCCTTCCGCCGCTGTCGCAGATGGAGGCAAACACGGTCAGCAGCAACAACATGCGGGTCAGTGGTAGAGAAACACAGCTGCCACCCTGCCATCAAACGTCCTCAACTTCGGAGCCTACAGGCGGCAGGGCAGCACTGACAGAAAAGGAGCCACAGGAAAACGTGATGAAAAGTGCAGCTGGCAGTGTCCAAAATGAAGAAAGAAGTAGGTGTAGTGATGCGGAAAGCGGGTTTAAGGGGTTTGTGCTAAGGGAAGACAGTGTATTCGTGAGTGGTGATGCCAGTAGTCAACAACGATACCCCAAAAGGAACAGGGTCCCCAAAAAAATGATGAACCTGTGATGTGTGTGAAAATACATTTCTAGTAGTACTCTTTGTCCATGTGTCGTTGTTTGTTTGTTCGCTACTATGGGTAGGAGAGGAGTGTGGTATATTGTGCACTGCCAGGTTGGCAACGCACATCCGGACATACAGTTCCGGGATGGAGGCTGGTGATACACGGCCAAACAAAGACTGGTGCGCAGTTTGTACATCGTAATCCCAAGGTTACTACAAAGCCCCTAGGCATTTTTTTAACTGTTTGTTAATTAGTGTGTTTAGGTTTTTTTTGTGCTTTAACATAATTTTTAAGTGTTGCTTGTTCTTTCTTTATTCGTAAATGTGTGATAATGTAAGTTTTTTTATAGTTTTTTGTGCCATCCCTCTTTGTTTGAAAGAGCAAGTGCAGTAGTTTGTATGGTGCATAACAATTAGAGCGCGACAGAGTTCGGTACCAGTGAGAAAGAACTCTGGAGTTAGTCAAAGTTCTGTTGCCATGCGCATTGATTGGCTGATGTTTTTTCAGGTTGGGTATTTTTGTGATTGGTCACAAATGATGTCACCAGACTTATTGCATTGTTTTTGTGAGGGCTGTGCTATGATTGGTCGGAGAGGTAGTGCACCTACCACTTCCTCAGGTGGTACGGAATTGCAAATAGTCTCGTCGGAGTCTGAACAAGGTACCAATAGGTTGTGTGTCGGGCGGTGGCTCACAAGTAACATATTAATGTGAGTTGAAGAGAGAAGTTCGTAACTGTGGTCCGGGTGCTACCTTATATAATCAACGTCTTTTGTTTTTTGGAGCTGTAACTTGAATTTTTTCACCAGTCACACGTATTTAGCCCACAGCAATGCTTGAGTGATCTCGCCATTGTTCCGAGGACAGAGTCTTTCTGCATTATGTATTGCAAGCAACCACAGATTTACTTGCAAACTATATTTTAACATCCATTCTTCGGTACCTGTGAACAGGTGTTTTGGAGTCTAGGAAGAGGTTATGTTCATCTTGTTTGTCATCTCAAAATAATTTGTTCTTGTGATAAAATGGCAACTACGATGACTTGTGAATATTCATGAAAGATTAATAAAAAACAGTTAATTTCAGGTTGTGTTCCAAAATACTTTATTTAAGTATCCAATGGTCGACAGTATTGTTTACGTTTCAAACTTATATATGTTTTCATTGGCCAATTCATTTCTACAAGTGCTCATGAAGCATGTATGTCCACTATAGACCGAATATTTTGAGCTAGCTGAGGTGGTCTAGGGTGTGACAACCTCTTTCTAAATTTCAAACCTAAGGGGGCAGTTTACAAAACTTTTTGTTTTGTTTATGACATTTATTTATCCGACCGATTATATTTTGTACCAAATTTAAGATATGTCAGTAAGCAATTTTTCAATAAATAGCTTCCAAAATTAGATATTTTTTTCTCCAATTTTGTGGTACTAACCACAAAAACAAGATGAGCTATATCAATTACATTTAGTACACTTAAAGTATGTTTGATATTCTTTTAAAGGCAATGGTTGAAATAGCTCTCAAAGTGATAAGAAAATGTGCAGGCATGAAATTACTTATTTTTTAGACTGTAAAACCGTAAGGGTTATATTTTAATCATAAAGTGAGAACGCACAGTGTGCGTTTGGATTTCAATTTAATATTTATGTGTCACCATGTTTGAATGATGATAAAATTGGAGCAGATATTTAGGATCCAAGCAGTGCCTACAGCCCGCAGTGTTCTGGATGCCAGGATCTCTAAAGCCAGCAAAGCCCGGCCCGGTCCAGCTGCCAGGCAGGTATACGAGCCCCACCTATCGCCCCTCCGCAGTGCTCAAGGCTAACTAACTGCTCAACCACTGGTGGCGGCTCCCCGCGTTTCACTTTAGGATTTTAATTTCCGGGTGGCCCCTAAAACACTCGTGGATTGTAAGCATTATAACAGGGAGATTATGAGAAAGAAGAAAAAAAAATTGAATGGTGGAAAAAATAAAATTTAAGTATTCTTTTTTGCAACAATGTGATAGTTTGGATTAAAAATTGTGTGCACATATAGTATTTATGTTCGAATATATGCAAGAACCACTTACAACAACATCTATTCCACTAAATTTGAATTGCATGGGAACCGCAAGCACTAAATTTGTTGGAGAGGGGGTAGGAATCAGTTTTTCTTAATTTTTCTGGCTCATAAATATTTTTTTTAGACATTTTTGCCAAAGTGAGGCACATAGGTGAAGAGTTGCTTTAACAAATTTAAATAACAATAAAAAGTGTTCTGTCATTACGTTCTGTCCTGTTTTTAAACACTAAGACTGTTTGCAAGCACTAAAACAATAAATAAATTAACTATTATTATTTTTATTGGAAGCCCATACAAAATCTGTTACTGATGTTTATTCTGATACTTGAAACCGTCAATTATTTGTGAACATAAAAGTAAAATAAATTATTTTTTAAATTAATTGTAAGGGTAATTATTTAAATGATGAAATCTAACTTACTGATTAACACACAGATAAAAATTAAAAAAAAAATGGTTTGAATAAAGTCATTAGTGACCCAACTCCTATCACAAAGTAGATATTCCCAATTTTTATGGTTCTGACTTCAAAATTTACAATGGTTTAATTAGAAATAAGGAAAAATTTGTTCTAATAGAGAAATATTTGTTAAAATTTTGGAGCCTTTTATAGTCTGTATTACGGAAAGAAAAAAAAGCTATATCCCAATAAGGTAGTTGACGTATGTATGTATATCAAGAGAATTTATTATTGGGAACAGCCAATAAAACAGATTTCTTTAAAAAAATTTAAGAATTCCCAAATACAGATCTATGTTCATGTAGATAACAACTTCTATAACTACAAAATTTGGTAAAGCTTTAACAAGTTAGCTACAAAAAAAAGGCTGTGTTAATCAAAATTGAAGTAAGTGTTTCTACAGCAAAACCTGAAATCAGCACAATATATTGACACAACTTGTTTTTCGAATAAAAATATTTTTTTGTTTTCTTAAGAATTTTTTTTTTTTCAAACCATTAGGTGCAAGCCTGAATAGATGTGAGTTTCTATTAACAGAGGTTTAAAAAAGTTTGGTGTTTTACCATTAAAATAGAAAGTTTTTGGTATTAAAGTTATAAACAAAGCAGTGCATCGAACCACTCCAATAACAATTTTAAGCTCACAAATTCAATAAAAAAAAAGTGGGTTGGAATGGACCAAACGACCTATGGTCACATGCACGTTACACCTAAGCCACTACATTTTTTTCCCAAAAATAAAATTTTTTTTTTAACACAATGATTGTACACTGGTTGATTACAAAAATCTAGAAGTTAAATCATAGATTGCTCTATCATAGTTTTAGTTAAAAACTTTTGTTAATACAATAAAGAAAACAACATAAAATATAATAAACTATACATATGAATACTGCATTCAAACTACAAAACACAATATGCTAAATAATTTATATGCATGTAAATAAATAATTATATATAATTTATATATTCATAAATTTAGGTACAAACACAAAATAATTTTTAAATATCACACAAATTTGTAAATTTGTAATTGCGGTAGTCATAGGCCACTAGTTTCAGGAGTCCAGGTGTTCCTCTGTGAAGCTCGCTGACAGGACTCATGGCTAAGACACGTCAACTGAGGCTAGCCCAGGTACTTGACAACATGACAACACAGCTCGGCACAGTCCAGGTGCTACAGAGATGACAACCACAGATTGTACCCGAGATGTAAGACACTTGACATCCAGCCACCTCGCAGATACAGTAGCCTACACCACCCAGTGGTAGTGTGATTTTTGGTGGTATTTGGACGATTGGATTAACCTTCCAGCAAGTATAAATAAATTGTTATGTACACCTGACATTTTAATTTGTCTATATCTTTAGTAAAAATGTTTGTATTTATTCAAATACTTTTCTTGAAATGATAAAAAAATAACTGCAGTGTCCTGAAATTGGCACGAGCGAAGCCGCAGGTTATACCAGCACGCTGGTTCTCTCATCTTGTATTATTTTTTTTTTACTTTAGTTAAACTTGCTATCCACAACACAGTCTTTAGAGACACACACGCACATCTCAGTGCCAGGAGGCTCACAAAGGAGTCGCCCGTACCTACTGCAAGGAACCCTCCCACCATTTGCCTGGAGCGATTCAGGGAAACTAAGGAAAAACCAAATCAGGAGCCGGACCAGGATTTGAATCTGGGTTCCCTGGAATGTGAGTCCAGAATCTCACCACTGCACCAAACACCCCAGGGCTGCACCAGTGAATAAAAAAAAACATGCAATGCATATTCTTTAGCAATTTTTCTTGTAAATGGTAGCTTTAGCCAATCAGGCGACAACATTTTTACCCCAAAATGTGACCTATGTCACGAAAAAAATTTACTTATACAGAATAAATTTTTCTGTAAGGCAGTATTTAAAAATATCTCTTGTATTTCTATGTTTATGGTTGAAATTATACTAGTAATCAGATTTTTAAAATGCAAGAATAATTGAAGACTGCCATGCCAAAACGTTGTAAGTGCCATTGACTAAAATGTTCAGGAGAAGGAAAAATGCGATGCACTCGCACTATGGCACTTACAACGTTTTGAGATTCACAAAACATATTTTGCCACTTGGAGCGCCACAATCATCACCAATTTTTAACACATGAAAAAGCATGGCACTTACAACCTATTTTTACAGGAATACACATTTCGCCCGGTTTGGCACTTACAACGTTTTGGCATGGCAGTCTTGAATTAACCTTTATTGTCAAAATTGTTGTTGAAAACCACATTAACTTTTCACTTCACTTTATAAACAGTCGACGAAACAGTTCACGACTAGATGACTTGTAATTGATTTTAAAAACTGGTGTTTAGCTATAAAGTTTAAATATAATTATGAACAAGTTTTCATATAAATAAACTGTAATTAAATATCTATCATAAATTATATGAATCACCATAATTCTTTAGTCAATTGTAACATAACCTATTATTATACTGCACTCGCCGTGCCTGGTTCCCACGATAGCAGATAGATATCGCGTTTCATTCGGTTCGCGTCTGTCACCGTAGATAGCAGCACGGTAGGGGAATAATATTATTTTGTTTTTATATAACAAATACGCATCCCAAATACACCAAACTTATTTATAATGTGTTACAATATTTTTTAAAACATTGTGCATAAGATCCCGGGTGTAATTTGAATTATTATGTGTAACTATAAAACACCATTGTTCGTTAAAAATATTGTTACGAACGTTAGCAAGGCCACGCCACGCGCAGGTGCAGAGCTAGCTGGGCTGGCAGCTGCCGTAACATGAGATGTGCCATGCGCACCTGGGTCGCCGCTTATCTCCCTCCAGCCCTCCGCTCCCACCCCCCGCGCGTCACTGTTAGTTTGACATTCGAAACCTGCCAGCTGCAGAGTTACGCGAGCCGCCAACACATGTTTTCGAGAGATTTCTGCCGTCGGGACGGCTCGCGATGACGCGACTGGCCCCGGCCGCTCTCGTGAGTTCTGGAATTGCGCCGGGGCCTATATATATGCCCGAGGACATCAGGGCAGTCAGTCAGTGAGTTCGGAGTGTTCAGTCGGGAGTTTTCCCGCGGCGCTGTTTCCGGGCGATAGAGTCGCGGGCGCGGCGGAGTCCCGAGCGAAGTTCCGAGCGAGGAGTCGAGCAGATCATCGGCGAAGGGGAAGTGCGTCGGCGGCGACCGAGTCCCGCGGCGGAGACCCACGAGGGGTGCTGCGGCGAGAGTTGTGCCAGATGTGCGGCCCAGCAAGGTGTGTGGAACGAGTGGCTGGGGAATAGACCTTTCTTTAAGTGTAATTAATTATTTGCTATTTTAGAAGATTTTTGTTAGTGACATAAGTAGTGGCAATAAATAAAACTGTGTAGTGTAATAAAATCTTAAAATTGGGCCATCCTTTACGAACCTGCGGTAAATCATAACAATATGTTATTCTTTGAGCAAGTAATTTTTTTTAATTTTTCTATCTTTTGTATGACAAAATCTACCTCTGCATACTTTTATGAATAAAATTGAATCATTTTTATTGAATTATCACTATTTTGTATGGATACAAAGAAGGAGTGAAATGAAATCTACAATTTAATTGATAAATTTACTTTTATTTGCACTCATTAATTCAAATATGTTTATTACTTTTGTAGTGTCGTTTGCACCGTATTTATTTTTAAAAGTACAAAAATAAAAGTTTAGCGGCGGCGGGGATTCGATCCGTCAACCTTTGAATTGGTAGTCAGTGAGGCTAACTGCATGGCCACGAGGCCATATAAGAAATAATAGATTCAGATGTTATATATATATTTATAAAGATTTTGTTCACAGTAGGGGAATAATATTATTTCATTTTTAACATGATTTTATAACAAATACGCATCCCAAATACACCAAACTTATTTATAATGTGTTACAATATTTTTTAAAACATTGTGCAATAGATCCCGGGTGTAATTTGAATTATGTGTAACTGTAAAACACCACTGTTCGTTAAAAACGTATGTATTTGAATATTCAACATTACTTTTAAATAGCCGTACCGATTGTGCTGAAAATCGGTGGACAATCGTTAAATTACATAATATTAATAATTAAAATGACGAAAATATGATTGAAAAGTCAAATCGATGGTTGTTCCAATCGAGTGGAAGAGAGATGCCACGCATGCGTACAATGAGCATAACAGGACACATCCATAGTGGGAAATCCGTAGTGAGACAATGTGCATTACGGGACACTTTTTCGTGCGTGCAGTCGGCGTTCATCTATTTATTAGACGTTGTCACGTCAAAAATTTGAAGTAGTTTTATTACAAAGGATGATATTGAAAACAAAATACTAACATTCATAACCAAACATAATCATGAGCTAATGCAATACAAAACATTCTACAACGTAGAAATTTTAAAGTTAACAAACTAAATAATTTTTAAAAATAATTTTTTCATGCAATTATTAAGTTAAAAAAGGCATCAAAAAACTAATTGTTATTTAGCGAAACGCTGCTGGAGATTAAGGTTTTTGTAACTTACAGCATCACTGCTGCTTACTTAGGGACGTTTTCAACCAGTACTTCTGTTTCCTTACATTGTGGAGACTTTCGTGACCTGTCGATACTTGTTACAGCACTGCGGCATCCCTGCAGGCCACGAGCAGGTGAGGACTTCAGTGCCCCTGTCAATGCTTTCAGGAGATCACTGAACAAGCTACACTGGTACGTCTCGTTCTTGGCACCCTGGAGAACCTGCGTGCCTAGACACCCTGACAAACACCTCGGTCTCTGCAAGGAGTCCCCGCATGGTTAAACATTTTTTTTTTGGACTGGCCCTCACTACAATGTTCCCCATTTTTCAGCAAAATGCATTAACTACTACAGTTCTCCTCCATCCCCCCCCCTTCCCGCTAGGGTTCTGCGAATATTCAAAATTTCCAAATTCGAGTTCGAATTTTTTGATATTAGATTCGTCAATTCGAATCGAATTCATTTTACAATAATTCGACTTGCAAACTCTGGCCCGGATACACTAATATAAGATATTTACCCCCCCCCCCCCCCCCATGGTTAAAAGAAATGTAAATGGACGATTACATCTTCCACTTACAAAAATTATACAGCGAAACCCCTTATTAACGTTACCGTTATTTACGTTTCCCCGTTATTTGAATCATTTTATTTCTGTCCTGTTTTAACCTCATTTGATGTAATGCAATAAATTCCCATTGTTTACAACACGCCTATTGCTTTACGCCGTTTACGCCGTTCATTCTGATAAAACAGCTTTCTAACTTAATTAATCCTATTACAAAGTAATCTGATGTGTAAATCGTGTTTTAAAGACGTTTTTAAAAGTTATAATTAAAACTTCATCTTTAACGTCTCGGGAGTCGCTTTATACCGCTTATAAAAACGTACGCAGTGCCAGTTTGGTTGTGTTGATTCCTGTATTCCGTATAAAGCGCGCGCACGTAGTCAAAGATTGATATCGATAGCTCGCAGTCTGCATGCATGCACGCGCTCTGTCAGGAACTGAGTTAAACCGCATAATCGTTATGCGTATAGTTACAAATCACATTCTTGTTACGGGTTTCTTTTTTTTATACGTTGAACATAATGGTTTTATTGCATCACTCATTAATTTAAATTATTTGGCGTGCTTTCGCAAAGTCTACTTTTTAAATAAACGTACTTTCCATGAATAGGTTTTGTTTTCATGGATTACTTTACATTTTTTTTCTTCATAATAGTAGCACCCACGGTCTCATCCCCTAATTTTCAAACTTGATTTTAGAATAAAATGTGCGACATTTAAGCGATAAAAAAGGTAAATTTGTAATTTTTCTTTTGTACAACTTCCTTATGCAGTGATATTTTTAATAATATTTTTATCCTTGAAAGTCAAACATGCTAAATAAGGTAAGCTGTGATAAGTTTTATGGTATTCCCTTTATTTACACTTTCCCGCTTTTTAAACTTTTTTACTTTGACCCCATGAAAAGTGGAAATAGGTTTTACTGTAAATAATGTGCGTAGCCAAGTTCCACTTTATAAAATAACCAACTAAAACTGTCAAACGTTCAAACACACTAATGATTGCCAGTCTGTAAATTTACAAAATACAGTAATTACTATGATCTATATTATTTTAATAAATATTCTCAAATTCGATTCGAAAAAAATTTGAAACTCGTGAATTTTTTTAAATTCGAATTCAATTTGAACTGAAAAATCACAATTCGCAGATGTCTACTTCCCACTAAAAGGTGACCATAAAGAGGTGACTAGTATTTCAATAAACATACTTTGCTCAAAATGACTTCTCATAAATACAAATCTAAACACATCCGATAAATGGATTGTAGCAACATGCAAAGACATAATAAATAGACTCCATACCATTCTTTTAATTGAGAAATGTAAGACATTTTCATTCAAATTGTAACATTTAAAAAGGGAACATTACTTTAAAAACTTTTTCCTATTATGGCTTCTATTTAGATACTTGTACAGATTATGCAAAATAAAAAAATACAAACTTTTGAAATGACATCATTATAGAATAGCACAAAGAATAAAAATCTAAAGCAAATATAGTTTTGGTATATCAAGAGGAAGAGTAAAAAGCATTAATAATGAAAATGTATTCAATCAAATTGAGAACACTAAAAATTTTATCTTCACAAAAAAGATGTCTTTACCAAACAAGTGCTCAAAACTGATTCTTGTTTCATGATGTTTGCTGTTACGAGAAAATTATCTAGTTACTTTAAATTTTTTGTTATATTTTCATTAAAAAGTTGTAATATAATTTTTTTAATACAAAATAATAAAATACCCTCTTTTATCCCATAAACGTCGCACTCGCATAATCATTGCACCCATATTTTAGGGCATCAAAATTTGGATAAAAAAAACCTCTCGTGTAAACGTTGCATGATGTTTTTGTTCCCGCTATTAGAATCCGAGCAGTTTGGGTGGGTATTTATTCCGTATGAAACGATGTATTTTAAAATAGAAATCTAATATTCATTCGGACATTACATCTTACTTATTTAATTAACAGAAATACGAAGTTGTCTGATGTGTAAATATTCTTTTAAAGACTTTTTGAACGTTATAAACTTCAGTTGTTCGTCTGCGTCGCTGCAGTGTACCACTTACAAAACTGTAGTCAGCGCTTGTTGCAATCATTAAAGTTTGGTTATGTTGCTTTCTGTATAGAGCGCACACACGTAGCCAAATATCGATATCTCGCCGATGCATGCAACATGCGCTCTCTGTTTGGTTATGTTGCTTCCCGTATAGAGCACGCACACATAGCCGAATATCGATATCTCGCCGAGTGCATGCAACGCGTGCTCTCTGTCGAGTGCCGAGTTAACTACATTTGATGGCCCGTCATCTTTCGTGGTGTATACTACGGCGATAGTTACGCGTTCGTTCGGCTTGCATTTAGATCACAGATTATGTTTTACTATTTAAAGATGAAAGGTTTTTGTTGCATAACTTATTAATTTAAATTGTTTGGCATGCTCTTTTACACTTCTTTTTTTTTAAATAAACGTAATTTCCATGAATGGGTTTTGATTTTATGAATAACTTTACCAAACAAAAAAAAAATTCCCGCATAATCGTCGCACCACTACTTTTGAAACTTGACTTTTGAATAAAATGTGCGACGATTATGCGACAAAACACGGTAGCATGTATTTCTTAAACAGAATTTGGGATACTTTTATGATTTCTATAATTATTAAATAAATAACTTTGTATGTATTTGCAAAAACGTTGTTCATTGGTAACAGTAAAAACTACATAACAGAAAATCTGCAGTTTGAATGAATCAATAGATCAAAAAATCAATTGGATAAATTGTATTTAACGTCTAGTCAACATCAAGGTCATTAGGTGATGAGTGGTGATGACAGAGTTACAGAACCTTGACGGTATGAATATGCTTGGTACAGTGGAGTTTCCCAAGCAAAATCCTGGTCACTGAGATGTCCACCAAGTATCACACTTGTGAAACATATGATTCTAACTCGCAAGGAATCAAACCTGGATCACCTGGGTAGGAGGTGAGTGGTCTGACCACTTCACCTTGCGGCTCAGTTTGTCTTTTAGTACAGCTGTATTCACCATTTTAGTTTTCTTCTTTACTAATTTCATATACTTATAAATAAAATTAAACAAACATGACTTTTAAAGCCAAGTTTCAGTAACTACCCAGTTGTGGAAATGATAAATTACCACTATCAGTTGACTGAGAGACAGTTAATCATATTTTGCAACAAAACAAAGCACACAATGTAGCATATGTAGCGAAACGTGCATAGGAATTGCTTGTATGTGCTACAAGGAAGTAAGGCAACTCACTGCTCTCGCTCAGAGCTATTCTGTCCCCGTCGTCATCGAACATCTCCAGTCCGTTGAGGCCGACGTAGTAGGAGTCGCCCCAGGTGGACAGAATCAGCAGCTGGAAGACGAAGCCCCGGGGCATGTCCGGGGGCTCGTAGCCCTCCTCATCGACCAGGAGCTCGACCGGCGGCGAGGGCAAGGCGGCGGGCGGCTTGTCGACACCTACCCCCCGGGCCAGGCTCACGTCCTGGACGAAGTTGAAGTGGCAGTTGCCAGGCGCCCGCCTCGCGGTGAACACGCTCGGGCCCTCCCACACCTGCCGGCCGTCTATCTGGACGGACACCAGCTTCGCCTGCACACAGCCACCCTCGCTGGCTCTCACATCTCGTGCACGGACACGTGTACCTGAACTGTCCACGTGAATCAGCAAGGTGCCTTCACATGTACGAGAAAACATCAAGTAACATGCATTATACAAGTAATAAAGCTATAATAAAGGTTTCTTTGCAATTTTATATTTTCTTAGAATATTTTAAAGGTTATTTGCGTCATAAAAATTGAACATATAACATATTTGAAATATGTATTACTACCAAAAAGAAAGGTTTGCTGCAACTACTTACACAAAACCTTTTAGGATCATTACAACCATGTATAATGTAAGCTTTAATGTACAAATACATATTACCTTTAATCATCAGAAATATTAGGTGTAAGTAGTAAGGTTTTCTATTATTATTGTTTTTGAAAATATTATATTATTTCAATAACATTACTTTGAAACTGCTAAAATATTAAAATATAATTCAGGTATGAAATATAAGGTATTAAATATGTAGGCCTAATACTGTAATGACATAGAAGCCCATAATTTGGATGAAGTGCTTTAAAATCTTCTATAATATAAAAATGAATCGCAAAATGTGTTGGTAAGCGCATAACTCAACAACGCCTGGACCAATTTGGCCAATTTTTTTTTTTAAATGTTCGTTGAAGTTCAAAGATGGTTTTTACGGCGAGAAAAATTTGAATAATTGCCGGAAAAACCCTAAAACCAGCCCTTTTCTTTTTTCCATACAAACGTTTTCTAACTAAAACGAGCACTCATTGTTGTTTAAACAATGTAGGTATGTTCCTAACATCAAAGAGTCAATTTGCACTTTATTACCTCTGTACAACGTTCAATCATATCTATCAAAACAGTGTGCGTTGGAGCACAGATAAATAAAAAAAAAAAAATAAACCGAACTCGAATAGTTCAATTTGGTCGGCTTCGCGATATTATTTCATTTGTTTTACTTTAAAATGCATCAGTTTTCAAGTCATTACATCAGTCAAACAAAACCAGCATTACCAAAAGTATTTCATAAGTTTAAGTTTTTATTATTTCTTTTCCCTATTTTAAATACGGCTTGAAAGATTTGACTCCAAGTCATATCAAATTAAAAAAAAGTTGAAACAACAACAAAATGTCAATGTCAGTGTTTTTTTTTTTCCTTGGATTTTAGGTTACCTACCCTAATGAGTTTGGTTTTGTCAACTTATACACGAAACAAATTCTTACCTATATAGTGATTTGTGCAGTGTTTATTTACCTATGATCGCTAATTATTGCATGTGACAAAATAATCTATAATATAGAAGATATGCATCCTATTAGACGAATCAATTTAGGTAGAAGAACCCGAAATGCTACAAACCAAGCTAATTAGCGATCTAATCATGCACTACAATGAAAATAAAAATTATTATGTTTCACATGATTAACAATAAAGAGATTACTTATTTTTTTTTATTTATCTTTTTATTTATATGTTTTATATAATTATATTTCTTATTCACAACACCCTATCACCAGGGTGACAGTTCTGTTCAGGAGAATTTTTTGCCCCGACTATAAAATATGTAGGCAAAAAAAAAATGTCACATTACAAATTTTGACAGGACTTTATTGCAATTTAATTAGGCAGTACGAAGTCTGCCGGAACAGCTAGTAAAAGATAAAGAACAACAGTAAAACATCCAAGCAGTCTTATGCAGCTTTAATAAATAAAACAGTCAACTCTTTATTACCCATGACGGTTTCTGGGCAAAATGTCATTATGTTGAAAGGGTTAATAATGGGGGGTTCCATTGTCTCGTGTGGGACAGTTGAAAACATTTTTCATATTTTGGTCATTAAATATCAAAAGTAATATTTTATAAATCTAATAACTCCATAAATGTAATGCATTACATGATTTCAGGTTTGGTAATCATTAATATATTTCTTAGTATAATAGGGAAAAAATAAATACCACCTGTCATTTTTGGAACATATATATAATAACATTTATTTATACTAAAAACTTGAGGATTGTCATCAGTACGAAGAAAAAAGACATCAATATAAAAAAACATTTGTCAGCTTTTATATTTTTACATAAATCTTCAGAATTATCTCTATTCAATGAGCTCTAGAAAAGAAGCAATTGAATCATTTTGACAAAATATAGTTTACTATTAGCATCACATGCGGGACAAAGTTGTTACATGTGAGACATTATACCTATGAGGTCTGGGCTAGAGGGCTTGATTACTTCGATACGAGAACTACTGTATGGGTGCCACCGTATGAAAAAGCACACGAATGCGGCGGAGACTCCTCTCGGGCGTGACGTAGCCTATGCGGGAGCGAGATTCAGACCCTCTACATTTGGCACACCAATGGCCAAAACCTGACCCGCTCTGAGCGTCGTGTTGGGCACGCTTTAAGGATTAACGCAGTGGGCTCTCAGGGCATCCCACACGTCGCCATGCAGTAGATGTTATACACGTGGGCACAAGACGAAAGGAACACTATTTCAATTACACATCTAGGTTTATAAAGAAGTTACACACTCAAGTATACATCATCCTTTAAACAGTTAAAAAGCCAGAGGAACGAATCAGTTTATGTTGTGATGTGGTCCATACACATGGCCACACAAGAATTATGTAAGGGTGATTAAATAATTACGGAGAGTAATAAGAATAATTATTTAAACAGCCCGCCGGGTGAGGGTAGTCGCGAGGAGAAAAGTAAAAAGATTTAAGGACTTAAGAATTTTAACAGAAAACTACTTCTCAGTGAATACAAACGGTGAGGTCCCTGGAGTGCTGGCATGTCTGCTCCCGGCCGGTGTTGATGAAGGACTGAGGTGAGCAAATCCTCTGCATGGGTCTCTCGCGCCGAAACAAACTACCATTACGTTTTTATGATTGTGTGCCAAGGATTATTAAAAACTAGACACACAAAACCCTTGTTTAATTATTGCAAGCTTTCTCACATATAGAATGATCAAAACATGTAATAATTTAAAAATTAATATTCAAAGTCTAGCTTCGGCTGGACTAAGATCCGCCTCGGAAATGTCTGGTGCCGTCTCTATTTTAAGCAAAATTAAATGTAAGATTTACTAAACAAAACCCTCCCAGTCAATCTTCAGTGCTACAAAATGCTTAGGATAAAAAATAAAAGTTTACAATTTAATTTATAATCATGTAAGGGGATGGAGCACTGAAACTACCACACCCTCTCGTAGGAGTCTGTGGCGCACACTGCTCGAACGAGGTAGGCTATTAAGAAACATATAAATATTTTTAAAAATTTTTACAAAATTATTGTTTACTCTGAAATTTACTATTGTAATTTAGACTTATTTTAACCTACCTTCAACCCAAAACCATAAAATTACATTTTTCAAATTAAGTCCATGTTCAACCATTTTTAAATTACATGCCCCCACCACAGCTAAGCTATCCAGTCATGTTACGATACTCTTTAGAGACAGGACTTTTTTTATTAAGACACAGCTACATAAAAGTTAAAACGCCACAAGTAGACATAGAATTTAGAGTCCGCAACTCATTAACATTTAGAGTACACCTACTATGAGTGGTAAGATTTTGCACATTTTAAAAATAAATGCACTTAAATATTATAAAGACAGTGCTTAAACATACATACTGATGGAATGAAGTTCATATTGTCAGGGAATATAAATTACGTAATTCTTCCAAGTGCTGTTCTTGTTTTGAAGTAGGTGGGGCCTACTAAGGGTTGGAGGGGGGAGGCCAGAACCTGGCATGGACTGGGGTATATGTGAATGGAATAGATCAGGTATGCAAGGTAAATGGTTTCAGGTACACAGACATTTTATTCATAATCAAAATTAATTCAAAATAACATTAAGTTAACATTGCTGATAATGTTAAGTTTAAACAATGCAAGACTGAATACATAAAGTGAGAACAATTTCTAACAAAGCAAGTTAATTGACAATTATTTGGGTACGCCGGCTACACAGTAAGCGATCCAATCAACGATCGTCAAAAAGAGACAATGCGCAGTTAACTCGAAACACAAGCATTGCCACGAATGAAGTTATATTACAAAATTAAATTACAAAACAACTGCAAAGTGCAGGTACAAGAAAGAATGAAGTTACATTATTCTTTAAAAATCTTTAACAAACAAATACGTGTGACAACGTCTCAGGGGGAGACAGTTACAAACAGAAAAACGGAAGCAAAGGTGAAGTTAAATTTAATGCAATAATCCAAACAATTTTTGATGGTGGCGGCCGAAAAGGAATTTAGACAGAACAAATTCAAGAATAAATGATTCTACATTAGGGTGAGGGCCACCGCCTCACTGACGACTCAAACTAACTTACATTTCTCCCCTGAGGTCGCACACGCACGAAGTTTAACTAGAAGCTCTCGGACTACATGCTAGTAGAATTACAACAGATCAGCTATTGCTGACAACCAAGCCTGACAAAGTCAACCAGTAGAAGAAGGCTCTCAACATGGTTGCAGCTTAATTTATAAGCTCGCGCCACAGCTCGCGCATGCGCCTATAATCAAAAGGGTGGGGGAACGAGTACAAATTGAACAAACTCTAGGAGGGGGGGTAAAGGAGGGAGAAGGAGGGGAGCGGAGTGCCGGAGGCCCCGCGATGACGCGCGCCGTTTGAAAGTAGCGGACCTAACCGCTACAGTTTTACAGATAGTTAACAAAATATGTGGCACTAGATGACACCTCCAGCACTTTGTGCTCGCTGACCAAGATTGTGTCGCAGCATCCCTCAATACCTACACAGTCAGCTCTGTTTCGTTCTGCTCACTCCAGCAGTCCAGTGCTTATAAAAACACCACCCCTCCGGCATTCGACACTGCAGGCAAAAGGAAAGGGGCAGGTTGGGAACGACAGGAAGAAAGATGGCTTCAGCACTGTGATAAGTGGGAGGCGGACAGGAATGCAGATGCCTCGAGGCGGAGTGGACAGCCACGAGACCTTCGATAGATAACATGCTGCGACAATACAGTGCTCGCTAACAGAATCATAATTTATTGTGCCAAAAATAAAAACAACTAATCTACTTTTTGGTCTCTTTTGGCCTCTTTGGTCGAAATTTTTGACTTTCCAAAAAGGAGGTTATTACACTGACCGGTTTGTTATTGCCTGGCTAAATAGAATTGGGAATTAACTGTTGTAAGTGGAATGTATTGTAGCAAACCAGGCTACTGGCCTCCCTACTTTTGATTTTACTTTTTTAACGATAATTAAGTTTTTATTATGAGAAATAAAAAAGGTTAGGTTTTCTGGAATGATCTAAATAAAAGATGTTTATTCTTTTGAGAGGTATTGTGTATTTGCAACATGTTTTATGATCATAAGTTACATTATTTCATATTTGCAGGTATTTATGATAATTTGTTTACTTCCATTCAATCAGCTGTTTAAAGTTGCTTTTACCTATTTTTTACTGGTTGGTTAAGTTTTGGGTTTGTTCATGTAGTATTCTTTGTATTATTTGCTAAGGTTCTTTGAGAAAGCGGGAAGATTCAATCACTTTATCAGTTATATGAGTTTGAGAGAGAAACAGACGTTGCTTTTCAGTGGGAGTTGTTTGAGATGATGTTTCTGCGTGCACTTGATTGGCTTATTTTTCTATGTGTACTGTATTGTCATTGGTCACAATTTTAAGCTGCTCTATGATTTAGTGTTGATGGCATCACGAGTGCAGTTTTTCCCAGTGGGCAAGAAGTTGTATTCGTTGGTTGCCATGTCAGTCGTTACTTAGGCATCGGAGAGAGTCGTGTGAGATTTAGAGCTAAACGGTCAAGACTGGGCAATGGCCCGACAACTAATGGGTAGAATTTTGAGGGTAATTGTTTTCTATTGTCTATCCAGTTGTATTTTAAAATAAAATATGAAAATAAAGAGAGGAATTGATTGCCATCATGATGCAAAGCTGAAGAGTTACCAAAATATATTTGGTAATGAAAATATGTATAGAATTGTTCTACGTAAGATATACAATTGTATTTTAACGTAAAATAATACAACAAAGTAAGCAGTTAAATGTGTTTGAGACGTGAAACTGTACCACAACCTAAATATATTTGATTTTGAAACTATTTTTTTTTATATAAACTGGACATGAAATAAGGAAGAATTACAATTTTCAAAATATTTAAAAACATTGTTTTTTCGGACATTTTGGTAGAAGTTGAAAAGAGAATTGTTTGTGGAGTCAGCAACGTTTTGCGATGTTATTTTAAGAGGTCAGGAAAATGGTGGTCATTGTGTCTTGTAAATTTCTCATGAAATTAATAAAAAGCAGTAAAAATCAGTTTGTGTCAAAGAGACATTATTTCAATAATCCATCATTGACAGTAATATTTTTCTTTCTCTATTATAACATTTTAAGATTCCATCAAAATTTCTTTAAATGTTTAGGCATGTGTATTTTAGATCATAGCTAGCCGGAAAAGTCTCGAATATCATATTACGTATGTGTTTTTTCTGCAGATTCATAAGGGTGCCACAGTTCTGATTCCTTGTCTATCGTTCAAAGATATATAGAGCACAAGCTTACTATCCAAAATTATTTTCATTACAATTAATACTAATTTATCTCTGTACTACAAAATAAAATCCAAATTTTTTGTTTTAATAATATTGTTTTCAGTTGTAACTTGACATCGTCCGGGCCTGCGGCCCCTTTGGGCCCGATATGCCACCGCCCAAACACCACCACCCTCTGTTCAAACCTCCCGCTAACGAGTGCATGCGTGTGTGTGTGTGTGTGTGTTGGTCGCCCGGCAAGAGGGCACTGTAGAGCCAGTGCGCCGCTCCCCTAAATATAATCAAATGCATCATTGTAAATTGTTTATATTGTTTCCCGAGTGTGACGTGACGGCAGATCGGCCGGGAGGGTTTTTATGTACTTTTATTTAGAGTTGTGTATTTTATTATAAGGTCGTTTTCAGACATTCACGAAGCACACCGAAGGAAACCGAAGCCAGACACTATTTAAATATATCCCTTAATAATTGTAATTTTTACTATCCCTTTTTAATATTCAGTAAATGTCACGTAATTTTTTAAGAATCTTTTTCATGTTACTTTAGTTCCCCGTGGCACGGAATCGAAAATACCATTAACGGCAATTGTTTCGGCGGGAGGACGCCATTGTGGGTTTTTGTAGCTGAGAGCTTGCACCAGTCTTCCGCCATCAATGACCGAGAGTAGACGCTTCAGCACTCCGGGGAACTTACCGCTTGTTCATCTCTGCATAGTAATTCTGTTCGTCACTAATTCTATTTAAATCTTTTTTTGTTTAGTCCTCGGAGCTCCTCTCGGTCGGGGGACTGCTTTAATAATTACATTGTGAACATTACTGGTCTTTTTTCCTAAGTATTATACGTAAGTCGATGTGTGACCACGTGGTTGGTCACTTAACCTAAACCGATTCGTGCCGCGGGCGTTTGTTACAGTTTAAATTGTGTGCGTGTGTAATCGGAGTTGGCTAAATAAATAAGGGTGTGTAAATTTAAATCTATATTCAATTTCTAAACCTGTGTGACCATCTCGAGTGTGACGGCGTGTGGGACGCCTAAGAGCCCACGGCGTAGGGAACTAGTGTGCCCAATGCTGAGAGCGGGCAGATATTAATACTAGGCTGGCTTCAGGGGGGAATTAAAATCACGTCCTACTTGGGCGACGTCACGACCCTGGTAAAGAATCTCTCATTGGTTCGTGCCCGTTGCACGGTGGCGCCCTTAAATTCCGAGCATTCAACGAAAACCCCCGCTTTATTAAAGATCGGAGGCCACGGCCCTGTATCAAACTTTGCCATATAACTCCATGTTATTTATGAACTAACATCATCTATATGCATTTCAGATGATAAAAAAAATTAATAAAACTAAAAAATAAATATCAAAAATTCAGATGTAAAAACAAGCTTTTTATATTTAAAAAATTGTTCACTGAAAAGCTGTCATTACAGGGTTTTTTAAAAAAAAATTTTGAACTATTTATTGAAAAGCTATTATTTGACACTAAAGACATGCAAAAATGGCATATGCTCTAACTCTACAAATAACATTAAAGAATAAAAAAAAATTTTAAAACGATTTTTATAATTTTTGTCATTAACTGAACCAAATCTAATTTAAATTATTTTCAAAATCCAACTATCACTTTGTACGAGAATAAACTTCCAGTTAATGAAACACATGTCAGTTCATGCCATCCACCACATACACCACCATCCGTGCTGTTACTGCAATATCACTGCGACACTTCAACGTGCATCATGCACATCAGTATGCAGTGGAACTCCCAGTAAAACAAAAGCATGGGTGCATGACCGCCATGCGCGTCAGAAGTGAAACCTCACAAGACAGATGCATGAGAATGTATAAGAATGTGTGCATGTATGCAAGTAAGTGAATATGCAGTGCGAAAGTGTGCAAGTGAGCTATGATGGAAATATGCCATCGAATGCTTCACTCTTGCACTATGCACTGATGATGTCATCACCTCGACTTACTCTAATTGCTGTAAAGAAATTTCATTTCAAACAAAGTCCAGTTTATGACTGAATACTAGTAGATTTATTTATTAATATTTTAGAGCCACCATGCATGTTAGAAGTAAAACTTCACACATAAGAGGAATATGAAATTCTTAGGATACATTAATATTTGATCATGTGTAATTATTACAGGCAAGATTATGTGGTGAATTACAATAAAACCAAAATAACACTAAAAAGCAGGTCGAAAAATTGCTTAGTACCGAAATGCAAGTTAATACACCATATAGCACAAAAATGCAAGTTATTTGTTTATTTTATTTATTATTACATTAGTTATATGCCTATCAATGGTTAAGCCAGTTAACATTAATGATAGGCCCAACACAAAAACAAACACATAAACATAATATAACAAAAGACACAAGATGCCACAATTAACACATAGATACATGAAAACAAAACCTACTCATGGAATTAAATATCATTTAACCAAAACTTCATTCACACCATATATAATTCAAAGAGCATGTTTCAGAAAAAAAAATATTTAATTTGTTTTATTGTGCATCTCTTATTAAATCACTTTCAAACCAAATGCTTGATCATTTATTTTTATTGTTATGAATGTATCAATATTAGACCAATTTATTACAAATTATTTTATTGTAAAAATGGAGCATAAAAAATTTACTATAATTTGGTGAACTAAGTATTATTAAACAGCTTACACCAAAATAGAAACAATAACACCTAACAAAATTTGACTAAAATAAAAACCAGAATATCTTGTATTTATTAATAATGCATTTAAAATAGATATTTATTTACTAAGTTTGCCCATGTCTTCAATGCAATGTATGAATGAATTAATGGGTTGATGATAGCTGAAATATGATATACATAACCCTACTGAAAATATTCAAACAAATTATTAAAATTCTAATGCTAACACCAGATCAAACTTTAAAGTTGAGAGTTTAGTTGCAAATTACGAGTTCTGAGAATATGTAAAAGTATGTTAAAGTACGCAAAAGTATCAGAAAGTATGAAAATATTATAGCAATACACCTACGACTCGCATAGCACGAGTTCAATTAATGCGAATGTGCATAACGCGAGAACAATTTTTGTGGAATGGTTTCAGATAGTGCGACATAAAAACCCGCATAACGCAAGGTGAAAATTAATTTTTTGGTATAAATTGACTGCAGTAGGGTGTTGCCGCATTGTCCGATACATTGTGTGAATGCCGCTCGGGCAGTGTCTAGCAGAGCTCGGCGCGTCAACTATTGCAGGAAAAAGCCGTCTCAGCTATCATGTCATCTTACCCGCCCGCCACGCGTGTGTGTCCTTTTCATGACTCAAAGAGCTTCCCAGGCAACTGTAGATATACTAGTTATCGTCAAGCTTTGTTTTGTTGTACACTTTATAATCAGCTAGTCATTTTGTTGTTGTGCGTGGTAAAGTTCAGAGTACATATGTAATAATTATGAAACGTGCAAAAGAAGTATACAGTCTGATAAAGTGGTAGCAAAACGAAAAACTATTCCTTTAGAAACGAAGTTGGAAGTTGTACGGCGTTCTAAAAACCATGAAGGCAACAGTGCAATTGGTCGCGCATTAGGCCTAAGTGAATCTATGGTACGGACCATTATCAAAAATAAAAGTGAACTGGAGAAGCTGTTGTCATCTGATGCATTAACATCCACGGAGGTGAGAGTGCGGAACCGAACACCCATCATGATTCACACTGAAAGACTGCTCAGTAAATGGGTGTTTGAAAAAAATCACGGTAAAGATAAGTGTGGTGTTAATTCGGGCATGATAAAAGAAAAAGCATTAGACATTTTTACTGCTTTAAAAACTAAGTACCCCGATAGTAGTGAAGTGTTTACAGGAAGTAAAGGATGGTTTTCAAGGTTCATAGACAGGTACAATATGCACTGTAAACATCATATCCTAGCATTCTAGAAGACATCATCGCCGAGGGAGGCTTCAGTCCTCAACAAGTGTATAATGCAGACGAGACAGGTCTATATTGGAAGAAAATGCCTGACAGGACTTACATTTCAAGAGAGGAGAAGACTGTCCCCGGATTTAAGGCTTCCAAGGATAGTCTTACACTTCTGCTTGGCACTAATGCAATGGGAGATAATAAAATAAAACCCTTATTAGTGTACCACTCCGAAAATCCTAGAGCACTCAAAGGCTGCTTAAAACCATATTTGCCAGTAATCTGGAAGGCAAATCGTAAAGCATGGATTACACAGGCTGTCTTCACAGATTGGTTTACAAAACATTTTGTACCAGATGTTACAAAGTACAACAAAGACAACTACCTTGATAACAAAGCATTGCTGATTCTAGACAATGCTCCTGGCCACCCAACTCACCTGACAGACCTGAACGAAAATTTTAAGGTAGTATTTTTGCCTAAAAACACAACCTCTTTGATGCAGCCTATGGACCAAGGGGCGATTGCAACATTCAAAGCGTATTATTTACGACGCACTTTTCTGCAGGCAATCAAAGCGATGGATGGGAAAGGGAAACCATCACTGAAAGAATTTTGGAAGTCGTAGTCCATAAAAAATTCCATTGATAACATCTCTGCAAACTAGGATGAGATGAAACAATCTTGTCTAAGTGGTGTTTGGAAGAAGCTGTGTCCATTCTTTAGAGAGGAATTCCCTGGCTTTGAGCCAGCTGAGAATCGGCTAGAGGAAATAGCAGAGGATGTAGTGGATATGGGCAAAAAACTTGGATTTGAAGAAATTGACTCAACAGATGTGAATGAACACATTAACTCCCATGATGTAGAACTGACCGCACAAGAACTTATTGAACAGGATGAGGTGAGACGTGCAGAGCAGGAAGCAACAGAAGACATGTCACCTAGAGCTGAACGAGTCCTCACATCAACAGATCTGGCTACATTTTTTTGCAAAATAAATGAAGCTTGTATGATTGTAGAGGAGAATGATCCTAACGAAGAAAGAAGTGACAACTTCAAAAAAGAAATTGATAAGGTACGTCAGGTGTACAAAGACTTGTACGAACACAAAAAAAAAAGTAAAACACAAACACGGCTAGAAAGTTTTTTTGTGCCTGCATCGACTTCCAAAAGAGCAGACCTTGCGAAGGAGGCGACGGCGCCGGCTTGCGAAAGAGAAGATGAAGGTTGTGACACGCCAGTTACCCCTCCCACTTCAGGACAGGAAGTTGATTCACCCCCTGCTGTACTCGAACACAAAGACAGCTTGTTTACATTTTCACTCGTGGAGGAAGAAGCGACTACATCCACATCCGCTTTTCCTCCTGACAATCTACGTTAATCTTTCCATTAATGTAAAGCAATCTGCAACTTATGTCATGTGTGTTTACGAGTTCATTTTTTTTTTTTTTTTAGGTTTTTTTTTAAACAGACACACGTAAGAATTTAGGGGAAAACTCAAAGGGAACTTGGTGTGTGTGCACCCAAACAGTTGTGCCATGTTTCATTATTGTTCTTAGATGTTTTTTCCTCAAAGTTAATATGACTGATGTTCTCTACCACTACGTGTGACAGTTTTATTACCTTCCCCTCGTACTTAAACGGAATTTTTGTGCGTTCACTAAACCATAACATGTAAATAACATTGTTATTAACGGGGATAGCCGAAATCACGTAACGCAAATTCACTTAGCGCGAGTATTTCTTGGAACCAATTGTTCGCGGTATGCGAGTCCGAGGTGTACAGACTTTTACCGTCCCTAATGTTTAAATGAGTTTTAATATTGATTAATTATGTTGTCAGAATATATTCAGTACTATGGATAGGTTTTCTGGAATGCTTTAAACAGTGTTTTATATTTTTAAGAAGTATTTGTGTGTTAGCCATGTTTTATGATCATAATTTTTATAATTTCATACTTTTTAAGTGTTCCTGATGATTTTTTAGCTTTGTGGTGAATAAACCACTTCAAGATATTTTAAATTGTTTGTTTTTTCATGTAGTTACAATTTTGTGTCTCTTCACGTAATAATCTTTTGTATTTTTTTTATGATTTCCATGGTTCTTTGATTGAAAACCAGCTGATGCAATAGTTTGCAAGTTACATAATAACTAGAGAGAGACAGAGTTCTCTAAGCGTGAGAAAGACTCTGGATTTAGTTGAACTGCTGTTGGCATGCACCAGTATTGGCTGATATTTTTATGTGTAATTTTGTGAATGGGTAGAAATTACGTCACAGAGCGCCTTTTTCTGTTGGAGGACAAAGAGCGGCTATGGAGTCAGCCAGCTTCTGTTCGAGATACTGGTAGGTCACATGTCAGGCGGTGGCTCACAAGTAATGTATTAAAGTGGTGAATAGAGAATTTTTCAGTTCTGTGGTTCAGGCTATGCCAAAATTAAAACCTTTATGAAATTTTTAATTAGGATTTATTAGACTACAGTCATCAGAATAGCCCAATTGCTAGCTCGAGGCTGCTAGCGAACTAAAGGCACTAATAAAAGTTTAGTATAGAACTTCATCAATAGATGGAATTGCCTTGAACTTAAATGCGCAATCGTTTGGTGCATCCGTCACATCTTGCCTAGGAGTTACCTGCCTTCCCACAATGAAGCTGAAGATTGGCATCCGGTTTTGCTGATGCGTAGGCTTGCAGCACTGAGATTGTTCAATCAATGGGACTCTAAAATCAAAATCAAGTTCATGTCCTACAGACCTGAAACTCGGTAGTATTGTTCCTCATATTATGATGTGTTTAGCCAGGACAATGCTGGGTACTTCAGCTAGTATAGTAAAAAATCCGCAGGAGTTCTTGAACAAAAGTAATGACAAAAAAATGCAACTACCCAATGTTAGGAGTAAAGTCAAACCTTAATGTGCATTGCAGATGGAAAAATAATATATTAGCATTTATAAGGATTTGGTAGTACCATGAAACTTACACACATAATATTTGCAAGTTGTTGAAAATTGTGCAGACAGTGCATGCAGTTGTCAGTGTTCCGACTCACCCCACAGTAGCTGAGCTCCGGGGAAGCGTTGTAGTTCCACAGCCTGAGAGAGGACACAAACACCGGCAGCGGGAAGGCTATTGTCAGCACCACATCTCCTCCAGAGAAGTGCGTGCACCACATGTGTCTCTCATCTGTCGTCACGTTCTCTCCGTCCACCAGCCTGCCTCACACAGTGCACACAAACCTCACTACCACAAAGCCTGAGTCCTGCAGAAGTATTAAAAAGAAAACCATTTGGCAGAAACCTACTATAAAATTTTTGCCAAACACTGATTAGCTCCAGATTAAATATGGTTTATAGTTGGGGGCTGGAACCATAATAAAACCAAATGCTATACAGAAGTTAAATAGTGTGACTGATTTATGATCTCACCTACAGGCAATATGTCATGGGCGACCAATTTTCACGCTAGATGTTCGTACTCTGGCATATTTTTTATTTACTTGTGGCAAAGTAAACATAAATTTTTCAAAATGATAACTTCCATGTTTAAAAGGTTCAATATCACTAAAAACTTTACAAACCTAACACTTGACTTGTAACCACTGCAATTAAATCTCATTAATAAAATTCCTGTTATTATAAAACACTCATTAATACAAAGTGTTTTCACTATTGCTAAAACTTAGACAGAATTTATAGTGCTAAGTAATTTCTTTATAACAAAACTATGGTTATTATGTAATACAAAGTATTTTGTTAATGGGGTAAACAATTACATGTAGTAAAGAATGGTTACTACTAACATCACAGAATGATGTTATTGTTTAGGGGTTTATAAGGTTTTCTTACGGCAGAAGTCGTTGGTAGTTTAACAATGGCATCACCCTGTGGAAGGGCAAGCAGACCTGGAGGAGAGACTGGGTTACAGAACCCATGACGTGACCTATGTGTGGGCAAGATTAGAAGTTTCCGCTCTTTTGTCCAATCATAGGACCTGGCCTGCTCTATGTGTCATGCACACTATGAGTTTTCTAGTAGATTGTCGTTAGTGGGCCCTTAAGATGGCTCACATGCCTCATACCCATGGGTGCAAATCTGTAGTATTTCCAAGGGGGGCCCGTGAATTCTGTGGTTTAAGGTCAACCGAAACAAGTCTTCTCTGGATGATAAGCTCGTATGTTATACACTTTATTTTTACGTTTGTTCGATATTGAAAACGGTATCAGCTAGACGCTTGAAATATTCACAAAATATTTAGTTATACATTCACTTTAAAAATAAATGATTAAATTAAAATAAAACAAATATTTAAGGGGGGCTCCCATACAACAAACGTGAAAACAGAATAAAATTTCACGAATGATGTATTTCTGTTGCCGCTATAACAAGAAATACTAAAACAGAATAAAATAAATATTTAAGTGGGGCTCCCATACAACAGACATGTTTTTTTTGCCGTTTTTATAGATAATGGTACGGAACCCTTCGTGCGCGAGTTCGACTCGCACTTTCTCGGATTTTTTATGCCACATCACATAATTACTGCGATTCAAATGCTGTTCGTAAAATTCTTTGTTCACAGTTTTTGATGCGCCCTAAAAACCCAAAGCGCCAAACCTAATAAACCAATCAACATAAAATGAATGATTGAATGATATTAAAACCCTTAAAGACTATTTTATTTAGTAAAGGCATGAACCAGGTAAAAAAGAAAAACTTAATGACACAAATGAAAAATCTTGGAGATAGAACTATGAAATTTATCCTACAGCTAATTGAACCACATACATTTCTCGGCTTATATTTAGTATAATCAGTATTTTGGCAGTGAATTATTTAGTTAAAATATTCCGCTTGAATAGTTATTAAAGATTCCATATTGACGAGAAAAAAAATTATTCCCTGTATATTCACATGTAACGTACAGAGCAGTTAGCCTTACAGAATGGAGATGAGCTAAAAAATTCCAGAAAATGGTATATAAGTTTCAGTTCGTAAATAAACTAAATTCTACTATAATTACTGTTAAAGTATTAAGTTGTTTATTTACTGGAAAAAATAACGTTACATAATCACTTAAATAAAATATATTACCTAAATAATAGTCACTACTTATAAAACAATCAAGCTTACCAGGTCACGCGTCACAAACTTATCCATGTTGATGTTTGCCAAGAAAGCAGAAGACTGGCGCACACGAGAGCAAAACCACTTTAAAAACAGACTACCTGAAACCTATAATACTGTCGTTTCAGAGGACAAGGTAGTGTGGATAACAATGGGGAGGAAATGCTAACGGATCCCTACCCTAGCTTCATCCTTTGGAATGAACGGTTTCTAGGAATTAAGGGTTTCAAAGTTCTCACTGAAAAACTCCATACCATGGCTTTCGTCGCAGAAGGGGTAGGGGAAAATAACTACGGAACTCGAAGGTAGGAATGTAAAGCATGTCAAAGTGTCTGTCGTCGTTGTAAATAATAATCTGATATATATATATGTTGTGTACACCGTTAACTTTAAAATCACAAAGTGGGCCCCTCCAAGGAGGGGCCCATTAATTCCAGGGGGACCCGGGCACACCTGGCCCCCCCGGGATCTACGCCCATGCTCATACCCATGGTAGTACACACATGGTCGTACTGGATAAATACTCAAGAGTGTCAAGTAGAGGTTTTTATTGACATGAAGTTTACACTCGTTACTTCACATATTAAAAAAAAATTAATAAGTCAAAATGCTAATGACACATAATCAATTTAGGTGCAAACCAGAACACATTAACCTGGTCTAAAAAGTTACATCAAACATAACATTCAAATTTAGTTCTCCCAATGACACCGTTATGTTAAATACAGCTGAATCGAGCTTGGATGGCATTAGAGGAAACAGCTAGTTGATGTGCTACTAGCCACTGTCTAAAATGCCATTTTACTCCTACAGTTGTGTTGCAAGGCGTGATGATGTGGAGTTATGATTAGTGTATAGGGGATGCAAAGCATACTGCAGTGCCAGGGACATAAATACTCCTATGTGTTAATAATGGTCAACTGCAGAAAGGACTCGTTATCACGAATAGCACTCATTCAAAAACTATGCACCTGCAGCCTTATGTTCCAGTGCAGACCACATGGAGATGTCTTATCAGCCAAAAGACAATAATATAGGTTCATTTGTTAGTACCCTCTTTTATCGCATAATAGTCGCACGCGCGTAATCGTTGCACCCATATTTTAGGGTGTCAAAATTTGGATAAAAAAAAACTTTCCCTTAAACGTCACATAATGTGTTTGGTCCCGCTATTAGATTCCAAGCGCTTTGTGTGGGTATTTTTTTCCGTATAAAACAATGTATTTTAAAATATAAATCTAATATATATTCTGACATTACCACTTACTTATTTAATTAACGGAAATACGAAGTTGTCTGACGTGTACATTATCTTTTAGAGACTTTTTAAACGTTATAACCTTCATCCGTTCGTCAGTGTCGCCGCGGTGTATCCCGTACAAAACTGTAGCCAGCGCTCGTTGCAATCATTAATGTTTGGTTATGTTGCTTTCCGTATAGAGCGCGCGCACGTAGCCGAATATCGATATCTCACCGAGTGCATACAACGCGCGCTCTCTATCAGGTGCTGAGTTAACTACATTTGATAACCCGCATTCTTTCATGTTGTGTACTATGGTAGTTACGCGTTCGTTCGGCTTTCATTTGGATCACAGATGTATTTATTTAAAGTTGAATAAAGGTTTTTGATGTATGACTTATTAATTTAAATTTTTTGGCGTGTTCTTTTATACTTCCCTTTTTAAATAAACGTACTTTCCATGAATGGATTTTGTTTTAATGAATAAATTTATCTAACAAAAAAAATTGTTCCGCATAATCGTCGCACCCCTACTTTTCAAACTTCATTTTAGAATAAAATGTGTGACAATTATGCGAAAAAACACGGTACATTAGGGACCCCAGAAAATGGTGAACCGCGAAATACACGAAATACCGCGAAATTGGGCACTATTTCACCGTTTTCAATAAATCTGCTATTTTTTCACAAAACACGAAACTTTGCGCGAAATCCACGTAATTTCCGTTACCAAGAATGTTTACATTGGTCGGATACTGTAAATAATCTTACTATCGATTGTATTGATATCGCGTAACGAAATCGATTGTAGTTTCAACATGGCGGCAAACATGTATATTTACATTGCCGCTATGCAGCAGCGTTACGAACACAATTTTCGTGTAGTTGGTATTAGTTCTCAAAAATTCTAGCGCACAGAAGCGAACACAATATTTACGCTTACATAACAGTTTCATTCTGGCCGAACACAATATTTTTTCGTGTGCGTACCACTACGGCATAAATGTTTTTACGGTGCAGCTTGCAGTAGTGTTTTTCTTATGACGTCTCGGTTACTCTGTTACTCGGTATTAATATCCAAGCATCTAGTTAGTAGTGCTTATTTTTGTGTTAAGATGCCGAAAATAGTTACGGTTTTCGATCGAGAACGAAAGATGAAGCAGGACGAATTTTATATATTTGATGTTAGGGATAAGATAATAATGTGTAAGTTTTGCAACGTTCGTGTGGACTGGATGCGTCGAGACACATGCCTAAAACATGTTTCTAACGCAACTCATAAAAAAAAAATTATGTGCGGCATCAACGTCGACTACCGGTACTGCAAAACAGACGTCTATAGGAGCTGCTTTGCAAACTTCTAAAAACATAGTTGTAAACAAACAATAATTTATAATTGACTTTGTTGAAATGATGGTGGGGGCAAACATACCTTTGGAAAAAGCAGATGACCCAAACATGAGGACCTGGTTAAATAAATATATTCAAGGTACTGTGGTTCAGTATTTTTATTGCATTTTTAAATTTTTTGTATTATTTTGTGTGTGCGCAGTAGTTAAGCACTATTTGGCCAATGAAATAATTCTTCAGTTCATCATGCCCGCATAAAACGTAAGTTAGGATAAGTAATGTGAATGTAGGCCTCCTATAGCTTTGTTACAAAAATCAGTTTTTGGGACTAGAGAATGTAACTTAGTAACCAGAAAAATGTTATAAATGGGAACTTACAATCAGGGTTTCATTGTATAAACATATACTTAAAAAACTTTTTTGTAAAATTCCAGGTTCCAGTCTTTGCCAACTGAGTGCATTTTATGTTTAACTTAATATTAAAATTTAAAAAAATTTTAAGCAAAACAATCCTCGTTTGCCAATTTCAATTTTAATTTAATGTATCTCACCAAATTTTTACACCGATTTTTAGCACCGCTTGCTTATTTTTACACTGATTTTTTGCACCGCTTTTGTCATTTTTTTACACCGAAATGAGCCAGTTTTATTTACCATTTTCTGGGGTCCCTACAGTACATACTGGATTTGGACATACTGCAAATATGATGATGGATTTCAGCACAAGATACATAAAAAAAGTCACTGCATCATAATGCTAGTACGGCAGCTTGATGTCTACCTTTCATGTGTTTCTAGGATATGAACTTGAGATGTCTGAGTAAGGTTTCCTTGATCCATGAGTAACGACTAAAGATAAGCTGCAAAAAAATTCAGACAAAGATTGCTGACAGTTGCTGTTACTGCATCCATATGACACAGGTTGTCAGAAAATAGCTAGTATGGCGCGGCACAATGCCGTTCAAATAGGAAACCAAACATCTGTCGCCACTGCGATAAATAAGTAAGGACGGATGATCCTGATGACAGTTATAAAAATACTTTTGGTGGCAAGCACATGTATTTAGTCAATTATCAGCGTACTATAATACCATGCGGACACTTGACACAAAATGCAAATTTTTAGGGAAATCAAGTATAATGTTTATATTAACATAAGTGATGTAATAAATCAATGCTTAAAATATGATTACTTTTATTTTTTGACTATCATCTTATGACTATAATATGATAGCAACCATACACAAAACTTCACTGAGATGCAAAGTATGATGTACAAATGATACAATTATTTCCTAACAACTTCATGTAACGTGTCCTGTAGATCCTGTCACTGTTTAAATAGCATGTCACATTACACATACAATTGTGTTACGAAGTGTAGTAATCACAGTTATTTGTGCATGGAATGCAGATTGTACTACATCAAAGTGGGCATAAATACTACAATGTATTATTATTGAAGTAATTAACCGATTGACTAGTATCATGTAGAAAAACAGTTGTTTTGTGATGTTCAAAGAAAAGTACAGATGAGCTCGGACTTAAAGCTAAATTATCATTCACTTTGAAATGAAACAAATATGGATTGAAAGCCAACTTTTCAATTTAGATTTTTAATACATTAAAAAAACCTTAAGTCCATAATGTATAAGAATTGGGATCAATGCATTCGCCGAGTGTGTTGTAGATGTCCCACTGCCTGCTGATTTAGCGTTAGTGCATGCTGCATCAAGCGCCAGTCGAGTTGCCACTGCTCTTCGTTTCGCCGCTTCCTGTCTTGTCGCTTCTTTCTTGTTTCTCCCTCTCATCTTCTTTTAAGTGCTCTTGCTCTTTTTCAAGACATTCTTTGGCATCTCGACGAGCGGCTGCATCGGAATCTCCATTAATGTTTTCCCACATCGTGATTGTGTTGAGGGTATATGACTTAATAGTCGATTGCATGGATGCTTTCCCCAATTTATATCCACTCCATACAGACTAAATATATAACAGTTCATCATTCTTGTCACATTACATGGTTTTATAACGTAATCAATATAGTTATGAGAAATCATTTTGCGGTTTAATGTGGTCGTCAATTAAGGATAGAACAGATTCCGTAACCTCATCATGTTCCATAGAAACAATACAATTGATATGTAACACATTTAGGTAAGGAAAAGTATTTTGCATAATAAATGGCAAAATATTAGGAATAAAGTACATTTAAAGATCTTATCGCATCTCAGCGTCAGGACACCATGTGTAATGTATTTGGGTATGATCAACTATTTTGCACTAAAATGGTAATAATCTAATAATATTGAGAATAATGTATAAAATTCAATATTTATTTTCCGACATGATGATATCCTCCATCATGTTAAAATTCTGGTTAGCAACCTGCAACCATGCTCCGTCTGGAAAAAAAATATTGGTAAGTTTCAGGAGCTGCTGTAACAACCACTGACATTGTTACTTAGAGTCTTGCTAAGATGGCTTGTTCTGCGGTACAGTAGTGCAACGCACGTTTTTTCCGGACGTAGTAGAGAATTAGCTTACAGAGAAAAGGAATTTTTCACGGCAGTCGATAGTCCGACAGAGATATAGGATCAGCATGTTATGTCATGAAACCGAACATGACCCAAGAAGGAACTTTGCACTCACGTAACACAAGAAAACGTCTATACCATGTTCTGTGGATGTTTAGTTGTGTCAAGGTATTTTACTATAGTGTTGCAGCAAAGAACTTTAAATAAATTTACTAGCAAACATTTCAGACTTGCTCTATTATTCTAATCATCCATCCACACTGTCATTCCATAACCAAGGTTCAGTGGCCATCATCGCATGACAAGTCTCATCGAACAATGGTATATCATATTATTTACCCAAATTATTAATATATTTCAATAAACCCATAATTTTGATTAAATCACAGGAAACTAAAACTTTTTCCTCCTGTAATGTGTTAATGATGACAATGTTATCGCTGTCATGTTTAAGTCGCTAAAATATGCTAGCAATTTGTTGATACTGCTACTTAAAACAAGTGGGATCAAAAAAATTTGCTAGCCATTCACAGTCTTGGCCCAGTCCAAATTCACAGTTGCAGCTTAGCAGTAAAGATATTTTCATATTTCTCTTGATGGCCTACCTCTAAGCCTTGTTTTCTCCAAGCAGAAACAAAAACACCTTTACAAACATATTTGTTTCTCATTTACATACACCATTACAACCTTCCCGTTCCATTGATCCTTGACTTTTCAATAATGGCCCGTACGCTTTTTATGCCAATGACTGTATAATCTTAAACAAGTTGGAAAAACAAAAGTTGTTGCTGTTCCTCAGGTAGTTAAACTGACACTTATAAGTCATACGTAATACAAATACATGACAAAAGGTGTCACTCGAATCAAAATATAATGGTTAATATTTTCATAAAGTATGTACAAGGTTAAAGTTTAATTAAGCATGTCACAAGACTTGATTCTAAGTAGAGTTCAACCAGGCAGGTTTAGCGGCCACTAATTGCCACCAGCCAACCTTCAAAGAGCCGTGTCGAGTGTTACCTGTAGATGTCCGAGGACCGCTCGGAGCAGTGGAGGTAGTGAGGCTCTATGGGCACAGCACAGCCAGCATCCCCCACCAGCTCCAGACCCGTGAGACCTGTGGACCACCACTGCAGTTACAGACTCCCACTTTCAGAGGACTGCACTCTATACCGATAATCACGAACACCTGGGGAGTGCCACAGAGAGATCGAACAAGAAGTTAGGTAAGAACTCTTTCCTGACAAGTGATATTGGTGTGACTAATATGAACACTTTCTTTAATTCATAAAGTTTTCCTTCAATAAAGAAGCATTATATCATAAATGTTGCTCTGTAACTTTTTTATTTTAGTTTGTTTGATAATTACTTACAGAAACCTTTGTTATAATTTTAGCATCTTCACCTTAATTTTTTTGGTACTTGTAATTAAAATAATAAAAAATATTTCATCCATATTTTCAAAATAGAATATTAGATAAATTTGGTCCTTTATATTTCAAGACTTCCTTTTTTTAATACTGTATGAAATAGATATGTACAATTTTAATTGTTGTAAGGAATAAAGTGTCTATGCATGTCTACCTGATAAGCGTGATAAGTGTAGGTTTAACTTTCTCTTCCATACTTCACAACATTTCACACATTAAAAATTTTATTCATGTGTATATAAAAAAAAGTCTACATTTTACAACTGTGATGTCCCAGGCTTCAGTTCTGGATCTCCTCCAAATCACTTGCCTACTCTTGTAGCCAGCCCCTATAACACTAGGTTTACCAGTACGCTAACATTCAGTACTTATTGTTCATTGGATTAAAATAAATTAATTACCAAATAAATTACAAAAGGAATAGTGTACGTAATTCAACCTGAGCCTATGTTTTTAATATAATAAATAGGAAAAACTGCAGTTGTTTGTTGCCCAGAAATTAAAATTTTTGCCTACTACCACATGGGTGATAAAATTGTTTGACATAGTACCTAAATAAAATAGTTTGAGTCAACTGCTTTCAACTTAAGTTTTAAACTGGAGTTCAGTAAGCATAGATGTTTTAAACACCTTGAGATAATGTCAGTTTTGGTAGAGGACTTAGATTTTTTTATAAGATAGGAGAAAAAAATGATTTGCAATTTTTATGAAAAACGAACTCTGTATTTTTTGTGATACATATATGTTAGTGTGTATCTGAAATATTTTTAATGTAAATATGTCTAAAAGTTATGTAGAAATTTTATTGTTGTCCTTTAGTTCTAATCATACATATAAATTTTATTGTTGTTCTATAACTTAAATAATGTCATAAGAACTTTAACGTTCATATTTATTATCCATACCATAATTTACATGTGGTTGTTTAAATTTATTAATTTATGTAAACATTAAATACATGAGTTACATATTATGTAATGATTTCTAATCATTTCCATATAGTATTCATGTTTGTTTAATGAATTGTTTTAGCCCAAAATATTTTAATTAACTTCAGCATTATTTCTACATGATAATCATGTTACCGCAGAAATAAAATAAACTAAAAAAATTATAGTTGTAAGAAATCAAAAGTCCAGAGTAATGAAACATATTGTTTCTAACCAAAGGGAGGAAGACGATCCTTCCACGGATTTTAAGACATCTTTACATTATAAATATTTCAGATACACACTGACATATATGTATCACAAAAAATACAGAGTTTGTTTTTCATAAAAAATTGCAAATAATTTTACTATCCTATTTATAAAAAAAATCTAAGTTCTCTACCAAAACTGACATTATCTCAAGTTTTTAAAGCATCTATGCTTACTGAACTCAACAATAGTTAACAAGGTGTCCTAGTGAATACAAGTACATGACCTAATTAGAAGTGACTTAGCTCTGGTTCATTTAATAACATGGTCACACATAATCAAGCAGTAAGAGGTTGCAAAATAGCAATGCAGATAGACAAATTGATGTCTTTACTTTGCGCAATACTAAAGTAACATATGCAAAAAAATAAACAAGAAGGTGACAGCAACATCTACACTTGAGAAGTGTTATTACTTGGTTTTATAATATGTTTGTATAAAAAACAATAAAATATGATTAAGATTTAAATATTTCTAATGAAAGTTACACAATTAATTTACCTATGTAAGTAAAAAATAAAAATTAAGATTTATCATTAGAGTGGTTATTCAAAAACATTTTTTTCAGATATAACTGATTAGATTAGGCAATGTTTATATGAAAGAACTAACTTAAATGGTGTATTTTTTGGAACAAACATATAAAGCTGATTCCTTATATTTTCTTTTGGGCCTACTTGCTGTTTACTTTTAACTACTTACAATCATGCATGAAAAAAATACATATGTGACATACCTATCAAAGAGGGATGCCCCCAGTTTGCCAGAAGAGTGAATTGAATCTTCTGTCCGCTTACAAAGATATCACATGTGTCTGAGGCTGGTGAACCATTTAAGCTCGCATTTCTCGCACATGTGAAAGGACGCTCATCCTAGGGAAAAATACAGAAGGAAAAAATTTATGAATTCCACTACGTAGCTTATAAACATGGCTCATTATAAAACCAATTATTATAAACAAAAGGTCAACATATTACAATAATAATTGTTTTTTTGATTCTATATTCCTGTAGAAACTATACTTGGTGCCTCTTTTTGTCCGGATAGTAGTCATAAAGATTAAAGAATGAGTAAGTTTTACAGACTGAGTCAGGATTGCACATATTAAGATGAAATTAAATAAACACACAGTCACGTACGTCAGCAATACAACAGCCCGCAAGGAAGCCGAGTCGTTACAGGCTCATGAGGCGAAGCCACAGTCAAAATCACATAAATAATTATATTTTGATTAATATCTGTTATTACCATTCAAATTATTTATTTTAGTGAATTCAACCAGAAAATGTTTTATGTTAATTTTCACATTCATATCAAAACTCTATAGTAAGTACAAACTGGATTATACTTAAATTTTTCTAAATTAGAGGACAAAATAGGTTGGTAACTCCTATTTAACGAGTGAAAAGGAAAAATTATACTATCAACAAGAAACCACAGCTTTTAAAAGTAAATTTTCAAGAAAAATTTTTTTCTCTCTCTCTTAAACCTAAAAATAATTGTCATAAATGCAACAACAAATGCAATCTCCAGGAACTCTAGCTGCTTTAACATAATAAAAATATTACATTAAATTTTTTGACTCCACTGGCTTATACAAGATAACCCATTAAGATTCAATTAGAATTTTATTTATTAAACTTTATTTTTGTTTTATATATGATTTGTTACATGTCTGCCTACGCTTAGAGACTTAAATGATATGCAGAATACCAAAATCTTGAATACATAAAAAAATACCAAAATTTACAGAAACGTGGACAAGAATATGATTACAAGACAATCTTAACAACATAGATAACACAACATAACGTATTTACTTGATACTGTAATTATTTTTCAGATAAATAAGTGATATTATTTTATTAAGTCATAATAAAAAATAACTTATTTAATTTTTGAAATTTTGTGAGCATTCAACATAAAATATCACAAGTCTCAGTTAATGTACAAATTAAAGATAGCTTACACCTGTTGAAGAAAAGATTTTTTATAACAGTGGTACCAAGTAAATAATTACAGTTAGGGCTACTTTTATAAAAATTGTACAAATATTTTTCATTAAAATTTGTTAAATTTTTAAAAAATTTTATTTAAATATTTAATATTATTTATTGTTTCTCTTCATCATGACAAAGAGGCAAGAAGCGAGTGCGAATCCACATACTAGTTATTAAATTTCTCAATTAGGATTAAAATATTAATTAATTTGCTTCAGAATTTATCAAGTAAGTCACTATCAGTTTACAGTTTTACTAATGTTGTTCTAAATAGCAGTACCATATTTAAGTTTTGATCCAAACAAGGCTATACAAAGTCTAAGAACATATAAACACACCTCTTCAGAGAATCAGGTATGCTACTTAGAGTAATTGAAAATGTTAATTATGTGGACTCTTAGAGCAGTATATCGTTGCAGACCCCTCAACTCCCTAGCTTTGCAAAGTATATTACTGCAAATATATTTTCCAGTGAGACAGTGTATTAATTGGTCCACATAACCTAATTTCCAAACTTTTATTTTATAATTCGAAATATTCCTATGATTAATTTTGATGCTTATTGTTTTATTCAGAAGAGCCATTAAAATATGTTTTAACTGGTTCACACTTTGTATGCTTGGTTATAATTTAAGTAACTGCATTTTTTCGGATTTTATTAATCTATATATAAATAACTCAAAGGTGACTGACTGACTGACATAGTGATCTATCAACGCACAGCCCAAACCACTGGACGGATCGGGCTGAAATTTGGCATGCAGGTAGATGTTATGACGTAGGCATTCGGTAAGAAAGGATTTTGATTAATTCTACCCCCAAGGGGATATATATATATATACATACACACACACACACACACACACACACACACACACATATATATATAAGCGAAATACCACTCACTGACTCACTCATCACGAGATCTCTAAAACTATACACCCGATTGACTTGAAATTTAGCATAGTTACACATTTTGTGATGTACACGCTCAATAAGAACGGATTCTGCGGAAATCCGATCCCAAGGGGAGTTTCGGGGGCATAATATATCAAAATTTCCAGTTTTTGGTAGGAAATCACCATGGCAACGTCTGTTGCTTTGTTGATGCTTCATTCGTCTCTATGGCAACGACTATTTCATTGTTAGTGCAGTCATCACCGTTGAAATTTTGCGGGTACTTTAAATATCAAAAATTGCCCTTTTTTTCAAGTATATATATTTTACAGACTTGAAACTTCACAGTAATGTTCCTTATGTTACGGAGGATGACATTTTCCGAAAATTAGATCCCATGGTTGGTTAAAACCAGGCAACAGTGGGTACTTTGTCTGCATGAGAACAGGATTTTGCATTGTTCACATGCCTTCTGCGTCTCCATGGCAACGGGCATCGCGCGGCAGTGGCGTACCCACAAGGAGGGGCATGTATAATGAGCGGCGCAAGAGTGATCTGCCTGTAGAATGTCGTAGCGAAGTACGGATACATCAGTTGTACGTTGCGTGCACGAGTCGGGAAACCATCGGTGCTATTCATTTTCTCTCCGGTACATTATACAGCATTGTAATAAATTTTCACTGAATTTTTTTTTTATTTACCATTACTGTAAATGGGAGATGTGGCTTAATTTTTTTCCATTAGTATAGCTGTGCGAAGCCGGGTCGGGCAGCTAGTTCTAAATACGTTTCACAAGCCCATATTTTTATTTTATTTATTTGAAAGCAATCAGAAAGTTTATGGAACATTGTGTACTTGGTTTATGAAAGAAAGGATACGAGATAGTTGTGAGCCACAGCAATGCCAACTTTTTAGACTTATTTTTGTGTGCAGAGGCGTTCAGGGGCATTCTGCAAGTTTTATTATATAAAAATCTGCATATGTCCTCTCCCAGGCGAGCCTGTATTTGTATCATATTTTTGCATAAGTAATAAAAAAAAATTTTTTTTATTGTTTTACTGTTTGCGGGAAAAGCCCTACTCCGAGGGTTAGGAAATTGGTATACTGTTGTGTTATTGTAATGTGTTGTGATGTCACTGGTCATTGAGGTCACGTGATACTTGTACTCTGCGAGGTGGCGGGCGATCACACAGACTCTTTGTCTTTAGTCGTTGTTCAAGTACTGCGTCGAGGGACGTGAGAGGGTGACGGCTCATAAATAACATTTTGATGAGAGCCTAGGGCAGATAATTTCATGTTTGGGTGTCAAGCCATGCCGCCACTAAATTTAAACCTATATTTCTTTTCAAGTTTCAGCTATAAATTAAGCCCCAGATGTGGGACATAGGCCCGGGTGGTCGGAAGACCCACAGGAACATAGTTTCCCAAGTTTCTCTGTACCTAGTCCCACATGCAGAGTTGCTACGGACATTACTTTGTGAAGACACATGACTTTAAGTAGCAAGTGATAAAAGTGAATGAGTATTTTGAGTAGAAACAATCTTGTAAAGGAGCTGTAAGTTTTTTTTCGACATGAGAAGAATAAATTGACTAAAATCATTTCAACTCTTTTATTTAAGAATCATCATTAATTGTTTTGATTCATTTACCAGTCATAGACAGATCAATTTACCAGACTACCAGCAAATTATTATGGATTTGTTTTTAAGTGTTTATGTACAGTGAACTCTCGATATCTCGGACTAAAAGGGGTGAGAGGTGGTCCGGGACGTGGTGATAAGATAAGCCTGTGCTATATGCTGAATAATGAATCCATTGTTTGCCTGCTGAGGAGACTCGTGTTGTTTATGGAATGGTCTAAGGGAGGAGATGAAAGAGAATGACGGAGAGAGGCGAGGTCAGCTGTTTCTCAACGTCTCTTACGGAATGGAGGGGGTGGACGGTAAACGTGAGAGATAATGATACAAAATATTTACCGATAAAAAATACGTACCGATAAAGGTTTTTATGAGCGTATGTAATGTAAATTTATAACTGAAAGTTTGTTTAGCAATCCCAAATTCTACGCACAAACTATCCACAGACGCGCACGACTCTAGCCTTTCAATCAATTTTAACTTTTGCGCGATACTTAAAGATACACATTTTCATTTAGGCGCCATTTTAATGTGTAAAGAATTAACTGAACATAAACATAAAAGATACTGCTACGTGTCGATTTATTTATTCCAACTACCCATTAGTTCACCAAGTGCATCAATTACTGCCGTTGTTACCGCCGACGTGACGGGCTGGTGACTAATAACAACAGACACCTCGGCGCGCCGGGCACCGTTGCCACGTCTCCCAATCCGCCCATCACGCACTGTTGCCAAGTCTCTCGCACCTCGCGCCAGCAAATGACGCGCACCCCACTTTTGCAGATGTCCGAGTTATCCGATGTCCGGGATATCGAAGTCCGAGATATCGAGAGTTCACTGTATATGCAATTCAGGCGATAGCTAGCCGGTGAGGTCTGGATTAGCACACTGGCACCTGGCCATAAGGCTAGAGTTTAACACGCCTTGCCAAAATAGTAAACAGCAGTTGAGTGAAAAAAGGTTTTTGCACAATCATTAAAGTATTACACGATCGTAGGTGATGCTGTGTTGCTGAGTGACTGAATGCAGTTTTCAACGAGTGTCGAATACCTACAAGTGTTCTACGCATCAAGCAGCACTGTTGGCGAGATACAGTATCCAGTGTCCAGTAAGTGAACATGTGATATTGTGGGAAGGTAACAGCACCGGACAATGCAGGTCTTCAAATTCTTCACGTCACAGGACTTTGTGGGACAGAAGACTAAATGAAACAAGTCAAAAAAGGGCATGATTTTAACAAAATTTTAAATTAAGTTGTTTTTTGTTTAGTAAAATGAGGTTAGGTAAGTGTTGAAGTAAATTACATTGTAAAATTACAGGATCACGAGTACTGTGGGTAGTTGTGAAGGGGAAGCTCAGAAACTATGCAAGAAAAACCAAATGTAAATGTAGAATTTATAGTTTGGTTTTTTTCAGGTCTGAAAGATCCTGCACCAATGACTAAAGTTAATGCATGGGGAGAGGGTGGGGTTAGAATAAGCCATATTTAAGATACCAATGGGAATGACGCAGGAAATGAGACAAAATTCACAGAACACTCAGCCAATTAAACAGGAAATGAAATGGATAACACAAAAACAACATAACCTCACACAGGGCATGAAACTAGGCAGGAACTGTCACAGGTACGGAAAGAAATAATACCATGAGTACAGCAGAAATTGGTATGAATAGGAACTAATACTGACAAATTGCAATCAGAATGAATGGACAGGTAGCCACTTGTGCACACAGGCTGACTGAATGTAAAGTTAGAAATGTAGAAATACAGGATGGATTGGGTATATACATAGTAGAAATTTGTAGTTTGATGTATACATAGGTCATGATGTTCAGGGAAATAAAAAAAATTTACAGATTTACACAATAATTAAGGGCAGGTGCTGAATAACATTGGTAGGAACCAAAAAGAATTCACAGATCTGCAAGGCATGATTAATGAGGATATTTGGAGCATTTATGTAAACAAGAGAAAAATACAGGAAGTTGAAAAAATTTCAAAATAAATTTTGAGGAAGGATTGACTGAAAATTTAAAAATAGGACAGAAGTTTGTAACAACCCAGAATAATGTCCTCCCCACTTATTAAATGGTTTAAGTAATGATTTATTATGTTGTTTCATCATATTCAATACTTTGATTAGGTTTGCTGATATCACGTAAATAACATATTTTTATTACTTTTAAGAAGTATTCCTGTGATTGCCCTATATTTAATAATCATAACTTACATCATTTCATGCTTTTCAAGGTGTTCTGATGATTGGTACACTTTATAGTGAATAAGCCCCTAGGCCTTGATTTTATCGGTCTGGTTGTGAATTTACATTTTTTAATGCTTTCATGTATTATTTAAGGATTGCTAGTTTCTGCTTTGTTCGAAATGGCGTATTAAAGTAATTATTTTTTTCTCACCATGATTCTTTGTCTGAAGGTTAAGCTGATGCAATAGTTGGGCCAGTTGTGTAAGGATGAGATTAGAGAGAGACAAATAATTCTGTAACTGAGAAAAAACGTTTGAAGGTGTTCGGCAGTTGTTGTTATGCGCCCACATTGGCTGGTAATATTTTAAGGTAATTTTGTGATTGGTTTAAAGTGTTGTCACCAGACCACGTCATTGTTTCAGGGGTTCATCTCTGTCAAAGCACCTCGCTCCTTTGTGCATGAAATTGGTATACTGCTATGGTTTTGTGAGTGCAGTGCTCTGATTGGCTAGAGAGGTAATGCACCTGCAATATCATTCGGGCATATGTGGCTGTGTAACCTTTTTCATTTAGTATTTGTCTGGACGAGGTACCGATAAGGTCACATGTCGAGCAATGGCTAACAAAAGCACATAATTATGTGAATTTGTAGAGAATTTATCAAATGCGGTCTGGGCGCTACCTTTTATTATAAACATGTTTTCATCTTTCCGAATATTAACTAGAAGTTTTGACCGCAGTTCGCAGGTGTTAGCCCACGGCAATTTTCGAGTGATCACACCTTTGTTCCGAGGACGTAGTCTCCCGGCTGTACCGTGAATTTGTGTGTAACCAAGGGACTTTACTAAGAACTATTTTTAATTTTTTCACCCTTCGGTACCTGCGAACAGTAAACTTGTTTGTTTATAAATCAGTGAAGAGGTTATGTGCAACCTGTTTGTAATCCTACATGTACCGTACTTGTTCTTGTGGTTGCAAGATGGCCACCGTGATGACTTGTGAATATTCATGAAATGCTAATAAAAAATGTTAATATCAGACTCTGTTCGAGAGACATTATTTCAGTAAACGAATCAGCGATAGTTAGATTTATTTGGAACTAACATAATTTTTCAGCACCCAAATATTTATGGAAGTGTTTATGAATGTCTACTTCAGACCAATTTTGTGCTAGCTCAGAAGGTCTGGTTTGTGACAAGTTTGAAACATTTTAAGATGATGTGAGCAAGACGTTTGAAGAAGGTAGATGAGAAATTAAAACAAATCAGAGGTGATCAAACAGCGGTATTAAGAGTTCAGTGCTGACAGTTGATTCAGTCAACAAATTTGAAAAAAAAAAAAAAAAAAAAAAAAAAAAAACAGTACAAAAATTTTCAGGGATGACAAAGGGACTAATTGAAACCATAAAAAAATGTGAAATGGTTTATGGTTATCTGAAGGGTTTCGATGAACAGTAGGTACAGTTGTTTGTCACCAAGTTGGATGGAGCAGCATTACAGTGGGTGATGCAGAAGTAAAGAGAATGGAAGACATTCGAGGAAACTAAGACAGCAGTTTTGAAAGGAAAAAAAAAGAAAAAAAGAAAATTTGGGTATTTACGTTCAAGATGATTTTTTGCAATATTTGTTTTCATGAAAGCACTGAGGCAAGAATGGTTAAATGTTGTACTTGCAGTCATAGTTTTTAAATAATCCAATTAACTTCTCACATTGTGCACCACATCTACCAACAGGTAGGGCTACAGCTAAGAGTGTTGCTCGAAACACTAGACGGGAGGAACGGATGGGAGGAGGGGCTGAGAGGCAGGCAGCAGGGACCACCCCGGGAGGTGAGGCAGGAACAGTCAACCAGAACTTCAAGGGAACGACCGGCTACCCAGACGGAGGCAGGGGCAGCGCCAGCAGGGACGCCAAGGTAAGGGTAGGGCACACGATAGGCAGGAACCTCAGGAGCAGGACAGGGGCTGAGTCACAGGGTCATGTTTTATATACCAAGGAGCCAAACCAAGTTACCTACAAGATGGAAGACTGGTTTGAAAAGTGTTACAAGGAAACGTATGTGTCAGCCTGTACATTCTAGGTGAAAATATTATTGCAAAAAAAAAAAAATAACATGCTAGTTAACTCACGTAGTGAAGTGACTGCTATGTCTGAAGATTCTTTTTTGTCCTGGGATAATGAAGTTACTACACCAGTATAAAATTTTAACTATTGTAGGAGCTACTGGAGTTCAAAGAAATTATGTTAAAAAACCAGTAATTTTTGAAACCAAATTCGGAGAGGCAGTAATAGTAGTAAAAGGTTTTTTTTTTGTAGTAATGAGGGAGCTCATTATTGAAGTTGTTTTAGGCGCAGAGTGACCACAGGGGGATGATGTCATAACTGATTATTCCAGGCAGTATATTCAGTTAATAAAGGCATACATTGGTTTTGAGACAGACACTAAAGTACAATCTTTTAGTTTTCAAATAATAATATGGAAAAATTTTGAGCAAGAAATAGAACTGGGGTGTAATTTTTTTGGAAAAGCAGTACATTACTGAAACAGATGTTGCTCAAAATGCATTACATAGTAGTACTGATTAGCATAAGGCTGAATAATTCAGCCTTAATTCCTGGAAATTTTGCAGGAACAGCACAGGGCCTTCAATAACTTTCCATGCCTCAATAACAAATATTAATGTAAATTAAATTCAACAGAACACTGTCTCTTTGTCCAGAAACCTTACCCAATCAGCTGAAGCCAGTAATAGAACAGCAAATTCAAAACATAAAAGATAATGACATCATTGAGAGGCACAGCTCAGAATATTTGAATCCAATGGTGGTAGTCAAAAGATAAATGGAATAGTTAGGATATGTTTAGATGCCAGGAAAGTAAACCAAACAATAATACCAGACACCAGAACTCATGGAATAATTATTACAGAAATTTGAAGGTTGTGCATACTTATATAAAATTGATTTGGTTACAAAATATTAGAAAATTCTATTGGCTGTTGAGTCTAAGCTGTGGACTGCTTTTTTCTATGAAGCAAAACTTATTGTTTTAAGAAATTACTTTTGGCTTAAATGTGTCAATTTCTTTTGAGGGCCTTAGGCAGTTTATGGATATGTGAATATATATTATGTAAACCATTTATGTACATGATACATTGATTTCCACAGAAACTCTTGAGAAACATTATCAGATTATCAAAAGGTTTTTACAAACATTATAAAAGTGTCGAATGATAGCTAATTTGTAAAAGTCTGAATTTTTGGAAAACAAAACAAACTTTTAAGGTTATGTGGTAAAGACGGGGGCATTCACATTGACCCAAAAAAGTTAAAAGCAGCAAGTAATATCCATCACTGACAAATCGTAAGCAGGTGGAGAGATTTATTTGTTTTTTATAATATTTTTGGAGATACAAACAGAATGTCAGTAATATTTGAGTACTGTTGAGAAAGTTGATGCAGAATTGACAATGTCGGGAATGGGGACATAAGCATTAGAAATCAGTGGAACAGTTGAAACAGAAGCTGGAAAAGGAAGTTCTCTTATATCTTCTTAAATTAAATGAGAAATTTCACATTGCTTGTGTTGCACCAATGTTTCAGGTAAATGAGGACGACACACAGGTACCTATCAGTTCTGCCAGTAGGGCACTTAACACAGCTGTTACACTACAACAGGAAAATACGTAATTACTCAGCATTGTATTTTCTTGTTATAAATTCCCCCACTAAACATATTTAAAATAAACTAGTCGTCCCATGCACAATTCTTCAGTGAGCACCAAATCGTTTTGTGTGGCATTCCATTTTTTAAAAATTTGGGAGAAATTACATTTTGAAGAAGAATAGAAAAAAGTAAATGAGTGTTGGTACAAAAGAAGATTGTAATTGAACACATCAGTACAAATAGCTGTTATACATTTTTATTTTACATAAGTATTATATTCAAACATACCAATAATATACACGTTTACAAAACCTATTTAAATACATTAAATGGAATTTGAAAGTTCCTCAATGTTAATGAACCTTCAATGTGAACAAAGAATTTATTCAAGTATTGAGTATTGTGACTAACTGATGCTATGAGAAGAAAATGTAACAGGTTATGTTTGTAGGTTATGTTTGTGATACCAAATATCAACAGTAATTTCAAAATTACTTACATATAAGAAAAGTCTGACATGCCAGAAGTTTTGGTTTAGTGGTTTTTTGGTGGAATTTTATGGTTAAGTTGAAGGATCATCTAAGATTTCTTTATCACGATGGAAGTGCAATTTAAAAAATAAATATATAAACGCTGATGTTTCAAGTAGATATCCGATTCAATATTTATAGAATCCGATATGATATCAATCGAAAAATTGACGCATTCATTAAAGGATTTCTTCTTAGATGACTTTAAATCTCAAATTTAAGAGAAGGGGTATATTTTTAGACCGTGGGTCTTATTTTTCGTCATTAGCTGGCACGATAAGCATTAAAATGAGGGGTAAGTCATGGAATTTGATAAAGGAATAAGGAAGATCTCACGGACCGACAGAAAAACAGGCTAGAGAAATAATATACTATAAGATCTGTAATAAAGTAGAGTATGTTTTTCTGAATGATAGTAATACTGTGCTCAAATGGGGTTTATGTACACTTGATAATTTAAGATGAAATATTTACACTAATGCATATAGAAACTGTATTCTTTGGAGTAAAAAAAAAAATGTTCAACAAATTTTAAGGATGTTGCTCATTCAGAGATATGTACCATCTGTTGCAAAAGTTTTTAGCAGTTTTTTTGTTATGTGGTCAAACAAAAGTAGTGAACAGTAATGTAAGGGAGTCATGCAACATGTTTTAGCAAATAACCATTAAAACTAATTAGTGTGGATTTATTTGGACCCTTAGCAACAGGAGAGAGTGAAGTCAAGTACCTTTTCGTGGTTTAAGATATTTTAACTATGAAAAATTGTACCCCATCAAACAAACTACTTCAAAGGTTGTAGCTGAAAATATTTTAGATGTTTATGTTAAGGAGGTGGAGACACCTAAGAAGATAATTTCGGTCAATGGACCCCAGTTCTGAAGAGAATTATATAAAACACTGTCTGGCATTCTAGATGTTTGTTCATCCAGCTGCAAATCCTGTGGAGAGAGTGTTGAGGGAGTCAGGTAGACTGTTTGGATTGTATTGCTGAGAAAATCATAGCCAGTGGGCTAATGTAGTGAGTGAAGAGGAAGGACTAATAATGTGTGGCACGTGAGCACAGGTTTCTCCCCGATTGAGTTGGTGCAGAAGCACTATCAACAAATAAGTAGTGGATAGAATGCCTCAATAAGCAGCACACGTATCCATTTTAATGTTGAACAGAGAACCTTTGTGCAACAAGTAGGCGCAAGTGCGGTAGATGTCGTTGTGCAATTTTGCTATTGTACTGCTTGGAAATCATACTGTTTACAATATTATAAATGCTTTCGTTAACAAGCATGGATATTTCACAAGTCATTTGGTGTGCTCTTAGACTATAAACAAAAATTGAAACTGAACTCAAATCTGCGGTGGCATAGCACATGGCTCTAGAAAATTATTGGACTTAATATTTGCATTGCTTTTTACAGCCAACGTAAAAGAATAACTGTATTTTTTTTTAATTTTCTATTTTGTTTAAATAACTAGTGGATTTAATACACTTTTTTGTAACATATTGGCTACCTTTATATGTACCTATGTAGCTTATTTTGAAAGTGATTAACTTTTTACAAATTTGGCATACATGATGCAATACCACATCATGTGGAAGAGCTTGTGGGAACTTGACCATTTTGTGATGTGTCAGTCCTGAAATGTCTTAAAACAGACAACGTTGGGCCAGTATTTTACAAAACAGTAAGAGTTATAAACAGTTTTGTTTGCTATAATTGTTTTGTTTTTATAATTGTATTTATTTGTACTTATATAATTGGACTCAGATTAAATAATAAAGTTTTTGATATAATTACATAGTTTTTCCAGCATGCAAACAATAATGAAAATAGATAAGTTTAATTTTTTACTTGATTCAGTACGTATATCATTCAAGTGAAGTTTGTTTTTATGTTGGAACTGATTTTGAGCACAGTATTTCTTTCTTAAGAAGTTTTCCCTGATAGTAAGCTTTAGTATCAAGTCCCTTGAAAAATATCTTAACAGTGTTTTACTGTATCTAAGTCCAACTTAAATAAGTTTCCTGCCAATACGTAGAGCTTGTAATCCCCTTTTGTCTATTTAAAACATAAAAGGATGGATAAAATGTTTGCTCACCAATAATCAGTAACATCCCACGGTTCAATGCCAGACATTACATGTATACTGTGGCACTGACCTCTGACGTCTACCGGGAATATTCCCCTTCACTTCACCTCTCCACAGTGTTGCTGCTCGCCACACCTTGTCTCATCCCTGTCGACATGCCTCGTGCAGAAACACGAAGCTAATACTTGTGTGCTCTGTGCATCAACACCTGATACAGCCACAGGCACTGCAACCGGTCGGAACATTTCGGGTGATCCCTGTCCACGACTGTGCACTACCTTCTATATAAACACAGCCTGTGTGATCTTACCTCAGCCAACCACCTATCAGACCACATAGTACCATCTTCCAACACCTTCTAGACTCAAAGTGTTCACATAAGCTGAATCACACTTTACTAAGTTTACTTACATATTTACCAATTTGTTTTATTTTTAATAATCATTGTACTTACATTGCTGTGAGCTGTAATTGGCCTATCTTCCATCACTGCAGTCATGCTAAGCTTCTCTTCATTCATAAGGCCACTAAAAGAATCATCAAAGTGTGAAATCATTTCCAAAATAGTTTCATCCGTGGTAAATAAAATGGTCTGCAAAATGAGATTACAAATAATTAAAACCACTTGCAGATGAGCACAAGAAACTGCACACTCCACAGCCGAGGATGAGAAACTCACGTCGCCGAATGCTTGTGTTCCTCCCAGGATCCCGCCGCAGGCTCGACTGATCTCCCCTCTGAACACCAGCACGCCGTCCAGCCGCACCTCCACGTCACGAGCTCCGCGGTACGAGTGGATGCGAGACTTGTTGTAGTTCTACAAACAAACACAACAATGGAACAAACTGCACCGGTGTTACAACACTGAAACACTTAACTGGCTATAGAGCATTGAGTTTATAGTAGAGAATAATTAGTGGGCACTGTTGCCAGGATTTTGCTATATTCCAAAATGACATAAATGCTACTACTGCTTGGTGCAAACTAAATCTAGTCACTCTTAACTATGGAAAAACTACAATTAAAACATTTACCAGAAAATTCCACACCTTTAATATTAATTATGCATTAGGAAATCACTCTGTTACCAAGACCAAAATTGGTCTAAGACATAGGTATCATCCTTGATTCCAAATTACTTTTTAATTACCACACTGATTCCATTTTCAATTTTCATGAGGGGGGGGGGGGGGGGGGGGGGTGGGGGTTCAAATCGACGTACGTGTATGTTGGGCGCCACCACGTGGATGGGCACGTGGACCCGGCTACCGACTCTGTCCCAGGGCTGTGACGTGACCCGTGGGGAGCTAGGCTCGACTTCCCCCCACTAGCACTCACCGGCCCGCTCTCAGCGGCGGGCACGCTATGTTACTGCTAGTGGGGTCTCACACCTCCGTCTCTGTGCTGGGAAACTCGTGGTCGGGAATTAAGTGCAACGAGTATGGTGAATATTGAGCTTTATTGGCGCAGACACGTACACTCAAGACGCACACAGAAAACAGCACATAGTCCAGGTTTCTTGCTGACCAGGACACCACGTGGCCCGGCCCCGAAAGTATAAGTCCGCTGATAATACTGAAAATGCTCTTAATTAATTATTTAATTAAGTTAAACAGTCTGCCGCCGGGGTAGGCCTCGAAGGTTGATTAAAAAAAGTTGAAAAAATAGTTACGATAGCGGATGTTAATGGATCGGTTACAAGCAAAAGTTGAAGTCGACGAGGTGCTGAGGTGCGTCCTACCCCGCACGGCGAACAGAAGAGACTCCCCCGGGCCCTGGGTGTCATGGCCACAGGAAGTGCTGAACTTACCGTTAGTACATTAATATTAAATACAGTTAAACATAACTATTAAAACCTTTTAAAAATTACAAGTTAATTAAGATTTAAGGATTACAGATATTTAAGAATTACATTATTTAAAAAACATGCAGTCTCCACTGCTCCAGTTAGGGTGGGCGCCGAAAGGGTTCGTGCAGGGCGACCGGACACACGCACACACGCACTTGTTGGCGGGAGGTTTGAAACAGAGGGTGTCGGTGGGAGGAGAGGGGGTCGGCAGTGGTGTGAGGCACATTGGGCTTAGGGAGGGCATAGCCCTGGTCGACGTCACACTATTAGTAAAAAATGACATTTCATACAGATAAGTAAATAATTTCAACAGAATAAATAGTATTTTTCTAATAGTAGAAAAAGAATTTGATGTTCGCTCCTTACAAGCATATTTTAAAATACCCCACCTATTAATTTTATGATATTTCTTCTAAATGACAATGAAGTTTTCAATAGTTGATTAGTTATCTCAGTTTTCATACTTATATACAGTAAAGCATCGCGTTAACGAACTTCAGGATAACGTACACTTCACTATAATGAACATCTCCTATAGTCCCGCAAAAACGCAATGCAATCATATGTAAATTATTTTCAACTTATACAAATTTTCCAGCAATATTTTGCGAGAGGTTTACAAAATATTCACGCTAACGAACACGATATATACGCTGGACAATCATCATAAATACTTCCGTCTCAAAATTTTGTTATGAAATGATAACGAAACGCAAGAAGCAAAACAATACGGCACACAATGACAGCAGAACACATCAATTAGGTAACAACGCTATTAATATCTAACGTCTTTTGTTGACGCGTCTACAGCGCTCCTACTTATAGCATCTGCCGCCACCTTGCATTGACGCGCCTGCAGCGCTCCTACTTCTAGCATCCACCGCCAAAGGCCATTCTCCGTTGCGGATGTTTTGTATACACCATTACGTCATATCCGTGTTGTGTGTTTTTATTTCGTGCCTGCAATACGAAACATGCTACGTAAATTGTAAAGTATCATGTCAGTTTTAAGTTTGTGATTTTTTTTTTGAGTTTTTCAAATTTTTTTGGCAAAATGTTGCCGAGAAAGCGGAAATCAATTGATATGAAAACGAAACTAGCTATAATTAAAGCAGTAGACGACGGGAAGAAGAAAACCGACATCGCGACAGAATTTAAATCGCGAAATCTACTTTGTCCATGATTTTAAATCAGTGGTCTGAAATTATGAAACATGATTTTTTATCCGACAGCCGAAAATGTATTTCAGCGGTACCATATGAAGTCCTGGAGAAGCAATTGTTTGACTGGTTGATGCAGTCAAGAGCATCAAACATACCAGTAGCTGGGAATGTCTTGCAGGAGAAGGCACTCAAAGAAGCCCTAAAATTGGGATTTGACAACTTTCAAGCTTCAGGTGGGTGGCTACACAGATTTAAGGCAAGGTACAACTTGAGTACCCTGAAAGTGTTTGGTGAAGCTGCTGCTGTTGATGTCACTGTGCAGGAGAAATGGCAAGCCAAACTGAATTCTCTGATTTCCGGTTATGAGAAGAAAGACATTTTTAATGCTGATGAGGCGGGAATATTTTTTAATCTTCTTCCTGATAGAACTTTGGAGGTTAGGGGTCAAACATGCCATGGAGGCAAAAGAAGCAAAGAACGTTTCACAGTGCTTTTTTGTGCAAACAGCGATGGTTCTGAAAAAATGGAACCAATAGTTGTTGGTAAATTTGCTAAACCACGTTGTTTCTAAAATATAAAACTCTTGTCATGCAAGTATAGGAATAACAAGAACTCTTGGATGACCTCATCATTGTTTCAAGAGTGGCTCAACAGTTTTGACTCAAGGATGGGTGTTCAAAACCAAAAGGTAATGTTTACTGACCACTGTGCTGCCCATAATGATAATGCTAATTTTGCTGCTCTAAGGAACATCAAAGTGGTTTTCCTTCCACCAAATTGCACCAGTACATTACATCCACTTGATCAGGGTATCATAGCACAGGTGAAACGAGATTATTTATAAAAGACAACTGGTGCAGTTTCTTCTGCGACAAATGGATTGTGGTAAAGAAGCAAGTGCTTTAAAGTGGAACATTTTGCAAGCTATCCACAGACTTTGTTCGGCATGGAGCCGAATCAAGCCTAGCACTGATGTGAAATGTTTTGCCAAGGCAGGGTTCCCTGCAAGCTCAAGTGGAGATGACTGTATTGATGATGCAGATGAATGTGAAGCTGAATGGGTGGAAGTACAAAAAAAATTTGATAGCTGCCAGTCATCATTCAATGATTTTTCTACCATTGATAATCAGCTGACAACATGTCCTCCTGTATCAGATGAGATAACTTCAGAGTGTGACGAGGAGACCGCCCAGGCAAACGAAGATGAGGAGAATCATACGGAAGAGGTTGAGCTGAAGCGGCCTCGGAGAGAAGAAATTTGTGCTGCACTAGATGTGTTGGAGAGGCTGTTCTTAACATCCGCAAATTTATCTCACCACATGGGAGTTCTCCAAAGTATTGAGAAGGATGTTACTCGGGAACTGGGGGCAATGAAAAAGCAGTCATCAATTAAAGACTTTTTTTCAAAATCAAAGTGAATTGTGTGTTTGTTGTTGAAATCAGTTTAGTTTACTTCATATAATTACATAGTCTTACTTTTATATTTTACAACAGTGTTTTTTAATGTGTTCCCATGAACTTGAGTCTGCACCATCTGTTTTTAAAGAGAAGATCAGTTAAACTAGAATTGATAAATATTACATATTTTTATTCTTAATGTGTTTAGAGTTATTTACAAGATTTCATGATTTTTTATAGTGATGAATTGAGAAAAAGTAATTTTTATACAGTTGCTAACATAATTTTTATGTTGTTAATAGGCACAACCAAAAATAATGCAATTTTTATGATTTCAGTATAAAGAACTTCACTACAACAAACCACTGGCAATCTTGGGCCCTTGAAGTTTGTTGTAGTGAAGTTTTACTGTAATAGTTTTTAGAATTATTACATCATTTTATTGTAGTGATTCATGTGCATTATTGTTATTTACCTTTCCTTTCAAATATCTCAATTAGGTATTACCTTATTATTTATGTATTTTATGTCTTTTTCTTGTCTTTCTCATTTATGTAAATTATTTGGTATTTTATTATATTTTTTGTATTTGTTTATATATTTGTTTGTATTTTTATGTATATAAGTATTGTGTCTACTACCTTGCCCCTTCCCTGTTGATGGACAAGTAACAATTTTAATAAATAAACAAATAAACAAACAAAAACATCCGAATAATAGTGCAACAGCCTTTTCAGGATCTCTTTCCTAGCTTGGTCATTAGTATGCAAATCAGCATATTACTATCTGAATTAGCATAAAATTTTTGTGGCACAACCGCATCAAATTTCAGAATGTTCTTCAAAATCATCCATACATCCAAACAATGCTATTATATAAAAATTCCACTCGTTCCGACAAAAAATAAATACCTCGTTGCCAATGTTATGTACTCAAGAGTCCCGTTATAGCGAGGTGTCACGGTTCCGGGTTTGATCCTCGCTATAACCGAATTGGACAGATTTTGGCCCCCAAAAAATAAAAATTTACTGAAAATAGCATAAAAATTGTGTTTAAACCTGTAAATTGGAAAATAACAGGTTATATTAACAAAATCTTAATTTCTTTGAGCAGATGTGTGAATTATCTTTAAAACGATACCCCACAAGTACGGATGTGATCACCGATTGCGTCAAAATAACCAGAATACCCTACCACGCCACGTAAGTATAGCATCTTAGCCCGCAATCGATTACTCGACTTGGCCCGCGGCCGACGCAGCATTGTGCTGCTATCTATTGTCGACGCGGGCTGTCTGCTGGCGACCATGTTGGTTCAGGATGTAGCTAACAGACGGCGCTAGTGTAGCGCGACGATTTAATTCCTTACAAAAAAGCAGGAGTGTGGCAACGCACGTACGCCTCAAACGAAATAGTCGCTGGAAAACTATACTTTTTTTCATTTAAACAACCCTATAAACTTTTTTTGAAAATAAATTTGGGATTAAACTCAAACCATCACAACCCCCTTCCCGGACAGATACCCCAACAACTGACCGAAACAAAAGTAACAAGAAAACTGTCCTGGCGATTCGGAAATAAATACGGTAGTGCCTACTATTTGTCAGATGATAAAATAAAAAACCTGACGTGTTTGTAAACGTGTCACGACTGAAATAATTCCAAACAAGTTTATAAATATTTGTGTATTATTAACGCGATCAATTAGCAGCACGTATAAAGACGGCTCCGACTTTTTTAATGAAAATGTCCCAACAAATTAATTAAGAGCATTTATATTAAAAAAAGGGCAGATTGTTATGTTTAATGGCAAGAAAAAATAGATTTTGTCTATTTTCTAAATAATAAGAAATGTGTACAAGTATATGTATATTCAAATGCTTGGTTTATTCGAGTCGAGCATACCTTGGCCTTGAAGCCAAGCGGAAGTTTGATAAAAGAAAGAAAGAAGCCACGCACTTAGGTGGCGACTGCAAGGCTGAAGAATGTGACAGGTGTCAACGGCAAGAAGTCTAGTGGCGAACGAGAGGGGTGGAGATAAAGCATGCAGATAACCACAGCGCCCGTCACGCGAACACGCCGTAAATTCCTTAAAAAGACCTCGTTATAGCCGTGTTCTCGTTATTACCGTGCTCGCTATAACGGGATTCTCCTGTATTTAATTTAACGGCCATAGCTCACTTACACAGTTGCCAACAACTGCCTACTAACATTCCTACACTACAAGAAGGTATTTTAAAGTACAGTATGTTTATTAATCACTGCCAATATCTTAGATTAGGTTTGATTTGATCAGAAGATATCATTAAATTTTAAAACCATATCTACAATCTTTCACCCCTTTAAGTAAAATTTTAGGAAATTGTATAAGGTAGATTATGCAATTTAATAAATCATACCACTAAACTTACATCCCGCTTGATTAACTTCAGAGTTTACATCTTGACGTGGCCGGGGGTTGTTGTTAAGATGTTAGGCTGTAATTTAATGGGCGCCACCACGTGTAGGGGCACGTGGACCCGGCAAGACTCCTATCCCAGGGCGTGACGTCGCCCGTGTGGAGACGTGACTCGTTTCCCCCGAATACTGCCTATGCAATAACCAGACCTACAGCCCGCTCTCAGCGTCGGGCACGCTTTAGTCCCTACCGTGGGCTCTCAGGGCGTCCCACACGCCCCTAGGTACTCGGGTAACACACACGTGGTCAATCACAACACAAGATACGGATCCGGGTTTTTATTGGCCTTGCATACACATCGGCACGATAACTCTTTACATACTCCTAGTCCCGTCGTTTAACAGTCAAAAGCCTTACGGCGCAATAGGCTTAGGTGAGGCCGGCCACCACGTGGCCGTGCTAGATTTTTCGCGAAAGTTTCAAGTCCCGTTACCGGAGTTAACAGATATTAATCAAACAGTCGGCTCCCGAGGTAGGCCCCGGGGATACACGAAAGCGTTTTAGAGTACTTACTAGTCGACAGAATTACCGGATCAGATGAATACCAAAGTTGAAGTCCCCGGAGTGCGGCGTGCTTCCTACCTCGGTGAGCGCTAGAGATCGACTGGGGCGAGCAATGGCCGTCGGGGTGGCTAGACAATGACGCAGCGCGCAAAAACGGATGGTACCGTTATTCGGGCCGTATTGCGCCGAGGCTTATTCAAGAAAACCCTAAAAGCTATTCTTTAATCTCATACATAGAATTATAAAATATAAGAATTACATTAGAAATTTATTATGCAGTTCCAAATAAAAGGTGAAGATCGGTTTTGCATTATGGCCTCGGCAAGTCTACGTCTCTGGCGGCCTGCAGGATACGTCATCAAGACACTTAAAATTTACGTTAATTATTGAAATGACAAATATTATAAAAATAACAGGGGTAAAAAAGGAAAGCGAATTACAAAAATCCAATTACTAATAATTTAAGGGTACGAAGCACTGATTCTACTGCACCCTCTTCCTGTGGTTGGCGGCGCCCTCACACGCACACACACACATGTCGGCGGGAGATTCAAACGCCAGGGAAGGAGTGGAGTGGCGGGGTGTGATGGCATATCGAGCTGGGGGTAGCCCCGGACCATGTCAATTGTCCCCCCCCCAAAAGTAGCTCGATATGGCCGCGCGCCGTGGACAGTTGGGTGGGCGTGCCCCTTGGTGTTTACGTCTGCGCCGGCCGGGCCAAGGTGCGTCATCTCCACGACGCAGCATTGGGGTGGCGCCGTCGCTTGGCGTGGGCGGAGATTGTACCCATGCCCCGCGTCCTGCCTGTCCGTTTCTCCCTCCCCCGTTCCGCCCTCCTTGCGTGCCTCATCTGCGGGTTCCTCCACCACTACCCGGAAGGACGAGTCGGCCAGTGAGTAGTGGAAGGGCCACTTCGGCTACTCCAATGGGGAACTGTCTGTCCGCTCCCCCTCATTGTCTGGGTGCCAGATAAGGGGGTTTGGGAGACGACCCGTCTCCGTGCCACCTACGTCTTCCCCTTCCTCGAACCCGTAGAAGTCTTCGTCCATGCTTTCCGTGAACAGCCGTCTCGCCTGGGTGGTACATCCGGCCTGTCGGACGGGTGATATCATTGGTACTTCCGGAAAACCGGCGAATCCCGGCGTCCCGCCGCTAGTGGGTGTGGAGTTTGCTCTTTGGTCCGCGGCCGGACCCGTTGACGTGGCGGTTGACGGCGTCTCTGATTCGGGACCCGGCCCGTCCTCTTCTGGGAACCTGGCGCTTTCCGGGGAACTGTCGCTAGTTGGGTTGGGGAGCTCCCTGCGCGGTGACTCCACTTCGTGGCTCGGTACGTCCGCGTCTGTCCCCTCCTCTGCCGGTGCCAACCTCACCGTGTCCCTATGGTATTTAACCACTCGGCCGGTGGGTAGACGTAGCAACACGGCTGTGGTACCGGCTGTTCGTACCACTGGTACGGGGCCCACCCACTTTGCCGCCAGCCCCGCGCAATACTTCCGCCCACTGGCAGAGAGGGGGTGTAGCCTGGCGTATACTAGTTGCCCCGGACTCAGTTTTGGGGGTGGTGACGTGGAGGCCGGCGTGATGCGCGCCTGATACTCCGCCTGTCTTCGTCGCGCCAACTCCCGGGCCGTCTCCGTCCGCTCCGCGCGTGCGTCAGGCGTGATCTCTTCCTGCTCCCCCCGTACTTGCAGTACCCGGTACTGTCCCGGAAGTGGCCGATTACGCCCCTGTACTAGGGTGGCTCGTGTCTCGCCGGTAGCCTCATTTGCCCTGCGCCTCAAGCAGTATAGAATGTCCGGAAGATGAACGTCCCAGGTGGTGTGGTCCTCTGTTAGTCGCAGACGCAGCTGGGCCTTAATTTCCTGATTGCGCCTTTCCGTGGGGTTCGCTCTGGGATGGTACACAGGGGTCGTATGTGGTATGACCCGCCACTTTTGGCACAAGGCTTTCCACTTGCGCCCCGCGAACTGCGTACCGTTGTCAGACAGGAGCACCCGGGGGTAACCCCACCGGGGGAAGAACTCCGTTTCCAGTGCCCTGGCAATCGTGCTGGCCCGGCAGTTTGCCAGCGGAAAGGCCTCTACCCACCGGGTGAAGCAATCGGTGACCACAAGTATGAACCTCTTGCCCCGCGGTGTACGGGGGTATAGGCCCATGAGGTCGAGGGCCACGGAGTGGAAGGTCTCTGTGGGCCGCCGGGGTACCTGTTGTTTGCGCCCGTCCGGCCGGCGGGTCTTGTGCCGCTGGCAATGTTTACAGCTGCGCACATTGTCCCTGACGTATTTGCTTACTCCCGGCCAGTGGAACCATTCCCGTATTGCCCGTAGTGTCTGATCGGTACCGGGGTGTCCTGCCAACTTATTATCGTGCAACATGGAGAAGATGTCCCGTCGTGCCTCTCGCGGTGCGTACGTCCGCCATCTTGCCTGTGGCTGCCCCGCCGGGTGGGCTTGTAAACATCCGTCTACGACACGGTACCCTTCCACGGTACCCTCGCCACACCTACGGACCAGCTCCTGGGTGTGCGCGTCGGCGGTTTGTACGGCTCGTACGAACGCTTCCAGGTCGTCGAGTTCGGCCCCCGGGGGAAGCGTGGGAGGTGTGGCCAGGTGCATCGCGCAGAGGCGTGCGTCCGCCTCGGCCCCCTGATGTTCGCGCCCCTCATGCCCCCGGGTTGGCGGTAGTAGCTCTTCCCATTCCGCGTCATTTTGCACCTGTACCGTGTGGTCCGGGTTCCGCGATAGCTCGTCGGCCAATTCATTATTCTTCCCCGCTACGTGTTCTACTGTGAAATCCAGGGCTTGGAGAAGCATGGCCCACCTTGTCAGCTTAGAGCGGCGGCCTTGCATAGTGGCGAGCCACTTGAGGCACTGGCTGTCTGTCCTCAGAATAAAACGCTGCCCCTCCAGGTGCGGGCGGTAGCGTCTTATGGCCCACACGACCCCGAGACATTCGCGCTCATTGACGCTGTAGCAACGCTCCACATCCCCGAACTTAGCGCTCGCGTATTCAACGATCCGTGGTTCGCCCGCCTCGCCTAACTGGAGTAAGATGGCGCCGACGCCCTCCTGGCTTGCGTCGGTCTGCACTATGATTGGTTTATGTGGATCGAGTCTAGCCAGTGTGAGACATTGACGGAATCGGCGTTTCAGTTCGTCGAATGCGTGCTGCATGGCGCCGGTCCACCTATAGGGTTTCTTTGGTGACAGTTGTTCCGTCAGCGGGGCCATCACGATTGAGAAATCGGGTATTAAGGCCCTTAACCAGTTGGCTAGCCCTATGAACCGCTGGAGCTGTTTGCGTGTGTTCGGGGTGGGTTGGTTGAGTATGACCTCGAGCTGTTGTGAGGTAGGCCTGTTGCCGTCGGCATTCACCACGAGCCCCAAAAAATCTAACTCCGTCGTCCCCAGGTGGCATTTTTCCCTGTTGCAGGTCAAGCCGTGTGACGCAAGCCGTTCTAGCACTAACGCAAGGTGGTGGGCGTGCTCCTCCCACGTCTGTGACCACACGATGATGTCGTCTAAGTAGGCGGCCGCAAATTTCCCTGAGTAATTGTCGAGCACGCGCGTCATCATGTTCTGAAAGGTCGCGGGGGCGTCTTGTAACCCGAAAGGCATCGCTCGGAACTGGAACCTGCGCCCGTCTGGGATGGTGAAGGCAGTTTTTGGGCGGTCGGCGGGTCGTATGGGCACCTGCCAATAGCCCGATTTCAGGTCCAGTGACGAGAACACTTTTGCGTTTCCTAGGCCGGCTATCGTGTCCGCTATATTCAACAGAGGTGGGGGTGCATTAACTGTGACCTTGTTAATGGGCTTAAAATTAACACAAAATCGGGCAGTGCCGTCCTTTTTCTCTGCAAGTACGATCTGGAAGTTATACGGGCTCTCACTTGGCTCAATGATACTGTCCCTAAGCATTTCATTGACCTGTCTTAGGATAGTTTGCCTGCCTGCGTACCCATAGCTACCTGGTGGAATGAACATTGGGACGTGAGGATGGGTGGGGATGGCGTGTTCGGCCACTGTGGTCCGTTTAAGGGGATCTGCACTCGCGAACACAGTACTCTGTTGGTCGAGCACACCCTGAATCAGGTCCCGGAATACGGGAGGAACCCCATGCTTAAATCCGTCGAGACTGACCTTGACCTCCGGCGTCGGTGCGGCCCTTCCGAGCCCGTAGACAGTGCTGCGGCCTTGGACGCCCACGTGCACCCGGCCGTCCCGTACCTCGATACTCGCGTCCTGCTGCTGGAGCCAGGGCTGACCCAGGATGACGTCGTCGCGCAGCCCGGCGATCACCACGGCTGTCGTCGTCGACCGCTGGTCTCGGATGTCGACGTGTAGCGTCGCGACGCCCTGCGTCTGGCAGACGTCTCCGGCCGTGGCCAGCTGGAGTTGGCCCGGCTGGCGCTCGTACTGGGCGTCTTCCAGGAGGCGTGCGGCGACGCAGTTGTGGCTGGCGGCTGTGTCAACCAGCGCGTTCACGGCCCGCCCATTGACGTGGATCAGGATGCGCAGGAGGTCGCCTTCGTCGGCACTGACGTGACCCAGTAGGGGGCCTGCAGATGCGTGCTCGCAGACCTCGGCTGTTGTCGTGGGGGGGGGAAGCGTCGGAGTCACTGCGCTGTCCCCCCGCGTCCGTTTCCCGACTGCCCCGGCGTCTCGTGGTCCGGATGGTAGCGGTTGCGCACTGGGCAGTATTGGTGCCAGTGGTAGGTGCCCGCCGGGCAAGTTTGGCACTGTGGCGGGGGGCCCTCTCCAATGGCCCGTCGACGCCACGCCGGTGGCGACCGGTTGTCTGGGCGTGAGTTGTCGCGGCGCGCCTCTGCCCGCGGCGCGACGTACGTGACTACAGCTTGGGTGGTGTCGGTCGTCGGCTCCATGCGCGCCAGCGTCGCAGCGCTGGCTCTGGTGGGTTTGAGCGCCTTCAGGTCCTGTTCTACGGTCCGCGCGAGCTGGACGAATTCCTCCGCTGAGCTTTGGGCCGCGTGACGTAGGTGCGGGCGGATTTCCGGGCGCATGAGTTCAATGGTGGGTCCTAGGATTTCCTCCGGCGCTTGCGTCGGGAACAGGCACTTGTACAGGCGTATTTATTTGAGTATGAACGCCTCGGCCGACTCTGCGTGCCCTTGTTCCTGGCAGAACAGCTCCGTGCGCACCTTCAACTTCGTCCGCGCGTCTGCAAAACCTGGCTTCGAACCATCGGACGAACTCCGGCCAGGGCATGTCGAATTCGTGGATGATCGTCCACCACGTTCTAGCGTCCGCACGTAGCACTCCGCCTACTCTCTCGGCCCACTCCTCCTCCGGAACACCATAGCGACTCAACGTCCCGCGGCACGCGTTGAGAAACTGCCTCGGGTCGTCACTTGTCCGGCCTGCGAATTCCGGGAGTTCGACCTGCCCCACCGGGGTTGCGTGTCCTCGGGTCCGCGGGGCGGGTTGCTGTCCCTCGACCATTCCTCCCCCTGCGCGCCGCGCGCCGTGACACTCCGCACAGATGTACCAGGTGTTCTCGGTGCTGTCCATCTCCGTCCGCGTGAGACACGCCACGTGCTTGAACGCACGGCACTGTTTACACCACACGCCTTCACGTGTTCGTCCGTCGCAGGTTACGTTCGTGCACTTGAAATAGTCCGGTACGGCCGCCTTCCTTTCTCCCGGCGGACTGTCCCCCGTGGCACTACACGTGTCCGCACAGGACGCGCCTAACAGACCTCCCACATGTTTCGGTCGCGCGCACTTAATGCAGTACATCTTGTTCAGGTTGTACAGAACTTCCGTCTTCACCTCACTTACGTTACAGTCCGTCCGCGTACAGTACGACATCGTGCTATGGCTGGTGTACTGCCTAGTCTACTCTCGCCCCGCACTCCACAAGTCTGTTCATGCCCTTGCTGAATTCTTGTAAGCGCGCGCGCCAAGGGACGGTCACGTGACCGTCGCGCCAGAGTACCGTTATCCGCTCCGCTCGCTCCGTCGCTCCGTGCAACAACAGCACATCTCCCTCGCGCCTCGGTCCTAGTTATTCCTGAAGTTTTGTCACGCCCCACGCTCTTGGGCGCCACATGACGTGGCTGGGGGTTGTTGTTAAGTTTAGGCTGTAATTTAATGGGCGCCACCACGTGTAGGGGCACGTGGACCCGGCAAGACTCCTATCCCAGGGCGTGACGTCGCCCGTGTGGAGACGTGACTCGTTTCCCCCGAATACTGCCTATGCAATAACCAGACCTACAGCCCGCTCTCAGCGTCGGGCACGCTTTAGTCCCTACCGTGGGCTCTCAGGGCGTCCCACACGCCCCTAGGTACTCGGGTAACACACACGTGGTCAATCACAACACAAGATACGGATCCGGGTTTTTATTGGCCTTGCATACACATCGGCACGATAACTCTTTACATACTCCTAGTCCCGTCGTTTAACAGTCAAAAGCCTTACGGCGCAATAGGCTTAGGTGAGGCCGGCCACCACGTGGCCGTGCTAGATTTTTCGCGAAAGTTTCAAGTCCCGCTACCGGAGTTAACAGATATTAATCAAACAGTCGGCTCCCGAGGTAGGCCCCGGGGATACACGAAAGCGTTTTAGAGTACTTACTAGTCGACAGAATTACCGGATCAGATGAATACCAAAGTTGAAGTCCCCGGAGTGCGGCGTGCTTCCTACCTCGGTGAGCGCTAGAGATCGACTGGGGCGAGCAATGGCCGTCGGGGTGGCTAGACAATGACGCAGCGTGCCAAAACGGATGATACTGTTATTCGGGCCGTATTGCGCCGAGGCTTATTCAAGAAAACCCTAAAAGCTATTCTTTAATCTCTTACATAGAATTATAAAATATAAGAATTACATTAGAAATTTATTATGCAGTTCCAAATAAAAGGTGAAGATCGGTTTTGCATTATGGCCTCGGCAAGTCTACGTCTCTGGCGGCCTGCAGGATACGTCATCAAGACACTTAAAATTTACGTTAATTATTGAAATGACAAATATTATAAAAATAACAGGGGTAAAAAAGGAAAGCGAATTACAAACATCCAATTACTAATAATTTAAGGGTACGAAGCACTGATTCTACTGCGCCCTCTTCCTGTGGTTGGCGGCGCCCTCACACGCACACACACACATGTCGGCGGGAGATTCAAACGCCAGGGAAGGAGTGGAGTGGCGGGGTGTGATGGCATATCGAGCTGGGCGTAGCCCGGACCATGTCAATCTTTTTACACCTTTTGCAGTGAAAAATAGAAAAATGTTACTCAGTTTTTTACCTCCAGCTTAATTTACATGGATGTGTGATATATTGCTATAAATTTTACCCCCACTTCACTGCATTCATTTACTGTGAAATTGAAAAATGGTAAAATCACCCTACACAATTCCTACATAATTAATCATTTAATTTATTCATGCTCAGTTCCTTACAATCGCTTTATTTTCCATGGAAAAATGACATTTTTATGATAAAATAAAAGTTACCCTCTTTTCTCCCCTTAAAAGTCGAAATCCAGAAAAATTAAAAATACAATTCGTGACTCTCTAAGTTATGCTTTTTGATCCCTTTTACACACCTTAAGGCCAGAATCTTGTTAAGTAGTAAAATATTAATGTTTCATTTATTTTTTATTATTCTTAACAAATAATTTACATCCTATTAATTCGTTCCGGGGATAACATTTATTTAAATAAATCAAAACTTACTCCCTTTTCAGACAATTAAAAATTAATTTAAAAATTAAAAAAAAAAATCAATAGGCTACGTAACTTTATATGCAAGTTGTTTTTAATTAGTTTCTGACCTCTAATTCTAAGAGAATCGGAAGTGTTAATTTTTTGTTTGAAAACCATACCTACTTAGTTACTTACCACTTTTATCCCCCTTAGGGGTTGAATTTCACAAAAATGTTACTTTGCCATTGGTAGTTTTCATATGTTTATTATTGGGACCAAATACATTTTCTTATGTTTGATAATGTTCGGAGAAAAAATATTTATCTTCAAACTATATTTACCCCTTTTTCATCCCTTTGGATTTGAATTTCACAGATTTGTCAAATTGGATTGGTAGTTTTGGTACGTTTATTACTGATAACAAATATTTTTTGACGTGACGTCTAATAAATCGATGAACGCCGGCTGTACGCACGAAAAAGTGTCCCATAACGCACATTGTCCCACTACGATGTGTCCCGTTACGCTCATTGTACAATTGCGCCGCATCTCTCTTTCACTCGATTAGACTTTTCAATTATGTTTTCGTCATTTGAATTATTAATATTATGTAATTTAACGATCATCCACCGATTTTCAGCACTATCGGTACCGTTATTTAAAAGTAATGTTGAATTTTGAAATACGTTTTTGTACGAACAATGGTGTTTTACAGTTACACATAATAATTCAAATTACACCCGGGATCTGTTGCACAATGTTTTAAAAAATATTGTAACACATTATAAATAAGTTTGGTGTATTTGGGATGCGTATTTGTTATAAAATCGTATTATAAAAACAAAATAATATTATTCCCCTACGGTGCTGCCGTCTACGGTGACGGACACGAACCGAACGAATCGCGCTATCTATCCGCGTCCGCGGCAACCAGGCACTCGTTAATACATATTTTCCTTTGTTTATCGCGAGGGGCGTTATTATTAATTAATTATAAATAAAATTTCGTGCCCAGGGCCACAATTGCATATCATTTTGAGCACTGGAAGACATAAAAACATAAAAAATATTCTCGACGAATTTTAATCTCGGCCCCAGCGCACCACAAGCGTCTGGGTTGGAGATTAAAGCCGAAATTCTTTCTTAAACTTACTAGTACTTTTTTATTAACTGCAAGGGCATTTTTATTAAATTCTATGTTTAATTCACGACGAACAATAAATGTGTAATCGCGAAAAAGCGTAAAACATTCTCGATGATCTTGAAGTTAAATAGCAAACATGTATAAAAGTTATAGTTAAAATAATCACTTCGTTAAATTAATAAACATATTTGAATTAATGAGTGCAAATAAATGTAAATTTATCAATTAAATTGTAGATTACATTTCACTCCTTCTTTGTATACATACAAAATAGTGATGATTCAATAAAAATTATTCAATATTATTCATAAAAGTATGCAATCATTTCATGAATGTTTTGTTATGATGTTGTCATGTTAAACTATTGTCCGTAAACCGACTTTACAGACAACCAATTTTTTCTTATTCTTTATTAGATTCAGTGATATAATTAACTATCTTAAAACTATATTTAACCCTTTTTAACTTTCCTTATAAATTAAATTATGCAAAATTATGAAACTGTGATTGTCAGTTTTCGTATGTTTATTATTGGTACCCAATATCTTTTCATATGCTTGTTTGGATTTGGAGATCTTAAAACCAAATACCATTTTTATCCTCTTAGGCTGGAATGCTGAAATAATTTACAGCCTAATTTTTAAGTTAACCTATGAATTTACTAACAACAAAAGTTTCATCAAAATACATCAAGTAGTTTTAAATTGATGCTGGAGCAAACAGGAAGCTAAACCAAAAGAACAAAAATTTTAAAAACCTTATTTATGAGTTCAAAATATTTTCAATAGCCATTTCCAATATTTTTCCATCACTTTATCCAATTTATAGACTTTTTATCTCGAACAGTTTTATTATTAGTATTGATATATTTTGACCAGTCAGCGATGATACTGAGGGATGCAGGGAATTGCGATCAGAAATGGAGCTATCAGAATAGGCCTGTTCTCAAGAGAACATTTTTGGTTCTATTCTGTAAAGAGCTATGAAACTTGAACTTTGCTGGAGCATCACTAAAACTTATTCTGAGACAAAACTGACCATTTCTACTCGCTTGCTAAAAGCTACACGCTAGTCCTCGTCTACACACCTGCTCTGCGCTCTACTCTCAGTAGACTAACGTCATCATGTCATGTCATAAAGGATAAAGGCAGGTGACCCGCCTCGCCCCTCATCCTGGTTCATTATGAGAAGCATGACATTATTTAAGAGAGGGGTGGGAGAGAAAGACATCATCGCTTGGCGACTTTAGCGCTTTCCTCAAAGAACCTGTGGTCTATTAGTTAGTGCTTCACTACAAACACAGCTTGGGTCGCTAGTATCAACAAGTCACATATCCAGAGCCCAATAAAGGGGGAGGGCTTCCAGGCTTAGTATGTAATTTCCTCCCCCCCCCCCCCCCCCCCCAAATTTGGATATATTTGTTAAGTTTTGGTTTTTTTTTGAAGAGAATTCAATAGCTACTGTTTTGATAAAGCCTACAATGCATGCACATCTCTACCAGACAGCTAGTCACCCATATTCGTATCATCGCCACGCTGATGGTGTGCTGGAATGTGATGGTAATGACGTGGTCCGCCCCAGGAGTGAACGGCGCCAACCACAAGTGCATGTCATCGTGAGTTCTGTTGACTCCATCCAGGAGGTTCCCGACCACGCGCGGGTCTTTGCTGTACTCTGGCAGCACATTTATGTCCGCTGGGTCAGCGCATATCTGAGAATCAACAAACAAAACACTTACAAACAAGTTCATAACATGTGATACTTACTACAAACATTGTGGGAAACTGCTAGAATTGTAAGGGGCCACAAAAAGTGTAATAATTAGACTAAAAAAACATTAACCAAAGAGTTTACATGAAGAATCAGATTATTTTAGCTTTGTACAAACAATCTGTTGGCCAAGACCCTGAGTGCAGGTAAGAGCCTGCCTGTGCAGGAGCTGGATGGATGGAACTAGTGTCTTACCGTGGAGATGGGAGCGGGCTCGCCCGTGCTGCTAAACACTTCGATGCCGTTCAAGCCCAGGTAGTGGCGATCGCCCCACGTCGACTTGATGTTAAGCACCAGGAGCCTGCCCAAAGGCAGCTCCGGAATGATGAAGTCAGCATCATCAGCCTTGTCATCAAGCACGGCAGTGACCATGCTAGCTTCTGGTGGTGTCTTTGTTTCTGACGGGTGTACACTTTGTGTCTCCAGGATTGAAGGTTTATATTCTGTGAACAATAACCACCACATGGTTAAAAATTTAAAGAACCAAGAAATCAAAACTCTGCAGTGGGTGGTAGGAAAGACCACAGATTAATGTAAACACCAAGTTTTAAAGAAAATGTACTGATTTTTTTTTTCTTCAATAAATTTGCAACTATCAGTAAAACCTCGTTGTTAAGACCCTTTGCAGTTCCTGAAAATATGGTTTTAATTGAGGGAGGTTATTCATTATTAATATTTTGGACGACTTGACACACCCCAACCCCATGTACATCTAAATACACCATTTCTCACACCAAGTGTGTGTTCAGTTGTATTCGCCACGAAAATGGCCAGTTAAAATTAAACATAAACATAAATGTATTTTAACAGCCCACATCTTCCGAAAATAAAAGATACAAAAAAAGAAGCAATCGGACCAACATCTGTCACCTATACTAGCATAAACTTGATGCAATATGTGGCAAAACTGTATCTTTTAACGATCGCTAAGTCCATTTGACACTATTTCATAAGAAAAATTAAAGGAATTTTATTTAAAATGTTAATTTTTATACATGTAGGAGTAACCATAAACCACTCCAGAGAGGTCAGAAGGTTAAGCTCTGCCGTGACATGGCTTTGTTATTGCTCGCGGGAGCGGAAGCGGGCAAGACATGGAATGTTGCGAAAGGTGGAACGCACGGCAGGCCAGATGGCACCCACCTGTGCAGTGTGCCGTGCTTGGGGGAAAAGGGCTAACTTTTTTTTGTTGACTCATAGGGGAAGAGTTAACTATCAGAGCTGTCAAGATAAGCATTTCCAGCAGCTGTTAGAACACCAGGTGTTAGGGGCAGGCCTGCATCCTTACGGTCGGTGAGAACAACTACTCAAAAAACATGTCGTAGCACGAAACTCCCTATTTTTAAATTTGGGTGTTTCCTACCAGATCAATACACGTTTCCTTCGCCATGCTTTTAATTAAAATAACCGCTGAGCAGGCACAGCATTGTGGGCTGTTTTTAAGACATTTATAAACCTTATCAGTTTTCTGAAAATTAAAATATATTTTTACTTTCCTCTCAGCAATAATAAGCAAGCAGATAGTGTGTTTGCTATCTCCAAACAACAATATTAAATCAGTTTTTTTCTGTATTATGTTTTATCCTAATTTAAATCAATTAATGTAGAGGAAAATAAAAAAATATATACAAGTCATCAAAAACTATTCACAAAGTCAAGCCTAAAGCATAACAAAATGAGCCAAAAAAATGTGTGAGTTGCCTACACTTATTTATTTGTAGCTCATATTTAAATTATTTAATGCAAATAAATTAAATAAATTAAATCTCATAACTTTATGTAAGGCTGACCATATTTTATTGTGTGTGCAGTCCAGGCTGTTTGTGTTTAACAATAAATTCATGCAGCAGAAGGAAAATGAACAACAGCAATGTGACTTTGATCACATGCTTCAAAATATTTTTGAAAACACTGTTTATATATTATGTCAAAAGTTTCTTTTACAGATAACCACTTTTTGAAGTTATAGTACTTTAGGCACATTGAGGGTGAAATTTTAGTACGCAACAGATATGGAAATACGTTCACATGCACCAAGGACGGAAGTTTAACATGATGAAATGTATAGTTTGCATGTGCCCGTGAGACGAAGTTGTTCAGATAGCCAATTGCGTGGGGCGGCATTAATCTGTATATATTTACTTTCATGAACACTAGGGGACATACTAAGCGTATCAGTGTGCTAAATAAATAATTTTGATAGTAAAATTATCCTGGAATATAATTTATAACAGTTGGTTAATATTCACAAAAAGAAATAATCAAACTTGAAAATCATTTTAATAGTACTAAGATTCAACCATAAATGATACAATATTCTTCAATATCTCTCATAACAATTGATAGTACAGTGCCTAAGTGCGGAGTCAATATTCTCAAAGATTCCTGTGCCGAATACCAAATCATAGGCAAATAATTTTAACTTATAGTTTTTTAAACAATAATTTATGAAAATTCATAGATTGTTAATTCTTAACTAATTTTTATAATAATTTTAATACATAGTTGAGTCCATTGGTTTAGTTATTTTATACTAAGTAGATATAACCTCCTTTTTAAATATAATAAAAATAAATCTACCAACAGAATCAAAATGGTTGATTTGGATACATAGCCAATCATTTCCATTTGTAGGTTTGCACGTTTGTGTTGCAGCGCCAATTCAAATTTGCATTTGCTCGCACGAGCCTTCATCCGTCACTCCACTTTTTCCTCTTCAACCACAATTTTTTTTTTTTGTGAGTTACCCTTCTCTTCTCTAGTTCGAGTCATGCACACTAGGGGCTTGCTAGGCTTTGTAAGGGCTGTCACCAGCCTTCTCGTTCTTATTCGTCTTGGTTCTGTGTAGGTATTTACTTATTTTCAGTTAGGCTTATCCACATCTCGCCTATAGAGTAGGAAGCTCTGGCTTGTTATTTCACTCTCATGATGTAGTTGTAACAACCCAGATTACAGCCTTCCTCATGCAATACAGTAATATTCTTTTTGTTATAATTTTTTTTGTCAAATTTCAGGTTAGATGTAACATTTTTTTCCTTTCAGAAGTTATTGTGAACGTAATATACCTGTTTATACCTGGCAACCCAATAGTTAGACCGGGAAAAATATAGGCAATCCTACGTTTGGCTATTATATAGGCTTTGTACTTACAGTTGGTGTAAAAATTTTTCGTTAAACTCATCGGTAGAAATTAAGAAAAAGTGATTTTTGAATTTTTAATTAATTATAGCCTGGCCAGGATTTTTTCAGGCAACCCATTTTTTTATAATTTTTAACATACAAAATTACTAATAAAATAATTTTTATCCATTAAACAGATGGGTGAAGGTCGATTTTACTTCAGATCCTCTACTATAAGTTCCCAGCTGACCCAGGCAGACACTGAACATATAACACAGTATTTTGAGGTTTGGCCAAAAAATAACTTACACCCTACAGTGTGCTCGGTTAACCAATAAAGGTAATGATTACTTTAAAATAATGAGCACATTCAAATAGTTCTAAGCAGTTTATGATAAAATCATCTTGTGGCCACTAATTTTTCATGAGTAACAGTGGATATTAAACATGCCAAGCTTATAATAAATTTTACTATGTGTTATTGACATTAAAAAATGGCAAAACATAAAACAAAAATTTTAAATAAGGCTTCAATTGATTTGTAGTTAAATTTACTTAAACCACAAACTATGAAATAAGCACCAGCAAAATAAAGTGTTACATTCAAATAAATAATTCAATTAATGAATAAATAAATATCAAACAAAATAAATGCAATGATGAATTAAGAATAACTAGATAGATGATGAATCAATAAATAAATAAATAAATACATATAATAAAGGAGAGAGTTAGTTAGTTTGTTTCACACAGCATTGAGATGAAGAAGTTTAGAGCCATGCAATTTGGTACATAAATTTTTCCTGGGGAGGGAGGGGGGGGGGGGGGTTCCTTTGCACCTCAAGATAAATTCTTTTAATTTAAAATTTATTTTTTATTTTATTTTTCAGCCATTTTCACCCTTCATTTTCTGTGTGAGGATTTAAGTAGAGAAGCAACTATCAGACTCCATGATCATTAATTGTCGTAATGTTTGTTGTTTGTTCCAACTGTGAATTTTTATTTCCAGCATACTTCACCGTATGGTTTTCTTTACAGCAGTTTTTTTTTGTGGCTGTTAACCTTGCAGTTGTGATTTAAATTCAAAAAATAAATAATTTGTTTTTTAATAAATTCTACGTGTTATTAATGTGTTATTTACAAACTATTTCCTTTTGTCCTGAAAATGCCAATCTTTTGATATGTAATATTTAATAACAAGAGAATAGTTTATCCATTTGGTTCTCTGTTTGGCTTAGTGTGGAGATGGAAAGGCTTAGTCGTGGAACATAAATTCTCTGTGTGAACCTCAAATTCAAAATTTAATTTAATTTTTTCTTAATTTTTAACAATTTTATCCCAAAAATTTCCTCTTATAATCATCATAAACATACTGCATACACTAACTAGTGTATAATGGTACATGATACATCAGAAAATTGTTGCAATATGTGTTCACAGGTTTTAAAAGAATAATTGTATACCTATTGGCAGTCATTCAAACAATTTGAAGTTATAACATGTTGCTACCTAGCGAGTAACACTAACCGATAGTATTTTTCCATCAACATCTTGGAAAAGAGTGGGTATATTCACTGCTATATGGTGCCATGTTTGTTCCACTTGCACTTCAGAGATACTGAGCTACTGGGTGAATCAAGGTGTATTTACACTATTCAAAAATTCCTTTCAATGAACCTATTATTGTTTTCTTGTAATAAATTTCTGAGTAATTTTTTTTAGTTTAACAAATTCTTACAATGATTATTTTTCTCCTTCCGTTTAATTTTTTCTACTGGAAACATCTACTGCATTGCTGATGCTTTCTTCACTACAATCAATTTTAATTAATTCAATTTTTTTACAACATACAGGCTGTATCAAAATTCATGTTACAACGCTTGATGGTAGAAAGCTCTTATTAATTGCAACCATTTTTGCCAATAAACATGATGCCGGAAACGTGTAGTTAAGCCCCTGTAGCCCCAGAAAGAGTCAGCGTAGGCAACCCGTTGGGCTTTGTGCGAGACAGACGATGCTGTGGTGAATTACGTGTTTACGACGCCGGGCAGCGCTCGAGAGGACTGTACGATGTCGAATGCTGAACCCAGCCCCTTTTTACTTCCGTTGGTGGCGCCCTCACCTCTTTTCTTCCGTTTGTGCCGTGCCATAGCACTGCGCAGTGTGACATCGCAGTGTCGCAGTGTGTTTTGATATCACTGGTGGTCTGTCGTTGACTGTTCTGTCGTACAAGCAAACTCGAGGTGTCATTTCTTTCGCTGTGGTTCTGAAAAGGGCGACGTTTTAGTGGAGCTCAATGGAGTACACGTTTAGTGAGTACACGGACATGCTGCTTGTTTACGGGGAAGCTAGACAAAATGGACGTGCCGCCCGTCGTCTGTACGAAGAACGATATCCGGGTCGTAGGATTCCAGCTCACACCATGTTTGCAAGACTTACTCAGCGAATGCGTGATACTGGTACACGTGCCATCACAAGACCAAATGCTGGTGCTCCACGCAGTGTTCGTACTCCCAGTTTTGAAGATGTACTTCAGAGATTTGAGGAGAGTCCGGATACAAGCACAAGGGCAGAAGGTTCCGATATGGACACTGACAAAATGGCTGTTTGGCAAGTTCTTCATGAGCAACTCCTGTACCCGTACCACCTACAAAAAGTGCAATACATGGGTCCGGCGGACTATCCTCTTCGCATGACCTTTTCTCGTTGGTACATTCGAAGAGTATTGAGGAACCCCGAGTTAGCGGTTTTATTCAGCGATGAAGCCAAGTTTACTCAAGACGCTATTCTCAATTCGCACAACAGTCATGTTTGAAATGATGTCAATCTGCATGCAACGTGTGTTACAGCTCGCCAGGAACATTTTTCAGTTAATGTCTGGGCCGGTATTGTTGATGGCGTACTCATCGAGCCTTTTTTTCTTCCGCCACGACTTACCGGCGCCGGATACATCCACTTCCTTCAGAACGAACTACCAGGTCTTCTTGAAGAGGTTCCATTGCTTGTCCGACGTGTGATGTAGTACCAACATAACTGGGCACGACCTCTTTTTTCCCTGAAAGTGCGATAGTATTTAAACAAAACATTTCCAAACCGATGGATTGGACGAGTGGGCCCTGTCGCATGGCCGCCAAGGTCACCGGACCTAACCCCGTTAGATTTCTTTCTGTGGGGTTACGTAAAAGGGCTTATCTACGCTACGCCAGTAGAAACAGTAGAATAGCTTACACAGCGAATCATTGAAGCGTTTGAAATCATAAGGTCGACTCCACACATGCTCCAGCGTATCCGTGAAAACATGATTCACCGTTGCCACCTCTGTGTCGCTCAAGGTGGGCGTGTTTTTGAGCCGTTGCTTTAGGCTGTCACGTTAAAACGTATGCAACAATTTCAATGTTGTGAAACAAAGCCGAAGCTGATTGATTTCAGAGTGAAATTAAAATCTGTGCCACGATTAAAAAGGTTATTTCTCTACTCGAACGCCCGCACATCCACAACAAAACACTCTAGAACGGGTTGCCTACGCTGACTCTTTCTGGGGCTACAGAGGCTTAACTACGCGTTTCCGGCAACCTGTTTATTGGCAAAAATGGTTGCAAATAATAAGAGCTTTCTACCCTCAAGCATTGTAACATTAATTTTGATACACTCTGTATATTCACTACAATTTACATTATTTGGTCATTATTTTTATATTGTTTTCTTTAGTACAATCCTGAGTACTATTAACATTGCAGATTCAATTTAAGTTCCGAATAGAATACAGGGTTGCTATACACTTTTCCATATGAAATTCCCTGAATTTTCCAGGTTTTTCAGTCTCTATGGAAAATTTTTGAGACGATTAGATATGATTGTATTTGCAGTTGGTAACTTTTTTTGTGCTGTTCGTAAACTGCAATTTCATTCTAGCATATCTGCAGCATGACTATCTGATAGTTTATATAAATGTCCTTTAAGAACATTAATCTCTTAGCAATAGTTAACTTAAGACCTCTTTTTAATGAGTGGTTTAACAGTATGAATTTACACTTCAAGTAGAACAAATTAATTAACTAACTGTTGGAAATGTGCCAAATCATTTTTTTTATATTAATAAGTGTAAGCAAACAAGTGAACAAGCACAGAATCATAAAAAGATTAAAATTAAAAAGTACTTACACATTTCACAGAACTAATGGTAAATTTTATATTTTCCAAATGTTAAAAATACAAAATATATAAAATGTTTGTGGAATGTACAGTATTTCCGAAATTTACAAATGTTGATAAGAATATACATACAACACCATACACCAAAAATAAAAACTTATGATAAGTAGGTAAACCAAATCATCATTCAATTTGTTTTAAGGCTGTTGCTTGTCAATTTAAGATATTAAATTTTATAAGAGATGGACTTCCTTCTAAGCCTCTTCTAAAATTTTTTGTTTGTTTACTTGCAATGCTTGAACCGTTTGTATTGACATTGTCCGGGCCTGCGGCCCCTTTTAAGCCCGATATGCCACCGCCCAAAAACCCCCCACCCTCCATTCAAACCTCCCGCCTACCCGTGCGTACGTGTGCGTGCGTGTGTGTTCACACGGCAAGAGGGCGCTGTCGAGTCAGCGCGCCGCACCCCTAAAACATCAGTAAATATAATTGTGTTATTTGTTTTTATGTCCCCTAAGTGCAACGTGACGGCAGATCGGCCGGGAGGGTTTTATGTACTTTTATTTTAAAATAATGTATTAAAATATAATAGCGTTTACGGACATTCCCGAGGAAACCCGAAGCCAGACAATAATTAAATTTAAATCTTAATAATTATAATTTGTACAATCTTTTCTCTTTATTCAAAAATTGTCACATAATTTTTAATTCATTCTTGTCATGTTAATTTAGTTTCCCGTGGCATGAATTCGCAAATATATTTTAACTGCAATTGTTTCGGCGGGAGGATGCCATGTTAGTAGAGCCGAGCCATGATCTCAGCCAGTCTTCCGCCATCAACGACCGAGAGTAGACGCGCCAGCACTCCGGGGACCTCACCGCTTGTTTCACCGCTAAGTAATACTGTTTCAATTTAATTCCGTATAAATTGTTTTCTTTTTGTCCTCGGAGCTCCTCACGGTCGGGGGACTGTATAACTATTTGTCTTACGACCAGCAACTGTCTTTGCTCTTTTTTAATACGTAATGTAAGATGTGACCACGTGGGGGTCTTCGCACCTAAACCGATTTGTGCCGCGGGCGTTTTAAACAGTTCCAATCGTGTAAGTTGCATTAGCCGAATAAATCAGGTGTGTAAATCAAATGTATTATTTTGTTATTTAAATCTGTTAGACCACGTGGAGTGTGACGGCGTGTGGGACGCCTGAGAGCCAACTGCGTAGATAATAGCGTGCCCGACGCTGAGAGCGGGCAGGGATTCGTGCTAGGTGTATTCAGGGGGAAATTAAAATCACGCCTCACATGGGCGACGTCACGACCCTGAGAAAGAGTCTCACATCGGTCCGTGCACGTGGCACGGTGGCGCCCATAAAACCCGAGCACGCATTACAATTCAATCAGTAAATATCAGAGACTACGGCCCCCGTATTAAGAGGTGCCGCCACGAGTGGCCCTGCAACAAGTGTCGCCGCAATGAGTGGCGCCATAACAGTATAATAGCTAGGCTATAATCAAAACGTGCAATGGAAGTTACAAGAATATTTCCATCTATTGCAGACATCGATTAGAGTCACAATTGCCCAACTATCAGTCTCAATGTACATTACAACGACATGCTATTCCAAGATCAGTGCCTATTAATCAGTCAAAATTGCAGGACATGCTATAAGGTCTGTTGTAGTTTATTAAATACAGTCTTATCTGTCGTGTTTTCGAAGTGAAAGAGTTAAAAATCACAGCAGAAAAAAAAGTTTTCTTAAACAAACTTAAAAAAATTTATTTTAACAGCGTGGGAAAAAATTGTATTGTTTCTTAAGTATGTATAGTAATTCCAGATTTATTTATTTTATTTCCCTAACTTTTCCATGACTTGTCCAGGACACATGGAATCCCCTGACTTTTCCACTTTTTCCCTGACCGTAGTAACCCTGAGAATAATTTCCTTTTTAATACTTTGTGTGATTTTTAGGTTCTTTAATTACATATTATTTGCCACTTATTTTAGTATATTTAACTTTATTACCACATTTCTTTCTTTATTCCAGTCGTATGTGGCCGTTAACATTGTAGTTTCAATTCAAATTCGAAGTAAATAATTTTAACACAATCTGTGTGCAATTTTTGTGTTGACTATTAATAAGTTAATTCTGACTTAACAAAGGCCAATTCTTAAAGACACGATATTATAGTTTTATTTTCAGTCAAATTTCTTTTTAAAACAGAAAATTTTGGTGTTATTGCTTTAATTTTTATAAATAATGTTTTCTAATATGTACTCCATCATATAGTGTATTTGTATGCAGCATTTTTGTGATAAAATTATTTGTAATAAATTGTCCGAAACATACAGTCAGAACAATAAAAATAAAATGTCAACATTTGCGGTTTAGATATTATTCAACAAGAGATACACAATAACCCAAAATGAAACTAATTATTCTAATCTGTGCATTTGGGTACAATTTTTGACTGTAAATAATGACATTCCTTGATTTTCAAACATTAACATTTTTGTGATTTGAATCAAGGTTTGGTTAAATTCTGTATAATTCCAAGATATACCTAACTTCCATTTCAGTGCTATTAGGGTGTATTAACTGCACTTCATTATTATGCATTGTATCGACATTATTTTCGATGTTATTTCAGTTTTATCACAATTCACCATATAACTCTGTCCCTAGTGATACATGATGCACGTTTACCATATAATAATTTGTAATAAGCATGTCAAAACTACTGGCAATGATATAAATAAATCAGCATATACATATATAGTTGCATTTAAAAAAAGGACCAATGTTATTATTTGTTAGTAATAACTGTAGCAAAAATAAAAAAATTCTACTCTATGGATTACATTTTTGTATTCTGAGTTCAGTTTTGATTAATTAAGCTACGTATTTAATTTCATTATTTTGTTGCATTTTGTTGCTGTATGGTGAATTTCCTTGAATTTCGGTGTTATATGGTGTATTCACATGTTTCTGGGTATTATTTTGGTTTTAACGAAATTCAACATATAATCTTGTCCCTACCAATTCTTAATTTAAAAACAGCTAAATAATCTTAAAACCTAAATTATTTTTTAAAAATGTCATATTTTGGTTTATATTTCTTTGTATGAATCGTAGTGCTAATACTGTTTTATAAGTTAAAGGATATAAAAAATATTTTGTACAAAATTTCAAAAGATTGCATTTGTAAACTATATGTAATGGGTAGAGTCCCGTAAAAGTGGTTTTATTTTTCCTTAAATTTAATTTTGAAAAAATCAAATTTCGGTTTTATTTTGCTGTTTTGGTTTTTCATGTTTAACTTTTGAGAATGGTTTTATGAACTACATATTCAAACGACACCACAAATTTTAAAAGAATGTATTAACTATACATATGGAATTTTACTAATAAACATAAAAAAGTAAGATTCCTGTACAAATAAACTACACATATTTGAGCATTTCACTTTACATGACACCTAGATTTAAAAAAATACTTTAAAAGGCTGGTTTACAACTGCAGGGCATTGCTTAGTATTAAGCATATGTCTTTGTAATTGTTAATTAATAAATACAGTTTCAAATGTACCAATTGGAAAGCAATAATTTCAATGTAAAATAGCAATGTTTAGTTGAAAGACACCATTGTATAGACTTCAGCATTTTCTGGTTTGAGATTTCTTCTTCTGTCGCTAACTATGCAAGCATATGTAGAAAAAGACCTCTCTGAATCAACATTGGTTGGAGGCAACCATAGTAATTTTAAAGCAAATGTTGCAAATTCAGGATATTCTGCTTTAAGTGAACAAAGAATTTGACATAGATCAACAGTCTGTGTGTGTGCGTCTCGTAACTATTCTGAAACTACTCGTTTCAGGACTGTCAAACATTCAATAATACTTGGTGGTTGCAAACATGGTTCTTTGAAAGCTGGCAGTTTGCACATTAAATTTGCTATGTCTGTTTTGTTCATGGATCAAACTGTGAGGTGCCTTGTATTTAATAGTTCACTGCATGCTTTGAAAATATTTCTGGCAGGATCTGTGGACATCAATGTTTTGAGCTTAGTTTCACTTTGTTGAGCAGCTGTTTTCAATTTAGCTGTTACTTCAGCCTGTTTTACAGTTCGAAGAACTGAAAGTTTTTGCTTTAAAGCAGGTGAGAATATTCCTTCCTTGAGCAACTCCAGCTTGGTGCAGATATCCTCCAATTTGAGATGGAGAAGATGGGATGTTGGGAAAGAGTTACCTTCCAATAATTCTACTAAGGCAACCAATTTTGGGCAATTTTCACTGACGAAACAAGCTTGTATTCTGACTTCCTGAAGTTGATCTTTAGACACGTCATTCATGAAATTCACCCCTGCATTGTTACAGTCAGAAACTTCATTCATAAATTCAACTATGTCATCTAGATATTGATCAATGTAAACAACTGCCTTGAACCACGAGTTCCAACGTGTCGGTACTGGCAATGGAAATTGCTTGACTTCCTTACGATCTTCATGCTTCTCCCTAAGGAACGACAGATAAGCATGTTTCCTTTTTCTTGTGTTCAAAAAGGCACTTTTGACATTCACGACAAAACTGTTTAACTCACTAAGAGTACGTTGCCAAGTACTGCCTACCAAATTAATTTTGTGCGCCCAGCACTGAATATGTATCAAATGTTCACCAATAACTCCAACAAGGGTATTTGCACATTTGTTCATGTACGCAGCCGAGTCTGTAACAATCGCAATGCAGTTCTCAAACTTCACTTCATATGTATTTAAGGTTTCAAGTATGGCCTGAGTACATGTTGTTGAATTGGCAGTGTCCAAAATCACTGAAGCTGCCAAGTGCACATTATTCGATGAAGAGGATTTGAGTGGCTTGAAGAGAACATTAAAAACTAGATTCCCTCCATTGTCTGTAGTTTAATCACACAATATGATTAAGTCTTCATCGTTAACATTTTCTTTAATTTCCTTTTTCATTTTCTCACCAATTAAAGGACATACTTTCTTCGCAAGGTGTCAGCACTAGGCAAATCTCCACCTCCAGACACATAACTAGCAATCCAAGTCCGTAAACTGGGATGGTCAAGTTTCTCCAGTGGAATGCTTACAGAAACAAATGCTTCTGTCGTGCCTCTCACAAACAATTCCTTGTCAGTTTTGGATTTTTTTGCGATTTCTTGTGTTTCTTGAAGTGATAGCTGCCGTTTGCATAAACTTCCAAGTTTCAGCTTCTTGTGGCGATTACTTTCAAGGTGTTTCTTTAAAGTATCCATCCTTTCATGCTCTAGCCTGCAGTTGCAAAACTTGCACATAAGAATGTTGTCTGTGACATAAAATCCATCACATTTAAACCGGGCAGCCCTGACCTGAGGCGTTACCTTAGGCTTTGGCATGATGCCCTAGCTATTATCTCACGTAGTTCTTATTAAAATAAACTGATTATTTCAGGCATTCTTCTGACAATGTAGGTACACAATACAAACAAAAGGATGGCAGATAGGCAAGTTTTGCTTGGCGAAATAATAGTGGCACGGCGCATACTGCACTCTAAAGTCAACACTGTTGGCAAATAACAATTGTAGGCTTGAAACAGCTCGGCACAGCCCGGTGTCGCTTCACCCGGTGCCTTGGCACGGCATGTCTCAACTTAGTATTCTTGTAATATTTCTTGCTGCTGTTCTTTGTCCCGTTGACGCCGTATTCACTTGCTCTGCGGCCATGTTGCATTTGCTGTGAAGTGTAGTTACGGCAGTTACAGGTCACTGATTTTGCTTATCAATCGGCGTAGTGCCATGTGTTCATGTTTACGAGTAGGTTGCCAAGCCAGTCAAACGTAGTTGAAAGCATGAGGTTGTTAACCATTCAACATGAAAGGAAGAATTAAAAATTTATATTTCTCTACAATATTAATGTGTAAATACAGCTGTAAGGCGACAGTTTGCAGCAAAGAGTGGGTTGAAAATCATGGCAGCTATATTGTGTTGAAAACATCGCCGGTATTTTGTATTAACTTATTGTTGATGCTCAGGTACGTTTTTCTCTTTTTAATTTGTTTATGATTGCAGTACCTCCTTTCGTTTCAAATTTTCATGATTACGTGTAAATCATTATTTACTTTTATTACTACAAAGCGGCCATGTTGGAACTTAGAAAAATGGCGATGTGCCGTCAACGTCGTGTTTACTTGTTTTTCGCGATGTCTCACATGGGTGGTCTAATTCATTAGCCAGAGTCTAATTATTATCTTAGCACAAAATACTCAAAATATTAATATTAGTTTTATTTCTCGATACTGTGCGATTTTGGTGTTTTGTCACGAATTAAGGTAAATTGCAGTGTTATTTCGTGATATCGTGATTCGCGAAATTTCCGTGTCTCTAGTAATGGGCTTTACTGTGTTGTGTGTAGCTGTTAACAATGCGGTTTTGCTTCAAGTTTAGGATAAAATAATTTCAATATAAATACTTTCATTTTGTTCATCTGTATCATTTAAATTTTTTTCATCAGTTTCATTTCATGTTCCATTTAAAATAAATGGAAAACCTTATAATATCTCTATGCTATTTTTGTGTTCCTTGTATTTTCTTAGCAGAATATCAAAATTTAACTTTATTTCCAAAAAAAAATAGCAGTATTTTTTTCCCCTTAGTTTTTGAGTAAATTTAAAATTTTCTCTCCATCATACTTAAGACAATAATAAAAAAAAATTGGAATTTTTTTTATTATATTGAAATCACAGCATTAGTGACGTTACAAAATACTACTTCAACCAAGGAACAAGTGATGCTTGCGATAAAAAAAAAATTATCATCAAGAAATTAAACAACATAATAAAACACCCCAAGAGCGAAAATAATACTTCACTGCACAGCTACAGCAAGATCCAAGGCCGCAGAAACAGGAGTAGAGTAAAATAAGAAAACATGAGAATCTGACAGTGTTCAACAGTTGCATCTAGGGCCACAGATATTCTCATTAAATTGAGAAAAATGGCTTCTCTGTCAAAAAAACATGCTTCAAGACAAGACGTCTAGAGGGATAAAGAAAACTATGCCTCTGCATATAACCCGCAGTAGATATTTCTTCTAGCTTCAGAGTTAGTAACTGATGCAATGTCAGTTAACTGTCAAATTTGTCGGGCTGCAAAATGGAAAGGTGAAGCACCTGGTATGCATTGAAGAGGAAGAAAGGTGCATTTGCCTCCATTATTGGATTCTCATTAGACACTTTATACATTGCTGACTTTTGAATCGCCAGATGCCAAACATTTACACAAAAACATAACACCATAAAACCGCTGCTTTCTAATGATTTCATTTGAAACTAAAAAAAGTTATAAAGACTGGATTCATACCTATATTTAAAATACAGAGTCAGGTTTACTACAGAATCTTTAGTCTCCTTACTCTACCTGACCAACAGCCAAAATTTCTCTGAATTATCTTTAAAAGCAGTGACACACAGCAAGCTACACAAATGTTGCTACATAGTACAAGTTAAACAGAAAATAGTTTTGCAGCTGCAACACACGTTATATACTGAATAGTGTTACATCAGAAGTTTTAAATCAGAAATTGAAAAACTCTCACCTGAACTGTGTATCGTTCACTGTGTTAAAACTTTACCTGTTGACCTGTGAACGTCAGAGATGCCTAAATGCTTCTACAAAATCAGAAGTTGCTATCATTATCATGGCTAGAGAAGAACACTGCCTAAGAGATATATTCAAAGCAATAAACAGAAATATTCAGAAAATTGCAGACACACATAGGGCTTATGGTTCATAACAGTTTCCTTTAATCTTCTGACAAGGAGAAGATGACAACCCATTTTCATTACAACAAAGAAACCATTCCACTGCATGTTGACAGATGATATAAAGATTCCTGCTATGGATTTATATGCATACAGATTAATGTTTTGCACAACAAGTTTCAATATTATTCTGTGATGCAATGAGCTTTTTCACCAGTTTGTTGTGGATATGTATGCAAAGACTGAATCAAAACGGCTACGATACATATCACTTAATCAGAAGAGAGATTATGTTTTAAATGATAGAAATGTTTCTGATGTTGGCCAGTTGATCATCTCACCATCCAATACCACGCTGCAAGATCTGAGTGGTAACAACAAAATAATGGGTGGTGTTACTCTACTATTGGCTAGTGATTTTTGTCAGATGTTATTCGTCATTCCAACATGGGACAAGAGCTAATGAATTGAAAGCAAGCATCAAATATTCATACATCTGGATTGGCTTTCGAAATGTACAGTTGAGAAGATACATGCAAGTTCATTTCATTGGGATATTCTTCTGTTATGCAATTTACTGCCCAGCTTCCTGAACTAGGAAATGGATCCTTTAATCATCAGAATTCGGATTGCTCGTATCAATCTAAAAACTTGGAAAGATGTTGACAATCACGAACAACTTCTACAGTGTTTTTTTTATTAAAATGCCACAGCATTTTCAAAACATGCGTGGCTCTTACAAAGACTTACCCTTGCACAACAAAACACAAAACGAGTCCATGAGTAACCCAACTAAAATAATTGTAATCTCAAGTTCCACGAAATCTTCATGTTTACAAGTCTATTGACATTGTATGAGATCTTGAAGAGGCGGTAAACTATCCGACTGAATTTCAGAACTCTTTGGAGTTACCAGGCATACCTTCACATATTTGAATCCACTTGTGTTATTCAATGTTACAAGACTATGCATTAAAAAACTCATGCCCTATGAAAATTAAGCTACCATACTGACTGGACAAGCTGCCGTCCAAGATGTCTTCTCTCCCACGTGCCAATTATCCCACTTAAAAAATATTTAAATTTAAATGTCTATAATTCCCAGTTTGTCTCAGTTTTGCTTTCAGCGTCAAAAAAGCACAAGGAAAATATCTTCATGTAGTTGGATTGGATCTGCAAACTCATTGTCTCTCTCTGGACAGCCGTATGTTGGATGATCCAGAGTTAAATGAATTAAAAATCTGTATATTGTAGCTCTCAATGGAAGAACTTTTAATATTGTTTACCAAGAGGCTCTTTACATATAGAATGATTTATCTGTATCTTTAATCTATATTACATAATTGTATCTATATTAATTAAGTAAAAGATAGTTGACTTTGAATATTTTTTTTAAAAATGGGATCATAGTTAAAAACATTTCCAAAGTCATATTTTTAAGATTTATACTGACTCCAAAAGTGGATTAGGGTTCATGGCAAAACCTATGTAAAATAAGTGTGCCAATATTTCCACTTCACTGGGTTGTACAGTATACACTTCGTTATATCCACAAAAAATTTTCTAAAATGTAACAGTTGTTTTTCATTATTCATATAGTTAATGTGTTATTCAGCTTGATGTTTTTCACATTAAAAAAATAATTCACAAATTAAAAAATATAGATAATCGTATATTTTTATTTTTCAAACAACTCTTTTCATTAATTTACTGAATTTATTTATTTACTTTTCTACTTTTATATTTTTTTTTACATTTGTAACACTTTGTGACAATAATTAATTTTATCCTGAGCGAAGAATCAAGAGGCGCAGTGGCGGAACTATCAGGAGGAGCAAAGATGAACTTATTAGCATGATTACCAGTCATGTTCACTCTATGCATATATAAATACAGAGTTAAATAGCTATCATAAGTACATAGGTTTATCGTAGGTTATAGAACAGCACTAAAAAAGGATATTTAGCACCCTTATATATTATGCACAGTGCAAGTGTTCTGCCTCGAGATTTTTATAGAGAAGAACGGGTACATTAGCTGGTCATTAATATTTTAACACCATACTTAGTTTGGTATCAGTAAAAAAGAACTTACTGAACAAAGTAACTAAATAAGTAAATGTGTTTGAGAATCGTACACAATATGAAGCACGTGAGGTCTCACCGTCCAGCGTCTTGGTGAGTCTCCCCTTGTGCTTCTTGTCGAAGAAGCTGAGCGAACTCCAGGACTCCTCGAGCGCCTGGTTGTGCACTGCCCCCTTCACCTGCGCGCTGAGCTGTGGCCTGCGCGGACTGCTGCCCGCGGACCTCGTGCCTGCCAGCACGGAGCGTCGCCCGTGCTGCACGGAGCCCCGCCGTGCCGTCATCGAGGCCTCGTGCCTGACAGCAGTCCACCACCATGCATAATATCTGTCCAACTACAGCATCTTAGACTGTAACAGTTGCACCACTCGACCCTTTCATCTTGGCTTAACTAATAAATTCTTAAATAACTTGCTAGATGTTGTGTCCACTCATTCTGTAGCTGGCATGAACTTAGGTTCATAATATGAGGGCATCATACCAGAAGGGCGTATCAACACTTTTTGCAATATCGAGATAAATGTAATATAACCCAATTAGGTTCATAAACACTTATTCAGAGCTTCTGAAAAACATAACCATGAATTGAATGATAATACCATGTTATGTAGACAAAGGAAGGAAAAAACAGTCAAACTTTAAATGACTCCCCTGTAAACTTGCATTTTCGTTGATACGCCCTTTTGGTATGATGCCCTCGAATGTATAGGCAAACTGAGCTATGAATGTCGAAGGAAGGTCAGCTTCGCTACTATTCGCTAGACTCAAACTGCAGGCAGTCGCTGCAATTAATCATGACAGTGTGAGCCAATGGTTGATGCAGTCATCTCAAGACAGCAGTCCATGTGATCACTGCTTTAGTACTAGTAGTATGGTGAAAAATAAACTGGACATATATCAAACTTGTACCAAGGAAAACTCATTTCCATTTCCATTTAATTAATTATGTTCCCACAGAGTATATGGAATGCAAGCAAATAAACAACCAAAACTGAGTGATGACTTAGTCCATAAAGTTAAAGCATGGTAAAGGTAGACGCACCAAAAAATACTAATGTGGCCAAGAAATTTGTACTGTTATACTAACATTCAACAATAACATTTTCTGTCACACCAAAAGTAAAATCATCATCATAGAGATTTTTCAGACTAGTAAAACTCTTCCTCATCAGTATCTTTAAAAGAACTGGATCAGTTTTTATACCTGACATTGGTCCATCACCATTTTTCTTGAGATGAATTTTCTCATTGGAATGTGCCTTTTCTTAATCATGTATTAAGTTATCATGCAGTATAATTAAAGATCTTTAGATTAGAGAACACATTAGAGGACAATACACTAAAATTAAATACGTACCAAGTTTTCCTATGCCACTTTTTTTTTTTACTTGAAAAGGCATCCGTCCGCTATTTTCAGTTACCATTTTGTACCTTTTAAATAAGCTAAGGACATTTATTTTAAAAAAAATTTGCATCTGTATTCTTATTGTTTATGAAATTTTTTGGCGTTCAAACTACACAACTTTCCTAAACTTGTAAATAAACAAACAACATGAAAATACAGCTAACAGAACAAACACACCATTTTCTTGTTTAATAAGAATTTTTTATTGGCTAGCTATGAAAACTTTTAGTGCTTTTATCTGTACAAAGTGAAACTCTATGGTAAGATGGTCCCTACCTAAGCCACTTCTACGTAAGTGGATGTTACGACAGTGAAAACCAAATTTGTGAGTATTGACTTTAATCTTGCTGAGGGTATGGTTGGGAGAAGTTGGTGAAAACAGTAGTAAGTACCCTTCAGCCAAGACTGTGTCCCAGTATGAGCAGAAGCAGACGCCACAGTGTATACAAGTAAGACACTGTCTCACATTGTTTCATTCCTTCTTGTAGCTAACAGACTTCAATGTATGTCGACCTGACAAGTATGTGAAAATTTGGGATTCATTCAAAGAGTGAAAGAGTGAATGTTTGATGGAATTGAAGTAGGCGCCTACTTCTCCCGTTGCCGTTCCTTCACTTCTGCCTCCCCTACCCCTTCTTCCCCTCCTTCCCTTCTGACGTTTCGTGACGTAGGCGCCCCCTCCACTTTCCAAGCTTACGTTCATGCTGGTGGCGCCCCCTGTTTGATGTGTTTTATACAAGCCTTGGTTCAGCCTTCAGCTGGCCTGTTTTGTCCGGGGTCATCAGCTGTGTGGTGGTGCGTCGAGAACCATGGGTGACTATGGTCTTGTCAAGAGTTCTCGTCGGTGTCACACGTTTATCACGTTTGAATTGATTTGAAGTGCTTGTTGTGGCCAAGAAAAGTTTAGTGCATAACTTTGTTTGGTTTGTAGCCATGCTTTAAAGTTTGCTTTTATACATTGCAGTTATGAGTCGCCTTAGCTTTGGTGAGGTTGACGGACTTCCTTTATTAATAAATATACGTTAGTTTTGAAATCCCTTTTTTTGTCTTTTACAGCCATTTTGGCAACACTAATTATTAGCCAGATTCTCTCTGTATGGCTCTACCATAAGAGCCGAGGTTCCAATATTATAGTCTGTGGTTTCAATAATATCCATTCAATAAAATATAAATGGTATCGAAATAACAAAAGTATAAAGTTGCTTTCCAAATCAAAACAATATAAAAACTCTTGATACAAAACCACCCTGGCATTCACCAATAACATGTGTAAATTTTATAAATGTCAATTGTCTAAAAATACCTGGTGAACCAATTTCATACTTTTTCAGGACCATTTAGAAATATTTTTCAACAAGATTTTTTTTTATCAAAGGGTGATTTCTCAATAAACATATAATCAAATTTAAACATGAGCCAATGTAATAAAGAATGAATGCACCGACTTTTAAAAAAAGAAAGCTTAAACATTTTCAGAGATAACTACCACATGATTTAAGTGGAGAGTCACAAAATATTTTCATTTAATGTGTGGCTATAAACTGACAAGAGGTGTCAAAAAACAAAATGTAAGTTAGCAAAATGGTGCTGGAAATTAAAGTTTCGTGACATTCAGCACCGTTACTGTTTATTTGGAGACCTTTTCCTGACTTTCGGGACTTTTGTGACCTGTAGACATCTTGCCAGTGTAAGATATATATTTCTTTATTTTTATTTTTTAGTTTTCCTTCAACAGAAAAAGGTTTTTAGCAATGGCGTATGTCCAAAAACTTACATCAAGTCAAGAGATTAGATGTTTTTTATTTTATATTGGTTGAGTTCAACGCCACTTCAAAACCAGGAGATTAGCAATGATCAAACACTTGAAACCAGAGAAGGAAACTGGGGATGAAACCATACCAGCATTGCCCAGATTTATTCTGGGAAACCATGGAGAATTACATTAAGTTGGCCAAACTATGATTCAACCCATATCTCCAGAATGAGTCTCATGCATACCTACTGCGCCACCTGCTCAGTAAAACAAGAATGTTTTGCTAATTTTAAGAGATTAAAGCTGATACTAAGCTTATTATTAACTGTCATTTTATGTAACTGTACTTCTGTCGCAATATTATGGAGTCTGCATACCCAGTTATATTTAAGCCGCTGTTGCAACATGTCTGAATACGGGTCGTAAATAAAAAAGAAGGATAACGAGGAAGAGCTACTTTTAAAATGACATGTTGCAAGAGACTGTAACTAATTTTGTATTTGTAAATGTAACTGTAAAATTAGTAGATATGTAACTGTAAAATTAGTAGATGTGTAAGTAATCGTATTTTCAGGCTACGAATGTATCATCTTGTCAGTACGACATCTTTTGTAAAGGCCATGGACATAAACTTTAATAGGCATGTTAGTTTTGATTAAGTGTATGTCAATGTAGCTTTGGCATTCAGTAGGTATGTTGGAGTCAACCTTGTTATGTGAGAATCAATGCTTTAGTCTTGTACACATTTTCATGTATATTACCGAGCTTCTTCCAAAGCTATTTTGTAAAATGTTTAAAATATTTTAAATTTTATTCATATTTTATTTATATGTATTGCTTGATCGGTAATTTATTTATTTGTAAATTCTCATCATCAAGCGGCTCTTGTAAGTTGTGTGATTTAAACTTAATACATTATTGTGGAATTAAATCTGAGCATGAGTTGAAATCAAACTTGTTTCATTTCAGACTCCTGTTCTGTCTAGTAGAGACTTTCTAAATGATAGGCACACAGGCTGGGTCTACTTAAAGGCCTTAATTTACTTTTGTACGCAACTGGCGGGGCAGGGTTTTGGATGCAATAGGCCCAGGGCCTCCACTGGTTTCAACGTGAAGCAGGACCTGATACAAATTTAATTGAATGAAGAGATGAAGGACTCATACATTTAAATTTTGGTTTATAGAGAGACTTGGACATGGACCAAGTCACAAATCACCTGCCTCTGAGTATCCTGCAGGAGATTCTCAATCATTTATTGCTCTTGGATCAGATGGGGCCAGTGATACAGCAAAAAGGACGTGTAATACATTGAACAGGGGCATGCAGTATTACTTGTTACAGAATTCGTGACTCTGCGGGTATGAAACAAAAGATCAGTTGTGAAGTACTGCACATGTCCAGTGACAATTTTAAACTGACCATCTCCCAATAATCCACTAAGCCAGATGGGTTGCAGATTTAAAAAAAATTGATAAAAAATACACAGAGGCTTTCAATTCTTAGATATTCATCTCAAACAGAACTATCAGTAAACAGTCTTTTTCTTACAGTTTATCTACCACCAAGTAATTTCTACATAAAATGCCACCAAAAATCTTTTATGGAAGTGGACCAGCCTGGTTGTGTTATTTTCGCAACTACGATAACCATACCTGTACGTCCGTATCCTTAAAATCTTTCTAAATCAATTCTGCCAACCATCAGTTAAAAATATAGAAACTATACATTAAAAGCATTGTTGAAATGGAATTTAGAAATAAACTACAGTAAGAACAATTTTTTGGTCACAAGAAAATTTCACAACACACCACTGGAGACGGACAAGCTGGGGCAACTACTCACAGGCCGAGGTCGTCCACGAGCAGGCTGGCCATGAGGGTCTGCATCTCGCTGGTGGGCGACGCCTCAGCTCGGGTGCCGCTGTGCAGACTGCCGCCGTCCGGGGTCGACTCCAGCGACAGCTTCCACGAGCCCGGTCGGTTCTTGCGCACGTTGCTGCAACGAGACCCTACCAGCCATCTACTCTCTCCACATACAATGTATGTTTGAACATTTGGCATATGTTTACACACAAAGCAAGTTCATGAAATTATTTGAAAATTACAATTTAGTCTTGGAAGTAAGGGTAAAATTTACAAGGTTAATTAAATGCATGATTTATACTAGGAAATTAGTGTGTAATTACTAAAAAGTTACTAAGCAGAAAAACTTTACAAAATAATTATTATAAAGGGTTTGAATTTGATTTCGAAAAGAGTAATGAGAGTATGCTATGTGACACACAGACAGTAGAGACAAATATTTGGGATCCTGCAAGACTGGAGTAGACTCCGAAAGTATTTGCAATAATTCAAATTAATACTGTTTATTATAATGAATGTACGTAACGACACCTAATGTAAGGGGGTCATTCTTCATTATCTGACACCACCATGTTTCCAATGTAAGGAAAGGGATTGAGTATGAGTTGTAATTTGGTAGGGCAAGGGTTCAATATTGGATTGGGCTGTGAGTTAGTGATTTTCACACTTGCCATTAAGTAATGCTGCATAGTTGTTTAACACTTTCTGCCCTGATGTGCCGCAAATTTAAAATATTTGACAAAAAATTTATTTTTCACCTAAATTCCCTAATATAACATTTGTTAGCCTATTGTTCATCCTGATCCAATCTTTCCTACTATAGTCCCAATAAGCTTTCCCAGCGCTGCAACCGATAGCCCGGAGTGATTTTGCCAAGGAAGTACTAGACATCATTTAAATTCCTACCTGGGGCCACTAACGCGACCACTAACAGTGTCCGGCTTCATGACTGAGAGTGCTTTTCTCAGCGTCCTCCCAGGGCAGCCCACTTCCCAGAGCTAAGCTTAGGTTAACCGCTCCAGTCATGCCCCATTATAATGTTCCAGGTCTGTCGGGCACGCATAGGCGCTCACCCTAACACTTTTCTCATAAGCCAACATATTTCCCTCTCCTTCTATTCCACGAACCTCAGCCAGGTCACTGAACGAGGTCTTTAACCTCACCTCTCGGCGAGCCGGGATCGCGGTCACCTTGCTGGCCGACGAAAGGCCTGCTTTCGCCACCTCGTGGCGAAGAGGCCAACTACTTTACTTTAGTACAGTGACACCTCTACCGGCCACCACCAATCCTCTCTCCAGTTCCTTTTTAGCTCGATAGAGGGCGAACCAGCTGGGCCCATAAGTGCCAGGCTTACGCTAGTCCCTCTTGCGGGACTTTTGTTAACTAACCCCAAGTCTGTTTTCCCTGTACCCTGACGGAGCGCGCTGCCTTTCGGAGCGCGCTGCCTTTCGGAGCGCGAGTGATCTCCAATGCCACTTAAGTTAGGCTACCAAATACTTTGTTATTTTTTTCTTATGGTTGGCAGAGCGAGCCCTCCGCGCACTAACTCTAGCCAATCAGATAAGTTCCCCCAATTCCTGGACCTCCAGGCCCCTAACACAAGTTTTTAACTACATGCAGTCCTATGGATTGATTGATTTGTCCTTCTGTCGTCACCGTGGTCGCATCCCTCCAGTGCTTCTAGGCCGCGACTCTATTCAGAACCAGTCTCGTCGTGACTTACTTAAAGGATGTGATCCTATGTAGTCCGGGAGTGATCCCCAATTTTTGTTTTCTAGTTTGCTAGTCGCTTTAGTTCTGATTACTAGGTAATCTCGTAGCATGACCCGCGTGTGACTACCGCGAGCACTCGTGCAGCTTCAAAGGGAGTGATTTTCAAAATTCCACCCCCAGAATGGAAAGTGGAAAATTCTAAGTCTTTTGCCTATAGTTCGCTCCCTACTTAACTTTTGACCTGACTTCTCGATTCCTGTTGCTTATCACATATTTCTATTCTTGAACACTGGATCCTTTTTTTTTTGTTCCAGTGGGGTCCAAGAGATGGTGCAAGAGTTCAGGGTTTTCTCCAACTCAAGCCCATCACGAAATTCAACTAAATTTACATACTCGCTTCTAATCACCGTCAGTGAACAGTCAAAGATGAGATATAGTGAAATCAGATTATACATAGTCCTGCACTGCTTGGGCTAACAAACGTTTCACCTTCCTAATTAAATTTATTTATGTTATTTTTTTGTGAAAACATGATTATTAAATTGTACAATTTATAATCTACTTGTAATTTATACCTTTTTACAGCCTGGGCCCCCAATTAACTTTAATCTGTGTATTTTTGTAATTTCGAAACTATCAAAAGTAAATAATGAAAACCATAATTAACAATAAAAAGGGTAAGCTTTATGCAAAACTCTTCTTTTTTATTTATTTTTTCAAATACAAACCATTATCTACTTCCTATTGTGAGAAGTAAGTTTCCTGTTTTTAATGTTTCTCCCTTGTGTACCTCTGAATGTACTATAGTATCTTTCTCCCACTTAAAGCAACTTCCAGGGTTTTTATAACATAAATTAATAAAAAGCTTTCTTTAACCACACAAGGACAGAAACACTCTACATGGACGGGTCGCTGGGTGCTGCTACTATAGCAGAGACATGAGTACCAGCTGCCCGGGGCAAACTATGTGAGGCTTGTGACCTGCTAGTCTCTTAGTGACAAAACATTATCTCTGCCTAACTACTAATTACTGGCCTAACATTGGCCCAAAAAGACCATTCTTTTGGATCTTCCTAAACACACACTGTAAAAACTAGTACTGAACCCACTGCACCAAAATGATTTGTCAGCTCAACGCATGCACAAGGTTTGCATGCCCAATGCTGAGAGCGGGCCAGGTCATTGTGGAGGCCTGAAACAGGAGAATCAAGGGTAGTACTCCATATGGGTGCAATCATACCAAGTCCCTATGCCCTTCTAACACAGTGGTACATATATTAACCAAGCCACTTACATGCTGCCTAGACAAACCTCTCCCTCTACCAACAAAAAAATCAAACAGAACTGATAACTAATGAAGCAATTGCATTTGGGTTTCTTTTAAAAGCTTTCCTTCAGTTCTTCTCTACTTTCCCAAATTTCCCCAACTATAAAAACCATATCTCGGTCACTGAATTACTTTCTGAGGGTGAGTTCATTAACAGGTGTATGAATATCAAGCATAAAAATATACATTTGTCATCCAAAAATTTAGATGCTGTAAATTGTGTGTTTGTGTGTATGTGTCTTTACTGAAAATATAAAGCTGCCAACTTTGATTTTATTCACATTAAGTGTCTTCGAAAAAAGTAATTATTATCTAGGCTGATCTTCCATTAAATAAAAACCATAAATTATAAGTGATCAAAAGTTTTAAATAAAACTTTTAGTTTTTCCTGCACCAATGCATGAGAACACAAGAACACTGCTAGTGACAGACCCCATTCACACTGCACCCTCACGGGAAGACATGCTGTACTCAGTACCTACCGAGCAGTTTTAAAAAGCACAACTTGATATGTCCTCGTTATAGATGTCCATTACGTTATGTTATTCTGACAAGTATATACTACAGCTGGAAAATCGATACGATTAAAATTTATGTATACCACCTGAGGTCGAAAAGCAAACCACGTTTTACATCAAAAAACTTGTGCTCCAATAATTAAATCAAAGGCATGCCAAAAAAAGAAGGTTCTAACAAATCAATATATTTTCCCCTTATTTAATATTTGATTGCGTTCCAATTCCCTCTTGCTACCTCATGATATGTATGTCACAGAGTGCAAGCTGTCTAGGTGTCAAAACTCAGAGAGTGAGAGTGAGAGACACTGTACACTCTCTGCACACACACACACCCACTTATTGGGAGCAATTTTGGTTTTTGAAGTGTAAACACATTTCTAGATTATAATGAGAATGCTATTGTACACAAAATTTGTAAGAACTTAATTGACTGCATGAATGGCACTTGGTTATAAAAATAAAATACCTTGTACTCTGCAAAAGATTATAGAGGTACAATTGAACAAGAAAAAAATGAGTGTAATTATTAATTTCAGACATTTCAAAAACACTTTAAAATTGCTCAGAAGTATAAAATGATAATTATGTAGTTTAGCCAGTTTAATGACACAAGTTAAACAAACCAAAGAAATAATTTTTGGCATTACCATTAAAAATTTGTTACCCACTTCCACGGTAGACATATATTTATAATAAATAAATGTTTTTTAATGTAGATTTGTACACTTCGGACATTTTTGGTTCTTTACAAAGTGTACATTTGGCCATATTTAGGCCTACTTAATTTAAAGGTCAAGTAATGTCATTCTTGATGTTTCAAGCTGCTTTGTCTGGCTAACACATTTTGAAATCCACATAATACTGTTTCTAAACAATTGTATTCATTTAATTATTTTATTTGTTATTTTAATGCTAAAGTTTCAAGTATTTACTTTTATTTCTTTATGTTGTCTCAGTTATAACATACACTATTTTTCTATATAAATCACAAAATATTCAGGCAAGCGCAAATGACTTATTGACTTTCTGCTCCCATTCAACACAGCCACGTGCCACGATGATACGGAATTATAGTCCCTCTGAAATAAGAAAGTTTAAGGGTTTTTTTTCCCCTTTATTCCTGATTCTTGTACGGTAGACTTCCGATAATCTGGCACGTTCAGGACTTTGCAGGTGCCGGTATGCTAAAAATGCCAGCACTTAGGGCGATATCTCCCATGATAGCTAAATACTATGTTGTAGAGCAAATACATCTGCAAGATGATGTTTAGGAGGAACATAACGATAAACATTTCAACCCAAATACAGGCTAAAAATAAATTTGTTAACGGCTGCCAAGTTCTTTTGAAGAAATACGCCAATCACTTCTAAGCAATTCGGAAATAATACCGGTTTACGCAGAGCACTAAAAAATGTTGTTTTTGGATTGAGTTTGCTTAGGTGGCTTAAGTCCGCTCATTCCCTGAGGATTCCAGACCATCTGGCATTCTGGGCCATTGGATGCTAGACTATCGTAAGTCTACTGTATTTGATTTATTAAGGTTATAGGTACATTGCACTGCTGTGAAGAAAGGCTTAGGGTGACAGAGCTTTCGAAATATCAGTGGATTCTAAGCAACTTGGGTATTGACTCAGTGCTCATATGTCATGCCGGGAGTGTAGTGATCAAACCCAAAACCCTTGCTACAACTACGTCACCCATTAGCAATTACATCCTCCGACGACCGTTTCTTAAAATGTGTATCATTTTCATGTGCAGTGCTAAGGTTTGCTGTAGTTATTTCTCGAGGTAAAGTAAAGTACGTTACTGTAGGCATAGGTGGTCATACAATTTATTACCCCATTTCACTAAAGACACAGATAGGTTATGTCAAGATAGCCCTGTTCCAAATAACAATAAAAACCATAGTTACATAGTTAGTGGGTTTTTCTTTTTATCCTAAATGAATTCTTAAAAAGACAATGGATACATATAACTTATTTTCTAACTTTCTACATTTTAAAGATATTTCAATGAGTATATGGTGTTTTACCTTCCTATAACATATTCCAACAGTATTAAAATTATCTATCTCTGTTTTGATAATTTTTATCTAACAATTTCCTTCTTCTTCATAGTCCTTCCCAACACCAAACCTTTTAGACTCCAGTTAGAATTGAAAAACATGCTTTTTATGATAATCAAGGAAAAATAGTAATAGGACTAATCACAATATAAATTATTAGAAATGTTTTGGAGATCACTTTTGACAAATAGATTACATACTCACACTGTGCTAGAATAGGCAGCAGAGAAGAAAGTACTAAAAAAAAAAATTTCAACCCTTCACATGGATTTTAATACTAACACTAAAAACATCAATTACAAAATTTTATGACACAACCAAGTCATGTAATACCAAGACAAAATGATGTTTTCGGTGTAACCGAGCCATCTTTGTGCGGGCTGGTTGTGTTTCGCCACAGTAACATGGCGGCGCAACTCGGTGACGGGAGCATGTGGTGGACTCAGGCGGTGGTTGTGCTGACACCGCACATACCGATGTGTACCGCGGGCTGTGCGTCCAGCGCTGCCTCGTGCTGACATTTCTGGACAACTCTGTCCCTCGAGGCGCAAGCGACGTGTGGCCTACACAGCAGGCTTGTGCCCTGATTGCCCAATTTGGAGACGGTGGAACCAAAACCTTCTGGAAGGGAAATCAAGGGTTTTTAAGTGAAAGTTACTGTAAGCTGCAGGCTCTGGCCCGGGATGTAGAATTCGCCACTGTGGAGAGGACAGGAGTCGTAGATACATGAGATCATTTGTCTATGTAAGTCTCTCTAGACTAACTTAATTGTCTGGTTAACTTATCTTTATATGTTAGCAAGAGTTACTGAGAGTAAAGGTTTTGATACTCTCTCTTGTATGTTGGTCGCTGGCATACCTGTAAATGGTTAACGATAAAGAAATTCCAGGTCTCATAATTTTAGCTATTCTCTATGTAAACGTAAGTGAAAGAATGACGTGAAACACCTTAAAATATTTTTTGTTATTTAAAATAAATGTCAGTTTTTAAAACTTAAGCTAAAGATTATTATTATTAAGGGTAAATGTTCAGTATTATGTACATACAAACTGATCCATTGATACTGAAGGCATGATACTGTGGTACATTATGCTTGCTATTTTAATTTAGTGCGTCTAAAGATACTTGACATAACAACAACTTGGCCAAAATACATTTTTGTAATTATAGTTTTGTAAGTAACCTTTTTTAACATTTAAATGTTATTTTTAATGGCTAGTTTAGTTTTTAATTAAAAGTTTTTTTTATTTAGTTTATTTTTAATGCTCTTGTTATTATTAATTATATTTATTCGGTGGGGAGTTGCACGGGGAGTGCGCAATGAGTTAACTCGAGTACTTAGTGACTTTACGGGACAATTGGTAATAGAAGTGCAAGTTGGCAGCCCTGGAAAAAGGTGTGTGGGTGTATGTTTTGCAAAGACATTGGGATTCAAAGTCAGCGGCTGGTCGAAAGCAGACCTTCTGGGTGCTTCATTCGCGCGTGCCAAGTAAAATTCACCTGACGTCTGTTGGCTATATAGCAATGGTCGGGCGCGGAGTGGAAAAGTTCACGCTGAGTCTCGAGCACGTATTGCTCGGCTGTCGAGGTCAGACTAGACATATTTATTGCAGGCAGCAAGAAATTTTAATGCATGTTTTGATAATTGGCTACGAGTGTGTTTGGTGCACACACGAAAGAAACTGTAAGTATATTTGCTCCGATTATTTTGGGTGTAGGTTGTGAGAAATGGACAGAAACTCCATCACTGTTGTACAGCTTACTCTTCGTGAAGAGGACTAAATTTTTAAAGTTTTAGTTTCATGCACGCCCTTAGAGTTTTTCGTAATATTATAAATTGCTGTTTTGTTAATACGTAGTATGTTTTTTTGTATTTACTTTTAATGTTAATGGCATCATACAGTTTTGAAGGTTTTCGGCTGTGTAGGGATAGTTCTTATAGGGCCTATAAGAAGTTTGTAGGATTATGTAATGAAATTGTTTTGCTGGTAGTCAATTTTTATGTAACTATGTTTTTATTTCAATTTGTTATAATTTTATCTTTTTGCGCTTAATCAAATATCTACCATCATATTTACTGGAGCATTTACGTTTGTAATGGATACCAAAATTTCGTTAAAGTATTACGTAAAATAAAAATAAAAGTTAGTATGATTAATAACATTTTCTTTTATTTCAGCAAATGCCCACATTGACACCATTATCTTTGTGCTCTGCTTTTTAAGGAACTGTTTTCAATATAATTTTTCTTAACACTCGGTCTCGATTTTTGCTTGCATTTTGCGTATCGTGTTGCAGTTAGTTTCAATTTATTTATTTTTAAACCAGTCAGGTGTTGAGCTTATGCTATTTACCGAGTGCAGAGGGTAGATACCACAATATAACAAAGAATTATGGTAGTAATTTTAATACAAAAGAAAAATTTTCAACACTATTTGACTTTTTGCTTGTATTGTGATATTGGAGTTTTTGTTTGGCCAGGATCTTCTTTCTACGTACTAAATTAAAACAAGCATCATGTAGCACTGGATCAATGTATGTGTATATGTATAGTACCTATGTATATATGTATATATAATTGCAACTATAAAGACAAATTAATAAAGGTAGGCTGTCCAGTAGAGCAGCCACTATCTGTGCTTGCTATAGTGACGTAAATTTATGATGTGATTTAATAGCAAAGCTGTAAATGTTCCTCATGAGAGATATCCTTGATTGTTGTCATGCCCTACTACCTATTAACTTGATAATAGCTGCAACCTGATCCTGTGGTTGTCCAGAGATATTTAGGAATACAGCATAGCCGAGAATGATTTCTAAAAGACAGAAATGTTATAGTCAGTATGATACAGCTAGGGCCAACACTGTTTTCCACCCTAATTAGGCACAGATTGTGTCAGATGTATACACGTAATGACGATTCCTATTATACCTCAGGTGCAATCGCACGTAACACGTGAGCCCTCCCTGCCACCATAATGTTACAAAAAAAAACCTGTCCAGGGTTAATGCTTGGTTTAGATGCACATTAGACACTCTCTCATGTCCAGGCCGTACATGAAAAAAATTTCAATTATAATTTAAAACTTTTAATTACCTTCCACTGTTTGCATCACAAAAACAAAATACAAATTATACAAGAACTCACATATGGAGACAAACAGTATCAAGTTGCTATGCTCAAAAACAATAGTGGCAGCCGTGTAAGTGCACAAGCTACCTATTTTACCTTTAAATGGTATTTTATTGTAATCTCACAGGAATTTTGATTGGTATTGTTATAAAAAAAAACAATTTTGTAAGTTTAATACTTTAATTATGGAAAAGCTGCGACTCTAGAAAATTCTGTTATAATTTTTATGGAAAAGTAGCTTTCCTTCCGAATTACCTTATAATAATTCTTTCTCATTGTAGTATCGCATTTCTTTATTAATTATTGATTAACATTCTATCATTCTATTTTTGGATACACTTTTTAGCCAACTTCAAGAATAAGACAACGGTTGCAATAAATTAAACTAAATAACTTAAACTAGCAAACTTCCAAATAACACTTACCCTGATAAATCCTTGAACCATTTTGGCACATTTCTTTCCAAATCTAAAAACGATGCATTTTGAGGTTTATCTTTAGGTTCATCTTCCGCGTGATTTTTCATCTCCTAGAGAAGACATTTAAAACTCAGGAATAAGGAGAAATTATTTTGGTAATAGTAACATTACTTTAATTCAAATTCCTATCTGGAACTAGAAAGTTGGTCAAATTATTATTTTTAACATTTCACCACCGCCACTAAGAAATAAACATTTACAAGTTATGGTTGCATAGCAACCGAATATCACAACAAATATAACTTTAAACAAAACATATTTCCATAGAGTTAAATAATTATCAGAAGACAGCATACTATGAAGTCACTTTTAAACTGTGGCTTCGTCATATTGTTCCGCCTATCACTTTTAAGAAATATTGTTTAGTAATGTCTGATGATGGTAATTAAGTAGGAATTAGAATCTCCGTCGTTAAAAAAAGTCACTTTCATAAAAAATAAAATTTGCGTGTACTTATGTACACTTGTTGAAAGTTATTCATACTTGGCTTAATACAAAACTAATTTTAATTTTATATGTAAATAATTACACGAAGAAAGTAAAATGATTAAAGTATAAATTAAATCAATTTAAAAAATTCATTGATTGATTGGAGAAGTTATGCAGAATGCTGACCGAAGACAATTAATATTAAATGCAATGTAGACAATTGTATTGCAATTTGTTGTGCTCGTCACCAGCCAGTGACAGATTTAGAAATACGACTCACTCCCAGAAGGGTGCACAGGATAATACACTTCTGAAGTAATAGGCCGGTATTCCACTGTAAAATATTTTATAAAACATCTTTTATAAAATATATTTTCGATCTTTTAATAAAATATTTGATAAGTGCTTATTTTATAAAAGTTCTTGACTGTCAAGTACACTACATAAAAGATTGTTGTCAAAGAAGTAGTCAGTAATTGCATAGCATTTGATTGTTTGTAGTGTATTAAGTGTTCATTAAACAGTTAAACTTATTAACCACATTGAATTGTTTAAAGAAAACATTACTATGGATGACAGGCCCCCCACAAGATTCTGTGGGCCCAGTTGCTAGAGGTCATGATGATCCCCCGCCACCATTTTTTTATACTAAAAAGATTTTAAAAAAATTTTGGCTTCTATGTATTGACGCCGACCGCCAATGCTCCTCTGTCGCATAGACCGCTATGCCTCATCAACGTCTCGCAAAAGCGTGTGCACCGAACGCGCCCGTGCGCGCAGCAAAGTGCAGTTCGTGCGACGAGGCAAACACCATACAACGAGTGCTACACCGGCGCAAGGATCCGGCCGGGTGTGGCATATCCTTCCGCCGCACTACAAAAAATTGTTATAATTATGTTTTTCCACAGGATTTTATTAAACATTATTTTTTATTAATTAATAATTAAGTCTTTGCAAAATCATGTTTCAATGTGCGATTTGTCCCGAACCTGGCCGGTTCAGTTTCCCGCGAAATTCACACGTTTCCGCGGGAGGGCTGGCGGGGGAGGGGGGTCGAGCGCGGCGACACCGTCAGTGTCCTTCGAGAGCTCAACCAGGCCGGCAGCCTGCGCGCAACGCGGAACCTTCAACCTTTGCATTCACCGACATGTAGTTTTCCATAGTGTAATTTCTTTTCAACCTTTTGTACAGTTCTGCGGTCGGCCTAAATTTACCATGAGGTACTTAACTTAATTCAATCAGTGCTCCGAGATGAGTGTTCCACGTCATACGTAAGTACTGTGGGGAGAGTATGTGGTTTTACGTCGGCGCTTCACGCCCAACCTAGCCTACAGGCTACTTAGTTTTGGCCCGCACGGGGCAGCCAGCAGGCGACACGTGCCATCAAACTTAATAACGATTCAGTCCCTGGGACACCCCTAGACACCACGTAGAGTCGCCGGAGACACGGGCCTACGTGCTGCTAGCCCATTTTATCAAGTGTAATATGTTAGTGGAATAGTTGTTCGCCTAAGTGTAATTCGTCATGTCAGGACTTATGTATCACCGTCGTACGGCAGTGCGCCACCAAACTTAATAACGATTCAGTCCCTGGGACACACCTAGACACCACGTAGAGTCGCCGGAGACACGGGCCTACGTGTTGCTAGCCCAGTTTATCCAGAGCTAGGTATTAGTGTAGTGTATTGTGCTTCAAAATATCGTGTGCCATGTCAGAGTGTCTTTTGTAACTTTCGCGTCACGTATACGAGTCTGCCCCTCACGCGCATAAGAATCGTGAGCCGCCACTGAGGAAGTGAGCTGCGCGTGTGACTAGTCGCGTCGGGCAAACCGTTACGGCCAGAACGGGCAGCACCATGTATTGGACTGTGCTGTATTAAATTCACCAACTATCTGAAGAAGTTTTGTGTTATTATTCAGGCGTCCCGAGTGGCCTCAACAGCTCGGGGGGCCCTACTGCGTTGACCCCTACCTCTAGCCACAAGGCCGAACCTTCCCTGAGAACACGAACCTAACAAAATCGCGTCTAAATAATCAGAGGTAGCGGGGACGGCGTCAAATTGGCGCCCGACTAGTGTGGCTTTCATTTTCTAAAAATTAATTTCCAAATTTTGTTTCAAATTTTTCAAATTTTTTCTCAAATTTTTCAAATTTTGTGCTTCAAATTAGTGTACCAGTAAGGGCTCGCGTAGGAAGTCAGGAATCGCGCGGAAACGGACGCGACGCGCAGACAGCCAAAGGAGCCGGCACCTGGCGATAGGCGCGCGTCAAGTTACACGCCAGACGCGCATCAAGTTACGCGCCAGGCGAGATAACGGCTGTGGGAGCGGAAGTCCGCGCGCCTCACACACGGATCAGGTGGCGCAGCTGCGCAGCTGCTACGCGCCGAACATGAGCACGAACATGAGCCGTGATGGAGCGGTAAGGATAGACATGGAAGGGGTATGCCACGCATGCCTTCTGCCAGGGTTGCCAATAAATCATGCCGCGGCAGGGATTTTCGCCACCTGTACCTGCGACACAGAGAGGAAGTACAAAACAGACTTTGACGACAGGAAACCAGGGCCGACGTCGACAATTAAGTGCGGCGCGAGGGGATGTCATCGGCGGCCCGATGAGGTGGCGTTCTGCCACCAGTGCGGCACCGTGAGGCACCGCGCGTGCACCGAGGCCCGGGAGTTCCTCAACTTCAGGAATGGGTATGTTCATGTGTCGCGCGTGCGAGCTCGCGCTGGACAGACCGTCAGCGACGCCGGCGGCCCCTATCGCACCGCGCCCCGGCGGCACCCTCAAACTGCCGGAGTTCGGAGGGCAGGAGCACGAGGGCCCCGCAAAGTTCCTACGGACATGCCGAGACAGGCTGGCACGATACGCGGTTCCTACAGATGAGTGGACGGAGAAGGCGTGCGATCAGCTGAGGGGGTGTGCCCTTGACTGGTGGACCACAGCCGGAGAATACGGCATGGAGTGGGGCGACTTCGCCAACGGACTGGAGGAGCGTTTCAACGACGCCCGTGCCCGGGCCCGGTGTCAACAGTCACTGTTCTGCCGGCCTCAGGAGGCGGGGGAGAGCGCGGAGGACTTCATCAGGTCTAAGGCGCGGCTCCACCGACGGCTGGCGGAAGGGGAGGACGACAGCAGCATGCTAGGGGTAGTCGTCCAGCTGATGCTGCCCGAACTGCGGCCATTCCTTAGGGCCGCCACCGACAAGGGACTGGAGACGTTCGTGCGGTTGGCGAACGAGGTGGAGCGCGACGTGAAAGTTGTCCGCCGCAGCCGCGAGCCGCCCACCCGACGGCCAGGAGCGTCGCCACCGATGTTGGCGGACCCCGGGGACTCCAGGGCTCTGGTACCGTACGTGGAGCCAGTGCCGAGGCAACAGGGGGAGCAGCCGTCCCGACGTGCCGCACCCAGGGAGAACACCGGGGCACCAAACCAGGGGGCTCCGCGCTGCAAGTACTGCCGTGAGGAGCGGTACCACTGGCACGACGTCTGTCCCACGCGGGCAGCTGTCTGGCAAGCCCGTGGGGCGGGCGGTCCCACGTCGGGAAACGCCCGCTAGGGGGTAGTGCCATGGCTGGCCACTGTCCCTGGAACCCTAGCCCGGCCTCCACTGTCACCCCGGCGCGCCCCGTCAGGACGGACGGGCGCGGCGCACCCGACTCGTCAGCGGCCTGCACCGGGTCGTCGGCGAGCCGCACCGGACACCAGGTGGCCTCGGCGACACCGGCAGCACTTGCGGTGTCCGCTGACACACCGGCACGCCCCGTCAGGACGTACGGGCGCGGCGCACCCGACTCGTCAGCGGCCTGCACCGGGTCGTCGGCGAGCCGCACCGGACACCAGGTGGCCCCGGCGACACTGGCAGCACCTGCGGTGTCCGCTGACACACCGGCACGCCCCGTCAGGACGGACGGGCGTGGCGCACCCGACTCGTCAGCGGCCTGCACCGGGTCGTCGGCGAGCCGCACCGGACACCAGGTGGCCCCGGCGACACCGGCAGCACCTGCGGTGTCCGCTGACACACCGGCACGCCCCGTCAGGACGGACGGGCGCGGTGCACCCGACTCATCAGCGGCCTGCACCGGGTCGTCGGCGAGCAGTACCGGACACCAGGTGGCCCCGGCGACACCGGCAGCACCTGCGGACCGCCTGACGGCAGCGGCAGCGCCCCGGGAGCAGTGTGGTGAGTCATTCCAATTAGGGCAGTTGGGACCTGGGGCGGGGCATTTACTCCGGATTCCCGTCAGGATGTATGGACAGCCAGTGCATGCTCTTGTCGACACGGCCGCCAGCCACACGTATGTGTCGGCTCAATGCTCGAGCGTACGGGACATTGACTCAGGGGCGGAGGAGGTACAGTTAGCGACGCAGGGGGCGACAGCGCGTATTGTCGGCCGCTCGAACATCACCCTCTCCATCAGGGACCATGTTAGTCACACAACAGCACTAGTAGTAGAGGGACTACTGGAGACGCTGATCCTAGGTCTGCCTTGGCTGGCGCAGGAGGACGCCACTGTGGAAGTCAGGGAGGGGAGGTTGCACGTTGGCCACCACGAGCAGCGCACAGTTTACAGCCTGGGCTATCGGCCACCCGCCGAGCAGGGGACACCCATCACGCTCGCGGACTTGAGGAACGGTGTGCCCGCTGCCCATGTAGAGCTCATAAACAATGTCTTGTCTCAACAGCCACAGGTGTTTGCGGCCACAGATATGCTCCGCCGTACCACAACCACGGAACACACCATCCCCACCCGACCTCACCAACCCCATTTCGTAAAACCATACGGGTTCGGACCCACTGAAAGGCACGTCATCCAGACCCAGATCACGGAAATGTTACGCGATGGAGTCATCGAACCCAGTGAGTCGCCATACAACTGCCAGATTGTCATGGCGAACAAGAAAGATGGCTCCATGCGTTTTTGTGTGATTTGCAAACCAGTCAATTCAGTAACCATACCCGCCCCACCACCGCTCATCAACATAACAGATGCTTTGGCAGGGCTGGGCGACGCCCGCATCTTCACGTCCCTGGACCACAAGTCCGGGTATTGGCAGGTGCCCGTACGTCCAGAGGACCGCCCGAAGACCGCGTTCACTGCCCCTGACGGCCGGCGTTTCCAGTTCTGTGCCATGCCGTTCGGGCTGATGGACGCCCCCGCGACCTTCCAGGCCATGATGGTGCGTGTGTTAGACGGGTACGCGGGCGAGTTCGCCGCCGCGTACCTGGATGACGTCATCATCTGGTCACGGTCGTGGGAGGACCACGCCCGGCACCTCGGCCTGGTCCTTGAGCGGCTGGCCAGACACGGCCTCACGTGTGCCCCCCAGAAATGCCATGTGGGCGCGGCTGAACTGGAGTACCTAGGGCACATGGTGGACGCGGAGGGTTGCCGCCCTCTGCCAAATCACCTGAACCTTATTGAGTCCAAACCCGCCCCACGAACCCGCAAGCAGCTGCAGAAGTTGATGGGCCTTCTCAACTGGCTGCGCTCGTTCATTCCGCATTTTGCCAGCGTCACCGCCCCGATGACGGACTTGCTGTCACACAAGCTCCGGTTTTAGTGGACCAGCGAGGCGGACGCCGCCCTGGACGCGGTGAAACAGCAGTTCTGCGAGTGCCACCAGCTCGCCCGTCTGCAGCCTGACCTTCCCCTGTTCCTTCAGACAGACGCCAGTCAGGAGGGGATGGGGGCCGTCCTATACCAGGTGGGGGACAAAGGCGTGAGCCGGGTGGTGGAGTACGCCAGCGCCAAGTTCGGCCAGCCCGAACGGCGGTACCATGTGAACGAGCAGGAGTGCATGGCCGTCGTTTGGGCTATGTGCCGCTATCGCCACCACCTGGAGGGCCGCCGGTTCACGCTGCGGACGGACAGCCAGTGTCTCCGCTGGCTGGACTCCGCCCAGGGCCGCAAGTCGAAGTTCACGAGGTGGGCGTTGATGCTCCAGAACTTCGACTTCGTGGTCGAGCACGTCCCTGGACGGGACAACCAGTTCGCCGACGAGTTGTCGCGCCATCCCGACCCACACAACACGTTTCAGGATGACCAGGACTGGGAGGGGCTGTTGCCGCCAGGGGGAGTCGCGCCGCCGGTCACTCCAGGGGAGGCGCCCGCAACTTTTTTCCACATCCCAAGGGCCCCCGATTATCCCGCCGTCTTGCCTGTGGAGACCCTGAGCGGATTAGTGGAATTCGTGAAACAGGCCCAGCGGACAGACGACCCCACACAGGCCGAGGTGCGGTCATGTGGGGAGCAGGTTCACCCCTACCACAGGTGCGTGGACGGGGTGTTGGAGACCCGGGTACCAGGGGACATGGACGCCTGGCGCCTTCATGTGCCGCTCGGTGCCCGCGAGCAGGTCATGGGCTTCCACCACACGCACGAGCTGGCGGGACACCCAGGTGCGCACCAAACCCAGTTAGACATCCGTAAGACCTTCCATTGGCCGGGGGTGACGCGGGACGTACGGGACCTGGTGCGGCGCTGCCAGCAGTGCCAGCAGAGGAAGACGAGGCGGTCTGACGGGGTGGAGCAGCAGTGCCCCCGACGGCCCCGCGACCCGTTTCACACCCTGGCCCTGGACATAATGGGGCCCTACCCGCGGACCACCCGGGGAAGGAAGTTCTTGGTCGTCATCACAGACATTTTCACCCGGTTTGTCGAGGCCTTCCCGGTGTCCAACGTGCGCGCCGGAACCATAGCCGCCCTGCTGGACCACGAGATATTCCCGCGGTATGGTTTCGCGCGCGTGATGTTGACGGACAACGGCTGTCAGTTCAGCGGGAGGCGCTGGAGAGCTGACTGTCGCCGTTGGGGTCTCGACCACCACACCACCCCCATTTACCATCCCCAGGCCAACCCCACTGAGAGGCGGAACCAGGAGGTCAAGGCGCAGCTGCGGCTGAGGTTGGGGGACGACCACTCCAAATGGGACGTCCACCTGCCGAAGCTGTTGTATTGCCTCCGGCGCCGCACCAACGCTGTCACCGGTCATTCCCCTGCCGAGCTCCTGTACGGGAAGAACTTGGCTTTGCCCGGGGAAAGCAGGGTGGCCGATGTCGCCATGGGCACGGTGGCACGCCCCAATCATGAGGAGGGGAGGGAGCACGCCAGACAACGGCAGGCCCACTTCCTGGTGGCCCACACGCTCATGAGTAGTCACCCCCCACCCCCCATCCAGCCAGGTCAGCTGGTATATGTCAGGCAGCACCACTTGTCGTCCGGGGCGCGTAACTTTTGTGCGGGGTTGGCGCCCCGATGGTCGGAGCCGCGGGAGGTCCTGTGGAGGACGGGCCCCTCATCCTATGCGGTCCGGACACCAAGGGGGCGGCCCGCTAAAGTGCACCGGGACGACCTGCGCGTAGTCGCGCACGGGGTCAGAGTTGGTCCAACGACCCCCTCTTCACCATCCCCCACACTCCAGGGAGCCACAGATACGCCGCGGGAAGGAGCAGCACCTGAATCCACCACCCGGGGGGACATGCACACGGGCGACACAGACGTGGGTAGCCCCGATCAGGCACATGAGTGCAACCAACCCGACCTCCGGGACACCCCGAGCAGGTCCCCGGTGCCGCTGGCCACAGTTCCGCACGTCCCCGAGGAGGTGGGGAATCCGTTGGTCTGGTTTCCTGACGAGGAGGGGGAGGAGGTCTGTGAGGAGGAGGACGACGAGCCACTGTGGCCGCTGGACCTCAGCCTGGCGGACGCCACGTTCCGGGTATCCGTGGACGAGCCCGAGGAGGGGGAGGAGGAGCCAGACAGTAGGGATAGGCGCCCCACCCATAGACGTCGGGCCCCGGTCAGGACGTGCTGCGCGGACGACAGTGAGCCGGTAGAGTTCGCTCCTGTCCCCGCCGTGGAGGCGAGCTGCCCGACCACCCTACCGGACACGAGGGAACCTACCACACTCTGCACAGTGGAGACCCCTACCAGCACAGTCCCCACCACACGACCACAGAGGGCCCGCCGACCCCCGGCCTACCTGGCGGATTACGAGTGGTCCAGGTCCCCGTCGAGCTACTCCACCCGGGCGCGGCCCGTAAGGGGCGATCCAGGGGTGCCAACACTCGTGGCCGGACCCCTATCATCCCCCCCCCCTGCCACACCCCGACCACACTGACCCCCCCACCCACTTGTCACCATATTGAGCTAGAAGAGGCGCACGTCGCTGCCCAGTCCCAGGGGGGGAAAGGACACGGGTCAGGGCGTAACCCCTTAGCATTCATTGAGTGGGAGAGGTATTCAGGGCAGAATGTTTACATTGTAGCCAATTTCTGCAATTGAGAAAGAAGCCTTAGCGTGCCTATTCGCCTTGGAAAAATTCGAGTCATACCTGGATAACCGGGAGTTCGATTTATTCACGGATAATCAGGCCCTAAGCTGGTTATTTAACCATCCGCAGCAGTTAGGCAAGTTAGGTAGATGGATTCTGAGGTTATCACGATTTAGGTTTGTAATACATCACCTGCCCGGTAATCAGAATATTGTTGCAGACACCCTTTCTCGTATGTTCAACCCTGACGAGTTCAATATAAATACAATCTCAGAAACTGATAATGTGAATAGCATTAACGCTTTTAGACTTTTTCCAGAATCCTATATAAATATCCGCCTGTATCAACAAGATGACTTATTTTGTAAGGAATTAATACGTGATATTAAGGCTAAGAAAACTAATGAATTTATAGTTGAAAATGGATTGATATATCATACAGGTAAAAATGGTAGGGCACGAAGGGCGGTGGTACCTAAGGTCCTGCGCCCTATGATCCTGCAGTATTTTCACACTTCTCTTATAGGTTGTCACCTAGGGATTGATAAAACACTTCAATGTATTTCTTCTCATTTTTTTTGGCCCGAGATGCGCCAGGATACGCAAGAGTTTGTGAAAACCTGTATCGATTGTCAACTCTCTAAGCCCCCCCACAATACTAAGAAGGGTTTGTATGCGGCTGACCCACCTAAGGCTCCATGGCATTGCATTCATGTCGATATCTTTGGGCCACTGACACGGTCAAAGAAGGGCAATGTGTGCCTTTTAGTAGTTATTGATATCTTTACCAAATTTTTTATCCTGCTACCTATGCGTAACATGAAGGCTGAAACCATAGTAAGATCTTTAGCAGATTACGTTTTTAAATTTTTTGGACCTCCAAACTTGATAGTTTCAGACAACGCGCCTTACTTTCAGTCCGCTATTTATAAAGACTTTGTTTTCCAGTGGGCCATTAAACCTATTTATAGCTCTCCATACTTCCCGCAAGGGAATATGGTTGAACGGGTAAACAAGGTGATCAAAAGTATTCTTATTTCTTTTTATTTTTATCGACATGATCAAACCTTGTGGGACACCGACATCCCATTCCTTAATATAGGGCTCAATTCCACACCTCATTCTGCTACAGGGTTCCCTCCCTGTGTTCCATTCCTGGGCAGGGAGGTGTCCCACCCTCTCCTTAACCAATGGGGTCTTCCTCCCATAGATTCAAACTTGGATGCCAGGGAGCTGGAAGACATTTTAGATTCTGTTTCTTGCAACCTTACCAAGGCATGTCTAGATGTTGCCCAGGCTTATAATAAGAATAGGAGTGACCATGCTTATCAAGTAGGTGATCTTGTTTTAGTTAGGAGTTTCAAACATCCTAGTTTAGCTTCGCAGCTCAATGTTAACCTTATGCCCCCTTATGCAGGTCCTTTTGTTATAGATCGTTTTCTTGGTAAGAACACTGTTCTGCTCAATGATTGTAAAAATCCTAGAAAATCTCGCAAGGCCTATGTGGAGCAGATAAAGCCCTTCTATGGCAATAAAGCAGTTTAGGAGCCCCTTTTTTTTGTTTATGTAGGTATAAGAGTGTTCTCTCCATGTTGTTCGGTGCTGTGCGGCTCCCCCCCACCTCTGTTACCTGTTTTAGCCTGGTCGCGACCGCCCTTGTTTTCTTCTCCGTCCTTTCCTGGCGCAGTCACGCCGGGGCTAATCTTCGTGGGATCGCCTCGTCGGGACAGTGACAGAGGCGTCTGCTTGATCCCGTTTTTCTCCCTCCTGCTAGAGTGTACCTCGCCTGCGGGATGGACTTCTCGTCGAGATCAACACATCGGTCCACCCCGGAATGGGTGGCGTGAGTGGATGCAAGATTAACTAGATTCTGGCTTTCTGCGTTTCTCCGACTTCCCGAGTCTGGTGGATGTCTGGAGGCGTTTGATTCGGGTCAGCGATCGTTTTCTGTGCCTTTTCTTGCAGGCCTCAAGAGGGGTACCGGTGGGATGGTTAGCCGCTCCTTAGCGCCCCCATGAGATGATTTTGGTACCTGTGCCTGATATGTGTTATGACTGACCCTGCTACTGTGAACGTTTATCCATGCTGAAATGGGTCAAGCTCCATGCAACTTCAAACCAAGATGATGTGAGAAAATTCGACGTAGTCTTGCCAGTCACGCTTCAAGATTAATGATTGCATAGAGACTGGACCTTGCCGAATCTGTTTGCACTGACGTTCCCCGCAGGCTTGAGGAGCTTAAGGAGGGGGGAGTTGTAGCCAATTTCTGCAAGCCCCGGCGGCCCGCCAATACTTTCCCCGCCCTCCCCTTCTTAAACTTGTCCGCCCCACCCCTAGTCCAGCCATGCCGCCCCTCCTTCCCCTCTTTTCTCCTCCTTTCCCCTGTGTACCGCGATTTTAGCGCCTCTATCGGCTTAGTTTTTGCTGGTATATAAGCCCCTGGCCTGAGGCTATTCCTCGCAGTCCTCGCTCCCTCTGAGCAAGGCTGTCCACCGACATGTGCACTACGAGCTCGTTCTGACACCGTTACTATGCCCGTCGGCTCCTTGATCGCCCTTCTGGCAGTGGTTGTAGGCCGTTACTATGTTTGAACATAGAGCCGCGTCTTTATTAGCTGAGCTTTATTAGCTGCGCCTTTTTCCTTTTGTATACACAGCAATTGGTCTGTGTTCGGGATTTGCGGATTTCTTCGGGTGCGTTTTCATTAGATTTTTTTTTTAGTGTGAGGTTGTACTTGGACTTACCGTTTTTCGGTGTCTGTCTTTGACGGTCCTTGTGCTACACATGTCCGGTGTTTCTATTGTAATTTCGGGTATAGTACCTCCTTACGTTCTTAAATTTGCTAGGGGCTGTTAGGCTCATCTTACTTTAGTAGGAGATGCATTCTGTTTTATTCGTGTTGTGTATTAAGAGTTCTTAATTACAGATATTTATACGGGTAAATTTATATTTGTTCATGATAATTTACTTAGCTACCAAACACTTGAATGGCGTACATAAGTATGCGTTTAAGGCATGTACTGTTTGTACAAGTGCGTTGATTTGTATATGCGCTCTAACTTATCGTATTACTAACGTTATTAAGGCTACGGTCTAGAGGAAGTAAGTCAGATTTTGCAGCCATATATGTGTGTTGCATTTGTAATTCGTATGTGACTGTGCGCCCGTAATTGTAGGGCAATTCATATAGACATGGGCGTTAACATAAATTTGTTTTATATGAATGTATCAATTTCCACTATATAAATATCTTATACATTTGTTATTTGTGATGATATTGTTCTGAATTGTTTTAAAATAAAATATATATTTTGGTACCTCTTGTATTAAGTCTGTTCGTTAGGGTCAGCCCCATTACGTCTTTAACTCACACTTACAGTGCTTGCCGAACTAGTGTTTCACTTGTTAAGTGTATAAGGGTGATATGTCCGCTTAGTGGTTGTAGCCGACCTGGTGTGTCCGAATCGGTTACAACATCATAACACACCATCCACTCCGCCGCGTAGTGTAGGGCTCGCAGTGCGGCGAACGTCAGTGAAGTGCTCAGCGTGTGAAGCGAGGCGTTGATGCACATAGCGGTCTCGGAGAAGGGGGGGCATTTGACGCCGACCGCCAATGCTCCTCTGTCGCATAGACCGCTATGCCTCATCAACGTCTCGCAAAAGCGTGTGCACCGAACGCGCCCGTGCGCGCAGCAAAGTGCAGTTCGTGCGACGTGGCGAACACCATACAACGAGTGCTACACCAGCGCAAGGATCCGGCCGGGTGTGGCATATCCTTCCGCCGCACTACAACAAATTGTTATAACTATGTTTTTCCACAGGATTTTATTAAACACTATTTTTTATTAATTAATAATTAAGTCTTTGCAAAATCATGTTTCAATGTGCGATTTGTCCCGAACCTGGCCGGTTCAGTTTCCCGCGAAATTCACACGTTTCCGCAGGAGGGCTGGCGGGGGAGGGGGGTCGTGCGCGGCGACACTGTCAGTGTCCTTCGAGAGCTCAACCAGGCCGGCAGCCTGCGCGCAACGCGGAACCTTCAACCTTTGCATTCACCGACATGTAGTTTTCCATAGTGTAATTTCTTTTCAACCTTTTGTACAGTTCTGCGGTCGGCCTAAATTTACCATGAGGTACTTAACTTAATTCAATCAGTGCTCCGAGATGAGTGTTCCACGTCATACGTAAGTACTGTGGGGAGAGTATGTGGTTTTACGTCGGCGCTTCACGCCCAACCTAGCCTACAGGCTACTTAGTTTTGGCCCGCACGGGGCAGCCAGCAGGCGACACGTGCCATCAAACTTAATAACGATTCAGTCCCTGGGACACCCCTAGACACCACGTAGAGTCGCCGGAGACACGGGCCTACGTGCTGCTAGCCCAGTTTATCAAGTGTAATATGTTAGTGGAATAGTTGTTCGCCTAAGTGTAATTCGTCATGTCAGGACTTATGTATCACCGTCGTACGGCAGTGCGCCACCAAACTTAATAACGATTCAGTCCCTGGGACACACCTAGACACCACGTAGAGTCGCCGGAGACACGGGCCTACGTGTTGCTAGCCCAGTTTATCCAGAGCTAGGTATTAGTGTAGTGTATTGTGCTTCAAAATATCGTGTGCCATGTCAGAGTGTCTTTTGTAACTTTCGCGTCACGTATACGAGTCTGCCCCTCACGCGCATAAGATTCGTGAGCCGCCACTGAGGAAGTGAGCTGCGCGTGTGACTAGTCGCGTCGGGCAAACCGTTACGGCCAGAACGGGCAGCACCATGTATTGGGCTGTGCTGTATTAAATTCACCCACTATCTGAAGAAGTTTTGTGTTATTATTCAGGCGTCCCGAGTGGCCTCAACAGCTCGGGGAGCCCTACTGCGTTGACCCCTACCTCTAGCCACAAGTCCGAACCTTCCCTGAGAACACGAACCTAACAAAATCGCGTCTAAATAATCAGAGGTAGCGGGGACGGCGTCAGTATATTAATTCTTTACCTTAATCATAATTATTTTTGTAATCTTCGTGCTTTGCACTGTACAGCATTTCATTATATTCATGCTCAGCAATCAACATTTTTGTCATTTCCAGACTCCAAATGTACTTATTTGAGGGCATTTTTAAAATTTACTAGGCCTACCATGAATCGATGTAAACAATCAAATTCTTTTATAAAATGTAATGCCAACCTATTACATTTTATAAAATAAATTTTATAGAAGATATAATTTATAAAATATGACCTATTACACTATAAAGAATCTTGGTCAAAGAAGTTTGACGTCGTCCGGCCGGAGGCCGATTCAAGCCCGACTTGCAACCGCCCGCCAGTAAACCCACCTCTTTCTGGAACAGACCCTTGTCTGAAAGACATTGTACATGTCTCTGACCTGGTGCTTCTACGGAATGTTAGTTCAGCCAGCACCCATAGATGGCAACTATAATTTATACACATACAGACTAAACAATGATGTGTCTTGGCCTCTATTAAACTGTGGCACCAATTAGCATTCATGTGTAATATAGTAATGTTGTAAAGTATTTGTTAAATTAGGGAAGTGTGCCGAGATCGTATGGGTAACTGTATTTTGCCACTGTATGCCACTGACAATTGTACCAGGCTGGGGGATATATTACTCCAGCAATGTTGACCTGGCGAGATCCCTACCCCAGAAAATTCTGGGGAAATACAGCAGTAATATTGGATGTGTGTGTGTGTGTGTGTGTGTGTGTGTGTGTGTGTGTGTGTGTGTGTGTGTGTGTGTGTGTGTGTGTGTGTGTGTGTGTGTGTGTGTGTGTGTGTGTGTGTGTGTGTGTGTGTGTGTGTGTGTGTGTGTGTGTGTGTGTGTGTGTGTGTGTGTGTGTGTGTGTGTGTGTGTGTGTGTGTGTGTGTGTGTGTGTGTGTGTGTGTGTGTGTGTGTGTGTGTGTGTGTGTGTGTGTGTGTGTGTGTGTGTGTGTGTGTGTGTGTGTGTGTGTGTGTGTGTGTGTGTGTGTGTGTGTGTGTGTGTGTGTGTGTGTGTGTGTGTGTGTGTGTGTGTGTGTGTGTGTGTGTGTGTGTGTGTGTGTGTGTGTGTGTGTGTGTGTGTGTGTGTGTGTGTGTGTGTGTGTGTGTGTGTGTGTGTGTGTGTGTGTGTCTCTCTCTCTCTCTCTCTCTCTCTCTCTCTCTCTCTCTCTCTCTCTCTCTCTCTCCGGAGCAGCCTTCGGGATTATGCGCTGGAATCCTTTGCTGGAGTGGCCTTCGGGATTGCGCTCTAGACTCCTTCCCCCCCTTGGAGCGGCTTTTCGGGGATTTCGCTCTAGGCTCCTGTTCTCCCCACCCTCCCCTCTATCTTCGCTCATGCCCAGCAAGAGGGCAGGCAGACGACATTCCAGGCAGGGCAATCATTAGCTGGACAAGAAGGAACTCTTCGGTAGCACCTGAACCTGCTACACCTCGGGGGTTTTCAACCCTGGGACACGTCAGTACTGGATAACTAGCTCTACGAAAACCCCAATCTTAAATTCAATTACAGCCGAAGGCCTAGTGGGCCACTACGGGGCAGAAAGTAACCACGCCCTAAACCATTGGTTAGCGACTGTGCTAGCCTGGCGCCCACCAGAACATACCCACACACCACCACTTCCCACTAGGCCCCGCCCAGGTCTCGAAGCCAAGACCGCGGGTGACGGCAAGTTTTTAAAAATATGTTTTATAAAATATTTTACAGTGGAATGCCGGCCATAAACAGGTTAAGGCAGACTACCATTACTCTCTTCAGTCACACAGGCTGCTATACCACATCGGTGCCTTACCAGGTCGGGTGCGACAAAAGAACCTGTGCGTGTAGTAGGGTGAAAGCATGTGAAGTCTCAAATGTCCCGTGCCATCAACGTATCTATAGCCACCCACATGTCTGTCGACCGCACCATCAATCTTAGTATTCTTCCACTGACCTATAACATGTATATAATATGTCAACCATTCATAATATGTATTTATTCACTCTTAATTGGTACCTATTAATTAAAACACTGTTGTTCATCGTGCGACCATACTAAACTATTGACCTGATTCGCTCCCCGCACAATGTACACAACACGCGCAAAAGCGACCACGTACGGCACGACACCGCGGGGAGCCAGCTCAGTCACCTTTGGCCGGGTTCCGAGGTCGATTGACTCCTCAAACCATGGAGCCCACATCTTCGCGCCAAATTGAGTTCACTATAATAGAGTAAGTTATATTAAATGGGTTTTAATATGCATTGTGGTCGACCTTGCCATCGTCCGGGTTCTCGTGTTCGAGATCCGGCGTGGTTCCTAGCGGGAAGGCTGGTTTTTTAATAAAAGTGTATCCGGGAGGGCGCCAGGCTAGCTCTGTGTCTAACCAAGAGTTGGGTCGTTGGGTGTGAATGCCCCTGCATGGCCCCCTAGGACTGTCGGCAGTGGTCGTGGCTATTGACACGTTACGGGCCCTGCACAGCATAACACGCTGGTTCCTGACTGGGCTAGGAAAGTTCACACAATAACATACACGGATTCGGTTTTGCACTGTCGTACACACGTTGCGCACGGAGTGTGCTGGGTGGATGTTTAATGGAATCGAACAGTTACACTTGCAGTTTACAGTTACATAATGCACATTGAATTTCCCTACACAATTTTTGTAATAGGTGGGGGACTATTAGGTTTGGAGGGAGACCAGAGATAGGACTGCGGATTACGTGATTGGAGCAGTTGGGTAATCAAGGTAAAAGGTTTCAGGTACACAGACATTTTATTCAAATTCAATATTAATTCAAAATTAATATAACGTCAACATGTCTGACAATGTTGAATACAAAAAGCATGAACAACTTCAATATTAATTCATAATTACTATTCAGATACAGTTACGTTTAACTAATTCAAAGTTAAATACAAAAAGCAAGAACAAATTCAATATTAATACACAATAAATATAACGTTAACATTTCTGACAAAACGAGTTAGTTGATAATTATAATTTGCATGGGTAAGCCGGCTACACAGTGAACGATCCAATCAACGATCGTCAAAAAGGGACATAATTTCCATGTATGAAGTTATATTACAAAAAAATTACATTTACGAAATTACTGCAAAGTGCAGGTACACAGAAGAAAGAAGTTTCATTATTCTTTAAAAAGCATTAACAAACAAATACATGCGACGACATCTCAGGGGGAGACAGTTACAAACAGAAAAACGCAAATTAAGTTAAATTTAAATTTAAGGCAGAAATCCAAACAATTTTTGATGGTGGCGGCCGAAAAGGAATTTAGACAGAACAAATTTAAACATAACTGATTCTACATTAGGGTGAGGGCCACCGCCTCACTGACGACTCGATTCAACTTACATTTCTCCCCTGAGGTCGCACACGCACGAAGACTAAGTCGAAGCTCTCGGACTACATGCTAGTGAAATTAACAACGGGTCAGCTACTGCTGACAACAAAGCCTCACAAAGGCTACCAATAGAAGAAGACCCTCATCATGTCTGCAGCAGATTTTATAAACTCGCGCCGCAGCGCGCGCCAGCGCATATTGAAAGGGTGGGAGAAACGAGTACAAATTGAACAAACATTAGGAGGGGGGGAAAAGGAGGGAGAAGGATGAGGGGAGCGAAGTGCCGGAGGCCCGCGATGACGCGCGCATTTCAAATCGCTACAATTTTACTAAATTGACACTGGGCACTCTGATGCGCCGTCACTAATCTTAAATCCTCACGCCAGTCGAGGTTGAGGGGGAGGTCGATTGGAGGCGGCCAATCCCGAAAATTGCAAAACGGCGATACCGGGTCCACCTGTGTGGACCACGGTTCGCTATTAAATTTATTAAAAGTCTTTACATCGTTGTTGCCGGCGTCTGTGCACTCGACGATTATCCAAAAGTCATTGGTAGCGGGGGTCGGCCCGTGCTGTATGCTGCACTGCCCCGCGTAATGCTTTGTGTGGGGATTTTATGTTTAAGTGGCCTGGTTAGGCCCTACACCGTAAAAAGGACCGGGTGCGCACGGGTAGTTTAAGTACGAAAAGGATTTTTAGAATGACTATAATTACCAGTAATGAATTTCAGTGGAGACAAAAGATGAGGACTCCCCGTGGTACGCACGTCCGCTCCGGTCCGCGAGTCGCTCGGTACTGGCGTCTGGCCTTGGCGCGAGGGGAGGCCTCAGCGTTCTCTCGCACCAAGGTTTCTAAAGTTCTGTTATTCGGAAATTATTAAATTAACAAGAGATTGAAAGTGGCTCTAATTTCATACATTAAAATATAGATTAACCTAATTTGCGATACTCTCTAAGAATTAGATTTAACAAGTTTACATTAATTAAGTTTGAATAATACGAGTCATACTGGAGACTGTTCGTCATTTGTTAACTGCTCCAGTGGCGAGTTATACACAAAAAATGGGGAGGTCATAATTACGTTACACAATACTCTAATTTATTTAGGCTGAAGACCGCAAGGGGAGCACTCAGAAATTTATTAACTTAAATTCACACGTGAGTGACCCGGGCACTCCTACGTCGCACTTCCCTTGGACGGGGTTTTTAATAAAAAGTGACGTTACCATTAAATTGTGTTTGATTTATAATGAACTGGAGTCGAGGTGGCTGGTTAATTAGGGCATGGTATTTGATTCTACCTGTTGTTACGGTGTTCGCCTGACTCAGGTGGGCCATGGCTAGGGGTGCGTTCCATTAGCGAGGTCGAATACTGGCGGTTGCAGGTCGGGCTTTGGGGTGGCCTTCGGTCGGACGATGTCAACCTCACCCGACTTGGTCAGACACTGCCAGTCATTTCTCTAATTATTTTTGGCTCTTTCACAAGCAGTTTTGCTTTCTACGTAAATTTTGTACTTTTCAAGTGTGCTACGTGTGTAGATCTGCATTCACCATATTCAGTTAGCCTCGAGGCTGTTTGCTGTTTCGCCCACACAGGGCTGCCTAAGGGCTTCAAGTGTAAAACATTTTTGTAAGGACATTTCATTAACTGGATCTCTGCAGTAAGCTGTGTAGCATCTATGGCATTCACGGGTCTACGAAGTATCCTTACCATCTCTTTTTAGGGGACTGGACTTTCCCTGCTTAGTAAGAACATCAATGTGCAAGTGCAAGCATCCGCCATCCTGCATGATCTTGTTAGTGATCTAGTACTGTTGTGTAACCATTTTGTGCCGTGCTATCCGAGGGCAGACTGTCTAGCAATGTCCGTACGTTTCGGTGCGCGCCGGTCGGGAGTCATAGTCAACAATGTCAATCTCTCTGTTGTCTATAGTGTTCTGTTAGCAATCAACAATTTTTTCACAATGAGCTCACACTCCACCGAGAGCACTTACTATCAATGTCCATTTTTCGGCATCCACGAGTCAGTTACATCATGCCCGTTGTAAATATATTTGGTAACTTTGTAGTTTATTGTAAGTGTTAATTGTACTACATCAATGTTTTCTTCATTGGACAGTCCGAATTGAAAAATTCCTCCCCATAGCATCAGCTGCTTGTTTCCAGTCTTGGAAAATGTCTGCAAGCAGTTATTATCGTGTTGTGAATTGTACCACAAGCAAGTGGATACTGGTGTGCAAAGCCAAATAAATCGTTAAATTTAAAGCGAAACTGGCCAGGCCTATAACAGCACCGTGTAGAGAGTATGAGTCATCAATAAATCGTCACATCACTGTATTTGTGAGTACTATTACATAAACAATGGCAACACGAATGACCCGAACAGTTCGGGGAGCAAACTGCAAACTGTGCTGCAAATTATCATTTTTTGGCACAAAATGTAAATTTGAATTTTTAAATTATTATTTTAGTTTTAATTTTGTAACTAAAACTTAAACTTTTTCCGCTCACTGCACACTCCCACTTAATCTTTGTCAGGCTAGTTCCCCAATTCGTTACCAGCACCATATGTGATTTTTGCCAACCCTATGCGAGGGCAGCATTCAAGTTCTTCTTATCCTCGCTTCGGCGTACGTCTGGTCACTGAAACATGGCCTGTCGCCATGCTCAGGACTGCTTGTGACTGCAGCTTCACAGAGTAGCTAGTTTCTCAGAGCTCTCCTGAGGTTAGCACCCTTAAGCCATGCTCACGAGTCGTTTTACCAAACCCACAGTCACATCTCCTGTCTCATTAGAGCTCTGTTCCCACTGCCACAGCAAATTTCCACCCCCTTTTACATCTTTTCCACAAATCACCACTCAGAGCATTGACCAGTTCTTAACCCTGGCCAGCGACGGCCTATCTCAAGGTCGGCACACGAGTGTTCGAACGTACCGCTCCTGACCTCTAGTGGCGAAATTATCAACTACTCCAAGTAGTTGTCAAGCTCAGCCTGCCCCCTGGCGACTCAAGCAACAAACATCTTCCTGTTGTTCTTTCTGGAGGCACGAGAGAGCTCCACCAGTATCCTCCATAAGCACATCAGGTCACTGAAACACCGTATGTCGTCGTGGTCAGGACTGTTTGTGGCTGCAGCTTCACAGGGCAGCCAGTTTCTCAGAGCTTACCTGAGGTGAGCACTTACTGTCATAACTGTTCTGCGATTTCAGGGCTCCCGAGCACATGTAGGTGGTCCGGGTAAGATATTTCTCAAAGGCCAGCATTCCCCCCTACCCTTTTTTCCACGAATCACCACCCAGAACATTGACCAGTGTTTAACCCCGGCCAGCGATGGCCTATCTCAAGGTCTGGACACGAGTGTTCGAATGTACTACCTCTGGCATCTTGTGGCGAAATTAGAAACTACTCCGAGCGATTGTAAAGCTCAGCCTGCCCCTTGGCGACTTACGCAACAATCATCTGACTGTCGTTTCTTCCCGACCTAGAAGAGCACTCCACTAGTCTCCTCCATAAGCACCATGCTTTTGAAGTAGTCTCGTGCGATATGCACGAGTCGATTTCATCTCGGTTTCGGCCACTTCCAAGTAGATCGCGCTGCGATCGGGCACTAACACCTACATAGAGATATCGAAGTCAGTTTTTCTCGATCCCTCACTCGGAAGTCTTCGGAACCATTCGGACCTGAAGCCGAAGTATCCCTCCTTCCTTTCTAAATCAAACACCTGTTTTAATTAAGCATCACACCGACCCCCAGGGACTTCTTGGTGCGATGTCAGACTGACTACTTCGTTTCTTGGCTAGAACTCCGCAAGATTCACCATCGACATGCCCTCTAGTATGTAGTCTTCTCATCAAGTGTTGTTTTCCCTATGTTTTTAGATAGTACTTAGTCTGTGTTTCAATGTAAAAATTTTAATATTTTGTTAAATTTTTATTAAATTTAAATTAGGAGTGCTTCCTCATCCACTGCGCTTGTGTCGGTCAGGATCTCGTGCACAATCCGGTGGGACCCCTCCCGAGCGCAAGGACAACACCCCGGTTTTGGTGAGTTTTCAACAACCTATTTCTCTTCCCCAACGATACCCGTTTTTGTGGGCATTTTTGCCCGTTTGACGACTGGCTGTCATCGTTTTGATTTGGCTTGTTCACAGACAGGGTTCAAGAATTGGTATCACAGAACCGGTATCCAAGAATCATAACCAAGAATTGGTATCCCAGAGCCCGCACCAAAATTGCAGCCAAATGCTCTTCCTCATCTTCAGTTACCAGAAACTACTGAGGCGCCACCTGGCAGCCCGCCTACAGTAGCATTTTTCACTTCCGACCAGCAAGTTCCAACTATACGACCCCCAATTCCCCACGACTTCTACAGTGTGCCAGTGGTAAGCCATTTATAAGTGCCAGCTAATTGTACCATATATGTGATAACTAAAGTGGTCATCGCAGGCCTTTAACTATGCTATGTGCTAATAATTATTACTCTGGGATTGTTAATTGTTATTTATAATTATGGTGTAAGGCACCTCTTAATAATTCGGCATGGGCTGGCCCTATTATAAATTTATTTCTTATAAAGGTATCAACTATATTATAAATTTTAACTTCTTATTGGGGCTTTCAAGATAATACTTTATTTACTATTGTTCAAACAATTATAATAGAAAAATTAATAGAGGCACAATTATAAACGAACCTGCATTTGTTGTAATTTATTGTTTTGAAATAAAGATTCACAGTCTCCCAAAATTTTTCCAGGGAGACATTTACGTTACACTAATGTACAGAGAATGTGTAACAAAGTCAAATCTGTAATCAGGACTGAAGTTTCAATGGTTTTGAACCTCTTGGCCTGTAGTAAATGTTAAACATTTTTCAGGCATTATTGTTCCTATAATAAGCATAAAACATGCTTGGTTTGTTGGTCTGTTTGCTTGTAATGGGTTATATCCAAACTTTTTGAAGACTCTTGTATTGTCTGCTTGAAAAAGGCCATTGATTGTTTAAAATATATGACAAGTATCGAAAAAGAAGGCTTTTGGTATCGGATATGCTTGGCCTATACACATTAAATTTGTGCCGCCAACTAGTATTTTGGGCACAATTCTAAATTTGAATTTTTGGAAAATTCTGTCGCCAGTCATTTTATTTTCTTGCTGCAAGAACATAAACTTTTTCCTCCTCCTGTTAACTCCAGTTTAATCTTTGTCAGACCTGTCCCCGCAACATTTCCCAGCCCTAGATCTGATTTTGCCAAGCCTTTTGCGAGTCAGTCTGTGTATCATTTTATTCCTTCCTTGGAGCACGAACGTCGCCTGTAATTCGCCTCCGAGCCGTGACAAGAAGTGCTATGTCCTGTAAGCTATCAGAGTAGGCTGTTTCTAAGACCTCACCTGACGTGAGCACTCCGTGGCATGATCTCGAGTCATTTTCACCAACGTCCAGTCACGCCTCCGGGCTCAGTAGAGCCTCGTTCCTTATATTATCGCTGTTTTCACCCCCCTTCCCTTCACCAATCTTCCCCGACCATCATCGTGGTTAGAAGGCATTTTTGCCTATTTTTCCAACTGTCTGTGAACCAGTCCTGAACATGTGTGTTTCGGATCTGTTCACAGACAGGGTCTAAGGGCCGGATGAGATTCCAAGGACCAGATGAGGGTCCAAGGGCCGGATGACTTAGGCCCTCTGACGACCAGTTAGCCATTTCACTTCGCACAGCAATCGTCAAACTGCCAGTTTTTCATTATTTTTTTTTAATATCTTCGGAATAGCATTGAATCACGACATTGAACATATCGGGAAATGTTTTAAATCAATGTAAATGTAATTTCATTATATACATGTCAATCAATTTATCTAATTTTATCTTACTATAAAAGTAATCAAAAGTTAAATAAACGTATAGGTACTTCTATCTAGACGAGATAATTATTTTCCTTTTGAAACTAAAAGATCCACTAATTATACCAGTCATCAAGAGAGAGAGAGTGAAGTGTGACAAAATAATAACAGAATTTAGGTTTACTCTGTTATGACTGAGGAGTGTAACACATTGTACATGAACTTATTGAGGAATTTCAAGTATCATCGAGGAAGGCCTCATGGTTCGGAGACGTTTGGCCCATATCCCTAAAACTAAATGTGACTGGTTGAAAGTAATGCAAAGAATCGAAAAAGAAGGCCTCGTGGTTTGGAGATGGTTGGCCTGTATGCCTGACATTGAAAATGACTTTGGTTAAAAAATGTCAAGTGTCTAAAACGAGGGACTCTTGGTTCGTAAATGCTAGCTCTATATGTTTCTCATTGGCTTTTAATTGGACGTATTGGATACTTAGTGTTAACAACGATGGTCTCATGGATTAAAGATGCTCGACCAATATGCTTGTATTTGGTGGTCTAGTAGTCGTAATGTGCACCGAATATGGCCTCAATGAATAGGAAATAGTGGTAGGATGTAACATTATTATTCAGGCGGGCATCTTGTATTTAGCCCATTATCTTAATAATTAAAATTAATAAACTCTTTGAAAGATAATGGGAAAAATTAAAGACGGTAAATATTTTTAAGCTAAAATATTTTTTTTTATCGAGCAAAGATTGAACCGAAGATGTAAATTGATCTTAACAATCAATATTGTATAGGTAAAGATGTTATGAAATTTGGAATTTTCCCGAATTTTTTTGTTGAATTATTACAGATTTTCATTATGGCGACCAAAATGACAGTCAAAATGGCGGATGTTAAGACATATGATGGTCTAGTGATTGACACTACAGCACTCTAGAGAGAGAAATAAACAAATATGGAGGCAGCGAACTGTAGTAGATGAAACAAGATGTCAGATCCAATATGGCTACCATGACTTCATACTAGTTGGTGTAATATAGTCCTTGGCATTAGTAGTGGGAGTTCAGTCTGCTGGTAGCCTCCATGGAGGAAAGCCACATCATAAATTTTGCCCTCTCCATTTTCAAACAAAATGCTTAAATGTCCATGATGTAAGTGCCATTTTAATAAAATTTTATCAAAATTGTAATTATGTTTTTTAGAAATTTTTAAATTTTTCAGATTTTTGGGATATTTATTATGTGTTTACATTAAAGCACACAAAATATCATAATTCAAAATGGCGGATATATCGTCATTAAAAATGGCAGAATCCCAAATTAAAGAAAGTTCTAAAAACAAATGGTAAAATCCAAGATAACAGAATACAAGATGGTGGAATGTTCTGGAAAGTAAAATGGTGGAAAACAAGATGGCAGAATGTTCTCTAAAACAAATTGGCTAATGTGACATCATAATCTAAGATAGCAACCATCGACAACAACACATCGAACCTACTCCTGCCACAGGTAATCATTTATATACTATCTTCCACATCAAGGAAGTGGATTAAAAACAAAACATTACAGGAATTATTCCATTTCGTAGAATATGAAATGATTATTCTACCAACGTTATCGCAGATATCAATAACAATTTGTATTTGAAAGCTGGCGAATGTATTAAAAAGACACTGATAGATTGAAGTTCCACCTCCATGGGATTTGAAATATATTCCCTTCAAATTCTAGTTGCCTCTGCGAATTTGAGAATAATGTAGGAGCACTAGAAGCTAACAAGATCGAAGACCAAAGCTATGAAAAGGTCACATTAAAAAAAAATTGAAATGATACTGATCATGTTTTGGGGTGATTAGTAATGTCACGATCATTATAACAATGAGGCCATTCATAGCGATAATGTAGATCATAGAGAATTTTAAAATAATAAACATTTAAGGAAGATGATAGCAGCAGAAGATATTGCTTACAGATATTTGAAAGTTTCGAAGATTTAGCTAACATAAAAAAAGGCCTATATTTTGTGACTATGTGTATTGGTCACGAAATGTTTCGTGTTCATTTTATACATTAAAAACATTTAAGGACACGATAGAAACATAACCTTACACGTTTAACATGTAGAATCACTACAATGGATAGATAGGCTACTGCTGTTTACTGTTTAATACAGTAACCTTCAAGCAAAACCATGAGGGTCCCTTCCAAAACAGCGTCAAACTAGGGGGTACCAATCGAGATCTTAGCAAGAAGAAGAATACTACCCGAAGACCCGCCTATGCATTGATTGTTTGAATTACAGTGAAGAGTCTTCTAGAACATTCTGTAACCATCCCAGACTTTCTATTTCATCCTATAGAGTTTGAGAGGCAATTCGAGGGAGACAGGAACAATTTGAGGGAATAAATTCTTTGGATTTTGGGCAGTTCAGGATAAAGAAGCAGGACCTTCGAGACGATTCCACCATAAATAAATAATATCAGAGAGAGACGAGAGTATGTAGGTTTTTTGAGAACTAAGTACAATTATTGTGTTAGTTATCTTTATTAATAAGCAGTTTTTATGTCAATTTTGACATGTTTGCTGTTGTACAAGGTTACTTGTAAATTTCTGACACCTTTTTCGTTGGTATTTTGTGTGTGATACACATGGTGCTAATAATACTCAGTACTAGTTTGCACTTTCTGCACATTCTCTATGCTGTTTACTTGGGAGGCCATATTTGTTTCAGAGTAACTTACTTAACTCTGTAACTAACTTATTAAGTTCACTAAAATCTCCAAAGCCTTGAAATTATTTATACCTAATTGTATATTTCGTTATTGTTCAGATATTTAAGTGCTGATCGCTCAAAAAAATTTGTCATGAGTAATTTGAGATATATATTTAACAGTTGAGAATATTTTTCAGATAATTTCGTGTGATTAAAACGGGGTGAATAGGATCAATTTGAAAACTTGTTGGAGTTGTGTGCCTTTATTTTAATCTTGGAGGACATTATGAAATGTTCATTGTAATTTTCTAGGCCTCTATGTTGAGGCACAAGTGGTAAAAGTCACGAAATGACTAATTAATAATTAAATGATAATAAAAAACATGCCTGATCCTATTCACCCTCCAGTCGGGGTGAATAGGATGACATATTTGTTTTGCCTAGTAATCTGTTTTCTGGCATGCATGGGGTGGATAGGATCACTTAGAATGTTTTTAAAAACATTGTAAGTGCAATAATGCATTGATTACAATCATCATTGCTAACAAGGAAAAAAAAATTACAAGAAAGATCATGGAATAAATCAAAATACTAAGTAATTAATTTTTACATGTACCTATAAGTTTTTAGTTAAGTACATATGTATGCACAATATTTTTATTTACATACAATACATTCAAAAGTTAACCTATGTGAACGACTTGCTGTTGACACTGAATTTCATTTGTCCATGTCGAAACTGTTCTGGAGGATCACACCTCCCAAGAACTTGTTCATAAGAAAATTTGCTTACATCTGCAACATCAGGAAAGACATATATGTATCCACTGTTGTCTCTGGTTGCCTAAAACGCAAATCATCCCTTCAAAATAATTTTCTGTGAACACCTCTTCCACTTGTCCAATAAAAAGTTTAAACTTTTGTCTCAAACCAGTGGTTGGAAAACTAACTAGCAACCAGTCACAAACTTTGACAGATCCCTTGGAAACATAGTGAATATTAGAAATGGTTTTCCCAAACTTTGTGACACAATTAATTAGAACTGATGTTTGAATCTGAAATTCCTCTTCTGAAGATGACTCACCACTTTCCGGCATTAAATCATCTTCATTGTCAGAAAAATTGTTTCTCTCCTCCTCTTCCTCCTCCTGCGAATCTGAAAGAGCTTCAACGCTCTTGCCAGCCTCAACATGAAGTTTTGAACGAGAAGGACGTGGTTTCGGCACATCAGAAAATCTCATTTCTTTTAAAAAATTCACAAAACATTCATTCATGGTTTCCTGAGTGGTACCGGTACCGGTAATGCTGGAGCCACTTTCTCCTTCAGCTTGTGAAAGATTGGGAAGTCTTTTCAGGACCTTATTTCTGTCTAATGGGTGGATTCCAGCCATAGCAAAACCTGATTTTACGTTGGTGCTACCAATCAATGTTACTGCATCATGCAGTTTAGCCAAGAGCCTTGGGAAGACATCTTTTGGTATGGATGCTTATCTTTTTCCAGGACCAGCTTTCCATTTTGACAAAATTTATCTCCATGCACCTTTAGGAGGCCTAAAAATGCCACATCTAGTGACTGAGTTAGGTGAGTCGAGTTTTTTTTGGCAAGAACACAAAATAAATGCCATTGTCTTTGCACAATTTAATGACATCTGCAGAGAGGTGCGAAGACAAATTATCTCCCAGTAAAGTTTTTTTCCCTTCACGTTTACTTAGGTAAGGGACAGCAATTTTTCAATCCAATCATCGAAAAATGTTGAGTCGAACCATCCGCTTTTGCTTATGTTAAATCTTGCATTTCTTGGACCACCTCTACGCCATTAGTCATATACATGTGCAGACTTATAAACATCATATTGTGGTAGGATATTTGCATCTGCTGCAGCAGCATACATAATGGATGTGCTAGATTTAGAACTGTTAAGTATGTTGTCTGGATACTTACAGCCTCTTTTAATGATGACTTTCTTTATGCCTGGGTCATCTCGTAAATTCGTTTCATCGAAATTTACAATGTTACATGGTGGTACATCAAGAAGTGTTATTTCAAGATTATCAAAGAATGTATTGATCGCTACATGTGAGACAGCAGCTCTACTTCTCTTGATATTTTGACACAGACGCAAAGAAATCTCTTCCTTATGGCGTTTCATGAATGATTCGGCAAAGTCCTTTCCTGGGAAGTTGTTTTTGAACTTGGTCACTGCAGTCCCTCGCCTGTCCAAATAGGCTTTTACAAGGCATCGCAGGTCAAATGAGTCAAGTGGATAACCCCACCAACATTTCTTCCTCTTCGACAGAAAGGGCTAGCTGTCCCCCCTGATGCTTAAGATTTTTCTTATTGACAGTTTTCCACTCTTTACATCATTCTTTGCTTTAGTAACTTTATACAAGTCTATCTTCTTGTATCTCTTACCTTCTGGTTTAGGACAGTAAACACGTGGCATTTTCTTAGGCGATCCTATTCACCCCACTTTCAAGCACTAAATTCTTTACAAAACGAATCTGCCAGATTTTAACCAATTATTACATTTTTGAATAAAACAAATACTAATTTTATTTCAGACATGTGTGTGACAAGCGTGAAAGCACACCGATATATAAAAATTTATACCGAATTGCTCCACACAGACAAAGTTTATCAGCAAACTTATTAACCTCACTGTACACAGCACGAAAACAAAAATTACTGCTGCCATAGTAACCAATCTTTAACATTAATTTTAACCAAATACTGAATAATAATGTTTTAAAATAAAATGATAGCTCTTAGAACTATGTGCTATTTATTTCTATATTATTTTTCAAAATATAATGTTACCCATATTTGATCCTATTCACCCCTATGGTCCTATTCACCCCGTTTTGCGTAATAACTTCATTGTACCTGAAAAAATAACACCAGTTTGATTAATTATGGAAAGTTTGTTTAATCACAATATTTGTTTGATGTTTTCATTTCTATACATTCAATACAATTTACTTGTTTTGTCTAGTTAATGTTATGCCATATTCTAAAGTTTTCAGCATTTAGGTTATATCCTCTGATTTTCATTTAATATGCAGGTTAGGTCCCATCTGGACAATCAAATGTACCTTGTCATTTGGTAAAAGAGTTATTACTTGCAGCGAGTGTTCGGGACGAAATGAGATCGGCCTCAATTCCATGAACTAAGAATAGCAATGCAGATACATACAATGATTTACGTGCATAACTTCCATGCACGTGTTGAAATCAGTCATATGGATCCTTTAGAACCAGTTGAAAACCATTGTAGATACATAAGCTAATTGAAGCTATTGAAGCAATTGAATCAGTTTAAGTAATTTTAACATTTTTAACAATTGGAAATTTGGAGCATTTGGAACCACTGTAGTCAATTGAAGCAGTTTGAGCCATTGTAGCATTTGGAGCAGTTGGAGCAATTTGAGTTAGTTAAATACAAATTCCAGCCAAATGCAGTTGGAGCAATGGGTGCCGTAGGAGAAATTGGAGGTATTTAAATGTACATGGAGCTTAATGTAGGCAGTTAGATAAGTGGGAGCAGTTTGTTCAAGCTGAATAAATAAAGCTATTGGAGCATTTGGAGTAATTCGAGGTAGTTAAATGCAGTTTGAGCCCAAAGCAATTTGAGCTAGTTGGACCCAAATGTATGCAGTTCGAGCAGGGGTGAAATATAATTGGTCAATCTAAAAATCATAAACAAGAAACTGCCAAAAATGGTTGTTTTGATTCACATATTTTACCAGGAAATTTGCGAGTATAAGACAAGGGGACAGAGGCAGGTGTTTCAGTTGGTCTTTAGCTTTATTATAGCATGAATTAACTCTCTTTAGTACTTATACAGGTACTTAGTTGAGAATCCTCCTTTAAAAGTTTGATTTAAGGTGTAGAGTTATCAGAGTCATCGATGACAGCGATGTCAAAGTCCTCGGAAATCGTTGTGGTGGCAGCTCCAATACTGTCTTCCATTGCAACAGTAGTGGAGACTTCAACAGATGTAGTGTCTTCAGCTGAGGATACATCTGTGTATACAGTAGCTACAATCAACTAATTTTACCTGGTGAATCCATCGGTGATGATAATTAAGGTTCATCGACATCCTTGAAGCATCAGTAGAGGTATTGTGGAAATTACTTTACCAAAGCAGCTAATGCTAGCAGGTATTTAAGAAGTTGATGTTATGTTCGAAAACTTACAAAGAAATCTGTATCAGTGTGTCATATGCAAAAAAAAAAAAAGAAACAAAATCTATTTGGTTGCCAGACTAAGCGGCATTATACAATCTACACGGGACAAGTTACACACAATCAAGTACCTGATTGTATATTATATGCTAACTTTATTATTGTTTGCATTTTATTTTCTAAACCACCGGTATTAGGGAACATGGGAGGTCGGAACTCAGAAGCACCACAGGTCGTTTTCGTTAATTTATCACAATAAATATCTATATTGACATAGAATGAGAACCAAATCAACAACTTAAGGTAAAAATGGGGTTTACCTTCTGAAGCCAGGTCTTTCAGACCAGGGCTGCCTGTAAACAAAAGTTTTGATTACATGAACTAATACAACTATTATTACTGATATATCATAAAAAAAATAATTGGGATCACTTTTGCTTCTTATTAAAAATTTATATAAATGGTAAAACCATTAAAACGTGATGCTTGTAAGCATTAGTGTGGATAACTATACAAAATTAAGTTATTAAAGAGTTCATAAAAACAAAGTTACTTTAATTAAATAAAAAAATTTCTGCATTTCAGTCTCCAATTCATGTACATAAATTACATTTAAAAATACAAATTACAAATCGAGTTTAGTAAACACTGCGGAGTAATAGGGCTCATTTCTAAAAAAAAACCTACTCGCCTTCTGTGGTGCAGTGTCTCCAGGGGAGTTGCATTGTCGGGCCACCTAGGAATGAACACAGGGACTTGCTGACTCATCCGCCACTGTCCACCTCTGCGGATCGGAGCTACACTAGCGATGTCTCCCGATGAGTTATCGGGACATCTTGTCAGTGTTTCCTGAAGCTCGCTGTTCACCAAGGGATGGCACTCGCTCTGCCAGTACTCGGTATGTGTAACTGAATACCATACATCAACCCTTTGTGATCTGGCAATCTTTCTTGTAATCGGGCGTACGGTGGGTCTGGGTTACCACTAATCGCCCAGCGAGTAGTTACTCGTTGGTGGCGGACTCCAAATTATATCACTGATCGTCGTGTTGTTCGTAACTTGGAGGTAGCATTTCAGTCCAATCGCTTTGTAGTCATCCACTCTCCCAGGATATACTGGCGAGTCGTTTAACCCTTCCCCCATACTGCCGTCGTCCGCCATGTTTCTATACGTGCCGAACAACACCCTCTTGAGCTCTTCTGTCGTGGTGTCGGGCTGGTCTTGGCAGACTTCTGGTATGGTCGATCATTGAGACACGCGTTTCCTGATGACTACTGATGGATTGAGTTTCGCGTTGCCTGCTTGGCTGCCTTAATTACTCGTTGGCTGTAATATGGTCTATAAGACCAAGACCATTCCAATACACCTCAGGAAATTGTTGTGCTCACTGAGAAGTTTTGAGGCCTAAGAGAGTGTTAAATAATAAATATAGCAAACTGTGAATCTGTGTGTAGGGAATTAAAAAAAATTATAATGACTATAATAAAAAACAAATCAAAATAGTTCAATCAATATATTTGATACATTTTTTGCTCTATTCAAGGTAATGATTCCATGTTATAACTATTAGAGGCGTGTTTGAAGGTTATAATCTAATTTCGAAAATAAAATTGTGGGATTTATATATTTGTCTGCCTGTTAAGCATTGCCAAATAGTTATTTAATAAGCAATGGGTTATACAACACCATAGCGGAAGTAACATCAATTTGTTGCGATTTATCATCATATAGGTTTGGTTTATAGAGGTGTACTTTAATTTAAGCAGCAAAATTTTCCTGCCTAAATGATTACAGGTCAATAATTTGATTTTAATATACAAATTTCACTTCTTTTTTTAATTAACTATCATTTAAACACAATATGCATCTAAAACTATTACTTTTGTACCTGAATTTACTAACTTTAGATGCGAATTTGTCTTATATAAAAAAATTAACTCACTACCACGAGCCATGGTCATTACTAAACTTGCCACCTGCATTTAAATACTATTTCCTCCAAGTGACAATTGAGTGCCAATGAGGCTTGACATTACCACTCATATTTTTCCTGGTTCAACTGAAGTAAATAACACATAGACAAGTAATATTTTTTGAAGAAAATTAACACTTAGTTTACTCTTTAAATTCCAGCTTGTTATTTCGGGTCGACATGTTTTTACTTCATTTATTGGCAGTAATTAATGATAAGATTTCCATTTTGTCTTAATGATTTTTGCACCTTTTTCGGCGATCATTAAAACAGATGCTTGAGTGTTTCCTGTAATTTGGGTCGGCATAATGGAAGCATCTATCACTCGCAGGTTTGCAGTACCATAAACCTTCAGCTCAGGATCAACAACAGCTTCAGTGTCATGTAAAGGACCCATTTTGCAAGTGCCTACAGGATGATAAATAGTTTGTGTGTATACTCGCAGGACACATTCCCAGTATGATGTTGAATTAAAAACATATTTCTCACATCCAGGCAGTGACTTTGTATTGAGTTCGTAACTAAAATTGGCTAATGCCATCGTAGACGCTAAATGTGTCGCAGTCTGTTGAGCTCTAACCAAAACGTTAACATCCTCTTGCTCAGAAAAGTAGTTGGGATAAATAAGTGGCTTAGCATATGGATCAGAGGATGATAATCTAACAGAACCACGACTTTTTGGGTGCATTAAAATTGTTCTGACTAATATTTCATTGTAGTAACATGATAACATAGGTTGGGGTGCATCTAAAATGGAATTGGAAATAGAGCCATCAAACATATACTGAATTGCTGGAGCAGTGTGGTTTCCAAAACCTATGGACGACGAGTTATCAAAAGCTATCACCTCGGTCAGGCCTATCCCAGCCAATGGACCACGGGAAGTTAAGTAGTATTCCCCAAGATCTGTGAGTCTTCGCGTGCAACGCAGTTGTGAAGTTGTATTAAGCATAAATCTGACACCCGATGTGGAAACATGATCCTGCAGATTAAAGCCTACTCTCAAGTCTTTCAACACTGTTATGCCCAACGACTCGAGGAGATCTCTTGGTCCAATTCCTGATCGCATGAGTACGAGAGGAGAGTTTACTGCTCCCGCGCTGACGATGCACTCCTTCCGAACTCGAGCTGTGAGCACAGTACTCCTGTTCTCCCTGGTGTACTCCACTGCAACTGCCCTGCCTTTGTTGAACACCACTTTTATGACTGTGGCATTGGTCACAATTTTCAAATTTTTACGCGCATTTCTAATGGGCTCGAGAAAGGCAGCATAAGAACTCTGTCGTTTGCCATTGAATGTGAAAGTTTGTGCGCGTGTTGCAGTCCCATCCTGCCTAAAACCATTTATGTCTCCTTCTGCATAGTGTAACTCCTGGAATGCTTGGAGCATTGCCAACACATTAACATCCTCATAGCGCATTCTCTCTACCTTCAGCGGACCTGTCGTGCCATGCAGAGAACTGTCAATGTTCTTATCGTGGTTGTTTTCCCACTTCTTGAAGTACTTGAGGACATCCTTATAGCCCCAACCTGGGTTGCCAAGATCTTCCCAGAGATCGTAGTCAGCCTTGTTGCCCCTCACATAGACCATGTGGTTGATGGTGCTAGAGCCTCCGAGGACTCGCCCTCTGGGCCAGTGGCAGCCTCTCCCTCCACACGAGCGGTTGTCGGGAACCGTGGTGTACCCCCAGTCCAAGGACGAGTTCCACAGCAATTTGGCGAAAGCAGGAACAGATGCAGCAGATGGTTCTTCACCTCCTGCCTCCAGAAGAAGCACTTTCCATTCTGGAACTTCAGACAGACGGCTAGCCAGAACACAGCCGGCAGTTCCTCCACCCACGATGACGAAGTCGTAATATGGTTCAGCTGCTGGTTCAGGTGAGAAATTTATCAAGTAGCTCATGATATTTGTGTAAAACCTCGCACTTTCAGTGAGGCATGCTGTTGTCGTGGTGCTGTTAACGAAGTCAGAAGTTACATCTGCCTGAAAACAGAACATTTTTATGTTAACACAGTTCTTATTACATAATATTTTTGGGATCTAATGAAACTTGTAATAGTAACCGTTCATATAAAGTTGAAGGAAAAAATTAGTATTTGTGAATTTTTTCCCAATAATGTTTTGTTTCTAGGCTATATTGTTACCAAATTTCCCTTTTTTTTGTGGTAAATGCACTATAAATGAGACTGAATAGTTTAGTTTTATCACCAACATCAGTTTATGTGTAGGTTTTATTTTTCGGGGGGGGGGGGGGGGGGGCAGTTTTGCCCCACCTCCTTGCATACGACGCTGATCGTCAAAGCAATTTGCCTTGGTAAATAATCGTTCTGAATATGTTTGTATCTTTTAGAATTTGTCGGATATGAGTTTTAAGTTATATTATGATAATGTACATTTATTTATTACATCACATTTTTTTTAAAAAAAAAATGTTCATTACTTTATTATTGAAAAATGTAGGTTATTAATCAAACTATAAACATTTAAATTTTACTCTATTTTGTGCCTAAACAAAGTATTTCTATAAAATCTTGCTTCCTTGTTTGTGAAAAATTAATATAAAACCATAAATACCTTAGTAACTGTTATATTTTCTAGTAAATTTAAGTTATTGTGTCTATATAAAAGCATTATCTGAAATACTTGGACAACATAAAATAAATTAAATATATGAGATGTTTTTATAAACCAGGCTTGACATGATACATTCAGATAATGTTTTAGTCAGGAATTAGAAAAATTCATCTTGTGAGAAATATTTTTCCACTGAGAGAGCCAGACTCTCTCTGATCTACAGACTAATTTGTGTTAGTCAGGACTAACATTTATTCTGGATTAGTCATATGACGTATTACTAATGTCGGGCTAAAGCCATCGGACTTTATGAACTTTTCTTCATAAGTAACACCACGATGGCTGTTCGAATTGTAGTTAAGTATACAGGTATGCAAGTTAATGGTTCTGTGTAAATTTATAACACTACTAGTAAAAAATTATCACTAGTGGAGGGAAATAGAGTATTTTGGTGCAAGGTTCTTAAGGTGGAGTAGGTATAATGGACCTAATGTGCAAGAAGCAAGGAAAGGGGTCAGCTACTAGGGATTCCAATAACAAAAACCAGTTATATTTTACTATTATTTCCGAGTAACAGCATTAAAACTCTAAAAAAGAATTGGTCCTATGTCCTTAGAAATAGGGGACTAATCACCCATTACACCCACAAAAAGTTATTAATTCTATCAGTTGGTCGTCACGGCAGAGATGTTGGTCGCAATGTCGGATTTCCTTTTCGTAAACTAGAAAGCACGCTATAATTAATTGACATTTTTTTTACTTGTTACAATCTAGAACTCTTCTATGTCAACAGGGCCTTAGCTATCATAGCATCCTTTATATCGTAGTTGGTGATCGTGTTCACAACATTGAAAATATTTAAACGTTACATACTTTTAAAAACAGGAAATGTTTCCAATAATTATTAAAAATAAAATTATACATTTACTGATTGATTTGATCTATTTCATTTGTTTATTTAATCACAGGTCAGTGATAATATTAAATGGTGTTTTAAATTTTATATATTAAAATTTTGATATCCTTTTATCGCTTCCACCAGTGCTAGAGAGAAAGTGGTGCCCTTGTAACTTAGGAGATAATCGGACTTTATTGGATAAGTTGCATCGTGTCTTTTTCTGTGTCCCCTCCTATTCCCTATTTCATTAGCCATGTTGACTTGATGTAAGCTTTTGGACATACGCCATTGCCAAGCCATTGCTAATTGCCAAAACATTCTCTGGGAAGACTCCACCCCACTCATACAGGAACCCGGTAAAATAAAAAGGAAAATCAAAGAATCAGCCATATTGCTTAGCAATGGCGTGTGTCCAAAAGCTTACATCAAGTTATGCACTCCCATTGCACAAATTTCAAAGATAATATTAGCCATGTTCCCTTTTCATTTTCCCCCTCCTCTGAACCAGGGATTGCTTGGAGCATGCGCGGATTAATCCAGCTGAACAACTATATATTCAGCTAGGGAATTCGCATTACTCATTCTTATTAGTAGTATAGAAAAGTATTTTCTGGCCTAGGCTTAAGTCTGTGGTACGTGGTGTCGACCTCCATCTTGGATTGTGATGTCACGGCTATCATAATGGATGACCTTGACCTTGAACTTGGATCTTGACTTTCAAAATTGGTCATAAATGCAAAATTTGCCTACATTTGCACTAAATTTCGCAAAAAAAAATTCTATTCCGAGGGAAAAATTCCCGTTTTTAGGGAAAATTTTCCGTTTTAGTCTTCATAATTGCCAACGGCTTACGAATCCATCTAAAAACTTCCCTAAGCCTCCGAAGTCAAGTCCTTGACAATTAGGTTGCCATGGCAGCCATAATGAATTATGACATAACTGTTGCAATTATTTTTACGACCACCTTCTTTAAATACAAATTTTTTATGCTAGAAAAACGGGATTTTTTTTAAATTTATAAAAAAGTGAATACATTTTTTAAATAAAACACTTGGCAATCATGGATTATAAGATTACAGTCACCATATCGAAAATCCGCAATTATCGCCAGATTTTAATGGGAAAATCTTTAAAATTTATTAAAATTTGATTGATAAAATTTTAATAAAATATTTTAAAAAACGCACAAATATAATGGAGTCCTCATTTGAAACTCGGTGAGGTCATTCAATTAAAAAATGCGATGGATCATTCTCCTTTACGGAAGCTGCCGGCAGACTGACCTCACACCACCAATGCCAAGGTGTATATATATATATATATAAACAACTAGTATGACATCATTACGCCTTATATATTTCGTCTTCTGGAGGCCGCCATATTGTTTTCGTTTTCTAGAGGCTTCCATCTTGTGCCGCCAATAGTGATTTTTTGGCACAAATATTAAATATGAATTTTGAATGATCATCTTATCAGTACTTTTATAGCTTAAATTTAAACTTGTTTCGCTCACTGTACCCTCCCAATTAATCGTTGTTCGGTTGTTTCCTCGAGTCGTTCCAAGCGCAGTATCTGAGATTTTACCGACCCTTTGCGAGACCAGCATCCTGCCTCATCTTCTCTCCGCCTCAGCGCTCGCCCTGCTGCTGCAATTCTCCCTGTCACTGTCACCAGGACCACCTTACTCTGCAGCTTCCCAGGGCAGCTCGTTTCTCAGAGCTCGCCTGAGGTGAGCACATCCAGTCAGGCTCCCGACTCAGTTTACCTAACACCCCGGCACGTCTCCAGGCTCAGTAGAGCTCATTTCCCACTGCCCCTGCAAATTTACACCTCCCCCTCCATCTTTTCCAGGAACACAACCCAGAGCATTAACCGGTGCTTAACCCCGGCGACCGACGGCCTTTCTCGACTGGCCACTGGTGTTCGAATGTACCGCCCCTGACCTCTAGTGGTGGAATTGTCACTTATTTCCCCTGGCCTGCCCTATAGCGACCCACGCAACAAATGTTCTCCTGTCGTTCTCTTCTGAGCCACCAGGGAGCTCCACCAGTCCCCTTCACAAGCCTTTGAAGTAATCTTGTCAGAGATGCGCGAATCGACTTCGTATCTGTTTCAGCCAATCCACAGTAGATCGCGCTGCGATCGGGTGCCGACAACTGTGTCGAGCTCTCGAATCCTGCATTTCTCGACCCCTCCCTCGGACGTCTTCGGAACCTTTCGGCCCTGAAGCCGAAGTATCCCCTCCTTTCAAGGCGAAGCGTCAGATTTAATTAAGCGCCACAGGTGCCATACCAGGAACATCTTGGTGCGTCTTCAGACTGACTGCATCGTTCTCGGCCGTTTCCTCTTTGAGAGGCCAGCGCCTAGTGAGATTCGCCTCCGACATTTACATTAAGATGTAGTCGCCTCGTCAAGGGATGTTTACCAAAATCTCGTTTTAAGTTAGCATTTGTAGTCAATCAGTGTTAATAGGTCATAGTTTGGTTATTTCTTAAATTATGAATGTATCCGCGTCCACTACGCTAGTTTCGCGCCAAGTTTCGTGGGTACCTCGGCAAGACACCTCCTGATTTCAAAGAGCAACACCCTGTTTTGGTGAGTAGTCGATACCCATTCTCTTTCCAGATAATTCCAGTTTTTTGCGGGCATTTGTGCCTTTTAACGGCTGTCTACGAACCAGGTAAAATACTTTTGGATTTGGCGTACAGGGTTCAAGAACTGGAGCCGAGATGGCCGCCAAATGGTCTTCCTGGCACCATTTGAAATAATTACTCCCGACCCACAGGCTACGAACTTTCTACTTCCAAATTCTCCACGAAGCCTCAGAACCACCTTTATGTTCCACCATAGGCGTGCGCACGGTAGGTGCCACAGGTGCCTTGGCACCACCATTAGGGTTAACGTTATTTTGTTTTTTACAAGCAGAAATAATACATACTTACAAAAAACCGTATTATTTCAAAAAAAAAAATGTTTTCCAATCGTGTCGAGTTACAGATATGTGCTCATAATACTATCAGTATATCAATTATCAATCGAACCAACTATACACACGGAAACAAGCCAGGTGCAATTACTTGTGTTGTGCGCCGACAAAACATTTTTGTTGTATTCCAAAAGTTAAAACTTTTGCCCGCTCTTATTTGTGTATTTTTATTATTTTACATATTAAAGGTATGTTACAAAAACTCCCTTGATTTTTTGATTTTAAAACTTAACATTTGAGAATGTTTTTCCTAGCATTTATTTGGCGTCTTCAGAAAACATGTAAGTACGGTTTTTCAAAGCCACCAGCATGAATTCCGTGCAATCAATTTGTGCAATTTACTTTATGGCTCAACAAAGCTTAAAACTGTAAATAGTTTAGTAGTTTTCCTGGCGATTATAACGTTCAAAGCCATAATTTGTCATAAAAAATGTTAAAATTTTTACATCTGTGTATTTAATATTTTTGTTCGGAAACACCTTAAATAGCACCATTTTGCGCTTTCAAATACAAATTTTTTCGGGGGAGGACCCCCGGACCCCCTGCTTTAGGCTCCGGGTCCGTGAATGACAGGGCTGTTGTGTAATCTGGCACCACCACTACTGAAGTCCTGCGCACGCCTATGTGTTCCACGACACTCACAACCGGCCATTTCTACAAGATTTACGATGTCATCTAGTCGAACAAATATGTGAAATTTAAATAGCGCCACATTTTTATAATTACTTATGTAACAAACAAAAGCGCCAGTGTGTAAATTACAATATGTTTAACATATTGTATTACATTTTATTTTTAATTATGTCTTAATGCATTTGTGTAATCATTTTCAGGCCAGCCGTATTATAAATTTAACTTATTAATGTTATTATAAAGTTTACTTATTATTATCAAAATGATGTCTATTTACTTTTGTAACAATTCACAATGATCTATGAAGCAAAATAAATAGAAGTATGGCTATAGACGAACCTGCATTTTTATTCATTAATATAAAGTTAACGATCCACAGTCTCCACCCTGTTTTCAGGGAGGCATTGACCTTCTATGTTTGGCCTTTAGTGTCACCTCTGAGGTTTAATGTGTTATCGTTTTGTGATATTATAAAGTCCCAGCGACTTCAAAGAAAATTTTTATTCTCTTAACTATAAAAATAAAGAGACCTAAAGGCCATAAAGATCCTGTTAGTTAAATTTTTACCCACTAGAGTGCAGCAATCATTATTATTATTGTGGCACAGCCATCTTGAAATTCGGACGCCATCTTGGAAATTCGTAATCATTTAACTAGAAATTCGGGAAAAATTACCAAAATTCATCGAAAAAATCACTCCTTAATATAATGATTAATTAGATTGACATCCGTCCTTTGTTCGATACTTGAACAACTCAAAAAACATTTAAGAAAACATTTATTTATTTAGTAAATCATGTTTAAAATCCTAAAACCTGCTTAAGTTCCTCATATACCAGCCTCCAGTAAACCTTTATGACCGCCAGATTGGAAATTTGTATTTACTGACCAAGAAATATAGAAAAAAAATTCAAATGTCATTAAAAAACTTTTTAATTAACTGATTGAATAGATGGATTACAGTCCTTGGTTCGATACTTGATCAATGCAAAAACAAAATTTGGCAAAAAAAATAATAAATTACCTTTATATCCTACAAGCGGCTTATTTCCTCATATAGTACCAGCCTCCAATAAGCCAATATGACAGCCATCTTGGAAATTTGTATTTATTAACTTATAAATTCGGAAAAATTCCAAAATTCATTAAAAATTGTTTATTAAAATAATGATTGACTCGTAGATTTCCATCCTTGGTTTGATTCTTGGCCAGTGACAAGGGTAAATAAAGCTTAAAATAAATTTTAAATTCGGTTTCCCATTTCCTTTTGTGTAGTTTATTAATCATTCACTCTACGAAAATCAACACTGACAAGATACCTGTCAAAAGAATTAAATATGTTGTCGCGCTACCTCACAAGTAAGTCTATTATTTTTCTATGTATGAAATACATTCCAACCAGTTCATATACAATATTATAAGTATAAGCCAAGTGTCTTCGGAACACAAGAGCTGGTCATTAACAATGTAAGACGTATAGGGCAAGTGTCTTCGGACCACGAGACCAAGTCATGAACAATGTCAGACATATAGGCCAGACATTTACGAACCACATGGCCTTCTTCGTAGATAGCTAAATATATTTCCAGCAATCAAGACAATGTCCTCGAACTGTCAGACCTAAAGTATCGATAAAATCATTTACAAGCATTTAGACCAACGGAACATGTTTTACGCTTACTAAAGAACCAAGAATCCCTGAAAAATGTTTTAACAAGACCAAGAGGTTTTTAAAGAGTAAATATTCAGAGCTACTACAGATTTGACTACGTATATTTAACGAAATGACACACATATAACAAAAGAAATGAACACACAGTATACACACGGAACAAAAAATACTCACTGGACACACGATACACACACAGTACACACACTGGAAAACAATGGACACAGTACACGCAATGTACACACAGTACACACACGGCACGCAATGAACACACAATACACACACTGGGCACACACTGGACATACAGTACCCACTCAGGACACACATTGGACACACAGTGTACACACACAGGACACGCAATAATCACACAGTACACACACAATGAACACACTGTACACTCGCTATGAACACACAGTACACACGCTGATCACACAATAAACATTCAGTACAAACATATAGGACATGCAATGAACGAACATACAATACACACACCGAACCCGTGATGAACATGCAATGAACACACCGAACACGTAATGAACACGCAATGTACACACAGGAACACACATTTAACGAAAAGGACGAACATTTGGACGACAATTCGTCAAAAAGTAAGCTCAGTTAACGAAAAGGACACACATTTGGACGAAAATTCGACAAAGGAAGCACATTTAACGAAAATGACCTTTTTATTGATAATTTGGCAGCAGAAATTCACAATTTAAATGTATCTCAAAATAAAATTACGTGACTCATTAAGTAAAAAAAAATTTCGTGCAGAGATCTATTTATCAGAAATAACCAGAAGCACCAGCAGAATGTCAGCAGAAATCTCCACAGGAATAATGAGCACATGAAGAATAACAAAAAAAATATATATATATATTGGCAGGAATAATCAGGAGCATTCGAAAAACAAAATGGCGGATCTAAGATGGAGGTTATGAGATGGCTGATCTAAGATAGCCACCGGTGTCATGTCAAGGTCAAAGGTCAAGATCATCCTAGATGGCCGCCGTGACGTAACAATCGAAGATGGTGGTCGGCGCCTCGGTCCACAGCCAGAAGCCAGGCGCAGGAAATACTTTCCTATACTACAAATATTCAAAAGGATCAATCACAGTTTAGACTGTTATCGAATGATATCGGTTTATATCATCTCTAGTCTCAGCCACGGTCATATAGATAGGTCTGGCAACTTCCTACCCTTTTACTTGACGTTTTAAGTCCGCTTAGTGAAACTGGCGGCTGCCTGCAAACTATTGGCGCTAGTATTAGTTGAACTCATCATTAACATTTTGTTAAATCTGAGCTTCGTATAAAATATGATTTGAGTCATAATTCCGTCTCAATTTTAATTTTTTTTTTATTTGTTTGGGTGCTTGGTAAATGCCTAATTCTTACCAATTCCTTATATTTTTTTTTTTTTTCGAATTTGATAGTTAAGTTGAATCTGTCTTTCAGATGCATGTTAACAATAGCAATCTAATCATAAGCTTGGCGCAGTGGTCAAACGCATGACTTAACAAATTGTCAGTTCGGGTTGGACACTCATTAGCGTAGCTTTTCTACATATTCATTATTTTATCTCTCTCATAATTCAGTTATTAATTACATATATTTAATATATTTAAACAATTCAATATGTATATTGAAAATTAATTTATTCAAAACAGTAATGTTTATTATTAAATATTTAATTAATATATAAACATGAATTGTTTTAAAGATACTGATTTTAATTGTATTTACTGTAGAACGTGAGTAGTATATAATAGGGGATCCGGCGCCTGGGTTCTGGGTGAGGATTGATGATTGTTTATATTGTGACGTCACGGCGGCCATCTTGGATGATCTTGACCTTCAAAAATTACTCAAATTGACTCTAAATGACTCAAAATTCATTAAAAAATACAATTTCGCAGAAAAAATCCCGTTTTGAGGGAAAACTTCCCGTTTTTTTGTCCTTAAATATGCCAACGACTTGAAATTTTCCCAAGACAGCTTAAATTTCTTATTGAGGCTTAAACATCCTTGTCTACAGCCTCCGATAAGCCTCTGACGTCATCTAGGATTATGACGTCACCGTTGCACTTTTCGTTACGGCTGCCATCTTGAAAATCTTTATGTATTATCCGATTTTAAGAAACAATTTTTCAAATTAATAAAAATAATATAATTTTAATAAAATAAATTAAAAAAAACACCATTGCACCTTTTGTTACGGCCACCATCTTGGATTCTATAAACATTACTTGATTCGTAACGCCCACCATTTTGGATGATTATTTCATCTTCGTTACACTTTACGTTATGTCCACTATATTATATTTTAGAACGTTGCACTTTACGTTACTACAAGGAAAAAACATTAATTTTTATACTAGAAAATCGGGATTTTTTTTAAAAAAATTATACAAAAAAATTATTAAATAATTTTTTTATAAAAAATATTTAATAAACGCATTTACGTCATGGAGTCCATGGTTCGAACCCGGTGTGGTAAAAAAAATGGCAATTCCTTCCTCCACAGAATCCGCCGGCAGACTGACCTCCCATCACTAATGCAAAGGTATATATATCGCCCAGTAGTATGATGTCATGTTCGCCATCTTGTTTTCTTCTGCTGGAGACTGACATCTTGCTTACGTCAACTGGAGTGCGCAACTGTAATATTAGTTTAATATTTTCCTGCTAGAGTGCAGTAAACATTTATTAATACTAAGGCGTCCACCATCTTGAAATTTGGGCGTCATCGTGGAAATAAATTATTTAGCTAGAGATTCGGGAAAAATTCCAAAATTCATTAAATAAATAAGTAAATAGTATACTTATTAATTCGATCGATTCCTGTCCTTGGTTCGGACCATGGAAGATGCAAAAAAAAAAATTATCTAAAAAATATAACTGACTTCTACGGAGATGACGATAGTGATTCTGAGGGTTGTGACGTGTTCGAAGACTGTGCTGAAGTACCTAAAGTTGACAAGATCGAAGACTGTGATGAAGCCCTGAGTTCGAAAAGATGGAAACGTCGTGTTATAATAAATAAATATGATAAATCGTATTATGATCACCGGGACGATAATGATATTAAAAGTATTTGTAATAAACATGCAAGGAAGAGGATAGCAGAAGTGATTGATTACAAACCATGGGAAGATCCAAACATATTTGTTGACCGGCTAAGGCTTATACATGCTTCGCTTTGTGCAGGAAACTATTCGTGCATCAAAGAAATATCATTTATACTCAAAGAACTGAAGGAGGTTGGCTAAATACAATAATGACTTGTTTACCTGCATTTGTATGATGTTGAGAAGTAAAAAATAATTTAAATTAAAAACATTTAAATGTTTTATTTCTTGTATTCCGATTTCTAACTAAGCTTAAGGTCTCGTGTTTTCATTCCATTTCCTGCGCGTACTGTGTGTTCTGTGTGTTAATTCCGTTTCCTGTGTGTACTGTGTGTACTGTGTGTTCATTCCGTTTCCTCTGTGTACTGTGTGTTCATTCTGTTTCCTGTGTGTACTGAGTGTACTGCGTGTTCATTACGGTTCCTATGTGTACTGTGTGTACTGTGTGTTCATTCAGTTTCCTGTGTGTACTGTGTGATCATTCCGTTTCCGGTGTGTACTGTGTGTTCATTCTTTTTCCTGTGTGTACTGTGTGTTCATTCCGTTTCGTGTGTGTACACTGTGTTCATTCAGTTTCCTGTATGTAATGTGTGTACTGGGTGTTCATTCCGTTTACTGTGTGTACTGTGTATGTTAATTACGTTTCCTGTGTGTACTGTATGTTCATTACATGTCCTGTTTGTACTGTGTGTAAAGCGTGTTCATTGTTTTTCCAGTGTGTACTAAGCATTAATTAGGTTTCCTGTGTGTACTGGGTGATCATTCCATTTCATGTGTGTAAGTTGTGTACTGGTTATTTATTCTCTTTCTTGTGTGTACTGAGAGATCATTCCGTTTAGTGGGTGTACTGTGTGTGCATTCCGTTTCCTGTGTTTACTGTATGTACTGTGTTTATTCCGTTTCCTGTGTGTACTGTGTGTACTGCGTGTTAATTCCATTTCCTGTGTGTACTGTGTGATCATTCCGTTTCCTGTGTGTACTTGGTGTTCGGTATGTTCATTCCGTTTCCTGTGTGCACTTAGCGTTACATCCGTTTACTGTTTGTACTGTGTTTACTGGGTGTTCATTCCGTTTCTTGTGTGTACTGTGTGTTCATTCCTTTTCCTGTGTGTACTGTGTGTTCATTCCGTTTCCAATGTGTACTGTTTTCATTCCGTTTCCTGCGTGTACTGTGTGTACTGTGTGTTCATTCCGTTTTATGTTTGTACTGTGTGTTCATTTCATTTCCTGCGTGTACAGTGTTTATTCCTTTTTCTGTGTGTACTCTTTGTACTGCGTGTTCATTCCTTTTCCTATGTGTACTGTGTGTACTGAGTGTTCAGTCCGTTTCCTGTATGAACTGTGTGTACATTCCTTTTCCTGTGTGTACTGTGTTTTCATTCCGTTTCCTTCTTGTACTGGGTGTGTTGTGTGTTCATTCCGTTTTCTGTTTGTAACGTGTGTACTGTATGTTCAGTGTGTTATTTTCTTTAAATGATTGTGGGGCGTTTCATTAAATGTGCGTAGTCAAATCTGTAGTAGCTCTGTAGTAGCTCTGAATATTTACTAATGAAACACTTTTTTTAGTAAATCATTTTTAAGTGATTCTTGGTCCTCTTGTAAGCGTAAAACATGTTAGGTTGGTCTAATTGATTGTAATCTGATACATTAGGTCTGACAGTTCGATGACTTTGTCTTGACTGGTCTAAATATGTTATATTAGCTGATGACGAAAAGTTTATGAGGTTCGGAAATGTCTCGTCTATACGTCTGACATTGTTAATGACCTGGTCTCGTGGTCCGAAGACGTTTGCTCTATATGTATGGTTTTGTACATGAAAGATTTAGAAGTTATTCTAAATATTGATAATTAGACTTATATGTTTGGCTTGTCGACAACGCATTTATTTCGTCGGACAGGTATATTATCTTGAATAGTTTTTCTTAGAGTTAATGATTAATAAACTCCGCGAAAGGAAATGTGAAACAGAATACAATATTCTTTTTATATTTAGTTACACTTGTCACTGGTTGAGAATCAAATCGATGACAGGAATCCATCGATTCAGTCATTATTTTAATGAGTGATTTTTTTGGTGAATTTTGGAATTTTTTCTGAATTTCTAGGTTAAATACTACGAACTTCGACGATGGCACACAAATGTCAAGATGGCGGACATATAGGCTTTCTAGAGGCTTGTGGACTAGGATCCCATGCTGCTTTTAGGATCTTGAAAATATTTATTAAAAAGTATATATTTTACATAACATTAATTTTTTAATCTCCCAGGGATCGAACCATGGACTGGAATCGACCAAACCAATAAGTATATTAATTGCATATTTATTTAATGAATTTTTGAATTTTTCCCCATTCTTTTGTTAAATAATTACGGATTTCTAGGATTATGCCCCAAAATTTCAAAATGGCCTATGCCTCAGTAATAATAAGTGATTACCGCAATCTAGCGGGTAAAACTTAAACTAATATGACGGTAGCGCATAAACAAGATGTTGGTCTCCAGCAGACAAAAAAAATGGCGAACATGACGTCATACTAGCTGGCGATATATACTTTTGCAATAGTGATGGGAGCTCAGTCTCCTGGCAGCTTCCGTGGAGGAAGTTTCTGTCGCCATTTTTTTTTTATGATATCATCATGTTCGAAATGAGGACTCCATGACGTAAGTGCATTTTTGAAAAATATATATATTTTAAATTGTTTAATTAATATTTTTTATAATTTTTAAAATTTTGCCACAATTCCTAGCATAAATGATGGTTTTTTAAGATGGGGCCCGTAATGAAGTGCAACGTTCTAGAATATAATATAGTGGACATAACGTAAAGTGTAACGATGACGACATAGTCATCCAAGATGGCGGGTGTAACGAATCAAGAAATGTTTCTAGAATCCAAAATGGCGGCTGTAACAAAAGGTGAAAAGATAATTTTTAAGTAATATTTTATTAAAATTTAATTAATTAATTTTTTTATAAATATTAGACATTTTTTCATTAAAATCGGATAAAAATAAAGATTTTCAAGATGGCGCCCGTAGCGAAAAGTGCAACGGTGAAGTCGTAATCCTAGATTACGTCGGAGGCTTATCGGAGGCTGTAGACATGGATGCTTTAGCCTTAATAAGGAACTGAAGCCGTCTTGGGGACCTTTCTAGTTGTTGGCATTTTTGAGGATAAAAAAACTGGGAAATTTTAATTCAAAACGGGAATTTTTCCTGCGAAATTTGGAAGTTTTTAGGAATATTGAGTCATTTTGAGTAAATTTTAATCATTGTTGAAGGTGAAGATCATCCAAGATGGCCGTCGTTACGTCACTATGTAAACAATCATGAATCCTCACGCAGAACCCAGGCGCCGGAGTCCCTATTATATACTACTAGCATGGTTTTTTTATTTTATTTAAAACATCACACAATTATTACCACACTCTTTTTTTAAAAAAAATTCATTATCTTTTAATTGTTAAATTTAGGTTAGACAAATGATAAACATTAAAATTTTACTCAATTTTTTGCCTAAACTAAGTATTTCTTTTAAATCTTGCTGCTTAATATTATTGAACAGCATTTGTTTGTGAAAAAATAATATAAAGCATAAATACGTTAATAAAGGTCATATTTTCTGGTAAATTTACGTTACCGAACATACATTGTTTAAAAAATTCCATCGACGACGGTAAAAAAAAACTAGAATATGGTGTCTGGTGACCATAGCGCAGCTCGCAGGTGACACTAGCACAGCTAGCGAACCATCGGGCAGGCTTGCGGATGAAAAAGACTAAATTGTCAAAAGATTGTCGACAAGGTCTTGATCTTAGGCATCCAGCGACGGAAACGTCCGAACATGGCCGAATTCTGACGATTGGTAAGCCTCAACAGAGTAAGCCACCAATTCGTAGTGCCATAAGAATAACAGTGCGCCAGAAACCCCATTTACATACTACTAGTAATCGTCTTGTAAATATTCTTGTAGTAAAAACACGTTTTTGTTTTTGAACCATATTTTACGAGTTGCATTGAGGTTTGAATAAGACCATTTTCGGTCATTTGTATTTTTGTTAACTGTTTTGTAATCAGATTACTATTTTTACTTTACTTTTGCATAGTAATATTTTTATGTTTACGATGAGAATAGCTTTGATATTTGTATCGTGGTAATGATAAAGTTACCTTTAGTTAATTCGGACATTTTATGTTTTGTTTTTAGTTATGCTTAATGGAGTACTCCCAGTAACCAAGCACTGCTGTAAATGTCTTCAAGTCTTCAAGCATATTTGAGTGTTAGTTTGTTGGACTTTGTAATAATTTAAATAAACATTTCGTGTGTTTCTCAAAACACTGTTTTAGTGTTCGCTCTAATCGACCCTTCCTCTTGTTTTCCCTCTTGGGGGGAAACATGTTGGTAATGGTAAGAACAAAAATCGCTTTCAACATACCAAATTCTCGTAAGTGAACTGACAACATATCGCCATGTTTTTGTTTGATTCAAAAACCACATATATAAAGGTAAAACATTTACATCCAAATCTCATATGTGAAAATATTTTTAAAATTTTAATCGAAGTTTGAAGACGAAACGCTAAAATATGAGTAGTTATTACTCTGTGATATTTTTTTGTGTTATTGTTTAACCGTTTGATAAAAATAATTTCTGGACGATTCTTTATTCTAAGTAAGTTCATACTTTCAATTGAAAGTTAATTTGCTTAGCTACAATAATACTGCTTCTCAGTTTTGGAAAAAACATACTTATATCTCACTAATAATGGTAAAACTGCTGTGGCTTGTGGCATATTAACATAATGTTTGAGATAATGTTTGTTAACACCGCGTTATTGTTGTGCAAAGTTAATTTGTAAAAGTTTTAACTTTGCATGAAATCTATAGTCGTTTCAAGATTTGAATATCGATTATTAATCATTAAACTAACATGTTTGGAACACTCATTTAGCTTTTCATTTCAGTGTGAGAAGTGGAGGTAAATAAAGATGGAACTCTAAAAAAGCTTACCCTAGAAATACACGGAAGTCAGCACCATGATGTTTGTGGTAACATTCATATAACTTAGAGAATGTGGTCAGGATGAAAGCACTCAAATTCATGGACCTCAAAATGAAGTTTCACGGTCTGTGAATGAAGGACAAGCTTAATATATTTATGATAGTGAAAACAAAGCTGTTTGTGTTTCTATTATTGAAAAGGAAGCTGTTTTTAGATTAAATGATTTACTAAACGAAGATGTAGATATTTCTTTTCCAGATATTTCCGTTCCAGGTATTCCTCGACGAATTTGCTGGTTTTGAAAATAACACAGATTCAGTTGCAAAAATTGAAGCTGGTGCTTATGACGCTATTTATTATTCTGAGAATATTCTACACCCATTACCTGAAAGCAGCAAAGGGATTGATAAGAACCTAAAATAAAAATATCTGATACATGCACTTGAAAAAAAAAAATTCAAGAAAATCTAATTAAAGGAATGCCTTACATAAGTATTAAAAAGAGTGAATCGGAAAATTCCAAGTGTGCAACCAAGAAACAAGCAAGAGAAATTGGTGAGAGGTGTGTCTTGTCAGAATGTTCTAATAAAGTCAGTGGTGAAGAAAGAAAGGCACTTTGTGAGTATTTTTGGGCAAATATGGACTGCAATCATTTTAGTGTGGTTTGTATCCTTGTTTCAGTATCACCTCCTATGTGCTGCAGAAAAAGAAATCTGCGGAAGATACACACCAATGCAATAGTTTGCATTAAAATAAAATTTAAATGTCGGTGGGATTTATTATCATGTGTGCAATATGATGATTCTGTCCACATTCCTTCTGCCTTGGAGAGTGGTCAGTTCATAGATAGGTTTTGAGTGGAATTGAAGCAATCCACAAAAGCAAGGAAGCAACAAAAATGACTAAGAAATTTCACAGTATTTTAATTAAACATGTTGAAGTATTCTTAGACATGCTTCCGAAAATGCCTTTATATTATGGTAGAACCAGTACATCTAATCTGTAGTACTTGGAGCAATTTATTGGTAGTAAGGACGGTCAGTATGCGTTGTTCTGTGAAAACTGTATGGAGAAATCCCAGACACCAATATCGAAAACTTCATTCTACAAGGTTATTAGGGAATACAAATATTGCTGTGTTCCAAACAAATAAATATCAATGTGAAGTGTGCATAGAATAGAGAATGAGTAGCATCCAAATAGATGTATACAACTTCTCAGCAGTGCAAATAACCGGAAGCATAACATGCATAAAATGAAAGCTACAAACAATATCAGCTGCAGATACTTACCATGATCTGCAAGGTGTAAAACTTGCACCAGTTCTGAAAGCTATTGCTATATTTTATAAGAGCTAGCTCTATGGGCACAACTTAACTATTCACAACTCGGTTAAATAGATATTTCTCCGAAACAAGACAGAAGGTGGCCAAGAATTGTCAGTTTTTGCTTCGTGTACTGTGGACTTTCCACGGCAACAAATTTCCCTCAAATCTGCTCCTCCAGTAATTCTTTTTCAGATGGTTGTACATATCAAAATAGTAAAAGTGTTCTAATCAATGCTCTTCTGTTATTTTCAAAGAAGGAAATGTCACAATTATCCTTTTTTTTATATGAAGACACACACAAATGGAAGTGAACAGTGTACACAGCGCAATAGAACATAAACTGAAGACAGAGTCAATCCATTTACCACCAGACTACATTAAGGCCTGCGAGAAAGCTAGAAAATAAAATCCATAATTGGAGCACAGATTTTTAAGTAAACTTCTATGCTGACGGGGCTACAATTCTAGAGTGTTACGAAAATCCCAATCGCATGAGGGGAATAGTAAGGTTCATAGTGGGGTACTAGTAAAGGAGGATATGGCAGGGGAGAGGTATAAATGACGTAGAATACTCGCACACGTATGTGCTTGCACACTCGCATACCTGCACACCAGCACACTCGCATAATTGCACACTTATGTACTTGCACACTTGCAAACGTGAACTTCATACTTGAATACTTGCACACTTGCATGCTTGCACACTTGCATATTTGCACGCTTGAATAATAGCATTCTTGCACAGTTGCATTTTTACATACTTGCATTATTGCAAAATTGTATGTCAGCACTCTTGCATACTTGAATTATTGCAGAATTGTATGCTAGGACACTTGCATACCTTCACAATTTCATACCTGCACTTGCATACTTGCATATTTGTACTTACATACTTGCACACCTGCATATTTGCATAATTGCTCAAATGCATAGTGCACACTTGCATTATTGCAAACTTGCATAATTGAACACTTGCATACTTACACACTCGCACACTTGCACTTACATACTAATACATTTGTGCTTACAGACTTGCACAAATGCATACTTGCATATTTACACATTTACATACTTGCACTTACATACTAACACAATTGAACTTAATCGCACACATGCATACTTGCACAACTGCATATTTCCACCCTTGCATACTTGAATAAATTTCACACTTGCATTAATTTACACTCGCATAATTGACAACTTGCATACATGCACACTTGCATACTTGTACACTTACATACTTTCAAGCTTGCATTTATGCATACTTGTATACATTTACAATTGTATAATTGAATACTTGCAAACTTTCTCACTTGCACCACTAGCATAGTTATGCACTCGCAAACTACTTGCATGTAATTGTTTTGAACTGCGACCTCAGCCAAATATAATTATGTTTCATATAACTAATTATATAAAAAGCAATAAGAGAAGTTTACTATATTCATTAAAGATCAGAACACTAATTTAAAAATTAATGCCTTTGAACACACAGCCATCGAAACTTACAAAAGACTGAAAATTAAATAAGGTATTTATACAAATAAAATAAATTCATATTTTATTTTTTTAATAGAGGTTTAAATAGCATGACCTGTTGGAGGCCACCATTATTTAACTTAAATGCCATCTGCTTGGAGAGATAATATATTGTATTACACACATTGTGTGCTAGAATTGGCCACCGCCATCTTTGTTTTTAATGCTTACTACTAGGAGTGCTAGGGTAAAGTATTTCATACATCGTCTGCTAGTGTGTGCTTTTACCGCATATTTGTATATGTTTGACCAACTAGAGCACACTAAAATCAATCACTAGATTGTGAGCTACTGTATCATCCACCATATTTTCGAACATTTTAACCGTCATCTTACAAAGCGATGATTAAAAACTAGAATTATAAATAAAAATAATAATCTATTAATATAGTGAAAAACCCATTATTAAAAATAAGAAAAATGAATGATTCTAAAAGTTATGAAAAAAAAACTAAAGTAGTATATGACTGGTGGACCGGGCACTGGTTTCAGGTTGTGGTACGTGGTTCGGTCAATGACAGACTGCCCAGATATCACAGCGAGTAGTATGTAAATGTATGTCCGGGGACAGGGTTCAGGGTGTGGTGTTGTAGTGTTGTCGTCCGCCATCTTGGATTGTGACGTCACGGCGGCCATCTTGGATGACCTTGACCTTTGACCTTCAAAATCGTAATCCAATTTAATGAAAAGAGTTTTAAAATTTATAAAATAATTAAAGAATTTTTAAATAAAAAAATTAAAAAACCTTGCAAGTTTCGTTACGACCGTAATTTCAATGCTAGAATGTCCAAAAAAAATTCAAAAAAATATTTAAAAAATTGTCTACTTAAAATGTTTTATTACTTAAACGATTTCGGTCCTCGGTTCGATTTACGGCGAGAGTAAACTAGTAATTTATGAAAGTATTAAAAAAATTCTCAATAAAATGTAATAAAAACGTCTTACGGCACACCCGACATTTGAATTATGTCACCACTGTATCAATTATCGTTACGGATGCCATCTTGAAAATCTTTATTTATTATCAGATTTTAATTAATAAAAGTACAAAATACATCAAAAAATTTACTTATTAGACTACTGATTGATTAGTTTGATTCCCATCCTTGGATCGAAACCGGTAGGAGCAAAAAATAAAAAACGACAGATCCTACCTCCACAGAAGCCGCCTAGACTGACCTCTCACCATCAATAACAAGATAGCCTATATATCGTCAGCTGGTATGACGTCGTGTCCACCATCTTGCCTTCGTCTGCTGGAGATCACCATCTTGTTTTTGTCTGCTAGAGTGTGCTGAGGTCATGTAAGTATGATTTTCTGTTCACCATACCTTTGACCTCGACTGTTGGCATAGAACTTTGATCTTGACCTTGAAATTTGGCCTTGACCTGGAAATTTCACTTGGACTTTGACGACCATCATGGATCCGACATTTTGTGTTCAGTACACACTACGAGGAGCCACCACCTTCTGGAGGACATTGCCACCATCTTGTTTTCGTCAGCTGGAGGACACCATCTTGTGTGTGTAGGCTACTCATCTTATAGAGTACATTACCATCATGCTAGTTTTATTCTAACCTGCTAGAGTGCAGTAATAATTTATTATAACTGAGGTCCGCCATCTTTAAATTTGGACGCCTTCCTGGAAATTCGTAATAATTAACCTAGAAATTCAGGAAAAAGTTAAAAATTCATTAAATAAATTTGAAATCAATATACTGATTAATTAGATCGACTTAGATTCTTGGTACAATCATGGATGATGCAAAAAATTAAAATATAACAACAATTTAACATAATAGTGACAGGTTCGTGAAATAAAACACCACAAGTTCTTTCACAAAATAATTTTATTACTTAATTTTTATTCTACTACAGGATCACCTGCAACACAAACAATCTTACAAACATTTAGGTCTGCATGGGCGTGAAATGACTAATTCTTAGCTCCAATCGGTTTATACTAGACAGAGACCAGCCAAAACATTTATTGACATAGTCCTCCTCTTCTTGACAGAGTTTCTGAACACCGTGTTTAACAGTTTGCTTCACATCGTTAAAACTGTAAATTACTGCAGCCGATGTCTTGAATGCACACTTCTTCACTTTGTCATCGAACGGATACGGCTTTCCATATATAGAGTCCAACCACAAGTTTTATTTTAATTGACCGTTTGTTGCTATGTCATCAATAGCTGATTGATTATGTCCTGTCTAATATCATCAAGAAAATTACAAATGTCTTTCGACTCACTTAACGTATTTAGATAATAGTAGTCTTTCAATGTAATGCACCGAACACAGTCTTAGGTTTATTTTCATGTTCAGTCGTCATAGAAATCGGTTGCTGCACATCAGTTTTCTTGCTTGTACGCTTACGAGTCTCCAATCTAAAGCGAGGAGTCGAAATTTCTGCAGGAAGTTCGGCAGTAGGCGCACAAACTTCACCTTTACATTTTTTTCGCATGATGTCGCAAACTATCAATTCGAGTAAACCATTTATGGCACTCATCACAGCGAAACTTCATGTGACAAGGATTATTCTTGCATTTGCTTCGCTAATGTCTTCGTGCATCATGGGAAAATGCGAACGACGTATCACAGTAGCTGCAAGGATACCATGGTGATGAAGACACGCCTTTCAGACCTGATCCAGATACTGGCGTTTCCACAGTTGTACAATTTCCAGGCATACTCTTATGAACATTAATGCATCGTTGTTGTATAGAAACCTTTTCTCTCCGCCGCACAGCAGGACCTATACAGTTCTCATGTGCGTTTTCATATGATCTTTTCTGGCAAACTGTTTATGACATTTTTCACAACCAAACATGTTGCGAGGAGGATTCTTAGCACATTCTCTCTTCTCGTGTTGACGAGCAATGCTAATGTTTGAGAAAATCATGTCGCAGTAACGACATCGATGTTGGTTAGTTGTTGATGATTCGTCATCCATTGAAGTCTCCATCGAGGGCGAAACAGCGTTCGTCGAGGTTTCCTGTACAGCCAGCACTACCTTCTGCTGGTGGTACCACGACTGTTGAAGTATCCTCCAGTGTTGACGTCACCGTTGCCAACGGGATCTGCTCCATCATCGTCGTCGCTGACGTCATGGTTCCCGTAGTCGATGGTACAACCTCCATCGAGTTTGACGTTAAAGACGGTAAAGATGCCATCGAGTTCATAAGAACAGGTAATTTACACGACTTATGCACCAGATGAAACCAACTAGGTGATCCTTACATCGTCGACGACAGTAACAATTTGAGCGACCTGCTGTCTAGGACTCGCTTATATACCTGCGACCGATCGATTAATTTAAAACAAGAACCATTTACTATAATACTCGAGTGAAAACAACATTTAAAAAAGATTCACACAAAAATAAGGTAACTCAATTGACGTACAATACGCGTATTGTACACGCAATGTACGCAATGTACTCAATGTACACACCGTACACACAGTAAACGGTACGAAGCTGCAATGTTAACGCAATTGACGCACAATACACGCAATGTATGCAATGTAAACACAATACACACAGCAAACGGAATGAACGCACAGTACACAGAGTACACACAGGAAACAACGACATGAACACACAGTACACATAGTACACACAGGAAACGGATCGAACACGCAATGTTCACCCAATTAATGCGCAATACACGCATTGTACACGTAATGGACGCAATGACCACACAACATTCACGCAGTTCAAGCGTTTAATGAAAACGAAGCACATTTGGAAGCACAGTCACAAAAAGGAAGCACATTTGGAAGCACAGTCACAAAAAGGAAGCACATTTAGAAGCACAATTGCAAAAAGGAAGCAAATTCGGAAGCACAATCACAAAAAGGAAGCACATTTGGAAGCAAAATCTCAAAAAAGAAGCACATTTGGAAGCACAGTCGCAAAAAGGAAGCACATTTGGAAGCATAATCAAAAAGGCAGCACATTTGAAAGTTCAATCAACAAAAAGGAAGCACGTTTGGGACGCACTGTCAATCAAAATGAAGCACATTATACAAAACGAAAGCTCATTTAACGAAAAGGAGGTACTTTCTCATGTACATTCAACTCGGTAGGATGCGATCGTCAATGTTAAGTTAGGATATAATGTCTCCATCAGTCTATGAATCCATCAGTTTTTAGTTCCTATAAGTAATTGGTTCCAATAGTCATTGGCTCCATAAGTCATTGACTCCAACAGTCTTTTGGCTCCAAAAGTCATTGGCTTCAACATTCATTGGCTCCAACTGCCTTTTACTTTAACAGCTCCAATGATATTTGGCTAGAATGCTACGAGTCTAAGAGACAATGAGGCTACAAGGCTACGAGTCTACAAGGATCTAGCTGGTTACGAGTTATACATGGTTGCGAGACTACATGGCTAAAAGTCTGCGTGGCTACGAAACTACATGTCTATGAAGCTACAAGAATACAAGTCTACTCGGCTCCAAATGACTGCAAGACTTCATGGCTACAAGACCACTTGTCTACAAAGCTTCAATTCTACGAGTCTACAAGACTCCTCCAACTGCCTTCGAGTCTACAAAGCTCCAACTACTCCAGCATTATGTTATAAGATTACAAGACTACTTGTTTACGTAGCTACAAGCCTGACTACGTAGCTACAAGTCTACGAGGCTCCAAGACATCATGACTACGCGACTACGAGCCATGAGGTTACGAGACTACGTTACTACGAGTCTTCAAGTTTACGAAACTGCGAGGCTACAGAGCTACGAAGCTTCTAGAACACAAATTTATGAGACTGCGAGGATACACGACTACAAGTCTACATGAGTACTTGACTACGAAGCTACAAGTCTACATGGCTCTAATTGCGACATCTGTCTTCGGCTGAATTTTCTCTTTGGCTCAACTGCTCCAGCAGCATTATGTTATAACATATCAAGGCTACTTGGTGACGTAGCGTCTACAAGGCTCCAATTGCCGCATCTATCTTCGACGGAATTTTCTGTTTTGCTCCAACTTCTCCAACAGCATTATATTATAAGATTACAAGGCTACTTGGTTACGTAGCTACAAGTCTACGAGGCTCCAAGGCATCATGACTATGTGACTACGAGTCATGTGGTTACGAGACTATGCGATTGCAAGTCTACATGGTTACGTGATTACGAGGTTACAAGATTACGAAGCTTTCAGAACACAAGGTTACGAGACTGCAAGGCTACATGACTACGAAGCTTCCAGAACACGAGGCTACGTGGCTACGAGACTACATGACTCTGACTACAATAGCACCATTCAGTGGTGAGAGTTATTTTATCTCATGCAAAATAACCTTTTAAAAGTAGTGTCGATTACTGTCAACAGATGACACCACATGATGCTTACAGGTAAATATTATTTAGTTCTTTTATTTGGGATGCAGGGTGCTCACTTACGATCGCAAAAGAAGGATGGCTTCGCTAAGCATCAAGAAGAAGGAAGTTCGTCTTACTTATTATTGATTCCATATGTCTCAGAGCTTATTATTATATATATGACTGAGTAATGATATTTTCGTTTGAATTCCACCTGATAAAAATATTACAAGTGATGATTAAATTTAGTAGCAGAAATTCAATTAATTAAATTTAACTCTGAATAAAAAAACATGACTCATTAAGTAAAAATCCTTCATGCTTAGATTGGTTTCTCAGAAGCAACCAGGAGCACACGGAGAAAACCATCAAAATATTGACAAGAATAATCGAGAGCACACGGAGAAAACTGACACACACATTTCTTTGATATCAAAAAATCACAGAAAATTTTTCAAAAAACAATAGAAAATAATAATAAAAATAAACAATTGATAAAAAATAACAAAAAATTCTGGCTTGTGCTAGAACTCTATCCATGTTCAACAAATGAGAAGTTCGCAAGCTGTCAGATTTTTTTTTGTAATTTTTTATATATTTTTTATTTATTAATATAATTTTTTTTTATTATTTTGAAATTTTTTCTGTCATTTTTTGATGTCAAAGAAATGTGTTTGTCGGTTTTCTCCGTGTGCTCTCTGATTGTCCTTGTCAATATTATGATAGTTTTCTCCGTGTGCTCCTGATTATTTCTGTGTGGTCAAAGAACGCTGTCCCCGGACATACATTTACATACTACTATGTCGAACATATTTGTATGACTGTGACTTAACCTTTCACTTTGACCTTGACATTTAACCTTTGACCTTGATCTTGAACTTTGACTATGACATTGACATTTCAAATTAAACTTTACCTGACTTTTAACATTAAATTTGAACTTTGAAATTGATATTTGACCTTCAACGTGACCTTTTATCATGACCATGAACTTTGTCCTAGAACTTTTCCTTTGACCTCAGTCGCTATCTTGAATTCTGTCATCTTGAAATCGAACGTCCCACTCCCGAACGTTGCGACTTTCGTTATGGGCCCATCTATTAAAATGTCACTGCCGCCATATTGGATCTGACATCACAGTCACTGTTTTCGTTTCTGATATCATTTCTCAATCTTGTTTTCGTCTACTGTAGGCCGCCATCTTGGATGATGTCATGACCACAATCTTGGTTCTTTTATATTCTGCTGGATGCCGCTATCTTGGAAACCGACATTTTTGTTTCTGCTGTTTATTCCTAGAAAGCGCCAGCATCACTCTGTCTCATTCATGTAAGGCCGATGATCTTTTCCCTGCCAATATTTTTTTGGAAAACAAAATGGCGGACGTGAAATCATACAAGTCAGTCTGTCAGTGGCTTCCATGGAGGAATGATCTGTCGTCTTTTTTTAGTTTGTCCTCGCCGGGTTCGAACCAAGGACTTCAAAACGTAAGTGTGTTTTTTATTTAATATTTTAAAAATTTTATTTATTAATTTTTTATAAATTTTAAATTTTGTTGATAATAATGACGGATTTTAAATATGGCGATCGTGACCACGTAATTCAAAATGGCGGAGTTTTTATTAAAAATGTTATTAATTTTTTATAATTTTTAAAATTTTTCCCTATTTTCTAGCATAAAAATTACAGTTTTTCAAGATGTAGGCCATAACAATAATTGCAACAATCTAGAATTCAATATGGAGACCATGACCAAATGTGCAATTAGATGGCAGGCGTAACAAAACATTCGGCATTTCTAGAATTCAAATTTGTGACCATTACGAAATGTGAAATGGTGTTGTCTTAATTCAAGATGGCGGAATTTTTATTAAAATTTTATTAATTAAGTTTGGTCATGATTTTTGGAATTTTTCCTGAAAATCTGGGTTAAATATTACGAGTTTTCAAGATGGCGGACGTAACAATAATTGCAGTGTTTACGTCAAAATTCAAGATGGCGGGTGTGACGTAAGAAATTTTTAAAAAACTTTTAATAAGAAGTTTTAATTATATAATTAATAAATTACAAGTTTTCTCTCGCCGAGAATCCAACAGAGGAACGAAAAGGATTAAGTAACTAAACATTTGAAATAGGCAATTTTTAATTTTTTGTCCGAAAATTAAAGAAATTTAATTTTATGGTCAAGGTCAAGGCTCAGGAGCAGCTATTTTATGACTCATAAGCCTTTTTTTTTTTTGGAATTTTTGTTCTTTCTAAGGCCAAAGTCTTTTGAGGTTTTACAAATGCCGAATTTCTGAATTTTTTGAGGAATAAAACGGGAAAGTTTCCTTCAAAACAAGAATTTTTACCCCGAAAAAGGGAAATGTTCAGAATTTTTGAGTCATTTTTGAAGAAATTTCAGTCAATATCGCCGCCGTGACGTCAGAATCTACAGCGCCATGTTCTACAGCCAGAAGCCAGTCCTCGGAGTAACTATTATATTGTTATCATTAATAATAATGTTGGGAGAACTGTCTTCGTAAGAGATAATCCAATGAGGTTTTATTACAGTTTTATTGATTACCAATATTTACATCACTAATAAATAATCTTACTTAAAATGCCTAGTTATCAATTACTCGCACTTAAAAATGTTTATTCTCAAGTCACTCAGTGTCTGTCAAGTTCCACAGTCCGCACTCCTCGCTGGGCCGCATTCCTTGCGCAACTCACGCGGCACACCCCGTGGAACTCTGTCACCAAAAACCTGTCGCCGAACTATCGCCGCACCCGCGGCACTCTCGCCACCAAAACAGTCGCAGAGGCCGAAGTCGCTGCTTAAGTAGTGTGCCGGAAATTTGGTATTTCGACAGGTTTTTTTATTGTTTATATAATTTTAAATTATTTTTGGAAATTTTATGTTTCTTTATAATTTGGTTTCATTGGGTGATTTACTCTTTTTTAGGCTAGTGTACTCTCCTTAGTTAAACTTTGTGCCAGTAGACCAAGGCACCTTTTACCAGAGACCTATCTGCGCTTTTGCAAATCTAAGACCTCGTTGGCAGCCCGTTTAACATTTCCCTCGCTTGCAGGCACGTCCCAGGTCTGTAATATTACTTCACTTCATGACTAAAACTGCATACAACAGCTCTGGACGAGTTGTTATCATTTCTCAGAGACGAGCTGACCGTAGCCTTTACCGTCACGCATACATCTTAGGTTCACTCCTCAAAAGTCACGACTAGGACGCTCGTTCCCAGCCTCGTTGCACCCCCACCCCTCCCAGCTCACTGCGGTTCTCAGAATTTAGATCAGGACCAATGACCGGTCGTAAACCCCGCCAGGCAGTGACAGTCTCCAAGGACGACTGGCATAAAAAAAATGTGTGTGCAAAGATGGACAACACAAGACTTATAGCGGCAGAAACTGTTACGTCTTCTCTTGGCACCAGCTCGTGGAGCTGACGCTCGCGACACCTGTGGGCGAGCTTGCTAACTCCCCCTCTCTTGTCCCCTATAGGCCACCAGAGTGCAGCACTAGACTTCGCCCTTATCCCCTTGTTATAGCAGACGCCTTGGGCGAGTCGATTCTTTTTTATTTCAGACACCCCTCAACAGGTAGCGCTAAAGTCGGCAAGTGCTACCAACTTCGAGACATCAAAGTCAGAGTTTTTTATGATGCACACTCGGGGAACTTCGGAATCTTTCGGTCTGGACCTCCCAGTCCCTCCCTCCACTTTTGATTGAACATTTACTTTTAATTACGAGATGCGGTTCTTCGCGAGACACTTCGCGTCGCGACTGCAGACGGGCCGTTTGCGATTATCGACGAGACACTGCAAGACTTCCATCCGGCCGCAACCGACGATGTAGTCCTTTAAATAAGGGATGCTATCCCTGTAATCTTCTTCAAGTAGTTTAGTCCGTCTGCATAATATAAAGAGTAATAATTATTTTCTTTTAAATTATTTCTTTTGAAATGGTGGAAACGTCCGCGCTTAGCCGCGTATTCGCGGGATCCAGTTCCTGGCTGGCGACGCATCGGTAAATAGAAGCCAACTTCCCTGTCTGACAGGGTCCGAGAGCCGGACGCCGATTTGGCATTTTCATCTCCCTTCCTCTACAACACACAGGCGCCCTGGCATCATTTTCCCGCGTGATCTCCGGGAAACGAAGCCCCGACCTCCGGTGCTTCTGTATCTTTTAACCTTTTCTGAACATTCTTAAACTACGCCGTCAGACGAAGTTCATCAGATAAACGACATTTCTGGACTTTGAGAATACTGGGATGGTTTAAATATATTTGTATTTTTTTATTGGTTTGTGTATTTTTTAGATGAAACCTTTTTATAATTTTTTTCGGGTCGACCCATATTTTTATTTCTTCTTTCTGAATATACCTGAGAGCTGTTTAAGTACGTAATTGATATTGTGTGTTTATATTTTTTTAATACCTGTTATAAATTTTCCTTTAATAAATTTGACGTAATTATATTCAGACGGAATCACACCTTGTTTCTGTTCATTTTATTTTAACATTGTGAAACCTTAAAGATCCCCAGCTCAGTAGTGAGTGGCGCCCTTCTCAAACAGACGAGAGCAGCTATTATAAGTCGCGTCATCCCGGGCTGACCCGACGCCCGAAGCGTAGAGAATAGCGTCGCTCGCTCACGTGACTTTACGCGGCGGCCCACGGAATTCCCAAGGCCGCTCAGCGATAGATAACGGCCCCGAGGCAGGAAGAGCAGAAGAAAGGAGGGGTAGTGACAACTCTTGCAAACCGGCCAGGCTCGCGTAGCATGCCTTACGTCAGTGGCGGCTACGTGATACGCGCATGACGCATGTGGCCTGGCAGGGCCGCCAACCAGCTCCGAACCTGGCGCGCGCCGCAGTCTGGTCTCACGCGTTCGTAACAATAGACTACTTTCGTCAATAAAGACGTACATTTAAACGCGCATTCATCATAAAGGAAACATATTTTAATGCACATTCATTAAAAAGGACACACATCTGAAAGCACAATCATCAAAAGGACGCACATACGGTCGAACATTCGTAAAAAAGGATCAAGTTTCGGACGCACATTCATCATCTTGGGTGTACATTGGTACGCACATTTATCAAAATGGTCGCACATTTGAACGCACAGATTAATGACATTTCAAAATGGACAAACATTTGTATGAACATGATTGAAAAACCGTACATTTGGACATAAATTAATAACTACATTTTGGTTGGCCTCACAAATGTAAAAAAAAAATGATGCGTGTACTTATGTACTCATATTAGACGTTATACATCAGTGGTGTAATAAAAAAGTAACTTTAAATTTGCATGCAAATAATCAATAGAAATAAAATAATAAAAGGACTAGAATAGTGTTATAAATAAGTTTGGTAGAGTATAAATTCAATTCAATTAAAAATTTAAACAAATACTCAGTATTCATAAATAATATAAACACGTGTATAAAATTAATTTCTTAATTTAGTAAAACAATGGAGTTGAATTTAAATAAGCATAAATGTCAATAACTATGCTAAATTTTCATTATAATTTTGTAATTTTAAATAATTACTAAAAAATATTGCAATAATTTTGAATTTATAATAAAAATAAAATTTGCATAAGAGAATATAACATCACTTACATAAATATATTTGAAAATGTTTATATACACAATTTCTGTAGCTAATATTAACAATAAATAAATGTTTTTAAAGATATAGACCCGTAATCAATATTAATCACCAAAGTATAGGATTTAAAAGAGCATACATAAATTTCATTTTATGTTGCCTAGTCGTTATTTCAATCCCGTGTAAATTTCGTTGTTCTTACGCGCGCAACGTAAAAATTCATTCTCACCATTTTTTCATACCGCGCTTAAAGAAGTTGTAGCGGTCAGGTCCGCTACCATCGATCTAGACGCGTCAGCGCGGGCGTCGGCGCACCTTCCCCCTCCTCCTTACCCCTCCTAGTGGGTGTTTGATTTCTCCTCGCCTCCCCTCCAGGGGTTGGCGCATGCGCGCTGTGCCGCGCCGATTTAATAAAAGCTGCTGTCAGGGTGTAATTCGGTCTTGTTAGCTTGATTTGCTCGTCTCGTCTGGTCTAGTCCAGTAGCTTGAGTAGCTACATCGTCTGTTTCGGCAAGTAGTCTGTTAATCTTTAAATTGTAACAACGTGCGAGAGCGACCTCGGGGGAAAGAATGTAAGTGTTATTCTATTTTGCGTTGTTTGCGAGTGAGGCGGTGGCCCTTGCCCTAATGTAATGTAAAATAATAGGCTGTATTGTTTAAATTCACTTTCGGCCGCCACCTAGAAAATTATGTTTGGATTAACTGAATTTACTTAATGAACTTGTTGTAATTGTTCTCCCCTGAGGCGTCGACGTACGTAAAACGTACGTAAAATACGTAAAGTAATTTAAGTAATTATGTAACCGCATGTAACTTCCTTGCGCGCTTTATTTTGTTGTTCGCGTATTTTTGCCTTTGAAGTCTCATTAGATGTAACATTTCTGTATTTGAGGAGTTTGTCTTGTGTGGACACAACGTCCCTTTTGATGGTCCGATTAGGGACCACGCACTGTTAAGCAGGTGTCACTTGCGTTTTTCTTGGCCTTGAGAAATGGCTCGTCCACCTAAATATTCGTCGTGTATTTTCCTTGTCAATTATTGTCACTATTAAAATGTCTAACTATTAATGTCATTAATGAAGTAAAACTTGTAAACTTAGACAAACATAGTCTGTCTTGCTGTCGTTTACTCTTCAGTATTATTTTGGTATTATTAAATGCAAACGTTAATCGTAATGTTTTTCCTGTAATTTAATCTGCTCCCAAACACCTTTCCGCAGTCCCAGCCATTTTATGGCCCTCCCTCCTCGCCCTTAAGCCTTTAAGCTTTCAAAGTATAACATAAAAAATTCTTCGACACAAATTAATATTTTTATTCTAACAATTTTTCATCTCTCAGGACTTGAAGTAGGGATGATAACTCTTCCTTGTGAAATTGGTTGTCTGGTAAAGTCGGTTTACGGACGATAGTTTAAAGTGACAACGTCATAACAAAACATTGATGAAATGATTGCATACTTTTATGAATAAAATTGAATCATTTTTATTGAATTATCACTATTTTGTATGGATACAAAGAAGGAGTGAAATGAAATCTACAATTTAATTGATAAATTGACTTTTATTTGCACTCATTAATTCAAATATGTTTATTACTTTAACGCAGAGATATTTTAACTATAACTTTTATACATGTTTGCTATTTAACTTCTTACAATCTGTGTTATTTTGTTAAGGATAGGATGATGATAGAAAAAGTAGGAAACGAATGGGAGTGTTTCAAGTATGATGTGAACGAAAATGGCTTACCCAACACCAAAATGCAGTCAAAAATAATATATTTGCGCCACGGATTCTGCAACAATGCTAGGAGGAACGGGTTAGCAAAGAGCAATGAAAATGTTACATTTAAATGCATGAAAACAGAATTACGCCACGGACTCGGTCGCAATGCTAGGATGTTCAGGTTAGCAAAGAGCAATATAAAATGAGCGTAGCGGGACACAGCGAAACGGGACAATGTGCGTAATGGGACACTTTTTCGTGCGTGCAGCTGGCGTTCATCGGTTTATTAGACGTTGTCACGTCAAAAAAAATAGTTTCCTGCACATAGAAAAGCAAAATAATGTTTCACCCTGCCTACCAATTAACTTGGATTATCTCACGATGTGTTATCTATATATTCTACTGATACACCTTTACTGTCAACATTCTGTAAATCTATATAGTCCTTGTTTTAACACCGACATAGGAATCCTTATCATATTATCATCGTTACTATCAATATAATCAGGAGTAATAATGCTAAGATTGTATTATTACATTATTAAACTTTTAAGGTCGTTTAATTAAAATTCTTTGACTAGATCAGGAAAACTTTAGACATATTCACGTTAATGAAAAATAAATTAAAATTGATTAAACAACATGCATATTATATACTAATTGTAGCATCGTATTTGAATTGAATAACAAAATAAGTTTGCTTAAACCTTATTTTTTTATTGTTAATTAAAATTTGACCTTTTCTTTTGTTATTCTTTGATATTACGAAATTACAACTATCAGAAATAATTATGACGGGGGCCCGGGCCGATAGAAGTTATCAATTAAATATTATTATACATTTAATAATTTGATAATCATTTTTTTTTAATAAAAATTTAATATTGATACATTATTTAATAAATTAAGATATATGTTGGTACCACCAGTGCTGGACTATATATAATATTGATTTTACAATACTGAATCGTTGACTGTTTACTGGCTGACAGAAAGTGGGAAATACTAGCATTCTTCACTCCAGAGGGGCCGGCGTAGATTTTGTAGACTAAGTCTTGAAATCAATCTTGAAATAAGTCTTGCAATAAATGTTGAACCAAATCTCGAAATGAATCTTGAAACAAGTCTTGAACCCCACTGGAACCAAAAAAGGAACCCAGTGGTCAAGAATAGCAAATGAATTGAGAACTTAGGGCAAAAGGTTGACAAGGGAGGCCACTATAGCCAAAAAGAACGTGGAATTTTCCATTTGCCAGGCTGAGGGTGGAATGAAGAGGATCACTCCCTCGACAGAGGCTGCACCAATGCTCGGGGTAGTCCGTCGCGAGACATGATATGGAATTACTACTTGACTAAGCTAATGGCAAGTAGCCCACTAGAAACATAAAAAAATTATAGTTAGGGAACACTTCCCAACTTAAGAGATCACATCTCTTAATTTAGATGCGGCGAGATGGTTCGTGGCTAAGGTCACGGACGATAAGCTCCAACAAGATACGACCGCGGTGACTGTAGACGAACGAATCTCCCAATCAAAAAGGTAACATGCAATTAAATTTGGGGCAGAGGCCCGGAGGTTTAGGGAGTTAAGGAACTGGCCTCTGATAGGCTGGAATAGGCTGGTGGAGAACATGATCCGCCCACCAAAAAAAAATAATTGAAAAGCTGACTGGTTGCCTAGATTTAAGGCGCATCGGTGGTGAAAGCAGTGTGCTCTATCGGAGATCAGGCGCGACCGACTCGATGTTACTAAGCCGAAGTACCGCGAGGGGGAACTAGCGTAAGCATAATCCTTATGGAACCAACTGGTGCGCGCTATGTCAGGCTAAAAGGGAACTAGATAGAGTTGATGGCAGCGGCCGGTAGAGGTCTCTCTCCAATGCCGAACTAAGGTAAGTTAGTTCACGTTGTCGCCCGGAGATGGCGCAAACAGGCCGTTCGGCGGCCTAGTGAGGTTAATGGCCCCGGTGTCACTGGAATAGGAGTGGCGGTGGGGGGATGCTAGCTTGTGAGAGAATACTTATGCCGGGCGTCGATACGTGCCCGACGGTACTGGAACATAAGAACGAGGCATGACTGGAGCTGCCAACCTCAGCCGAGGTCTGGGAACTGGGCTGCTGTGGGCGGCAGCTGAGAGGCGCGCTCCTGCTCATGAAGTAGGACTGTGTTACTGGTCGGGTTCGTGACTCGCGGTGGGGAAATAAATGAGATGAATTTCTATCATAGGTGAAATCACATCTGGGTATAGGTTTAAGTGTTGGGAAAAAGTGACGGGACTCTAATAGAAAATATTTGATCAGTATGCAAAATGGACTATCAAAGTTTATGTTAGAGAATTTAGGTGAAAATAAATTTGTGCCAAATAATTCAAATTTACGGCACAAAAGGTTAGGTAAAAAATGAAGATGGTGGGTGTGATGTAATGATATGTTATTATTTTCTAAATTTTAATTAAGTTTTTTTTCAGTATTTCATTCATGAATTATATATTTATCCTCTCTGGCAATCGAACCGAATACCGAAATCGATTAAGTAATTAAAAATTTGAAGTAATAATTTTTTTATATATTTTTATAAATTTTTTAGAAAAATTTTTTGGTCGTAAATTAAAGAAATTTGAATTTTATGGCCAAGATCAAGGTCAAGGTCCTGACATCAGCGACTTATGGTGGCTTGGTTTTAGGAGTCTTAAGACATTTTGAGGCTTTTGAGTTCTTTCTAAGAAAAAGATCTTTTGAGGTTTTAGAGTTCCAAATTTAAAATTTTCGATAAGTGAAACGGGAATTTTTCCCTCGAGTCATTTGGAGTCATTTGTGAGTTATTTTCGAGTAGTTTTGAGTACAAATGGCCGTCGTGATGTCACAATCTAAGATGGCGGTTTGCTCCCGGTTCCACTGCCGGAATCCAGTCCCAGCTTATACATGTGTATACTACTATCGAAGGTTTAAGGAGAACAAAGTCAGTAGGAGTATCATTGTACCATTACTATAATGCATTCAAGCCGATTTATAGTAGGTCACTCTGTCTTTGGAAAAATGATAGACACTTAGAAATAATGCTTGAAGATTATGGAGAAGCTTCCGCGTCAAAGATTTCGAGATATTACAGTTTATCTAGAACAAGATAGGAATGTGCATGTTGATGATGATTATGCCGATAGCTGCGATGATGACGATAACGTCTAGGAAGCTGGTTTTGAAACAAAAGTCTGTAGTAATTTCCAGATTATTGACAGCAAAGGTGTAAGATGGCAGAGGCAGACGAGGCATATTACGCATCATCAGAAGAACCAAATGGGAGAAATTTATTTGCTTTTCTATGTGTAGAAATATTTATTGTATGCATTAGATATAATACATTTTGAAAATCTTGAAGTCCTAAAAAATTAAGATTCATAAATTATATAAATGTATACAGACACATATATATTGTTACAAACTAGTGAAGTGGGGAGAACTGGGTTGGTAAAGGATAGCCAAATTGAGTTTTATTACAGTTCTATTATATACTAATATTTACATTAATAATAAATTATCTTACTTAAAAATACTCAATCACCATTTTCTTGCACTTAAAAATGTTTATTCTCAAGTCACTCAATGTCTGTCAAGTTCCACAGTTCGCACTCCTCACTGGAGCTAGACTCAACAGTGGTTCAGCCCTTACCCCGCACCTGTCCACACACACAGTCTCGCGTCACTCAGTTGCACTGTCGATCCAATAGCGCCTCGTCGCACCACTCTTGAGGGTTCTCTCACCCTCTCAGCCGATGCCGCACTTCCCTTCACTCGCGGAACTCGCGGAACTCTCCGAACTCTCGGAACTCGGCAGTCACGCGGCGCTCTTCTCGGGACTCATCATGGAACTCTCGCGGAGACCAGCGCTGCTGCTTAGCTACTGTGCAGCCCTTCTCGAACCGACGAGAGCGGTTGGTGACGCATCGTGCCATTCCGGGCCGACCCGACGCTCGAACAGTCTGAAAGGGCGTCGTCAATTCACGCTGCTCTGCGCGGCGGCCTCTGTGGAATTCCCAAGGCCGCTCAGCGGTGGATAACAGTGCCGAGGAGGGTCGATGCGAGGGGGTAGCGACTGCCCTTGTAATCCGGCCAGGCACGCGTGGTATGTCTTAAGTCTGTGTACGGCAAGTGACACTGCGCGTGACTTCAGTGGCCGTGGTGAGTAATACTAGTGCGCTTTAGTGGATAAAACATAAACCAATATGTGACACGAGTGCACTCTAGCAGACGATGTATGGTATATTTGACACTAGGACTCCTAGTACAAACAATGAACACAGATATGATGGTAGCGCATTCTAGCCAACGAGGTGTTCAATATGCTATTATAGCGCTTCTATCAGCAGGAATATAAATTAAACGATGCGATGGTGGCATCCAACAGGCGTTGTTATTTATTTTACATATAAAAAATAGAAGTGCGAACAGTTTTAATTTTATAAATACAGTAATTAATTTTCAGTCTTCTGTGTGTCTTGTCGATTGCCGTGTGGTCAAAAAAATCGTTTTTTTTTTCATGCTAGAGGTTGGACCTGATAAGGTTGTCATCACTTTGCTTTATGTATATCTTGTGTGAAATACATAATACAGTTTTCCTTAAAGTTCATAAAATTAATGTTAGCCACTGGAAAAATCGACATTATGTGTGACATACACAGAGCGACACTGGCGCTCTCAAGGAATGAATACCAGAAACAAAGATGGTGGCATCTAGCAGATGAAAACAAGATGTCAGAATTTTCTAGATTCTTATAGTGGCAGAAAGTTTAAGATTCTAAGATGTCGGAACATTCTAAAATTCAAAATGGTGGAATTCAAATTGGCTAAATGTTTTAATTTTTTTGAAAAAGGTCGCTGGGTTCAAGGTTCAGGTCAAATGTCAAGTTCATCGATTATGAAGACCCTTTTCTAACATCAGATGGCGACAGACTCTCAGTTCTATCATCAGAGCTTCAATACATAGCCGACTACGAAGTTTGAAGGAATAATGGTATTAATATATATCTACAATGCAACAATGTTTAGAGTATTTTGAAGGTGAGGTATATTTGTATAACTGTATTGCATTGGTGTATTTATGGACAAAGTGACACCAAATGACATTACTTTTCTTTCACACTTCCATTTATATTTAACGTAAGAAGACTCTCTTTTCACAAATTAGAAGTCAAAATCTGGAGGGTTGAAAAAATGCAGTTTGTAACTTTATATGATTGTTGTTCATTATTAATTTCCGAGTAGATCATAAATGTGCATATTTTTCTATAAACTAAACATTTACACTTTTACACCTCTAAGGGGTGGAATCTTGCTAAGTGGTAAAATAAAAATGTGATTTTTTTTTAATATTCTTACCAAATAATTTACGTCTCAGTTGTACGTAATTAGTTTCAAAGATACATTTTCTTTAAAATAAAACAAATTCCTCCCTATTCACATTCTTAAGAGACAAAATTTCATTAAATGAAAATAAAATGCAATATTTAACTCCAGATACAAGTTGCTCTCTCCTAGTCTTTTACTTATAGTTTTGAATAAATCGTAAGTGTTCAATTTTCGTTTTAAAAAAATACCTATTAGCCCTTTTACCTACATAAGGTTCTGAATTTCGTAAAATGATAAATTGTAGATAGTAGTTTTCGTATAATTATTATTAATCTTCATTAGATTAAGAGAAATAATAATTTACCTAAAATAAAATTAATCCTTTTGCACCCTTAAAAGTTGAATTTTGCAAAGTGGTAAAATGGTGGTTGATATATTTGTCGTTTGTTTATTACTAAAACCTCATATATTTTCTTATGCTTGATTATATAAGGGGTTTAATTTATCAAAATGAAAATTATGGTTAGTATTTTCTGTATGTTTACTATTTGTACTCAATACCTTTTGTAATGCTTTATTATATTTGGAGAAATAGTTATTTATCTTAAACCATATTCACCTTCTTTTTACCCCTTAGGGGTGAAATTTAACAAAATGGTAAAATTGTGGTAATTTGGTGTGTACGTTTATTATTGGTAACCAATATAATTTATTATTTTTTAATTTCATTTGGAGTTATAATTTTTTCTTAAAAACGCATTCACCCGTTTTCCCCTTAGGAGTTGAATTTTACAAAATTGTGGATATAAGTTTACGTATGTTTATTTTTGGTACCTAGTATCGTTTATTTTGTTTAATTAAACTCTGATATATAAATATTAAACTTAAAAATATATACCTCTCTTTTTACCTCTTAGGGTTTGAATTTAGCGAAGTGAAAAAATTGTGGTTGGTAGTTTGCATTTGTTTGTTATTGTTTCCCATATATATTTTTTATGGTTGATTTGTTTCGGAGACAGAATTAATATCCTTATAACGACATTTACCCCTCTAATTATATTTAGCCTTGTTTCGTTAGGCAATGACCTTTATAATTAAAAAAATATTTCATCAAAATCCGTCTAGTAGTTTTCGATTGATGCTGGAAAACACAGAAGAACCAACCAAAAAAACAGATAGATAGATATAAAAAAAATTCGAAATCTATATTAGAGTTTTCAATAATGTAAATAGCATTTTCATATAGTTTTCCCATCATTTCCTCCAATATAAAGACCTTTTACCTCAATATTTTTTTTATTTGTATAGATTACCTGTTACTTCATTAAAAAAATTAAATAAAATTATAACTAATTTATAAATTTAATTAGGATCTATTTGTAAATTGCTAATTTCTAATATGTGGGGCAACCTTTATAACCACATTTCCAACATTTAATTTATTAAATTTTAATTATTCGCAATAATTTCTGTTTTTAGTTTCCAATAAAAATAGGCACAGCTGATCTGGAAACCACAATTAACATAAAATGCAAATGCAATTCGAAGTTTCTAACAGAGTGAAGCGAGGTCCCCGTAACCAGTAGATCGATCGGCATTTGTATGTATTTGTATTGTCATAAAATTAGGTAGGTGGGCAGGTATGGCCAATGAATATTTTTACATGGGTGTATGAGCAAAAACGGTTGAAGAGTTTGTGATATATTTAATTTATACACATTTAGCTTTCAAAACCAAACACACTACTTTAATTTCTGGCTTGGAATCCAAATAGCATAGTGTCCATATAGATCATGATACTCCATGCCTCAAAGTGAACTAAAGAAAAACCACAATTTAATGTAACTGAATCATATTTGCTACTTTTGTTAGATTTAATTCATTGCGTTATTTTAAAAAATATTGCTCAATTATCTACGTTTCGTAGTATTTAGTTGTTAGGTTGTCGGTTAAATTGCAAATTTAAGTTATTAGTTTGGGATTATTTTAATTGAAACCATTTTGTTGGTTTCTTTAGTTGTTTTCTATTTATCTGTATTAAAATTTGTAAGGAGGAAAGGAAACTTACATACATGTATAGGTCATAGGTTTTTTTTAGTTGCTGACCGTAAAAAGATAATGTAGCAAATACATAATGTTCATAGAAACATAATTTCAAATAAAGCAGCTCTTAGCATCTTTTTGGACTTTCTTTAAGCGAACAATTTTTACTTTAAAATTTTAGTGAGACGAAGCTCTTGTTAAAACCATGTAGGCAGTTTCTATCTAAAATTTAGTTGCCATCATTATTCAGAAAAGTTCTCAGTTTGAGAGTAGCTCAAAGCACTAATATATGCTTTAATAATGAGTATATTTTAATTAACTCAATCAGTGGATTGTAAGTAACAGTTCAACTTTATAACACCTGGTGACTCACATACATGGCCATATCAACAGAAATCTTATTTCAAACTCTGTAAACCCATTAATTATCTAAAAACCCTACATATCTACCTCACTGAAGTTTTCCTATAATTTAATAACAGCGCTATCTTTGAAAAACACATCAAAATTTCGTTAAAAAATCTTTCATCTTCTGTTACATTGAGTATTTAACTATATATAATAATCTGAAAGAGTTCACCAACAATAGCTTACCATGGCTGGAGGTTGTTCAGGCAGCAGCAGTAGGCTAGTGTGCCCGGGAGTTTATATACCTGAGACGTCCACACAGACTCGAGGACATGCTGCTTGTCGCTCCTGACAGCACATGTCGTGCACTTGATAGTAACAAGGAAACACAGGGAATGTGTGAGCACATGTTTTGAGTGTTTGAGCAATAGCTTTATTTTTGTCGTACGTGACATTCGTAATCGGAAACTATACTTAACGCTTTGGCATAAAAAAAACCTCCTTCATATAGAGGTTATATGACTGAAAATTTATGACTTTCCTCCAACACTAGACGAACAGTGCGAGTGAAAAATCCTTAAATCCTCGAATGCAGGCCATTGGAAATTTCTGCATAGAAGTATTTATTTTTACTAACAGCTGCATCATCAAATGCCCATTTCATTCCAAATTTTATGATTTAGGACAAAATTCAAGTTCTCTTTTGATATGTTATCTATTTAGTTTTTACTATCATTATTTGAACTTTCATTCAATATCTGAATGTTAAAATTTATTTAATCACACACCCGTTTACATAATGTGCAAAACAAGCAAAGAATACAAGTAAAATTATATTTCTGATATATACAATATAGCACTACATTGGTAAGTAACAATATAAAAATATAAGTCATTAACATCAATATCATAATAATTTGCACAAAACACACATATTTATAACATATACTTAAATATTTTGACTTAGTCTTTTACAAAACTATGTAAACGGTTTTGTATTTCTGACTCAGTGAATGCGATCACAAAGCGAGCAATTCGTCACTGCCAACTCTTGCTTTGGTTCTCCACAGGTTAACTGCGAATATTAAAACAAAAATTTTTGGATTTCAAAACTAACCACACTAGCCAAAGTTGCTAACCTTCACATTATAACTATGGATTGAATAGTGAAATGTTCTAACATTTTCGATTCCATTCAATAGATTAAAATACTTTTAATAAGTGAAAATATTGTCAGGTAAACAGATTATAATATAAAATATTTTTTTCTTCTTAACTATTTTCCAAATAATGCATATATGAAGCTTTCAATAATAATAAAAAAAATATAGCCCCCAAAACATTTTCGAAACGGCGTTTACAATCAAAATTTTCAAATCAGTAATGTACCAGTTATTTTCAATTAACTGTAACTAAGAAATAACTCTTGATAAACTTTGAAAAATCATGAATTCATAAGTTTTCGTGAAGTCGGAGAAAAAAACATACGGGGAGCTGAGGCGCAGACTGTGAACTTGCAGCCTGAGTTGGTCAACTGGGCTGCTAGGAAAGTTAACATAACTTGAGTAATTTATGTTTCACTAGTCGCCTGGATCGTGATATTTGAAAACAAATTAAAAAAAGTATTCATCGATTGATAAACATTTAAAGTTTTTAAATAATATTATGACTTATTAAATATACTGACCATAAAAATTTATATTATTTTATAAAAAAATTATGAATCACCAAAATTAACTCTATGCCTATCGATGCTATTATTGCAATTGAGAAGAATATAGCATATGTGTCATTAATTAAATAACACAAAAATAATACCATATATAATATTTAAAAATACAGTCTATAAATACACCTTCCTTTTTGCCGTATGTGTGAACTTGTTATTTTAATTGGATGGATGTTAAAAAATTTCTTAAAATTTTAAAACTAAGTACATTCATTTCAATAAAAAATACACTAGCAAAAAATTAGATACGAACACCAAACATGCATCATTTTTGATGGATGCAATTTAGGCTACGCAATTGTCTAGGCAACTTATTTATTTGATTAAAGTTTCCAGGTCACATGATCGAGTGTTTGCGGGAAGACATGTGGCATGGTGGAACATTACAAAAAGCTGTAGTCACCAATATTTTGAATACAAGCATGCAAACATGCATGCATTGTGTCGTACAAGTGCCGTATGTAATTTTGTAAGATGGAGTTCCAGGCCTGTTGCATTTGGTAAGGCCAAGGCAACTGGTCAGCACTCTTTAGAGCACATTGGGTGAGAAGAGTGGTATTATGACAAGCGTTATCCGGTTGGAAACAAACTCTTAAATACTGCGAATGAATAGCAGCACAACCGGTTCAATGACCACTCTTACTTACGGAGTCACTGACAAGGTTCTTGGCATAGTGGCTATAGTGACGAAAGAGCTCCTGCTGTCAAAGGAAATAGCCTCCCAGACCATAACCTAGGTCGAGCGTGACGACACCGCAGACGTGTGCCTGTATCAGTGTGGCCAATCTAAAAAAAAAAAAGAAACTGCTTGGTCATGATAGCTTAAAGCGACACGAGAATACCTGCACAAGAACAGTTGAACATAACTTAGGGCGTGTTTGTAAATTCTGTGGCAGAACCGTTAGTCAGGTGTATTATGCTAGATGACATGAATTCTGGAATTGTTTGTTAAAAAGGTCGACAAGTTTGTCACGATGGGAAATGTGTAGCTAAATATTTCGTAGACACGATTATTTGGCAATTCATTAAAAATACGCTAAGGACAATTACTGAAAATTTATATGTGATTGGCTACTCAATATCACATATCTTTCTGCCTTCTGAATGACTCTCATATATAATTTGATTGTGGAAGAGTGTAATATACTTTTCGGTTGTAATCGCGTATAAGCCCATCGTCAGCAATATCATTTCCTATGGCTGCAACAACATCAACGATGGAGACCTTGATGGCATCCCTACTATCGATAGTTGAATCGTCTTGGTTTCACCTTGGATTATACCTACAACCACAAATCAGGTATCCTGATTCCAGCGATGCCAGCTTCAGAGACCTCAGTGGTAGCAGCTTCTACATCACCTACTATTTCAACCGTATGGGAGACTTCAACGAGTACAGTGTCGTTGTGTGTTTAACCGAAGTACCTATGGTACCACCAACGATATTGACTTCAGCGTCTACAACACTATAATCTGCCAATATTGTTATGCTCTCATCCCCAACACTTGGGTACTGGTGTTTCTTCTGCGATAAGACTTTCTGAAGTTGCATCATTCGCAAGTGCCTTGAAAATTTATTTCTCAAGAACCCGGGTTCTGTGACATTCATGTATGTTAGATGCGGTAACAAACAATCAAGAAAAGATGTTCCTAAAATACATGCCAGGGTAGACAAAGGACTTGCAACCTATTAATGTGGAATTGAGGATTGTTGGCGATATTGTATTTTGTATGTACTTGTAGTAGAATTGAATTGATACATTGAATAAAGCTTGTAAATTTTATTAATTTTATTGTTCCTGGAACCTATACTTGTATGGTAATATATGGAATTAATTAAGGGAAGTGATATTACTTTTAATAAACTATAAATATTTTAAAGCTTAATTTTTTTTAACCAACAAAGGATAAATCCAAGGACGGCAATTGACCAAATAAATTTGTACGGTAACAAGTATAATTTAAAATTTTTGGGAAATATTTTCCGAAATTTTTGGTTGATAATTGCTGATTTTCAAGGTGGTGTGTCCCCTGCAATAAAACTTTCTATAGTTGCATCATTCGCAAGCGACTTGAAAATTTCTTTCTCAAGAACCCGGGTTCTGTGAAATTCATGTGTGATAGATGCGGTAACAAACCATCAAGAAAATGACCAACAGTATGGTGGACGATATGATAGCTGACGTTCTGGTAATTAGGGATGGGTAGTTCGCGAACTACCAGTTCATTTGGAACTGTTCTGACGAGCGAACTAGGTGACTAGTTCGTTGTTACCAAAAACAATCGTTCTTTCGTTCTTTGCGTGTTTCTCTTCTCCTACTATGTTTGGTCCTTACTGCGCATGCGCGAAAGATCCCTAGGTGACTAGTTCATCCTGGGACCGCTACTGCTCTGATACAAAAGTATCGGATACTTGTAACTAGGTACATTACTGTATCAGTATCAGGTTGGAACAGATACCGAAAATTGCTGTAACAACCCACCTCTATTCCTGGGACCGCTACTGCTCTGAAACAAAAATATCAGATACTTGAAACTAGGTACATTACTGTATCAGTATCAGGTTGGAACAGAAACCGAAAATTGCTGTAACAACCCACCTCTACTATTTCGCTGTTACCAAAAACAATCGTTCTTTCGTTCTTTGCGTGTTTCTCGTCTCCTACTCTGTTTGGTCCTTACTGCACATGCGCGAAAGATTACCCCCCCCCCCCCCCCAATCATACCACTGTCACCCAATATGCCACGTCTTTCTTTCTTGCTTTCTTCCCTCTCTTACGTTTGTTCTTTATTTGATCTCGCTTCGTCAGTTCCAAGCAGAGACGTTCCAAGTACTGATCTGAACTACGAAGACCGAAGAGAAAGGGAGTACATATACACACTGAACTAGCTAGTTCAAAGACATAGATAGTTCACACAGTAAGTTTATTTAATTGTGTAGTTAGGCTGTCGGTCATTATTTTCGTTTCGTTCTTTCTTGCGCAATGATGTATCGTTTGACGATCGTGAACTCTTAATTTTTATCTAATATTCTTTAGACATTTACATTACATATTGGCATTAAAAAACGTGTCACGTAAATAAGTGTAATTACGTTAAATTTCAGATAGCCTATACAATCTGAAATTAAACTTTAATTACACATAGACCACACATTACAAAACTACACTAAAATTTAAAGAAACATAATAAAACTTACCTTATACGAAAAAAATCAGCTTAGGTTGTCACAGATGAGAAAACACTATACTATTATTTTGTTTTGTACACATGTGAAAATAAGCACTTTACTTGCAGAAAATAAATTAATACACATTCAAAAATGTAAGAAGTGTGTGAAAGAAAAACAATATGATAGTCGCTCATTTGTGATGGGAGATATTGTTTACAAGCATCGGATTACTGTGTGCCTCTTTTATTTATAGAAAAAGAAATGCCCATAAAACAAAAAGTCTGTAACGATTGTGTTGGTATAATGTATGGAATATTTTGTTTAAACATTGGAAACCGCGATACAGTCCGCGACCGATGTAGTTCAATAGAACGGTTCCTAAAGAACTAGTCTTTGAAGTGACTAGTTCCGAACGAACTAGTTCTTTCCAAAGAACTATATTTCCCATCCCTACTGGTAATTGATGCTCGTGCGCTCTATCGGATAAAAAAACAATATGGCGGTAATGTACTCTAGCAGACGAAAAGCGCATTCAACACAAAAAGACGATACACTAACGGAAGTAACTGTAACATAACACAGATATTATGTATTAAGATTTAGTTCAGTTTAAACAAATGCAAAACTAAATGTTTTTTAGATTGCTAACTTAAGCTAGTGTTCCTATAGTAGTGTATACATTTTTGTTTGTAATATTGTTGTTTTATTTCTTTAGGCAACCACTTTTAGGGTAAATTCAAGTGGTATTTAATTAAATTTTTATTTTTACATTGACCTAGAATCTAAGCAGTGATAGTAAGTGATCGAATTTATCTGTAAATTATTACATGATTTTTTGATGTCTTTTGGAATATTTTCCGAATTTCTAACTTTATAATTTCAATTTCCCGATTGCGATCAATTTATGAAATAATCGGCTTATTGGAGGCTGGTAGTAGAGGAAATTGACCTTTTCTTTTAGGACTTTTCAATAAATTTATTGAAATTAATATTTTACTACAATTATTTATTTGTATCGGTCAATAATCGAACCAAGGACAGGAAGCGATTGAATTAATCGATTTATTAATGAGTTATTTTTTGGACGAATTTTGGAATTCTCCCCGAATTTCTAGCTTAATAAGTACAGATTTCCATTATGGTGGCCAAGACGGCCGACTAATGGCAGCCACTCTGGCAATAAATAATTACTGTTTTTATTGGGTAAAAAATTAAACTAATATGGCGGCAGCATTCTCCAGAATACGAAAACAATGTTTTAAAGATAGCGCACGTAACGTCTTTCAAAATGGCGACAGCGTTTTCTAGCAGACGAAAATAAGATGGTGGCAGTAGTCAAATGTCCACTGCAGCATTTTGGAAATTTTTATAAAAGGAATTTAAGCCTCTTTGAGAACTTTTAAAGCCTCTGACATTATTTGAGGACTAAAACTGGAATATTTTCCTCAAAACGGGAATTTTCCCCTGAAATAGGAAAGTTTTGATTTATTTTACTTTTTTAGATTTTCGAGGGGATTTTCCTATAAGGAATGGATTCTTTTTTGTGAATTTTTATTGGCAAATTTTGGTAAAAAGTTTGGCAAATTTGGGCAAATATCCAGTAATTTTTGTAAGTAAAGGTCACGGTAATCCAGGATAGCCTCAGTGATGTCACAGTCCAATTTGACGGACACCAACACCAATATCTCACACAAGCACCATTCACCAGAGGAACTATTATATACTTCTATTTTTCCTTGTCAAAGAAAACATATCCTACTAACTATGATTATCATGAAGCGGGCGCCTTAGTTTGATTAGCACGCGCACATCGGATCAGCAACCCTTCCCCTCGCTCCCACTCCTTCTTCCCATCCAGCGCCACCGCGATCACAGCGCCATATTTATTGCTGGTGCACGAACTTGGCTTCGGCCATTACTGCTTAGTCCTTAGTCTTATAAGCATGTTAGGGTGTGGCCTGCGGAGCTCGATCATCGCTAGCCCTATGGCTTCGAAGTAAGGTAATCGTTCAGTTGTTTGTAGATGCACGAGGTGGCCGTGCGTTCGGATATGGTCCACACTGAGGTATTACTTTATAGCGCTTTTTCTAAATTCTGTTTCGGCCGCCACCTTTTGGAAATTACATTTTTTATTAATTAATTTAAGCTTCTTGGTGGCGCTTCTTTTGCGTTTGTTTCAAGCTTGCTTGCTTGCTTAGGAGGATGTTTGTTTCCATTGTACACCTCTAATGTTATCTTTCCTAGCTGTTCAGTGGGGCGCACTTGTATGCAAGCTTTAAGTGTCAGGTCCTTCGGCGTTGCAGCCTGCAGTACGTTTTCCCTTTTGTGGCGGTTTGCATTGCCGTTTATCTCACGTTTGTATCCTGTTAAGTGAGCTCGTTCTTTAGTGTTTGTCGGCCCGCAGACCACGTGCCCATTTAACGCTTCGTACCTTCTCCTAATTGTTTGAGTGTGTTTAAATTTTAACGGTACACACTAATTATAGGTTTTTTAATGAGATCTTGCTTGTATGTGCTTGTTCTGGGAGTCGTGGCCGCGACGTTAGGTGTTATCTAGCTTGTGATGCGTGTTAATTTTGGATTGGAATAATGTATTTTACCGTACTGAATAATAGACGTGTTGATTGCGTCATCGCTTAAGTTCAGGTGATATTTCTTAACGTAAGTTAGCGTATCTTTTACCTGGCGATACTAGCCCTTATACTGTGGGGTGAATTGTTACTCCCGACTTGTGTGATGTATTGGAAATTTTGTATATTATAATGGGTCTCTATCCCCCTAAATCACATACTGTAATCCCATCTCAGAGGCATTATAAATATTCTACCTGTAATAAATATGAGCCATTGTATTGACATTTTATACTATTTTTTTTTTCACAACAAACTGTCACTACACTCTGATGTCCCTACTAGAAGAGACTTAACCTCCTGTCTTGTGTCTGGGGTAGACACTGAGATTGTGGCATGCGAGGTACGGCCGCAATTACTGCGTAACTCTGCTACAGAGTACTGTGCCGTTTGTTCTTGTTGCATTATGGCTGGAGTTTCCTGGATCTACCAGCGCCACCGGCCGGAGCTTGTACAGTACCTCGAAGAGAACGCTGCCCGTTTTGCCTGAGACCGTGACTGAGTTGCGAGCGAGGCTCGTTTAGTTCGTGCGTGCGGCTTGTGGGGCCCGCCGATGGAACAGCCGGGGCAGGTCCCAGAGCGAGTGAGTGAAACCAGCGGCAGTAGCTTTAGTGCCTGTCCTGGGTGGTTCGGAACCGCGTATGGTCCTTGACTTCATAATCGCGGCTGAGCGATTAAATAGGTTGAATTTGGTTTCTAAGGAGGCTTTTATGAAGGCATTGTTGAGCAAATGCTCTGGTTGCTACATGTATTTGCTCACTGAAGCTATCCTGCAGGGGACCGACTTCACCCAGTTCCGAAAATTGTTGGTCCGTTCTGTTTGCCCGCCTCGTGTATTGGATGCGTGTAAGCGAGAACTTGTTTTCAACTTTCAGAGGCCTGACGAGCCGATTAGCCTGTTTGTCAGTTCAGTTACCGCGTATGCGGAGGCCTTGGGCCTAGGGATTCCTGAGAATGAATTTGTCCAGCTTATTCTGGGTAATTTATCGCCGGTCGTGATGCAGAATTGTGCCCTGCTTACCCCTCCCTCCTCCCTGCACGGTTTGCGAGAGTGGGGCGGTGAAGTTGAGAGCCGTATGGCTGCGGTTCGTAAATATCAAGCTGAATTTCCGTTGCCTGTTAGTGATCAGGTTCACAAGCGGCGGGATGTGTCCTATAATACTGGTCAGTTGTTTGTTGATCAGGCTAATTCTCCCGTAATGCGTAGTAGCAGCTTGCACGGTAATGCCTTTTCCGCTGGTGTTAGCCCGGCTGTTTGCGCGACTCCTGTTACCTTGAGCGGACCTGGTTGTCCGGGGTCATGGGATAGATAACCTAGTCACCCGCGGCGCGATACCCAGCCAGCACCGTGTGTGTCGCCGCGGGTAACCGCGGCGCCCACTGCTCCGCCCTTGACCTTGGCTGACCTTGAACACCAACAGATGTCCGGCGCGCGCCGCGTGTCGGGGCGTTGCGCGAATTGTTGCGCTTTCGGCCGTGTGACCACGGATTGTACCGCCCCTCGTGTGGAGAGTAAAGCCAGGAAATGTTTTCGATGCAAGGGCGTAGGTCATTACCGTGACTCTTGTCCGGGAAACGGGCATTGACGGGGCGCAGGAAAGGTCGCCTTCGTCACCTCGTGCGTAAAGACTCTCCACCTGGTTACCTTAATTTTGTTTCTGTAGGAATACAGGATAAATTTTACCCCGCCTTGATTGACACGGGGGCGTCTTGCTCTCTTATCAGCCGTGATTGTCTCGACAGTCTTACGCTTCAGTTACCCTCGTTGTCACGGTTTGTTGTTCAACAACCGGCCACTAATATTCATGTGGCTAATGGCGAGATTATACGCACTGACTTAGCGGTCGTGTTACATTTCAAAATTCATGGGTTTTCTTGGAACTGGAAATTTTCAGTGGTTCCCGGGCTTTCGCCCAACCTCATTTTGGGTTTAGATTTTCTTAGCAAGGCTCGTTGCGTGGTTGACCTGCGTCGTCATGAACTCAGTTTTGGTTTTGCCCCGTCTGTTAAAATCTTAATGCGTCACGAGTCACGGACGCCCATTGTCCTTACATGTGACGGCTCTATGGAGGGGGCGCATGAGGCGGCCATCGCCGACCTTGTTAGGAGGTTTCCTGAGGTCATCACTCGCAAGATGGGGAAATGTGACATCCTGCCCTACCGTTTTTATCTTAAGGACGAAACCTCAGTCCGTAGTAAATATCATAAGGTTTCACCCCCTAAAGTACAAATTTTGCGTGACATTATAGATAGGCTCTTGGCCGCCGAGGTTATCAATCCTTCAACTTCTGATTTCAGTACGCCGACGTTTCTGGTCAGTAAAAAGGACCCGTCGTTGATGACATTTGGCCTTTACCAACTGTAGAAAGCGCCTTTCAACACCTCGGAAGGCGTCCTTTTTTTCTGTTCTCGACCTTAACGAAAGTTTTCACCAATGCTTGTTGGCTCCCGAGTGTCGTAAATATACCGCGTTTTCTTTTCCCTTCGGGAAAATTTCAGTTTAACAGAATCCCCATGGGGGTGAGTTTTGGTTCACAGGCGCTGAGTCGCGTCTTAGATCACGTGCTTAGCGATGTTAAATACTCATTTGTGTTTAATTATATAGACGATATTATTGTTTTTAGTAACACTTTTGAGGAGCATCTGTCCCACCTTACGGAGGTCTTTAATCGTCTTAAGAAATTAGTTCTTACGGTCAACCCTAATTAAATTACCTTAGGAAAATCTTACTTCAAAGTTTTGGGTTATGTTATCTCACAAGGTCAGCTCCTTATGTATCCCGACAAAATTGCCCCTATAGTTAACTTTCCGCGACCCGTTAATCTTAAGGGGGTTCAGAGGTTCCTGGGTATGCTTGGATATTTTGCACGTTTTATCCCGGATTTTGCGGCCATTTGCGCCCCCCTGAACAAGTTACGTAAAAATAATACACCATTTATATGGGGTGAGGAGCAAGAACTGGTCTTTACCTCTCTTAAGTCCCGTATGGCCTCACCTCCTGTGCTGGTCCTCCCAGATTTTGATAAGCGATTTGCGGTGATTGTTGACGCGTCATCCATAGCCCTAGGCGCGGTCCTTGGACACATGGAGAGTGGCAAAATTAGACCTATTGCCTATACCAGTCGCACCTTGTCGGAATCTGAGCGACGATTGGGCACTTACGAGAAGGAGGCCCTTGCTTGCCTATTTGGTATTGAAAAATTCCAGAGCTCTTTAGATTGTCGTTGCTTTGATCTTTTCACGGACAATCGTGCGCTGAGTGCACGTAAAGTGCTGGATCCTGATAAATTAAGGCCTATGGTCCTTTCTTATTTTCACAGCTCAGTTATTGGTGGTCACTTAGGCATCGATAAGACCTTCCGTCGTTTATTCGCACACTTGTATTGGCCAAACTTGGGATGTGATGTACGTAGTTTTGTCCGGGCGTGCCATGACTGTCAAATTTCAAAGCCCCCGCATAACTCTAAGGTTGGACTCTACTTTTCCGATCCGCCAGTAGCACCCTGGCACGCTGTACATCTGGATATTTTTGGCCCTCTTACGCGATCTCGTAATGGGAACATGTGTTTATTAGTATTAGTAGATTTTTTCACTAAATTTGTGGTGCTCCTCTCTCTTAGGAACATGAAGGCCATGTCCATTGTTAAGGCCCTTAATGAACAGGTCTGGAAATTGTTTGGTGCCCCGGCGCTCTTACTTTCTGATAATGCTCCGTACTTTAGATCGTACGAGTATCTCGACATGTGTTTTGAGTGGGCTATCAAGCCCATTTTCAGTTCTGCTTACTTCCTCCAGGGAAACCAGTCTGAGAGGGTGAATAAGGTTCTTAAGGGCATTTTGACGTGCTTTTACCGTGACGACCAGACTCTCTGGGACACGGATTTGGATTTCCTAAATGTTGGACTTAATTCTGCTTTACATTCCGCCTCTGGCTTCCCTCCCTCTCTCCCTTTCCTGGGGCGAGAGCTCATGCATCCGCTACTCAATCAGTGGGGCCTGCCGCCGTTGTCCTCTGGTCTTAGTCAGGATGACCTTGAGGAATTATTGCGCAGTGTTTCGTGTAACTTAAAGAAAGCTAGGGATTCGGTTTCTAGTGCGTATGACAGCATCGGGCAGCCCATTCCTTTATGGTAGGTGACACTGTTGTTTGCAGAGCTTACACTCTTCCGTCCTTAACCGCTAAATTAAATACTAAATTATTGCCTCCCTATCAAGGACCTTTTACCATCTTCAGATTTTTAGGAAATAATAAAGTGTTACTTCAAGATTGTAAATTAAAACATAAATTCAAAAAATGTCACGTGGCACACCTGAAAAAGTATGTGCCTTAAGTGGTGTTTGCTTTTTTTTTTTGGGGCACAATTTTGCTTGGCCCTTATCTTTAGCTCTTGTAATTTTGTGAATTTAGGTTAGGCTTACGTAAATTTTGTATTAACTTTTTCTGTTAGGCACCCTTTGGTACTGCGTGGTTGGAATTGTCCGTGTGTAACAAGCAGGTATTGTTCCTTTTGATATGTTTAATCATGGTGTGGTGTTGGGCTTAGTTGTGATCAGTTTTGTTCATAGAAGTTTGGCGCTTCCTTTCCCTTCCCTTCGCCTTCGACGAGCGTGCGCGCGCCGCCCTCATCTTCGAGATAGTCGTCATCGCCATGGTCGGCGCTGTGAGGAGACGTCCTCGCCGCGGCGCCGTCGCCCGCTCCCCCCTGCGCTGCCCGCCCTGGCTCGCGCGGCTTGCGGCCTCGTGTCTGGGTCGCTGCCGCCTGTTGGACCCCGCAGTCTCCCGGGAGTGGCCATCCTGGTCGAGCCCCCCGCTCTTCGCGCTTCGGTGATGCCGCTCTACGCTCTGGGGTGGCGCGGATTGGGACTCGTCGCCCTCCTGAGGCGGCCCTGTGACTCCGTGCTGGCGCCTGTTCCGTCACCGGAGACCACCGCTGCCCCGGCCTGCGGGGATTGCCCCACGCCGTGGCGCCGTCCCGAGCTGATCGCGGGGCAGTGGGGCGCTCCTCCTCACTTGCTCGGCGGGGATCTGCGTTACTTGATGTGCCGGGTAGCGGCCGTGGCGCTGTTCCGCCCTGGCTCGCGGCTCTGCCGCCTTGCGTGGGTGTGCGCCGGGTTGCCGCGGCTCCAGGCGCCGGCCCTTTGCCGTCGCTACGCCGGCCGCCGCTTTGACATGCTGTATCACCGCCATATCGCCGCCAGCCGCCTTCGTCACCACATGGATATTCTGCCACTGTCTGCCTTGTCTTGTCACCGCTTCAATCGACTGTTCAAGATCGACAAACAGATTGGCGTTTTTGTTCGTCATGAAGCCATCGTGAAGATCGCTGTTTGCTGGATTACACTTTCGTTTGCTTTCTCGTCCAGGTAGTTAGGGTTGTTTTGGGGGCGGGAGATGAAGCGGGCGCCTTAGTTTAATTAGCGCGCGCCCGTCGGATCAGCAACCCTTCCCCTCGCTCTCACTCCTTCTTCCCCTCCAGCCCCACCGCGATCACAGCGCCATCTGCAACATATTTATTGCTGGTGCACGAACTTGGCCTCGGCCATTACTGCTTAGTCCTTAGTCTTATAAGCATGTTAGGGTGTGGCCTGCGGAGCTCGATCATCGCTAGCCCGATGGCTTCCAAGTAAGGTAATCGTTCGGTTGTTTGTAGATGCACAAGGTGGCCGTGTGTTCGGATATGGTCCACACTGAGGTATTACTTTATAGCGCTTTTTCTAAATTCTGTTTTGGCCGCCACCTTTGGAAATTACATTTTTTATTAATTAATTTGGGCCTCTTGGTGGCGCACCTTTTGCGTTTGTTTCTAGCTTGCTTGCTTGCTTGCTTAGGAGGATGTTTGTTTCCATTGTACACCTCTAATGTTATCTTTCCTAGCTGTTTAGTGGGGTGCACTTGTATGCAAGCTTTAAGTGTCAGGTTCCTTCAGCGTTGCAGCCTGCATTACGTTTTCCCTTTTGTGGTGGTTTGCATTGCCATTTGTCTCACGTTTGTATCCTGTTAAGTGAGCTCGTTCTTTAGTGTTTGTCAGCCCGCAGGCCACGTGCCCATTTAACGTTTGGTACTTTCTCCTAATTGTTTGAGTGTGTTTAAATTTTACGGTACATGCTAACTATAGGTTTTAATGAGACCTTGCTTGTATATGCTTGTTCTGGGAGTCATCGTCGCGACGTTAGCTGTTATTTAGCCTGTGGTGCGTGTTAGTTTTGGATTGGAATAATGTATTTTATCGTACTGAATAATATACGTGTTGATTGCGTCATCGCTTAAGTTCAGGTGATATTTTCTAACGTAAGTTAGCGTATCTTTACCTGGCGATACTAGCCCTTATACTGTGGGGATAATTGTTACTTCCGACATTTGTGATGTATTGGAAATGTTGTATATTATAATGGGTCTATATACCCTTTATCACGTACTGTAAGCCCATCTCAGAAGTATTATAAATATTCTACCTGTAATAAATATGAGCCATTGTATTGAGATTTTATACTAATTTATTTTCACAAAAAACTGTCATTACACTCTGATGTCCCTACTAGAAGAGACTTAACCTCCTGTCTTGTGTCTGGGGTAGACACTGAGATTGTGGCGTGCGAGGCACGGCCGCAATCAAATTGCAAGAAACGACATAAAACGTGTGGACTGAAGAAATGCGGTGTTAGTCATCACTTTACAATTAGAATACTGCTTTGTAATACGAAATTTAATAACTGCCACGGACGACAATAGATTAGAAAATATAATAATATTATACATAGAAATATATCTGAAATGAATTCCTGTTTTTTATAAAAATTCTATGAATGATGCACTATTTCTTAGTGATTGTTTATCATTTTGTTATTGCTGAGTATTAATAAAGCAAATTGTTTAAACATCAAATATTATTTTAAAAGAAAAAATTAACTTTCAATAATTATAGGTAAACAGAATAAATAATTAATATGTATGTTATAAACTATGTTACTTATGGAAAAAAATTATAAAACTTTCACTGGAAAGAAAATTAAACACATGATATATCTTTAAACTACTATTAAATAAGATTTAATTTACCTTTGTCGTTAAAATTTAAACTATATTTGTATTCTTGTCATAATTTGTGGAAAGCTGTAAGAGCGTAAAAATTAAAAATAATTTAAAAGAAATATATTTAAAAATATTATAATAATTATAAATAGATTTTGTTTTAATTTTATTTAATATTCGTAAAATTATAAATAATGTAAAAAAATTCAAAATTGGTTGTCTGTAAAGTCGGTTTACGGACGATAGTTTTACGTGACGTCATAACAAAACATTGATGAAATGATTACATACTTTTATGAATAAAATTGAATCATTTTTATTGAATTATCACTATTTAGTATGGATACAAAGAAGGAGTGAAATGAAATCTACAATTTCATTGATAAATTTACTTTTATTTGCACTCATTAATTCAAATATGTTTATTACTTTAACGAAGAGATTATTTTAACTATAACTTTTTTACATGTTTGCTGTTTAACTTCTTCCAATCTGTGTTATTCTGTTAAGGATAGGACGATGATAGGAAAAGTAGAAAACGAATGGGAGTGTTTCAAGTTTAATGTGCCTCGAAAAAGTCAAATCGATGGTTGTTCCAATTGAGCGGAAGATATATAGATGCGGCGCAAGCGAACAATGAGCGTAATGGGACACAGCGTAACCGGACAATGTGCGTAACGGGACACGTTTTCGTGCGTGCAGCCTGCGTTCATCGATTTATTAGAAGTTGTCATGTCAAAAAGTTTGCTATTATGATTTTTTTTAACATATATGTGTCTGTCTGTGTGTTGTAGTGTCACATTTAATGTCACATTATGCATGTCTTAATTTGTATGTTTTTTTTTAGCATTTTTTGAACAATTGAGTATGTTGTGTGTTATTTTGTAGTTTTACAGGTGTATGTTTTATTTCTGTTTCATTTTATTGATGGCGTTCAGCTGTTGGATGGCACATAAAAACAAACAAAAAATAAGTAAATAAAATAATTATACCGCAGCTTGCACTAACGTCGACTTTTGCTACCGCGGCGCACACAGCACTATTATGCATAAACAAAAACAAAAACTTAATCCGTTAAATTAGTTCCAAAATTGCCTTACTGGCACGTGAGACGCCATTGCGATCTGAGACGGGTCAATAGGTTCCACATGGCGGATTTCTAAATCCCATGACGCAACGGGCCGGACCTACAAATATTCAAAAAGTGTAATTGTTTGAAAGTTTGAAGCTCTGGAGCAGCGTCCAATCACATCTAAACATTCAGAAAGACCACCAGAAACCCGAACTAAACAGTCTTATATTACGTTACAACTGTTTATGTATTTTGTCAATACGTTTCCAACGTCTCAATATATAAAATAAATAATGTTCAAAACAAAAGAATCGTCTAAAAATTATGTTACATACGTGCAAACAAAAAAAATATATTTCACAGCTGGTAGCTAAACGACGGTAAAAATAATGTAAACAAACAGTGTTCATACCCTTTGTTTTACTGTATCTGTACATAACAAATGCTTTAGTACAGTTGGTGGGGGTCATTTGCCTGGTAAATATCGTGAAGAAAAATGAGCAATTTTTCCGCCAGGAATCCTACCCGGCATTGCATTCTAAATAATTTACGTAATTTATTTATAATTAATTAATATTTATTTTATTAAAATTATTTTTATTAATTTTCAATTATTTTATTAATATTTTTTATTTACTATTAGTTGGGTACTCTGAACTCGATAGCATACCTAATACCTTTTATTTGAATAAATTTTTTTTTTCGTCATTTCAAGTAAAAACGTAATCTGGGTGTCGAACTCCATCCGAGGTATCATATCTCTGTAGAGGTGTCAGGTTCCAGGATAGAGTTCGAAATTTAAATTCATACGTCAAGCTTCGGGTCACTGGAATCCGAAATGGCGACCCCGGTCGTTGGTCTACTCATCCTCCTCAGCCTGAAGCCTGTGCCTGAAGGAACTATTATACTCTACTGACGTAGTCCTTCAGAGTATACTTTCGCAAGCCGATAGCTTTGGCAGCTGCTTTCGACCCCATTATTTTTCTCTCACTGCAGTGAAAGCATTCACAGTGGCAACAGTAAGCAAATGTAATAACCGAACTATTAAAATATTTCTTAAACATATTTTACTATCAAACTTCATTTCAAAATTTTGAAACATGTAATGAAAAAAAAAGTTTTTTTTTTCAAATTATTCAATATTTATTAATTTTAAGTTGTTACACAGCTTATTTGTAAGCATTACAAATATATTTCATAACAGTAAGTAATGATTGTTCTTAAGCTTAGTTTGTTTGAAATTTTTATACTAAAAACAAATTATCTCATTTTTAAGTTCACATTAATAATCTGAACTTGAGAAAACAAAGCTTGATAATACATACAACCAATACTTGTTACATTATAAAGTTAGTACGAGGAAAATGCGCCTATATTAGGTATCTCAAAAATCATGAACAAGTAATACTACCTTTTTAATTTGTGTAAATAAAGTAGTTTTTAATGATTTATTTCAAATGTCAATAAATCAAAGACAAAGTTTTTTAATTGCAACGTTTATTTTAGTGTGTTCTGAGTACAGTGCCTTTGCTATAACAAAATGGAATCATAGAGAAAAGTTCAATTGTAAAATTTCTGTTCATAGTTTATTTTAATATCAACCTTACAAGAAGTGAAGTAAGGTTACTGCGTAAGTCTTAGCTAAAAAATATTTATTTCAAATTTCTAATAATAATCATGAAATTTGAAGTCTTCTGTTAAAAATGAGCTACTTTGATTAATACTTGAACATCTACTACATAAATGTTTTACAAAATATTTTCTTGAAAATATTTGTAGTTTGCAGAAATTTCTTCTAGCTATGAGTTACAAAAAGTGTAAGTGATTAAAAGAATAACAATAAAATATTGTTCAAGCAATGGTAAAAAAATTATTTTCTTACATATTCTAAAGTAGTAAAATGGGAAAAAAACGTTGTGGAAAGAGACTCAATGTTGCATTTGTCTCATGATGGTGAAATAAGTGTACGACCCGTTGAAAACCTGAAAGCATAAAAAAAGTACCATAAGAAACAAGCACAGTTATTTAAATAAAGTTTATATATAAATTAATATTTAAAAACTGCCTTACTTTGTTTAATATTTAATTGTGTTTTAATTGCCACATTTAAGTTTCGAAGCTTAATTTATCATTGTTAAACCATCACTATTTTAAAAAAAATTCAAATCTCTGACAGATACATATGCATCAACGTCGAACTAATTAACTACAGCGAAACTCTCTTAGAAAATATTTTTAATTTTTATTTATAATAAAGGTAAGAAGTCAAAACATATTCATTTCAAAGCTTGTTGAACTGTTCACAATTTTATAACTGTCTACTCCTAAGAAAATTCAATTCTGAACTTACCAATAATATTAATGTTTATTATTCAGCGAAAATTTACAAAAAATAAAGTTACATGCGTGTTTTTATAGCAGTTGCAGAACTATTGAAGTTTTATGAAAGAAAACAGTTTTCCTTAGGACTTCCTTGGAGGGTGTCACAGTTATTTGAACTCGTATCGCACTCACTAAGCCACGGCCTAAGATGCTTTTCTAAAGCCAAATCCAAAACGTAAGTGGCCAAGTGCCAAACCAACTGGAACACTGGCCATTCACGTCAGTCACCGCACACAACTAGAGCTGGTTCTCGGCTAAACCATCACTTTCTAAATGCTGACGTAGCTTCAGTGTTGCCATTTGAGGCATTTGTGCACAATAACTGACAAAATACTTACATTGTTTGTCAACTACTTTATTTATAAAGGGCCTATTGGTAGGTCTCTCTTCTATTAAATTTTGATTTACATTAGCAATATCTAAATAGGCATCCTGCGACTGGTTCCGTTGCGAATATTGGGATTGGTTTCCGCCTTCTTGAATTATGATGTCACGACGGTCATCTTCGATGAACTTGACATATTAACTTCAAAACTGGCCAAAATATTGACTAAATGACTCAAAATCCACCAAAATGGACCCAAAATTAGCCAATACTGATACAAAATTGACCAAAATCCATATTTTAGTTTAAAAAAAAATTGATAGTTTGAAAGTTTTATTTTTTTAGGAAAAATTTCTCAATGAAAATTCAAAAAATTCAAAACTTCTTAAAGCGGTAATGCCTTTAAAATAACTAAATGTTTGCAAAAGACTTAAATACCCCATTTACGAGCCTCCAGTAAACCTTTGAACCTTGATCCTGACCCCGGCCACCCTTTGTATTTCACCCTCTTGGATTATGACGTCTATTCGCCATTTTGTTTTCCATTGCTTTAAGTTCCGCCCTTTTTAATTATGATTTCATGTCCACCATATTGAAAATCCGTAATTCTTATAATAAAAACAAGTTATTATTTTGTTTTTGTTATTTTATACTGTTTATCATGTTTTACCTGGTACAAAAACCATATCGATAATTGGTTATTAAATTAGATGAATCAAAAGAAGAAGGTAATGTAGGATTTTTTTCAAAAACTTTAGAAATACCACACAAAAGTGAAATTTGATAAAAACGCCGTAACTGTTTTGGTACTACAACAGCTTGTATCCTTAATATTGAGTAAATCCATAAAGCAGACTTTTATTGAAAATATGAGTTAAAACAGTACTGACATCTCCTTGCAGCCCTTAGTAATAAAGTTAGGTAAACCATCTATGCCTGTTGATTTAGTTGATTTAAGACATTTAACTGCCCAAAGAACATGGCGGATTGTAATGGTAGTTGGCTTCATGTTAGTTTCGTATTTCTTCATCTGTAGTTGCAACTGCATATCATTTAGTTTATATGCAGTTGCAGCCACCAATGCATGGTTTTATGGTTTTATTTTTAATACCATTAATTTAAATTAACTGAATAGATATTTTAGGTTTTAAATTGTTCCATTGGCATATGTAGATACTAAAATAACACTCCTAAACACAAGCTTAAGTAAAAATTTCTTTATTAACAAATATTTAAAAAAATTTATAATATAAGAGTTTATTTTCACTAAAATCATTAAAATTTATTCTTTTAAGTGTACATTTATAATTAAAACAATTGCTTCTACGATGATTTTTATTTCTTGCATTCAGATTATCTTATAATTGAATGACTTAAAACTCCTATTAATCCGCGTTCAAGATTTTAATTAATGTTGAAGTCCTCTTAAAATTTCTTATCAATTTAATAGGGTAAGAATGATAGAATATTAGTTAAAATTTACACATTTTGCTACAATTTTAAAATTGCAGTCACTGCTGGGCTTTAACCACAGAAATGATATATTATGTTAAATATCAGCCACGTTGTCATAGGTTAATTTTTTGTTTATCATTCTATCATTGAATGATTCTGGCAATTGAAAAGATTGATTGATTTATTTTCATAGATATATGTAATTTATTGTTTGCACTGGTTTCTTCGCTGGGTTTATCTGTGCGTCGCTGTGATGTGATTGTGTTTTCCAGATTATCTGTTGAATTTAATCGTTCATTTGTCCAATGTTGATTTTAGTTTGTAATTACTATTCCTTTTGGATCTGCTTCAGCGAGGTCAGTCTTCTGTGTTCGCCTGTACTGTATTTTTTTTACTAGATTCCTTTTCCTTCCTTTTTACTAGATTCCTTCAATTTTACATCAGCTTATTCTGGCATATTCTCCGTGTGTTTATGTTGCCGTCTCTGTTGTCCATGCTTAATTTTTTCTACTACGAACAGGGCAAATAACAAATGCTGCATGTTTATGGAATTAATTTCAAGCCTAAACTAGTTTTCAAAGTGAAAAAATAACCCAGCAGCAAAGCAAAACTTTCTGAGGACGCGAGAGCAACTGGAACTATCACAAATTGACGTGATGTAATGACGTATCAGGGAAACATTAATTTAATTAATTTGCTCAGCTTAAATTCTTTATAAAGGAAAAATGTAAATATTTGGTAAAAACGCTTCTAATCTATGTCTGCTAGCTCACATGCTAAAATAAATCTACACATCTTCACCCACATGTTACTTGAGACAATAACTTAGAGCCAATCACGCAGAATTGTAACTATTGCTCTAAAAATAGTATTATTTTAAAGGAAGATTAAAAAAATTACATTAAATACAAATAACATTTAAAACTTAAGACAATTTGGGGAAAAATATTATTAAATTATTATTTTTGTTTCTGCACTACTAGGTTCTAAATATATTTGTAGTTGGTCTAAATAGTGTTTTATGTCATATATTAACCTGCATGAACATTATGATAATATTTTTTTAGTAAAGTTTAGGTTTGCATATCAACATTGTAGTGTTACGTGAATGAACACTATAGTTTTACTTTTACCAGATCGTCTCAAGATTATGCACGAACTGTAGAATATGGGTATGAGATATTCCTGAAGACCTGCTATGGAACTCACCTTGAGGAAAGTATCTAAAGTGACAGTGTAGAATGGCCCCGCCCTAAGGACGATGGGAGCTTGACAGTGAATGAGAATCATGAGGATGGTCTTCTTCACCGGAGTAGAGCATTCCAGCCACCGAGAGTCGCAAACAGCAGCCCTTAGCTTCTCGCTCTGAAACAATCAAGACAACGTACTCGAACTTAGTGCTTGTGTGCAATTAACGTTTCGCTCGTAGACCTAACAAAATATCGAACACAAGTAAATTGACTTGGTTTTTTTACATTAAATATTGAAAATTAGGGTCATATTATTTTAAATTTAAAAAAAAAACTAAATTTTCCAAATCTTAGTTGCTCCTACATAAAAATGTTTTTTTGTTCCCGGCACCATCCATGAATGTAAAGTATATTTAAATGATGCGAAAAAATGTGTATTATTGCTCCATCAAAATGATTACATCAAATTGATGATAACCTCTTTCTCCTTGTGGCTTTTCCCAAGAAGAGTCAATAGTCTACCAGCTTTAGGTAAATAATTCATCTAACAGGAAACATGACACTCCTCAAAAGGCATTGATTGAATATCAGTTCGATTTGCCATTTTATTCCAAGAGATGTAATTATACTAAATAAAATGAATTATTATTATATTAATAGTGTATGTTTGAAGTACTGTGATCAAAATATTTAAAAAAAATATATTAGAAACCAGATATGACTCGAAATCACACTTTCGATAAACATTTTAAGCATAAAAAAACTTTTCTAACAATGCAGAATTCAAAATAAAAAATGAAATACATCTTAAATTTTTGTGGAAGCAGCATTTTGAAGAAATGTAATATATTTTTATGTCAACAGTTTAAAAAATTCAATTAATTTGTAATGATATTGTTCAATGGATAAGTATGATGAAATCGCAGGATTTTAGGACTGTTTCGCTAAAGCTGACTCGGTTGTAAGGCACACCGAGACCAAACAAAACGTATTTTCACACGCTCTCTCGTGGAGTGACGAACATGGAAGTGTGAGAGTTCGTTTGTGCTGGGTCAAGCGCAGCGCAGGCTTCCAGCAATTCTAGTAAACACAGGGCAACAGCTGTGTAGTAAGTAAGTGGTTTTAGCTGAGTAACTGATGTTGTGCGAACAGCGAGCACTCACAAACTATGGCTTCCACCTCGCACACAACATGGAAGCGAGCGACTGGCAGCTGTCTTACGGGCAGCAGCTACAGGCGCTGGGCCCGGCTGACTTACTACCAGAGTTCGGGTAGAGTTTGTAAGTGTTCTAGACCAACAGGAGAAACATTCACACTTCTTAAGGAAATGTTTCAGAAACAATGGAAGGTATCTGAATAGGTATGGACAACAAAATGTGGTTGTAGCCAGACCGCCAACCGGGGCACTTTACTATTGTTGTGCCCGAACATCGTCACAACATCCCCGTGCGACTGGAGGTGGGCTGTGGTGGTCCCGTTACTTTACCCATCCCCTACCCCCTCCCCGGAAATATTCAACCCTAGCAGTCAGACATGCCATCTGTTAACTCTTCCCAGAGTGCAGCATCAGTGTCACACTATTGATTGCATATTCAAGGGTAGCGCCGCTGATAATAATCTCCCTGCCTCGTCTTGAGCTGTGTGCAGCTGTTATTTGGCCGAAGTCAGGGACGATACAGGAAGGGAAGGGGGGGGGGGGGGGGGGGCAGACGGTGCTTGTGCTCTGGGCGCCGCATTTGGGGGGCGCTAAACTGGAAGAGTAATTTTTAATATAGATAGTTACTTGAATATCGTAGTTTTAGAACATAAAAAATAAATGGTTGGCGGGAAGATAAACTGTATTATTTGTATTGGGAGATACATATGTGTCAGCTATTTAAAATTTGTATTTTTCTCATACCATATAAATTGCAGTGGTACGGGATTTACGTCTGGCAACACTGTCGTGGCCCTGTGGGATCCATGGCGGACACCCCCACCCGACCTTGGAAAGTCGAGACAGTTCTCACCCCCGCCCCGCGCTGGTCATGTGTCTAAACTATCTTCAGCTGATCACAAAAACCCTGTGGGGACATTCGCCCGGGAATATGTTTTCATGTTTGTAGCATTTCTGTTCTGTCATTTAAGTCGTTTTTGCTGTTTGCGATAGTAAAAATATCGTCAATTGTGTTTGACAATCGTTTTTAAATCACAAAACCTGTCAAAAAAAATCTGCTGCAGAATTTAAAAGAAGAGCTAAAGAATGATAAAAATAAACTCGCTGTCTTCGTCCCTGTTATCATCTAACTTTATTTTAAAAACGTGAATGAAGAAGGTATGTTATTCACTAATTTTAAAATAATGAAATAATATTTTTTAATGTTAATTATTTTATTTATTGTAATAGTAAAGTATTGGACTAGAACTTATTTAGGGCCATTTTTAGGTCTAATACTTAATATTAAAAACATTTTTTAAGTCAGTAGGCAAACAAAGGACATTAATACTTTCTGCGTGTGTCTGTCTGTCCATTTGTCGGTAATATAGGTATTTTATTTAAACGTTCGGTCAAGCGATTATGTATCAATAAACTTGACATTTCTGTGAATAAAATTATTGTACTATTTATCATATTGTCGGTTTGGGGGTATTTCATAATAACATCCTTGGAGAAGCGGTAATTAAATAATTACTAATTATATTTTTAATAAATGACTTAACAGATTTTATTTTAAGAGAGCAAGATTTACTATTAAAACTCAGAAATACTGAATATATATAGCAATAATCTGAAAATACCGGTTTATATGCCAGGATATAAAAATATTCTTATGGAAAAGGGATCAAATAGACCTACAAAATAAATTAAAAAATCCTTTTTGGCACAGTCTACAGGCGTAGGTAGATTTCGAAGTACCTATTTATTCTCGAAATATTTGGGAAACTTTCATATACTTCTGAAACTTTTGAACTTAACTTTCATAACATATTTATATTCTCGAATATTACAAAATGACTTATTTAATATTAGCTCATATTCTATGTAGCGAAAATTTGCTTTGCACTAAGGTTCAAGAAAATATTAAAATGGTTTAAAATAAATTCGAACGAATTTAATTCTAAGAAAGTTCAGAATTTTTTTAAATTTCAACCCCTGTTTTTATGGAAGTAATTCGTTTTATCAGAAAAAAATTTTTAGCAAACGTTTTTGATGAAGTTTATGATTTATTCAATAAATTACAAGGAATCTGATACCTATATATATATATATTTAAAAAAGTAATGATTATTATTTACTTTTAAATCATGTTGTTTCTGCCCCTTGCAGTTATGTTGGTATGCATTATGTGGTCGGACGATTGCGGAGAAACAAGGCACGCAGATTAAACGGTTTCTCCCGCTAGTCCGCAGAGCTCGGAGGCTACAAATAGGCGCGAGTCTTCATGTCTGTTACCCATGTTTTTTTTTTTACATTGGAGAATACGGATCCTGGTGGAGGGGAGGACGGATTGTCGTGAGCGTAAGTCACGCAAGACGAGGCTAGAGCATTTCAGAGCGTGGCTCAGGCGTTTAGAGTTAGTCAATTGCAGTTTCTGTACAGCACCGTGAATAGTTGGTTGTGTTACATTGACATGTTTAACTTCAGGTAATTAACGCAGTGTTGACGGTTTAATAAGTGCAGTGCTGAGATATAGCTCCCTCTCAGCCACTGGAGTGGCGCCTATTGCGTAGGAAATTTTAATTTGTGGATTATTGTTCGAGTCTGTAACTTTGCAGTGTTCCTTTTCTGGACACATGTTCATTAAGAACATTTTATTCTTTGGTACACTCTGCAAACACCTTGGAGATAAGCCTATCATGGAAAAATAGGTACTACGCCACACAGACTAATACAAGCTTTTAATGTAACAATAGAAGTAGTATACAAAAGTTAAAGCGAGGACAGGCTTCAGGCTTGAGGGGCAGGAGCAAATGTCCACCATCTTGGTATGTGACGTTACGGTGGCCATCTTTGGTTGAGACGTAACGGCGGCACTCTTGAACGAGATTGACAATGTGTTTGTTTTGAGACCTGTAGCTAGGCTATTGTTGATACTACCCGATGTGACCAAGTATTATTCCTGATAGGTAGGCTACTGGTGTAACTGACTATAAAATAAATGCTCTTCTGTATAAAAGGTGTTCCTAGTGCCAATAAGTCGCCATGACACATCCTGTATCCGGTTCCGGATGGTGAGAGAAGCTTCCTTCTCGCTGCATCCACCGCGATGTGGGTATATAAGCCCGCCTGTACGTTGCCCAGGCGCAGTTGTCCTCCGAGTTGAAGAAGTTGATGCCATGCCACGCTCCAGGGCGTCCGCCCCGACGTCACGCTGCCGCCATGAAGACCTGGGCATGCCAACGTTTAAGTATTGTAACTTGGGTGAGAGACGTTTTTTGAAGAATATCCAGAACTTAGACATATTTGTGAGAAAAGTCAATTTGGTAATATAATATTTCCGGCAGAAGTTCGAGAATAATTCATGAAAGAATCCACTTTGGTGATATAATATTTTCTGCTCAGTGGGACTTTATTTTTACTAGGCCAGAGGACTTATAAATTTTCGCCTGTTTTTTGTACTTGTGTTTCTGAAGAGATCACTCAGGGACTTATTCATTTCAAGATGTTACAGACTTCTACAGGGGCGTGACACTGTTGAGCTGACTTAGCCATCTTGTGCCTTGCTAACCATCACTCGGTCAGCGTTTCAATGTAGTACGTACAAACAAATACTTATGTAAACTTAAGGATAATTGCTATGCGGCAATGTGATCAGTTGACCATGCTACATAACATTCTTAATTTTCAGCGCTATTGGTGACGTGTTACTTTACAGCTCACAGTGCCTTACGGAATATTCGTATCAGACCAAGGGAAGTTTGAAGACTGCACGAGCGATTGGTGTGGATTGTACGAATGTTTACTGGTCCTGGTCGTTGAAGTTAGGAAGACTTCTTAAGGTGGGATTCCTATGCAGCGGTTGATGCAGATCACTGCTACAATGGATATGTAATGGAACATGTTTCCCATGATGCAACAGCTGCACGCTGCAGCCACTGGGGCAGTAGAGCCGCGTGGTCACACCGCGAGGAGAGCAGCTTAAACGCAGCCGCGCTACAATACGTCCGGAGGAAAGGTACTAAATACTGTTCACAGTTGGGCAACATGATGAACCATCAGTACTTGCAACTATATGAGATAATGGTTTCATCCTGTTTGGATGTACATAATGGATATGCCTCGTTCCCAAGTCATTTTTTTTTAAAACAAGACTCCATTGATTAAACATTTAAAACAGCCTCCCACAGTACTTACTTTGAAAATCAGTTTTTTTATTTCAGCATTCCCCACACAGTTGTTGTAGAATTTCTCTGTCTTAAACGTTTTATAACGTTAAATACAGCAACCAACAGCGCTCACTCATCCTCTCAGAGCCAGGACGGGACGCCGCGGCGACTGACGCTTTGTAAGACTCGCCATCTGACGCGTGCGTCGGACGCTGCATAGGAATCGCACCTTAATATTTGTTTCTAAGGTGTGTAAGAGCGGGAACGAGGCGAACAAGTGGTCAGTCGGCGTCGAGCGGCAGCCGACACATGAAGATTATTGTCAGCCCTGGCCATCTACTGGCCAGCTCCTTCGGTGCGGCGCCATGATGATTGCCCTCCGAGGACTTGGGAGTAGCCCAGGAGCCGCGCACCTCATTTGGTGTGCGGAAACTTTTGAATTGTAAATTATTTCCCTGTCCATGGTTTATCGACAGTGATGGTATAGACCGGTATAGTTTGTCAACATAGTATAAATTTTTGTAATTAGAGTTGTTTACTATTTACTGTGTTCAACTTGAAAGTTTCATCTTGTAACTTAATGTCGAGTTGGAAATGATGGTTCCATTTACATTGCCTTAAATAAATTGTCATCATTGTTGCTAATTTGTGTATTTTTCATTGTTCAATCATTTTAATATTATTTGCTTTGATTCTTTATGTGTATTAATGTTCACGATATTTAAAGGCAACTAATTTTAATGCAGTTGTTTTTGAAAGATATTGTTTTCCATTCATATATGGTACGAAAAGTATTTTGATAGAAACAGGTCTCGGTGTTAATGAATGATAGTATTCCGTTACAGTGAGTATCCATGCTCCTTGCATACGGTGCGCCTTTGTTGCTTGTTTATTGTTTATTGATCTGGTGCAATAAAATTAATGGTAGCACGACTCACCTCGCTTTACGTTTGTAACCCAGTACATATGCTACCTAACAATATAATTTATTATAATGGATTAAATCTTACCCTTAAAAGGCGGAATTTACGAAATGGGAAAAATTTATGTAAATATAATAATTAGTTTCTCTATATTTAATACACTCTTAGTTTCTTACTTTTAAATGTAGTAGTTTCTGAATTATTCTATTATTTTCTAAAAACCAAACTAATGCCTTCTACAAACATAGGATTTTTAATCTCGCAAAATGGAATAAAATTATATGTGGTTGATTTATATTTGTTAATCTTACATAACATTTTACGTCTTCCTTTGTTAGTTTCGGAGATATTATTTTTTTATGGATCAAAACTTAAAACCTTTTCACACCCTTAAATATAAAATTTAGATTAATGGATAATATATATAATACATATCTCTACATTGGCCTACATGTTATTAACACATGCGTTTCCCCTGTATTTGTAATAGATTCGGTAGTATAAACTTTTAAAACAATACTTAGCTCTCTTATATGCCTTAGGGGTTGTTCGCCAAATGTTAAAATTGTGGTTGGTATTATAGTATGATTATTATTGATACCAAATATATTTCTTTATGCTTGATATATTTAATATGTCAAAACATATTAATAAATGATCAACCTCTCAAAACTCAAAGCTCTACAAATTGAAAAATACTCAATTCGTTATTTTATACCTATTTACGTTGTTTATTCATACTATCTCACAAAATTTTTTTGTACAATTTTTATTTATGTCCAAAATATTTTCTTATGTTTGATAGGCTTAAGAAATAAAATTAATATATCAACAACATACTATAAATTTTCCATACCGTTAAAGATCAAATTGCGAAAAATAATTAATAACTCTTATATTCACGTTGTTGATTTTTTGATTATCACATCTTGCTCTAGTATATTCTGAAATTGCATTATTCTCTCTAAAATAAATCTTACCCCTTTTACATTCGTTAGGGTTTGAATCTCAGAAATTGATAAAACAAGTAATGCGTTATTATTTTTTACTATTCTTACCAATTTTTTTACGTCCGACTATATTAGTTTCAAAGATATAATTTTGTTTATATTAAAAATTACACTTTTTCACTTATTTAAATTTTGAATTTCAATTAATTGTATAATAGGTAACTTCATATTAATGAAGTACTTTCTTAGATTCTGACCTCGGGGTTCAAATAGAATGAGGGTATGGAAATTTCTTTTTAAAACTATACTTATCACTTTACACGGCTTAGGGGTTGAATTTCCTAAAACGGTAAAATTGTGGTTGTTAGGTTTAATAGTTATTTTAGATACCCAATATCTGTTCTATTATTTGATTAGGTACGGAAATACAATTATTACCTTAGAACCATATTTACAATTTTCTTCTTCTTACGCGTGTGATTCTGTAATAATTAAAGTAGACTAGTGTTTAAATAAATCGAAGATGTCACTACCTTTTTTTTAAAATTAAAATCGGCTCATTAGTTTTGAGCAATGCCGGAACAATCAGACAAACAAATGAACAGAAAAAAGTTCTAATAACTACTTTTTGTTCTAAGTTCATATCCAATAACTTAAAATAATTTGATTCGACGTACAGACTTTTAAACTCGAATAATTTTATTATTTCTATAAAAAAAACTCTGAGGTTAAATTGCACACACAATATTAACGCAAGAAAAAATAATTTTTGGTCGTATCTAATTTCTGCTATTACAACTCAAAAACATATTAGATTGTGCTGCATGTGTAGCTACACAAATTTGATAGAAATGATCTCTTTCAAAATACAACACATTCGGATTGTTTTTCAGTGTAGCCGGTGTAGTTTAATGACTCGAAGCTATGTGTCACTTTATTAAAACAAAGACATCAACAAAAAAATTGAGATTAAAACAGCCAAAACATTGCTTTTTGTAACATTTCTATAACTTAACTAAATCTTTATCGCACAATTATCATTTATTCCTTATCATTCTTGATACATAAGCGTAATTTTCTCCAAGCGAAAAATATTTCCAGTTATAATCATTTGGAAAGTTAGGTAATAGGAATGAAAAAAAAAACCTACAGCAACTACCTACTAGTTTTTACAACTCTCTGAAATCTTTTACCTAAGGGAGTGAAAATATATTTTATTTTGTTTGATAATTTCAACTGTATATCCAAACATAATCAAGCCAATGTTAAAATATCTGGTACGAATAATAAGTATAATACAATTATGAATATTTTATAGATTATTGAGATTCCAAGCTTAAGGTGGTGAAAACTATATATATATGTAATACATACACATATATATGTTTTAAAGAATTATATCACCGAATATACTTAAGGTACAAACAACTAAACATTATCTTTGAAAGATTTGTGCAATGGGAGTGCATGACTTGATGTAGACTTTTGGACATACGCCATTGCAGAACATGATTTTCAGATTCAAAGTGTTACATATGTCAATGTGTTGTTTTCGTTTTAAAAAAATACGACCAATTAAATATTTAAATAGGGGTTAGCTTTATCTTTTAAAATATATCACATTTTTGTTGTTTATCGAGCTGTAATTAAACATATTTATTGCTAAACACACCCTGTTACAGTATGAGATTTGAATATTTCTAACTCAGTTATATCATTACTATTAAATTGATTTTTTTTTAATTTATGAAATAAATCTAGCCCATATATTAATTTGAACTTAGCGATCTTTCAATCCGATAACGACACAACTTCTTAAAGAAAAAAAAACATTAAAATTTAATCACAAAGAAAACTAATGGTTACACGGGTTGCAATAACGATAGCTATATGTGTTATCCTACTTTATTTGTGTTAGGTCTGAATAATTATTTTTGTGATAAAATGGCGGGGCGGGGTAATTCAGTAACTCAATAATGATTCAGACAGATATAAGTGCATCAGAATGCTTTATTTAAAAAAGGAACTAACTCATTAATGACAGGTACTGTATAGAGCTAAATATACACCTATGTATTTCATTTTAAATATAAGTATTTTACCTATAAGAAATTACATTTAATGTACGTACCCAAGTCTTCAATTCTTCTCCTAGCTTGCAGTACATGAAGAGAACAGCCAATGCTGTCATTATATTACTTGTATTTTCAAGAATATTTTCATTTGAATCAATTTTAGCCTAAAAACAACAAAACATTATTAGCATGAAGAATATGTTTGTATCCTTAGACGTTAAAAGATTTATTTGTCCACATTAGAACTGGTTTCATAGTTTTATTTTAGTTCAGTACAACCACATAATTGTAACATAAAAATTTCGAACCTTATTTTCAAGTTACATATAAAAACATTTATTTTTATGTTTATTGCAATAAAATAAATAAAATGTAATTAAAAATTTATCAGATTAAATTGTAATGTTTGAAATAGAGTAAATTAAAGCGTATAACTAATTAATACAGGCCATAAATATGTGAATCACCAAGTTGAACCAAAATAATATAGCATGTTTAAATGCGTTATTTAATAGTTTAGTTAGTAAAATATATATTTCTGATAAAAAACCTTTCGGCACAGTCTGCAGGCACAGGTAGATTTTGAACTATTACTTCTGGAAATGTTTTGGAAACTTCTATAAAATCCTGGAACATTTTGAGGACTCAATGTACATAACATTTTATATGTTCGGCAATATAAAAAAAAGATCGGTTAAACATTTTCTCATATTCTATGCAGGGAAAATATTTTTAATGTTTTCAACTTGATGCATCCAGCATTACATGTCAGAAAGAATTTATTATTATTTCTATTAGGTAGTTAAAACAATTGTTTTTTTATCACACACTATTTTTCATCCCTTGCACTAATACGTGGTCGATGTAAAAATTTTTGGTAAAAGGTTTAAGGTAATATTAAGAAGGTATTAAACAAATCCCGACAAATTTGATACTAAAAATGCGTAAATTTTTATAAATTACAACCCCTGTTTTCAAGTTAATATTGCGTTTCATCAAAATGGCTTAAGCCACAGGTTTTAATATAAAGTGTAAAAGTTTCACAATAAATTCTAATGAATTTGATAGTTTATCTATTAAAAATGATATTTGTCTTTCTACCCTTATTATAACCACCCCTTGCAGTAATGTTTTGTGATATAAAATTTAATATTGACAATAGTTTTAAAAAATATTTAAAAGTTAACTAAAGTAAATATTCATTCGATTGAGTACATGATAAAGAAATTTTATTTCTTTTCTTATTTCAACCCCAGGTTTTTTTCAAATCCTTACAATAATGTTTTTTTTATAAAAAATTGTTTCAGAAAAGGTTTTAGGAAAAATTATAAGAATTGAAAAAAAAAATCTGAACGGATTTTTTAGTGTACCTACTAAATGAGTAATTTTTTAATTCATCTCATTTTTTCAACCCCTTGCAGCAATAGTTCTTCTGATGAAATGTTGTTCCAAACCAAAACTTTGGATAAAAATTATCTGATTAACACGCAATTCGTACGAATTCGATGTTGCTCCTAAGAAGGGAACTATGATTATTTTTCTCCCTCCAACCCTTGCTTTTTCAACTCCTTGCAGTTATGGTTTGTCGTATCAAAAACTTTTTCTGACACAATATCTTGGTATTACACCTACGGGTTATAATATGTTCAAAGAGATGTGATATTTTCCATATTATTGGAGTTACAGCGATTTTTATGTTTTTGAAAATACCTTCTCCATTTCTACCAATTTGGTCGGATATTGCATACATATTAACGGACTCGACCGAAATTTTCAACGACTAAATTTTATGTGTCATTTTGGAAGTTACTTGTGAACAAATTGTGACAGTTAGGAGTGTAGAGAAAATCTATATATACATACTTTTGAGTTGACCATGGTTTTTGTGGTCTATTGACCATGAAACGAAAAACTACATAAAAAACTTCCGAAATTCACACCATGTTTAACGGCTACAATACGTAATATTTTTTCTTGTAAATGTACCTGAAAGAAGAGGCAAGGCATGCAGACGTACCGCCAGCTGGAACATGTTGAGGCAGAGCATGAAGGTGAGCAGCAGGAAGTGGAAGATCATGGGCACGCCCATCATGGCCTCGAGCTGGGCGGTGTAGCCCCGGACGGAGCAGTGCATGGCCACGCACGCGCCCAGGCGCCGCGGGGCGTCGGGGCAGCTGACCGCCGCGGCGACCAGGCGGCCCAGCAGGCGCAGCTGGTGCGCCGCGTGCTGCATCAGGGTGAGCAGCAGCATGTCGACGGTGAGGTTCACGAAGAACACCAGCACGTGCTCGGCCGCCTGGTACGCGTGCAGCGCGCCGGCGCCGGACCGCAGCAGCAACACCGCGGCGCTGGCCGCCCCGCACGCCTGGCCGAACACGAAGAAGCCGGCCGGCACCCGCCTCATCCGCCGCCTGACCTGGGCGGGCTGGCAGTCCCCCAGGTGCCTCGCGAAGCTGCGGTAGTTCCTCTCCAGCACGTCGCACAGGCCCAGGAGGCGAGGCCTGGGGGACAGACAGTCGCCACGCCAAACACATTTTGTTTTGTGATAAAAATATCTTACCGAATTTATAATATTCATCAAAAAAATTAATAAATTATATTTCGTATTGTCTACAGATGAGATTTAGTATTCTCCTAATTGGGACTTTCTGGTGCATGATTTTCTAGTAATAATAAAATTAAAAGCTTAGTCACTGGAACATCCTTAACTTTTTACTTAACTGTAACGCGGTATTTTTTTTTTGCCAAGTCACAAAAAAGTCCCTTACGGCACAGCCTACAGGCGTAGGTAGATTTCGAAGTACCTATTTATTCTGGAATTTATTATTCTAGAAACTTATACAAACTTCGGAAATATTTTAAGAACTTAATGTTGCCCACATATCCTATATGTTCGCCAATATTCAAAAAAGATGTAATTAACATTTGAAATATCCATGCAGCGAAAACATTTTTATGTTTTTAAGTTAAAGTATCCGCTTTAACGACTTTCATATTATGCCGACTAAGGTAGTTTTGCGGTTAATTTTGATATTTAAACACCATTTTTCAACCTTTGCACTAATACGAGATCGTATAAATTTTTTTGGCAAATGTTTAAGGTAGTATTAAGACGGTTATTAATAAATTACGTTGAAATGATAAAAAAAAAATATTTTTTTTTTAAATTTTAACCACTATTTTTAAGGTAAAAGTTCGTTTCAACAAATATGTTTTAGCCAATGTTTTTAGTTAAATTTTTGGCGTTTTACAATAAATTATAATGGATTTAATAGCACAACAATTAAAAAAGTAATGACAATTGGTTTTTCTATCATTGTTATTTCCAGTGATTTTAGTAATGGTTTGTGTTATCAAAAATAGTTTCAAAAATAAATTTGAGGTAAATATTATAATATTTACCAACAAGTCGAATGTATTTGATACTGTACCCACCATGTGAGTAAAGAATTTTTGAAAAATTTTTTCCCTCATTTTTTAACCCCTTGCAGCAATGGTTCGTCTAATCAAAAATTGTTTCAAACAAAAGTTTAGATAAAAATTTTAAATTTACAAAATATCCAAACGAATTCAATGTTGTGCCTAAGAAATGAGTTATTATTAATTTTTAGCCTCCAATACACTGTTTATTCTCCTCCTTGCAGTTATGGTTGGTCGTATCAAAAACTTGTTCAGCTTGGGAGTTGTAGCGATATTTCAGTTTTAGAAGAAAACCTTTCCCATTTCTATCCGTTTCACCGAATGTTATTCATTAACGTACTCGACCGAGATTTTCACTTATATATTTTATGTATTAGGTTGGAAGTGATTTGTGAAAAATTGCGACAGTAACTGTGTCCACAAATTTTTTATATATACACATACATACATACATACTTACATACATACATACATACATACATATACACACATTTTTGTATAGACAATGGTTTTGTGGACATGTAACGGGCGGCATGGGCGCCCGTGCACACGGCCTTCCCTCCCTCTCTTTCCCTCCATTTACTTTTGTTTGAAAACCCTCCCCTCCCGCTCCCCTCTTTTCGTTTCTTCGGTCGGTGGTTGACGACGCTAGCGCCACCTGGGTAGTTTTTATAAGGGCTTGTTCCCCCTTCCTCTTCCTGTTTCGACGCTGGGACTCCGACCGATCAACACTCTTTTGCTCTCGCTGATAAGGTACGGTTGATATTGACTTTGAGTGATTTCTGATGGGGCGCGGTGGCCACCTCCGTTTTTTTAACGTAAATGTTTTAAATTTTCCTTACTAGTTTTTTTTTAAAATCATTTCGGCTGCCACCTTCTAAATTCTGTTTTGAGTAATTCTTAGAGTTTTTCCTCCTTTAGTCAACCGTGACTCGCGAGATGTATTTGTGGTTCGCGCACTGCGAGACAATTTTCGTGAGGGCTCTGTAATTTACCCGCTAGGATAGGAATGTTAGTCCCAGCGTTGGCAACGAAGCTTATCACTTTTTATTCTTTGTGTAATTAATGTGCGCACGTTCTCTGTTTGTTCTTTACCACGTCTTTCCTTTTTTTTATAACTATTTAGAGTGCAAATTTATGATGTACGGCGTGTTAACCACTTTTGTATGTTTGTGCCTTGAGGATCGTTTAAGATGGATCGCGTTGTGTAATATGGGGCTTTCTGCCGCGTGTGTCCAATGAGACTGAGTGTGATTCTCAAATTTGTAACCCTAAATATTTAGTGTGAATTTCTAATCTGTATTGATAAAGGAACATATTAATTACGAGGAACAGTAACGTGTTAATAAAATAAAATAAAAATAACTTTACACATACTTGAAATCATGATGGAGTATGCTCTTATCAATAACTTGCTCTTGGAAAGCATATTAATGTGAAATTCCCATGTTTGAACATATGTAATGAACTTTGGCAGTTGTTGATCGCCCTGGATAAACTATTTAATAAATTGTTCTGGTAACAGTCGTTTTTGGAAATCCCTCGTTTACTTGTTATAGCACTGCTGTTTATCCCTTTTGTTACGGCAATCAGACTAACTATTCTGAGAGCACCCCTCCCAGAAGGGGCCTATAATATTATAGGAACACTGTTTAAAACACGCGTGGGTGCAGACCAAGTATTACGAACAAAAAACTGTATGAAAATTTTCTGAAATTAACACCAAGGTAACGGCTACAATAGGTAGTATTTATTTGAAATCTACCTAATATACAATCTTGAGCAATAATCGGTTACTATTTGGTACCATGTTGCAAGTTTAAACATTTTTATATTTATTGATGTCTATGGTCATCCATAGTTCAATTTAAAGTAAAGTTTTCCTGGGGGTCTGTTGCTCTTGCAACATAATTATGGCAGTTGCGAATTAGGTTTGAAAGCTGTGTAGACACTCATAACATAAAATTTATATTTTTCCTTATCCTTAACCTTTGCAATTCCCTGATTACCAGACTGTATGTATTTTAAGCAATGGAACTGACTGAGTCTTGGAATATTTATTGTTTAAATTTTATTCAGAATTATAACAGATGGCAATTCAAGGCATGTTACGGAAGTAAGGTAACATGTATTCTGAAAATTGCTTTCGCTTGGCCAACCTAGTAGGCAGCATGTCATTAATACAGGCAGTTTGGATCATTTTCTTGCTTCTCTTGTATGATAGACTAAACAAGTCCATTATGAATCAACTCACAATTATTTGACTTACAAATGATTCCACATCTTGTTACAAACCCTCTTTTTTCTTGTTTTGTGCTATCAGGTTACTTTTGGATAAACGGTACCCAAACTATTGATTTCATTGGACATATTGAACAAAATTGAATGTATAAATGGTACGCAAAAACATATGCAAATGAGCTTTAAGTTAATCTAAGTATGTTGTATGTATATAAGATTTAAATAAATTGTTTGTGTAGTTTTGTAGCATACCTGCTAAACTACAATTATAATGTTTTTAACTTTCGGTACGCTAAGTAGGTGCTATTGCCTATTTATCGATTTCTAAGTATTTTTGCTCTGTGTCTGATAGTTTTCGAAAGATATAGGTTAGAATTTTATGTTTATTATCCTGTTTCTGCATGGGAAATCTTCCCAAGCCCTAGAATAGGCATTTCTTCTGAAAATGACTCGCTTACTAGGATAAAAATATCCTAAGGTGTATAATTAAAACAGGATTTTGATTTGTAATAATGCTTTTTCCTGTGTGAAATTTCATAAAAATTTCCCAGTCTTAATAAAAGCAACAAATAGTCTGGCAGGTCGGACCATACAGGAAGGTATTTCAACGAAATATTTACGAAACTCAAAAACATACTGTTTTCTGTAGGTACTAGAAATATTGTGTGCTCTAAATATGTAACTTGGCTTAGTCCATGTACAAATTCCTCTGCCTTGTCCAATGAAATCAATAGAGTTTGGGTACTAGAAATATTGGCTTGCTTCGACATATTTTGGATGAAGAAAAAAAATTTCAGCATTGAGTGTGTGCTCTAAATATGTAACTTGGCTTAGCCCATGTACTAATTCCTCTGCATTGAGAGACGCAGGTACTTTCGCAGCATCCCAAAGGAGTTCCAAAGGGCGTTATGTGACTTCACAAGGATACAACATTGAAGATTTCTAAATGAGGGTCATATTGTGTGTAATAAATTGTCTTTGCAGTATAAATATAATTACTTTCAGGACAAACCCTATATATTATTCTACTACTTTGCAAGATTATGCCTCTAAGATGTGTAAAAGGGATAAGTTAGATTTAAAGAAAATGCATCATTCCAATTATACCAGATATAAAAGCGAGAAATTAATAATGAAGAAGCTTATAGAGTAAAGTTTTTATTTCAACTTTTAAGGGTGTGAAATGAGAGAGTATTTTGTTTCATCATAAGAAACGTATATATCCATAGCAAATAAAGCTGGATTAAAGAAACTGAGCATTAAAAACTCAAACTCCGAATTAAATAAGGTACTCTGAACATTTTTCGATATTTGACCCCAAAATTAGTGTAACAGGGTCACGTTGTTTTTGTAGAAATAAATCATATCTCCAAACAATAAAGATGAAGAAGAAACTGAGCAAGACTAATGAAAATTATTATGATTTAATAGCTTTTTTATTTTGAGCTTTACGTTATTTGATCACAACATGGGCGAAATTTTGGTCAATTTTTTTATATTATGAGAGTAGTATCTCTGAAGTTAATCATGCAGGATCTGCATTATGCCGTATGATTTATAAATTTCCAAAATCTATCAACTCTTCTTTACTACATGCTGAAGTTCTATTTCTTAAGGAGTGAAAAATTGTAAATTTTTTTTTAACACTAAAAAAAATAATGTCTTCTGATCAAAACAAACTTAATTTTATGTTTTGGAAATTATATGTAAACATATTAAGCTACTTTATCTTATTTAACATTATTCAAAATATTACATGATAAGTTTTAACAGCGTTACTAAAAATTAATAAAAAATGATAAAAATGATATGGAATCCACTATATTAGTATTGATAACATAAATTTAAATTCAAAATATTTGTTATTTTATAATTATAATTTGGGATTTGAAATCTGTGATATAAAATGAGTTTGGTTTTGTTTGGTTAACGTATATTGCCATGTTTACTTAGATTCGAAATTTTAAATGGAAATCCTTGTGGGAAAACTAAGAAATATATAATACATTAAATAAAAAATTTGCTATCTGTACTCTACACTTCAAGTAAAGAGGTAGTTGTATCAAATAAAAGAGGTATTTATAAAAAGGTGAAATTATTTCATTATTCTTAGCATAGTTTTAACCATTGTAAATGAAAGTGTTAGTCTAAACGATGCCATAAACCTAATTAAAATTAGATATGTGCGTGTTGAATAATAATTTTTGAATTGTCAACCTTATAAAATAAAAAGGAGGTAAGTTTGATTTCATCAAGGCAAAATATATCCTCGAACACAAGAAAAAAGAAGTTACATTTAGATTATATGTCTCGCATAATAATATGCTTAGCATAAAATTGTTAAAAATATGCATCAGCATAAAACATATATAAATACACTAGGCATGTTTTTATATTAAATATGCAAACATACGTCTAACTGTATTCACAGAGCTGAATTTTCAAGACTTCTTTTAGTTTTATCCGAGTGATCCTGATTTTTTCTGGGAAGACTTCTGTTGGTGTTCTACGAGCTATGAGATTACCTTTGTCGGCTTCATGACATATTCTTCACATGATCGCATATTAATGATAGGCTAAACACTCGCACATTTACATTTATGGTAGCAAAATTCTGCGCATAGTCGATTCCCTTAAAATATTTTTAATGCACGTAGATGACACATTCAGGCAATAATGATGTTTTAGGTCACAAAGCATAATTATATTAAAAAAATTTCACAACCGAGATCAAACCAGCATTACTGACCTAACTTAAATGAGGAGATGTTTAAGAGAGAATACATTAGTTTCTTTCACGTGTGTGGCTGGGGCAAATGGGTGGCATATAAAGGCAGAGCAACAATAACTCGACTGACTCACAAGCATTGCTGTGGACTTTGGTGTCGGGAAATAATGAAGTGGGACGAGTCCAGGTCATCAACAGAGCTTATGAACGGGAACATGATGGAGAAGTTGGCCTGGATAGTAATTCTCATTTACTACGAGAGTGACAGGCCAGGAAAGCCGACGAGTCGGAAGAGAGCGAGGCGTGGCTGCTCTTTCGCCCAGCAGTTGAAGACATCTTCGGAGCCTCTCGTTCTGCACCCGGTCGTTGTACAGCGCTACAAGGCAGACGGCGAGCGAGTGAGTGGGTGCTTACTTGTTGGACAGGAGCATGATGTTGCCGATGATGGCGTTGAGGTGCAGGACCACGCTGCAGAGCACGCTGACGGCCTCGGTCATGGAGCGCACGTCGCGGGCGAGGCGCTTGGCTGAGACGATCAGGCTGGCGGCCGACATGGCGAGCACCAGAGCCGAGAGGCCGGGCCGCGCCCTGCCGCCCGCGGAGCTCCACGCGCCCACCAGCCGCATGGGCCACAGGTTGTGGTCCAGCCACTTCTCGTGCGTGCTCACGTCCGGTGCCATCTCTGACTGATCACTCTTCAGTACTGCGGAGAGCTGTTGGTCGGTGTTGTTACATTTCAGACAGAGCCAGTCCGTCGTTAGCAGAAAATTAAAAAAAAAAAAAACTATAATATTATTATACAGAATGTAAGAAATTGAAGATAATTGCTGCAGCACTTACTATGTGTCATTAGAAAAACTTCTTATTCTCATTATGGAATTATCATTAGAAAAATATCTGCTTCTTCTCAGAGATGTCATAAAAATTATTGCTGCTGCTCCTCATGGGATTCATTAGCTAAATGAATGCTACATCTCGTGGCTTATCATTAGATAAACTACACTGCTACTCCTTATCAAGCAAGTCTCAGTATAATTATGGCTGCTGCCACAATAGGTGGAATCAGTACTTTACTCCTCTCACTGTGGTTGGTAATTTTATATCTCTCTTTGGTATTAAGATTAATTATTGATAAGGATTTTCAGTACAAGGTTTTCGATGCATGCTGGGCTATAGCATACTACTTCTGTAATAATATTTAAAGAGTTTTAGAGATATGTTAAAAATCAGCACATTATGTAACTAAATACTAATATATTTCAAAGACATGGCCTGCTTGTCTTTTTTCTTAGAATTTTAATTTAATAAATGCTATTTGCAGTATTACACAGCGGTTAAAACTACCGAAATAAAACATGAGTCATAGTACACTGTATATTGTTAAACAAGTTTTAAATCTTTTTCTAATGTATTTGTATAAAGGCCTTATATTTTGAAGTGCAACTGCAATAGATAGTATAAACTAATATTTGAACTTTACATGTACTTTTGTAAATCTAATTGTTACCGTACGCTAAAAATATATTTTTCCCGTCACAAATTTTTTTTTGCCTAGTCCCTCCTGCGCCTAGCTTTCGGATAAGGAGCCAGGAAACGACCACCATATTGTATTGTGACGTCACGGCAACCATCTTGGATGATCTTGACCTTGACCTTCAAAATTTTCCAAAACGACTAAACATTTGCCAAAATTTGCCCCAAATTTGCAAAAATCCGGCAAAATTTTCCGTTTCTTTTTAAAAAAATTCCAAAAAATCTTAACAATTTTGAATAATTAAAAATTAATCTTTTTCAGGGAAAATAATTCCCGTTTTAAGTGGACATTTCCTGTTTTAGTCCTCAAAAATGCCAATGGCTGGTCCGCAAAGAGACTTACAAGTCCGCATCTACAAGTCTCCTTAAGCCTCCTTGGTCATTACCTTTTCAATTTAGGATGGAATGACCACCATATTGAATTATGACGTAAAAACCGCCATTTGGAAAATTCGTGTTTTTATGCTAGAAAATTGGTAAGATTTTTAAAATTTATAAAAAATTTTATTAATAAAATTTTTATAAAAATTTCGCCATAATGAATTAAGACATCACCGTTGCACATATTGCCGTCACCATTGTGAATTCTAGAAACATTGCACGTTCGTTACGCCAGCCATCTTGGATGTGTATGATGTCATGAGGCCAGATCATGTACAATGCCAGGCGTATAAGCTAAGATTATACGAAACAAGATGACTTTTTTTTTTTGATAAATGGTATTTCTTTCAAATAAGTAATGACCTACTTAAAGCAGATTAGAGTCCTCGAATAGGCAACATATTATTTTTGGATCTAATATAATACAATACCAGAGACATTGATTCAATAAATTTTAGTCCTGACGATAGACTCACTTCGTATAATTAACGAAAAGGACGCAGCTATAGACGACAGAAGGATACGCCATCGTCACAGGGATACAGCGCAGGGATAGATCTCGTCACAGGGATGCGATCTAGTCACATGGATACGATGTCGCCACAGGTATATGGCACAGGGATACGATATTGTCGCAGGGATATGACACAGGTAATCAATCTCGTCGTAGGGATAAAGCACAGAGATACGATATAAAAACAGGGATACGAACTGGTTACAGGGATATTATCTCGTAACAGGGATACTATCTCGTCACAGGAATAAGTAATAAACTCAGGTATACAGGACAGGGATTCGATATCGCCACAGGAAAATTTTTGCCACAGGTATACGATCTCGTCATAGTGATACAGCACAGGGATAAGATCTCGGCACATGGATACGATCTCGTTACAGCGATACGACTGGTAGGATACGACTCGTAGGTTACTACGAGAACTCAGTCTTAGTTTTAAATCATATTATGGGAACTAAAATTAATTTTTAAATACAAATAATTGATTTAATTTTCATTTTTATACACAAACAGGTAAAATATGTCCTTACTGTATGTAGCCTGTATTTATTAGTTATTTTAGTATAGTGGCTACTTCGTTGAGGCACGAGTAGTTTCCGTCACTAAGCAAAGTAAATATAAGTCTTAACTTGTCGACTAAAATAACGGGATCTTCCCATGACGTATAAACAATTTGTTCTGCTATGGCCTTCCTCCTGGAATGCTGGTTAATAATATTTTTAAGATAACTGTCGTCCTAGTGATAATTTTTAGTACATCATTTCCATCTTTTTGGTCTCAGTGCATAATCGATGGTAGCTTAAAATTATTCAATATTTTTCTCGTTTTCTGTAAAGCTGCTGCTACCGCAACTTCTTTAGGCAAATTATGAAAAAAAAAATAATAATGACATTGTTTTTATACGTTGTGCGCGCATCATGCCACGAATAATTGGTAAGATGAGAAAAGACTACATCCAAAAAAAAAAAAAATATGTATATGTGCTTTCAAGTCATATACCTATTTTAATGAATGATTTTGCAAACTGCTCCACATAATTAAAACATTTATTTATTTTGAATATTAGTGATAACATTTTTGTATATATTTTAAGTGTATTTTCAAGTGTATTTATATAAGTGAGGTTTTATTCCCTTAAGTATTATTTATTTTTATTACAAATGATAAATTATGACATTATTATTTAAATTAAGTGTGTTTATTGATTTTCTTTTATAATTTAAATTTATCTCCACTATCTAACTAAATTTTATAATTAATTTTATACACGGTTTATATTAATATTTTAAACCGTGTATAAATTAAATTTTTAAATTTTATTAAATTTAAACTTTACCAACAGTATTTATACCATTACTCCAGTCCGTTTTATTATTTTATTTCTTTTAATTATTTGCATGCAGAATTAAAGTTAGTATTTTTTTTATTCGGAGCGTAATAGCCATAGAGAATGGAAAGGCGTACCCACAAGAAAGGACAGTGGCGTACCCACGAAGAGGAGCAGAGGTGGACTTAAGTAGCGTAGTAGTCACTCATTGACTTATCATACACAGTAAAATAGCATAAACATTCTGAATATCGATTTATTTCCATTATTAATTAAAATTTATCTCGATTATTTTACTAAATTAAATAATAAAAATTGTACACATGTTTAAATTATTATTAAATACTGAGTATTAATTAAATTTTAGGATTACTCGGTCAGAAAACTCGCCTCCCACCAAGGCGACCGGGGCTCATTTCCCGATGGGGTCAAACCCGGATTTTCGAAAGTGGGAAACGTAGCGGACGTTTCAGTGGCCTGCCCGTTTCCCCCACCATTTCATTCCATCGCTGCTCCACAACAATCTCATCTCCCCTCACGCATTCTCCAGGCTGGCCGGAGCGACAGTCCTGTTCCTCGGGTAGAGCAGCCGGCTGCTGTGAGGGTCAGCCCCGTTCCATGCATGTGGATCCTGCCTCAGGCGGGAGACTACATGTCGACTTTCATTTTCATTTCAAAATAGATCAGTGTCTTATATCAAAAATATTTATCACTTCTATTGCGCACACATAAGTACACACTCCTTTTTATTACTTCAGACAGTTAATCAATATCACTAATATAAAGCATCATCAAGAATCGTATGTATATTTGATTATTGTTTTTTATTCCTCAAGGATTATATGCTATTTATCTTCCTGTATATAAGTCTGTTTTCTTCCCTTATGTTGCTTTGTGTTTTAAATGACTTTTCCTTATGTGATTTTGTGTTTAAATGATTTATGTGATTGAATGTTTGAATAGTCTTTCTTTTTTGGTTGGTATGATCTTAATATGCAAAGAAATATGAAATATCCTATACATAGTTACGCTCATCACTGACTCACTGACTGTAACACCAAATTATGTATACCTAGGAGACAAGCGTATCGTAAAGCATAAATATTAGCCTGCGTCATAGAGACACTATGTATAAAATAGAAAATGGAAGTGTATCAATAGAGTAACATTTAAAATACCGCTACATAAGTGGAACACGCCTTGATTATTAAATTAAAGTCTTTGTATTGTTCATAATTTTTCAGTGGGCACCTTAGGAACTTCACGAAGAACAATACATGTAATAACTAAAAAGGCTTATAGGCCTATCTCAGAAAGTTTAGCTCCAAATAAAAACTGTGAAAGTTTTTCCCTTTTTGGAAATCTAAGTTTGCGTCCATAGGAATATTTTGATAATATTTTGAATTTTGTACTTATGCCTCTTCGAACATCTTTGTTTTTAGTTTTTAAATATGCTTATATCTTTGAAGTTTAAAATGTTTTTAAAAACTGTTTTTCTTACTGTCTTTTTTGTATCTAATATATGTTTGTATGCCCGAACGTTTTGTTTGGCAGATTGGCTTTTTTGTTATTACGCCTTTCGAATTTTTATATGATATTCTTTTTTTGGTCACTTATTTCTTGCTGTTAAAATTACCAGTAAATATAAAAGTGCTCTTAATATATGTTAATATAATTTTTATCAAATTATTTTTTATAATTTAATTTACATTTATCAGAAATAATTTTCATTGTACAATAGTAAAAGAAATTGAAATTTTAATAAAAATTTTGGGTATATTAAATTTAAGTGTTTCTTATAATCATCATTTTTTCAACGGGCATCTTTGGCACCTTACAATATCCCAGTTGACATAATATTCGTAACAACTCAATCTACACATTCGTGATGTTTGTCGTTCTTGTTCAAGTCCAGTCCAGACCAGCACGTCCTTGACCATAGTGAGGTTCCAATTTTGTTTTGGGATTGTCATAAACCTAACAATACCTCAATCACTATACATTTCATATTTGATTTTGAGGAGTTTCCTTGTGTATTTTTGAGGTACAAGGTCAAATTACAGTGACAATAAAATGGGACCACATTGGAGCTATATTGAATCCACCACCAAAAGAATCATTAAAATCGGTTCATAAACAAAGAAGTCATGCCCAAACATACATAGAAAAACATATATACAGACGAATTGAGAACCTTGTCCTTTTTTTTAAGTAGGTTAAAAATAATCACTTGTGTTCTCATCTGTATTTCAACAAAAAGGACTTCTGGTTTTCTTTTGTTATAATCAACTTGCATGAAGTGAGATCATATTAAAATTAATTATTCGTTAATATGGCAGTATTAAGTAATTCTGCTTACGACTGGCTATTGCACACATTCTTAGTGAGTCTATGTCAATGTCAACGGTGATGGGTAAGGGAAACGTTTTGCCGTTGCTTATCTAAGTCTAGATTCTTGACAGTAATGTCACTTTTTTGAGAGGGCAGATAAAGGCAAGTTGGAGTGTTATTGACACCTGAAGTTCTTGCAATAATGGATAAGCATTTCTTTTATGAAGATGACTTTATTATAAATCTAAGAACTACACCAAATAAATACTATAAGTTATTTAGTTATATAACTTAAATTAAAGATGTATTTTCTTGGGAAAGATATATTTATTACAATTTTTCCCTTTCTTTAAAACATATGGGGCTATTTTGTTCAGTGTTTGTGTGTCTATTTTACTCAGTAAAAATAACCGTTAATCTCTTTCATTATCATTTCGTATAGGTATAATTATAAAGGTGTGAAAAATAAAAACAGATTGTGGTCTGCTGAAAAACTAAAATTGCAACTCAGAATATTTTTGGTACAGAAATAAGTCTTAAGGGAGCAACATCATACTCTACCATTATATTTTACACTTTGAAGGATGAGTTAATGCGATAAATAAATCTGCAACATAGGTAGGGAAATTATTTACTCACATATTGTTAAAGCCCCACGTTTCACTCTTGAAGAAGATAAATAATAAAGTTTAGAAACTAACGTTTCTCAGCTGAAGAAAACCATAAGGATTATATTTGGCAAAGGCAGCAAGTTTAAATAAGAAAGTTTTCAAGATTTATAAAAAAATGTGAGCTAGTTTTTCAGTACTCACCAGTGATGTATAAACATCTAACCTCGGTAACTAGCCAAAACATTGGTTCTCATGTTGTTCATGTTGGAACTAAACTTATAATACGAAACATGAACACGAAATTTAACGTAGAATTATTTAAAACAAAGCCGCGTGTTAAATAAACCGAAAAATAAAATATTTTCTCTTCAAATACCAAAGTTTCTGGATGCGAATCACACACATACACTAGGTGCAATATAACTCCGAGCTTGAGCTACGTCACACATGAGGAGTAGGGACTGCAACATGTGTGGGGGTCGGGTGGATGAGGAGGGGGTATAAGCAGATACGGCGACCTTTCACAGCAGGTAGAGAAAAGCGAGAACATTGACCACTTACCACTGACATTCCAAGCACTACCCCAGTTCTTCAACGACACTGACTGTTCCATCCAAAGAGTCTGATGTGTAAACGTCACTGCTGTCACTGTTTGCATCACCTAACTGAACAATCACTTTATCAATTTCAATGTCAAAACGCACATCCTTATCCCAGTATTCGTTCTCGAGTGTCTTGACGTGATTGCAAATCGGTATCCAATCTTCTGGACCCATTCGGTTAAATATTTCCTCGCAAAGTTTTTTTACATTTGCCAAATTGCAAGAAACATTTCTTGAAGCGACTTCTCCTTTAACTTTAGCCCATATGCTTTCTATCGGATTCAAATCCGGTTGATATTGGGGCAGACGAAGTAATGTGTGGCCACTATTTACCAATAGTCTGTCTGCCGAGTACTGCACTTGCGAAGGTTTGTGCTTCTTTATGAGGTTATACAAGTTTGGTTTGAGCATGTCGCTAGTAAAGGAAATATTCTCCTTACTTAACCACTGCTGCATTTCCAATTTTGTCGAGCTGGAGGTAGGCGTTTTATTTATTTTTACATTGTGATAGGGAGCATTATCTATCACAACAACACTGTTTGGTGGAAGATTTTGTATTAATTGTTCGGTGAGCCATTTTTCATATTGTTTGTACAGTCGTGCGAGACACACCCGTCGCATTAGCTGTTCTCAGCTGTGCTTTCTCTAGTGAAATGGAGGGTTCCTGCAATCGCGCTTCATTTTCCATAAACTGCAGAACGTTATAGACGATTTCCCGCACCTGCGAGTGCAGTTTTTTACTCTTAACTTTTGACAACACTGGAGGCATTTTATGTATAAAGTTGTACTTTACTGAAGTACTGCACTACATATGTAACACTGGCTCTGAACAAAAGTGATACACTACATGCACACAAACCTCAGATCCAAACTGTAAACGAAAACGTTTAGTAAGTACCACGGATGTGTTAACGAACGTATTCGTTGGATTTCACCGAAGGACTAAGTTTTCACTATGTGCAGTAGCGTGTAGCCCCTGTTATCAAGTTACGCATTATCTCTCACTGCCGCGCCACGTCTGCCTTCTCCAGTGTCGGGACTCACATACACACAACGATTTTCTAACCGTCACCCAGGCTCGGAGTTATGTTGCGTCTACTGTACTTTAATGACAGTTACTGGAATTCTTTGTCTTAATCAAAAATGACGCTTTCCGCCATCAAACGCAGATAGCAGCTAGGGATTAACGAAACGGTTATTTTTCAATACCAGTTATGAAAGTTATAGTTTGGTTTGAATAACTGGTTATTAAGATGGTTAACGTTTTCAGTTATGCGTATGAGCGTTTGTGTTCAATTATTGACTAATCCAACTACAAAGAGCGACTAAAAAAAACCTTTAATCCATTAAAATTAAGGCGTAATTTTAATACTGACATTTAGTTTTCCTTTTTTACACTTTCAAAACAATAAAATATTTTGTCGTGTTTGCAACTGTAGTTAGCCTATATTTATAATTTTAACCAAGCAACTTATTTATTTACATAATTTTGGAGAAATTTCTTCTAACTGAATGAATGATAAATTTTATTTAATTTAACTCATATCCCGCTTAACTTTGGCGTGCGGATGGCATAGAATATTCACGCACACATGAAATAACCTCAAACTATTAATATTTTAAAATCAAACAATTACAAATTAATGAATAACTACCACTTCCTGATATTTTTCAAATATCTGAGATTTTGTTAAAATGTCAATTGCGAGCACAGAATGGTTAATGTCGATTTCCAGCTGGGAACTGTTTTGTTGATCGAGAGCACAGAGCTCTGGTTTAAAATGTTACTTTGAAGATTTGATACTATGTGAATAACTTAAAAACTGCTTAATTAATTGAATAACTTAAAAACTTCAATTTCTAAACTTTCTAACCGAGAACTGTGTGAAGTGAAACCACGGTATACATAGTTTAGCTTAAAAATTAATTGCTGCTGCTTGAAAATCGATACTATCAATAGCTACAACTAGTCTTTCGCTAATTAAATGTACATATAGTGGTACCTAGAGGCATCACAAGGGTTGAAGTTACAATATGTAATTTTCTTGCTAGATTGGGTGATGTGTGCTACTGCAAATTTGAGAATAAGATTCTCTTTGTTCGATAACCAGTTGTCAGAGACCCAGCAACGTAACAAAACAGTTATTGTTTTATAACCGTTGTATATAGCGGTTATCGTAAATACCGCTCATCTCTAAAATCAGCGCGAAACAACCGGAAAAATCAATACATGTTATAAAATTGACGTGACAACGTCTAATAAATCGATGAACGCCGGCTGCACGCATGAAAAAGTGTCCCGTTACACACAATATCCCGTTACGCTGTGTCCCGTTACGCTCATTGCACGTTTGCGCCGCATCTATCTCTCTTCCACTCGATTGGAACAAACATCGATTTGACTTTTTCGAGGCACTTTAAACTTGAAACACTCCCATTCGTTTCCTACTTTTCCTATCATCGCCCTATCCTTAACATAATAACACAGATTGGAAGAAGTTAAATAGCAAACATGTATAAAAGTTATATTTAAAATAATCTCTTCGTTAAAGTAATAAACATATTTGAATTAATGAGTGCAAATAAAAATAAATTTATCAATTAAATTGTAGATTTCATTCCATTTACTGTGCGCTTTTGTTTAGTGTTACTTATATCGTATTGATGTAGATTTGAGCGAGCGTTCATGAGAAGAGACGTAACTGATCTGACAACTACGCTGGCAAAGTCCTCCCTCCCATAACTGTTGTAGCGCGGAGTGAGGGGAAGCCGTTACAGAGGGCGCCACGAGCCGTTGAGCGATCTCGCCAATGCAGACAATTACGTCTAGTATTGCCACTGAGAGTTCTCCGCGGTGACTTGCCTGTTAAAACGTAGGAATCAGTTAAAAAAAATATCTAGTGAGTGTCTGACTCGTCAGTTCATCAAATTCTGACGATTTTTACTTTATAAAAAAGTAGGTTGAAAAAAACCATTTTGGTGATATTAATGGGGTGAGAAAAGTGTAAATGTGATTACAAAGCTACTTATATCTACCAGACAGACGTTCCATGTACTTTTTACCCCTTTCCTTAGCAAACAAAAACGAAAAATTCCAAGTACTTTTAAAATGAGAGTTATAGCGTAAATTCTTACAGTATCTTTTTTTACCGTTGACCAGATGGCACTGTTTAGAAAAAAATGATTATTATATCTGTCACCATGATCAAAAGTGCACATGTATTTCAATATTATGGAATTTTGAGGAAAAAAATGGATGCTTTTGATTTTTTTTAATATTTAAGGATTTTTGAATAATTTGTGGAAATATATGGTTTATGAGGTTCATAACAGCACTGGTAGGAAATAGAAAATCGTCCTTACATGTATGATGAAGAGCGACACTAAAGTACCTACTTTAAGAACCAACACCAGAAACAACGATGTGGCATTCATCTGATAAAATCAATAAGTATGGTTACCTCCACCATATTAATACAAATCCAAGATGGCTGCCTCCTGCATACGAAATTAAAATGGCAATGCCAACATGCTTAAAAGTGCATCATGCAGAAGTGGGTTGTTTGATGGCAACATAATGAAAAGTGCAACTTTCGGGAGTGGGGCGTTAGATTCCAAGATGGCTGCCCGAAATGATGTGATCCAAGATGACCACAGTAAATGAAATAATTAAAGATGGCCGCCGGAAATGACTTATTCCTGATGACAGCGCGGATCCCTTAATTTGAAACACAACCCGGTGTCCAAGGACCTACCCAACCTACCCACTGTCGAGACAACAGTTCAACACCTGTTCAGTATACATTCTAGAGTAGATCTGCGAGGAATGCCTCGCGAGCTAGTGAAGCACTAACGAATGCACGATTGAATCAAGTAATTTAGTCAAGCCATAGAAATAAGCATACCTATATAAAACATTAAGTAGTTTGTTCATAAAACTCAATATGCTTTTGTATTTTCTAAATACAGTCAAGTTTTTAGAATTTCACTGCCTATTCACATAATCGTTTTAGTACAAGATGAAAAACTGTATGTGTATTATGGGTTGTCAAGAATACATGAAAAATAGTTAAGAATAAAAATTTAAATCCCCTTTGGAAATAAAGTCAGCCATTTTCAATTGTATGTTCCGTTTGTGTTTTAGATATTTGCAACATGGTGAGTAAAAAACGCATAATTTTTTTTTGTTTTAGAGTTCTGACTTGAGTTACTACAGTCTACAGCAAGAAAAATATTTATCTACCTGTATAACACTTAGAATGACATTTTGTAAAACCTAATATGTATTGGATGAAAGAAGTGAACCTTTTCGTACACATTCATTATTTTTTAAGGAAAAATTTAACTATCTTTTGTTTCTGAAATGTTACAAAGCTATTAAAACCTTTTATGCGAGGTTTTATGTTGTAAATTCGCAAATTTATCTCACTTTTGTTTGTCGAATCGTTAAGTAACTATGCCTTCTGTAATCAAACCTATTATGGAAAAGAATGATTTAAAATGCTGTTTAATGTGACTTGATAACAAACCAATTTTAATTTCTAGATAATATAACCGATAAACTGTATTTAAATACTCTATAGCCTGTCGATCACCTTCCTGAATTCCACGTTCACTTTAAAATAATACAGAAAAGTTATTTGTTGGTTACGGATTAAACTTAACTTTAGACAAAACTGTATTTTCTTGACATTTCCAGTATAGAGAAACCAATGAAAATAGCGTGGTCTGTAATCATGTCAGAAATGTGTGGAAAAGAAAGTTTATGTATATATCCTGTCTGTAGCTTTATAAGTGTTTTCACTGCCATGTTCCGAAATAAATATTTTGCTGAGAAACAGAAAAAAACGAGACTATAAAAAAAGGCGTTCAAGCCTCTACAGTGACAGCCGTCTGGCCATGCCAAAGCGATCCAGAATCTGAAGTATTGTAACTTTGTTTATTCTATAAATTAAATATTTTCTTTTGCCATTCGGGAACTATTTGAAACTAAGTTTATAGAATTGTCGCTGTCGGGCTCACTCTCCCAAAGGAAGGGTAATTGTGCGGGAACATAGTTGGAGAGGATTGGCTTGGTTTCAGCTCTGTGGATGCACCAGAGTCGTGCAGGTGCCGAGTCGGCCAATCTTCGTGCGTTGACCGCGCGCTGAGGGTCACTGCCTTAGCGTTTCCGTTTGTTCCGCGGTGCAGTGAGTTAGAGCGCAGACACGTCACTTGGCCGGTGTCACAGTTCATGAAAGGACACGAGATGGTTGGGTAGAGAGAGCCGATGTCAGTCCAGTGTAACAGTACTGAACTGTTACTAACAGTGAGAGAATTGCGTGAAGAATCTAAGAAGTCAAGTCTGTAAGGTGCACCACGCCACGCTGTGCGGCGGGTGTTCACGGCCCTCGGGTATACTAGAGCCTGGAACAACTAGACTTACTGTACAGTGCTGAGCATGCAGAGTTACGCCAATATACTTGTCAGTGTATTAATGGAGGGAAACTATGACTAACTCCGCATAAACCTTATAAGCAGGCGACAAGTGCGAAGATCACGAACCCAGCGTCCTCATCTCTCCCCATTCTCTCCTCTTCTAATCATACCCAGCATACCTCTTCCTTCATACCCTTTCAGTCCATTTTAACAACGGTGGTGTCAGCAGCTTTCGTTACGTGACACTGAATGAACGAACATATCGGCAGTATTACAAGGGGTGTCAGAAATTTGTCTATTACATCAGTTTATTGGGATATATAATTTGAGACCTTACTAAGCATGACAAAAATTGCGATTCTAAGACGCACCTTCAATTTTTACAGCTAAATAAATTTAATAGCAGTTTCTTTAGAATACGTACGACTTAAATAACAATGTTAAAGAAAATATTTAACATAGGTCATCGTTTTCAGGGTTGCCACAAGGATCATCCCTACCCCCTCCCCCCTACTAACAACGCGCGTTGTCCTACCTCGGCGCTGTTATTTATCGCTGAGTGGCCTGGGGAATTCCGTGGGTCGCCACAGCGAATTGACGATACTTTTCTGGACTGTTCGGGCGTCGGGTCGGCGTGACTCGTCACAGCTGCGCTCGTCGGTTCTGGAAAGACTAACGCACGACTTCTTAAGCCGCGACGCCGGCCTCCACGGTAGTTCCGAGCGGATTCTAAGCGAAGGAAAGTGCGTCATCGGCAAAGAGGGAGAGAGACCCTCCTGAGAGTGGCGCGACGCGGAGTTCGACTGAATCGTGAGAGTGCGGCGACTGAGTGGTGCGAGACTGTGTGCGTGTGGACAGGCGCGAAGTAAGGGGCGAACCACTGCCGAGCCTAGCTCTAGTGAGGAGTGTGAACTGTGGAACTTGACAGACATTTAGTGACTTGACAATAAACATTTTCAAGTGCCAGTCACATGTGATCAGACATTTTAAAATAAAATTCTTTATTATTAATATAAATGTTACTAATTAATAAATCTGTAAAATAAAACTGATTGGGCTATCACTTAAAAACTCAGTTCTACCCACATTATAAATATTTACAATATTTAACTGTACACACTTAACATTTTTACAACTTCACCCAACTAAATTTTTCGTTTTTTTTTTACATTAGCATTTAACTGTCAATCTTAAATAAACAAGTTTTTATTTTTTTATATTTAATTGTTTTTGGTAGCTTAAGGGGGCTAATACCTCTCCATCTTGAAATTTCAAATATTTTGACACCGCTTGAAATAATGCTTCCGTGTTGAATTGTTTGACTTGATATGACTTGCAGTCAACACTTGTGAACTGGTGTGATTATCATAACAGCTTTAGTAGCTCGCGTGAAAAAATAAGTTATTTCCTCGCGGCGATTACATTCTAGAGCCTGTTAGTAAATATGTAGTTGCAGTAATATACAGAAGGTCTGGGAGATGTGTTTATGCCTTCTCAGGTCAAAAATTAGGATAAATGGCTGAAAATTAGAATTATAGCAAAAATTTGGAATAACCCAAGATTACGTGTCCTAATCCCTTAAAGACTAGTTAGGATGTCTACTAAAAAAGGACATTATTTATAAAATTGCAATACAAAATTTTCATGTTTTAACCTTAAGGTTGTCAGACGTATTCTAAATTCAAAATGGCGACCGGATTCAGCGGTTGCCATGGCCACTATCTAGAATTTAAGGTTTTTTTAATAATCTTGGCCATTTTTATCTTATGACAAAAATGTTAGTTTTTAAATTGTAGAAAATGAATATTTCTACGTCTTTGATTATAACAGTTTTTACTCTACGATCTACATTTTTGAATTAAGCCTGAAAAAAGTGACGTATATTTATTGCATCACCTCGTTTATTAATAACTTAAGGGCACAAACGTACATAAACAATTTAGGTCCTAGGCCTGCAGCAAAGTAAAAGCGAAGTTTGAGAATATTATTTCACGAACCATTCGACAAAATCATGTCTTTTTGAAAAAAAATTCTAAATATTTGTATTTAAAAAGGTTCTCACTTCCACACAGGAAGAGTTTCAGGTGTACGTATCACACCACCTGTAGATTTCTTTGATTGCTGAGAAGTTCTTCCTAGTAATATTTTGATATTGACTCCAACCCACGACTGGACCTTCAAAATATAGGCCAGGAAAAATAGCTTAGAAGCAAAATTGTCGAGGATTTAATTCTCTACAAAATTGTTTACGTTTGTTTCTACCCATTTGTTAACAAAAAACAAGTGACTTTACAAATATTCTTCACTTTTTTTTTGGTTTAATTCGAAAGTTTTCAATAGTTTCGTAAAAACTGTTTAGATCAAAGTTGTAAAGAAATTAATTTCCTATAAATTTATAAATTGACATTTTTAGTCAACAGTTAAAAAAAAACTCTTTCAGCACAGCCTACAGGCGTAGGTAGACTTAAAAGTACCTATAACTTCTGGAAATATTTTGGAAACTTCTATAAAATTCTGGAACATTTCAAGAACTTAATGTAGCCTATATAAAATCCTTTATATACACCAAAATTAAAAATAAATATCGATTGAAAACTTACTCATATTCTTTGCAGCGAAATTGTTTTTAATGTTATTAACTTAATGTATCCAGCATTGAATGAATTTACGAATTTCATATTATTCCTACAAAACTAGAAATCCAATTATGTTTTACTTAAAACACTATCTTTCAATGGTTTAATATTGTTACGATTTACTGCGGGTTCGTAAAGGATAGCCCAATTAAAGATATTTATCTCACACAGTGTTATTTATCGCCACTATTTACATTATTAGCTAATAATCTAAAAATGCCAATTAATTAATTGTACTTAAAAAAAATGTTGCTTCCTCCAGTCTCTCGTTTCTCACAATCCACACGCCTCGCTGGGCCGCACCTCTGGCGCAACTCTCGCCGCAGCACCCCTCGTGGTCCTCCGTCGCAGGACTCCGTCGCCGCACTCCGCCGCCGCAGTCGCACTTCCCCTTTGCCCAGGTCCCACTCGACGCCTCACTTGGAACTTCGCTCGGAACTCCGCACGCGCCCGCGACACTATCGCCCGGAACTGAACTCTTCGCCCTGGAACCTTCGTCCAGGGACTTCGCCGCTCTATCGCCCAGAAACTCCGCCGCGGGAAAACTCCCGACTTCACTGAACTGCCTGCTGAGGCCGACGTCCTCTTTTTATATATCAGCCGTCATATCTGGAACTCACGAGCGCGGCTGGGGCCAGTCCCGTCATTCTGCGCCGACACGACGGCCGAAATCTCTCGAAACACGTGTCGGCGGATGCTGTAACTCCGCAGCTGTCCGGTTTCGGATGTCAAACGGCGCCGCACGGGGAGCTGAGGGCTGGAGGGAGGAAGAAGCAGCAACCCAGGTGCGCACAGCACATCTCATGTTACGGCGGCATGTGATATCAGCCCAGTTAGCTCTGCACCTGCGCGTGACGCAAACTTGGTATAACATTCGTAACATTGCCTGTTGCAAGCTTGCTATAATGCAGGGCTGTGAAATGATAGACAACATTGTTCACTGTAATATTTACTGGGCACCATACATCTGCATACACAGTCACACACAGAGCCTACAAGCACACTGTCCCGTCGAGAGCTCTGCCGCTCCCGCTTCACCGCACCCCTCTGTCCGCTACCCTTCAAAACCGGTTTCAATCCTCCCCTGCCATGACCTTCTCCTGCCAGTACAGTCTGTCCATCACCATTATTGATACACAACATCGAACATTCTCCGCCCCCTTGAAACCATTGGTTTCAAATTTAAAATGCTAAGTACACGCACAATTTGTTGAGCACCAACTCACAAAAACTAGTCTGTAGGTAAAATCACAAGCTTCTGAAAAGGTCGCTTCAAGATGCCACTGGAAGTTTTTACATTCACCACCGTGACTACACCATCAGTTCCAGGAAATGTCTCCTGGACAACTGCTAGTCGCCATCCAAGAGGAGGCATGTTGTCTTCCTTGACAAGGACCACCATTCCAAACTGAATGTTGGCATTCTTAGACTGCCATTTACTTCTTTGTTGTAGCGAGTTCAGATAGTCTTTAGACCAATGGCCCACAACTGTTGAGATAACCTTTGAACATGTTGTCACCTGGATAGCTGCTTCATTGTCAAGTCAGACACATCAGGCTCAGGAAAGGACATGAGTGGACAACCTATTATGAAATGTCCAGGACTATGTTAACTAGGGTCATTAGGGTCGCACAACACTGTCAGTGGCCTGGAATTGAGACATGCCTCTATTTGAGCGAGTAATGTGGTCAGCTCTTCAAAGATAAGAAGGGATTTTCCTGCCACCCTTCTCAAATGATGCTTCAATGATCGCACTCCAGCCTCCCACAGCCCACCAAAATGAGGGGAACTTGGGGGAATAAAGTTCCATGTGATACCCTCTGATGATGCAAACCCACGTAGCATTTGGCTGGAATCATCATTAAAGAAAAGCTTCCGAAGTTGTTGTAGTTCCTTGTTAGCACCAACAAAGTTGGTAGCATTGTCACTATAAAGATTTAGCACCTTGCCTCGGTGAGCTATAAACTGCCGGAGTGCCGCAATAAAAGCCTCTGACGTAAGAGAACTGACCAGTTCTAAATGGATCGCTTTTGTTGCCAAGCAGACAAAAACAGCTATGTAGCACTTGACCACAGATTTGCTCCTGACACTACCAGATTTTACTGCCAAGGGTCCTGCATATAGTCAATACCAATGTTCAGAAATGCACGAGCAGGCCGAACCCTTGCTGCTGGTAATTGGCCCATTAGTTGTTGGGTAACAACTCCCTTCAGTTTTGAACATGTCACACACTTGAGGATGACAGAGCACACATTTTGACGGATTTTTTGGTATCCAGAACTCCTGGCGCAATGATGCTATCAAAAGTTGAGGCCCCGCATGTAGCAGACGTTTGTGTTCAGCTGTAATTATGAGTCTTGTAATGTGGTGTTTGGGTGGTAGGATAAGTTAGTGCTTGTTACCAAAAGGCAGCTCCGAACGATGTAAACGTCCATCCACACGTAGGCACCCCTTTGTGTCAATGAAGATATTCAAGTCCCTTAACTTACTTTTAGAGTTGACTACATTAATTTCCTTTAAGTCATTGATTTCCTTTAGAAACTCCTCATGTTGTGCAATCTTGATGCAGGTTTGCAAAGATTTTTGTAACTCTTCAGCTGTCAAGTAGCCTGTCTTTTTGTTCAATGTATGTCTTGCATTGTATGCAAATCTTTGGACATATGCAATTAATCTTTTCAGTCTAGCTAGTGAGGAAAAGTCTCTCAGAGGGTCTTGAAAACATTTCATGGTTGGTTTTGTTGCTATTGCAGAGATCACTGGCATTCGTTGTTCTGGAGTATTTTTATCTTGATCCCTCTTTAATATTTATGCTGCTTTAGGGTACTGGTGACATTCATCTGCAGCAAGCTGCTGCAGGCACCTTGTAGCCAAAAATGGCGCAGAAGCTGTGCCATAAGTTACAGTTTGAAGCTCATAGATCTTGACTGGATCATCTGGAGATTTTCTCCATAAGATCCGCTGAAGTCTGGTGTCATTAGGATGAATGTTGATCCGTCTATACATTTTTGCAATATCTGCTGTAAAGGCTATTGCATGTGTTCTGAATCTCACGATTATTGAATGCAAGTCCTGCTGTATGGTTGCACCAACTAGAAGTGTATCAGTGAGGGATACACCTGTTGTGGTTCTTGCAGATGCATCGAAAACTACTCGTGTTTTTGTTGTTGAACTTGATGCCTTTACCACTGCATGATGGGGAAGATAATATGCCATATTTTCATTTCCACTTGTATCCTTTATTTCTGACATGTGCCCTAACATCTCATACTCCTCCATAAATTTACTGTATTCAGAACGAAGTTCTGGTTGCTTGTGTAAGCGATGTTCCAATTGCTTCAACATTCTAAGTGCATGATCATGCGAGTCACCCAATTTAAGTTCATCTTGACAATGTGGTAAACTGACTGTGTACCTGCTATTGGAGTCCCTAGTGGTGTGGTTTATGAAGTGCTCCTCACACTGAATTTCTTCCTTTGAGCCTAGTGCTTGATTAACTTCTTCTATTTCCCAAAATTTTTGAAGTCTCCTGTCAAGTGTTAAGTCACATCTGGAAAGGAAAGACTTAGAATGTGAAGACGTAACTTTTGTGTTATGTGATTTAACATGTCCAGATAGTATGTAACCTAACTCTGTGTTTTGAAGTACTGGATAATAACCTGTCCTGGTTCTTTTATCCCCTTTTAACAAATGACAGAAAAGCTCAGCTCCAATCAGAAGATCAATTCTTCCTGGCTGATCAAACTTATCATCGGCTAGCACAACATCATGAGGAATGTTCCAGACTTGGGTGTCTATGGATACTGCTGGAACATTGTCAGTTATTTTTGGCAGTATTGCACAGTTGATATTTGTCCTAAATATGCTAGTGTTAGAAATCAGCTTAATGTTTACACTATGAGTTGCTTGAGCCAGGACATTTTCGATTCCTTGTATGGGCATTCTGTCGTATGACCGTCGTAGATTCAGTAACTTGGTTAATGAGTCTGTTATGAAGTTGCTTTGTGATGCTGAGTCAAGTAGGGCACGGCACAGGTGCAGCTTTCCTGAACTGTCACATACCTTAACTATGGCTGTTGACAGTAAAACATGAGTTGTACTTCTGATTTTCAAGCTACAATAACTTGCTGTTGAGCCCCTTAGGCTATTTGCACTGCCAATGCCAGATTCTTGTGTTGATGCAGTGCTGTTCCCTGGGTATTATATTTTATTGTTAAGATTCTGGCGTGTTTCTTGATTTTCTCGATGTTGCAATGTGTGGTGCCTTTTGTGCATTTTCCACAATGGCCAGACCAACATTTTGCTTCATGAAGTGATGATCTAAGACAATTGAAGCATAAGCTGTGCTGCCTTGTATATTCGTATCTCTCTTCTACACTGGCTTCTGTAAATGAACTACATTTGTAAAGTGAATGATTCTGATTACAGAATGGGCAATTATCAGTGTTAGTTGCCACAAAAATATTATTATTTCTATAAGTGCTAGCAAACTTGATCATGGCATCATTTGAAGTGACACTGGAGGCATTATTTAACCTTGCATTTTGACTTGACTGAATAAGTTCCAGTGCCTGGCATCGCTTTTCCAGAAATCCCAACAGTCTCTCAAGGGAAGGAAATTCACAAGATGCAGTTTCGTGTACCCACTCCCTTCTTGTATTGATATCTGTATGATCAAGCAATATATGTATGAGCAGGGTTTCATGAAGTGGTGTGTCAGTCTTGAGACTAGTTATAGCATTTAGATTATGCCTGACATGGTTAACGAGCTGTTGTAATTGTGGTTCTGACTCTTTGGTTACTTTTGGTGGTGTTAACAGTTCGGTTACATATTTGGCCACAATAAGCTTGGGATTGTTATAATGCTGGTTTAGTAACTGCCATGCCACTTGAAAGTTTTCATCGGAAATAGTCCAATTTTGCACCTTTTCAAGTGCTTCACCTTTCAATGAAGAAATCAAGTAGTGAAGGTTCTGTAATACTGGGAGAGATTTATTGCCAACGATAAAACCCTTGGATATGTCCCTGAATTGTACCCATGTTGCAAAATCACCAGAAAATGTAGGCAGATTGACTTCAGGGAGATGTAAATAATTTGGTTTGCCATGGCTAGATTTATCTGTTGAACTGTGTGTTATAAATGTTTCTAAGTGGGCCTTAAAATGATAAAACATTGCTTCAAATTCAGCTCTGTGTTTACTATGGTCAGTTTCTTCATCATCCAATTCCAATTTTAATTGTACATCGTCAAACTGTGACCATAAGTGGGAAGTGTCTGTAATCTACTTAGAATCTCACCAATGTTCTGAGATTCACTGTAATTGAATGCAAGGGTTTGCATACGAGTCAATGAACCCTTGTACACAGCGCGTTGTTTCTTAAGTCGTTTGCACTGATCCTCATCCATTGTTGAAAATCGAGATACAATATACAATGGATATGAGTAGAAGGATTAGTAAGGACAAGGGAGGCCTGTCATGATGTCTGACTAACCTGTCTCTGTTCAATGTAGATCCTGATGAACCACTGTAGTAGTCCAAATTAGACTTCGTCTGCTGGCTTTTGCACTCTAATGCTGGGAATACTTGTCGCGGATGAACGCTAGTTCAGATGCGCGCGTTTTTACAGCTCGTGCCTCGCCGGGAACATGCGCGGACGTGACCGACGCGAACGGGAATGATTGCGATGACGTAACACGGGAAACTTCCAAACCGCACCAAGTTTCTTACACAAACAAATTGACTGTTCGTTACATTTGTATAAATTACGCTACTGTATTGATAGTCGTGTTTTCATAGTGCGTGGAACCGGTAAACACTCACTTGTCGTACCGATCCGGCCCAGAGGACCAAAATGTTGCAAGCTTACTATAATGCAGGGCTGTGAAATGATAGACAACATTGTTCACTGTAATATTTACTGGGCACCATATTTCTGCGTGCACAGTCACACGCAGAGCCTGCAAGCACACTGTCCCGTCGAGAGCTCTGCCGCTCCCGCTTCACCGCACCCCTCTGTCCTCTACCCTTCAAAATCGGTTTCAATCCTCCCCTGCCATGACCCTCTCCTGCCAGTACAGTCTGTCCATCACCATTATTGATACACAGCATCGAACATTGCCCCCTCCTTAAACCTGTTCGTCCCGAACAGGTACGCATCCCTTCCAGCATATTCCCTCAAGCGGTCCAAATGCACCACTTTCATACGTCCCCTCTTTCCTCTCTGTATCCTGTAAACCACATCATTTAGGCGCTTTAAAACCTCATAGGGGCCTTCTCATGATGCTTGAAGTTTAGGGAACCTTCCCTTTCTTCGTTGCAGGTTATACAACCACACGAAATCACCCTTCTGGAATCCGGATGAATTGGCTTTCAGGTTATACCTAGTCTTCATTCGATTCGTCACTAATCGAAGATTCCTGCGGGCCTCCTCGTGTACAAGTGACATTCGCTCTTTAGATGTTTTACATATTCAGTAGTGCTGGTCGGCTCCTTGCACGGACGACCAAACCTGACATCACAGAACAGCCTCAACTCCTGTCCAAACACAATACTCGCAGGGGTCTGCCCAGTGGAGTCATGGATGGAAGATCTATATGCCATTAGGAACAACTGGATGTGTTGATCCCAATACTGTTGATGCTCGGCCACAACTTTGGCAAGGTGTTCCTCCAGAGTTTTGTTGAACCTCTCCACCATGCCATTGGACTGAGGATGTAGGGCTGTAGTCCTGCTTTTATTTATTCCCAGTAACTGACATACCTCCTGAAATATTGTCGACTCGAAATTGCGGCCTTGGTCTGAGTGGAGCTCCATTGGTACCCCAAATCTGCAAATGAGGTTGTTGACTATTGCATCTGCAACAGTGGAGGCTTCTTGATTAGGAAGTGCATAAGCCTCTGGCCACTTGCTGAAGTAATCCATTGCTACCAGAATATACCGGTTACCATATTTAGTCTTGGGAAAGGTCCAGCGATGTCGATGGCTATCCTCTCAAAAGGGGCCCCTACATTGTATGCCCTCATTTTCCCATGACTCCGGTGTTGTGGCCCCTTTTTAGCCGAGCATGCTTCGCATTGTCTAGACCAAGCCTCCACATCCTGGCGACACCTCAACCAATAGAAGCGTTGATAGGTCTTGGCTAGAGTTTTGTTCACCCCTAGATGACCACCAGAGGTACCATCATGAATTACCTTCAACACCTCTACCACTTTACTCTTTGGAAGGAGTAGTTGCATAGTAACTACTTTTCCATTCGGACTTTCCCATGCCCTCATTAGTAGCCCATCCACGATTCTCAAGGAATCCCACTGTGCCCAGTAAGCTTTCACTGCCCTTCGGTCACTGGAGATTTCATGCCATTTTGGACATCCAGCACCACTCTCTAACCAGCTTATGATAGGTGCCAGGACAGGATCTTGCCGCTGCTTTTGCCTTCAAGCTGGCACTATCCCATTTTTATTTCCCGTTAATTATCGTTATTCACCGAATATCTTGAATCCCCTCTTTTTTCTCTGCCCTGTTGCAATGGTTACAGTCTACCATGCAAGGCCTTCGGGAGAGGGCATCAGCATTGCTGTGAATTCGGCTTTTCCTGTGTTCTATCTGACAATCATATTGCTGTATCTGTTCAATCCACCTAGAAAGTTGTCCCTCTGGATTCTTGAACTGTAGTAGCCACTTAAGTGCGGGATTATCAGTGCGAAAAGAAATTTTATCCTATATAAATATTTGTGGAAATGTTGCAAAGACTTTACTACAGCTAAGAGTTCTCGTCTTGTGACACAATAGTTGTGTTCAGGCTTAGACAAAACTTTGCTGTAGTATGCTATTACTCGTTCATTTCCACCCTGAACCTGGGACAGGACAGCACCCAAACCAACTCTGCTTGCATCTGTGTCGAGGATATACTCTCCATGTAGATGGGGGTAGGCAAGTATGGGGCTAAAACACAGGGATTTCTTGAGGTCTTGAAATGCAGTCTCGCATGCCGAGGTCCAAATAAATTGTCTCTTGTCCTCAGTCAGATGATCCAGTGGATTTGCGATTGTCGAGAACCCGGGCACAAACCGTCTGTAGTAAGTACAAAGTCCCAGAAAACTTCTTACTTCATGCTTGTTTTTAGGTTGAGGCCACTCCATAACAGAACGGATCTTCTCAGGATCTGTTCGCACTCCATCCTGCGATACTATATGCCCAAGGAATGTTACCTCATGCTGGAACAAGAAGCACTTTTTAGGACTTAACTTAAGTTGAGTATGGCGAAGCCTGTTGAATACATCCTGGAGATTTTGCAAATGTTCCTTCACTGTATTACCTACTACAATAATGTCGTCCAGATAAACTAGGCATTTTTTACAAGTCAAGCCATGCAGGATAATCTCCATCAATCTCTCAAAAGTTGCAGGTGCATTACATAACCCGAATGGTAACACAGTGAACTGGAACAGACCACTACCTGTCGTAAAACCAGTCTTCTCCTTATCCTCTGGGTGTAGCTCCACTTGCCAGTAACCACTCTTCAGGTCCAATGTAGAGAACCATCTGGTGCCAGAGAGTGTATCAAGTGTCATCGATACGTAGGAGGGGGTAGCTCTCCTTTTTGGTGATTTCATTGAGCTTCCGGTAGTTCACACAAAACCTCAGTTGGCCATCCTTCTTCGCCACTAAAACAACTAGGGAGACCCAAGGACTTGCTGATGGTTCTATTACACCACCTTCCATCATACCCGCGATCAACTTCTCAGCCTCTTTCGGTTTTGCTAGAGGCAGCCATCGTGGTGCCTGTCGGATCGGCTCTACATCACCTGTGTTGATGGGATGATGGACCAGGCTTGTTCTCCCAAGGTCAGTATCCCCTGAGCATAATACATCCTGGTTTTTTACCAGAAAAGCTGCTACTTCTTCTATTTCCCCATTTGTCAGATTATTTTGACATCGTCTTAGTAGTTGCTCCAGATTCGGGTTTAGTGTTTGTGCATCATGTCTAACAGGTGAGGAAGACTCGCATTGGCCTACCCAAGAGACTGGTTCGCAGCTAGCTATTGGGTTACCTGGTTTAAGGACCTTTGTTCGTGAGTCGAGGTTGGCCACCCTGACTGGTACAACCTAGCCGCATCTTGCAATGCTTCGAGCGACCAGGAGTGTCTTCAATCCTAACTTTATATCTGGCTCTATCAGGTAACTCATGTTGCCCCTAGGGTCTCCTATAATACTAGCTGCTATTATCTTCTCATGATTTGCTTGAATTAAAACAGTTTTGCTATCTACCACTTGCATTATAGGAACTTCTAGTTGGTCGGGAGTAAACAAAGCCACCTCTTCATCTTTAATACGCAGTACCTCTCCTTCCATGTCAATAATGATTCTGTATCGATTCATGATGTCTACTCCTAATATTACCTCATCAGTGATATCAGCAACAAGAAAGGTCTGTAATAATGTCCAAGTTCCAATCCTTAACTCCAGATCCAACTGTCCATGCACAGGTGAGGTGTCGCCGGTTGCTGTTTTGAGTCTGTATGGAATGGGTGTTCTCTTCATTTTTTCTCTATTTACAATATCTGTGCGAATAATAAATGCCGATGCTCCTCTGTCAAAAGTAAGTAAACACTGTCTGCCATTGATCCATCCATTGAGCAACAAACTGTCATGGCCTCTACGAAATACGGATACAGGAAATACCCTAGGGGCTACCATTTACTGTAGAGCTGGCATGTGCCCCTTCATACCAGCTATTGCTTGCTTCCCTGTTGATCTTCCTGTTTTTTTCTTCCTGTTGTGTTGTCTTCATGCGTGTCGGACAGTACCACTTAATGTGTCCTAGTTCATTGCAGATGAAGCACCGCGGGCGTCTTCCTGCTCTTTTGATCTGGTTACCTGGACTATCATTCAGCAGCTTCTTCAATGCCCTTAGAATATCTATTTCGTTAGTGGTGTTTCTAGCATTTGCTGCATTGTAGGGCTCCAGTCCAGCTCTCCTTGTCCTGATGCTTGTGTTTCTTGAGGCACTGTGTGCTGCCTCGATTTCCAGGGCATGGACCAAGGCCTCGCAGCTCTTCTTGTGTCGGGCCAAATTAAGAGTTTGCTGAACCTCCGCATCTCGGAGCCGTCTATAAAAGCACTAGTGGCTAGCTGCTGGCGGAACTCTGTTGGTGCTTCTGGGTAGGCGAGGTGCACAAGTCACTCGATGTCGGCTTCGAACTCTTGGAGGGTTTCCGAAGATCTCTGTAGTGTCTTCAGGGCTGTTCTGTACATCTCGCCCATATGTCGGTCACCATACCTCAACTCAAGGGCCTCTACTAATACCCCATATTCTTTCTGGTCTGTAACTAGTATGGTCTGCAGCAGCTCTAGTGGAGATTTTCGCAGGGCCAAGACGAGTGCCGTAGCCTTTTCTTCATCGTCCCACCCATTTAATTCAGCAGCTGCCTCAAACTGTCGCCTGTAGACAGCCAATCAACATTGGCCATCAAAGGTGGGTGGCTTGAATTTTGAGTGACAGGTTTCGCCATCCACCTTCACATCTCCAGAATAACTACTTCGATTTGTAGCACGTGTAGCATCCTTGAGCATCCGACGCCATTCTTCGGTTACCACTGATATTCGCTGTTCTGTGGTGTGCTCGAGTTGGGCCAGCTGTTGTGCTACTAGTTCTTCATGTCCTGCCACATTTTTCTCCAAACACTGTACTTTGCCTTCCAACTGGTTGCTGGTTTCATCGATCTTCTTTTTCATTCCTTCTTAGTTTTTCTTTATGCCCTCTATCTCTTCCTTCATAGAATTCTTCATCTCCTCCTGGCAATTATCAATTTTATTCTTCATTTCTTCCTGGCCACTCTTAATTTCATTCTTCATTTCTTCCTGGCCACTCTTCATTTCATTCTTCATTTCTTCCTGGCTATGCTTCATCTCGTCCAGCCTATTCTCCATTTTCTCCTGATTATTCTTCATTTCCTCCCTGTTACTCTTCATTTCATTCTTCATTTCTACCTGGCCACTCTTCATTTCATTCTTCATTATATTCTTCATTTCTTCCTGGCCACTCTTCATCTCGTCCAGCCTATTTTCCATTTTCTCCTGGCCACTATTCAATTCGGCCAAGAATGCCAGGACATTCTTAAGCTCATCAGCAGCCATCTTTCTTGTCCACAAATACTACAAGCCTTACACTAATGTCTTATGACGACACTGTAATTTCTTCTAGGATCTAACCAAAACCCCTACTAAACAATAACACTGATTTCCCAACTACTACACTTAAAACTAACTACAGTTCCTGACACTTGTTGCAATCTCGAAAATGTAATTATATTTTAATTCACTAAGAACTAATCTTAAATTCTTTAAATTTGGGCTATCCCACTTCTGACACAAAATGTTAAGATTTACTGCGGGTTCGTAAAGGATAGCCCAATTAAGTTTTTTTATCACACCCAGTTTTATTTATTGCCACTATTTACATTACTAGCTAATAATATAAAAATTCAAATTAATAGATTGTACATAAAAAATGTTGCTTCCTCAGTCACTCGTTTCTCACAATCCAAACTCCTCGCTGGCCAGCACCTCTGGCGCAACTCTCGCCGCAGCATCCCTCGTGATCCTCCGTCGCACGACTCCTTCACCGCACTCCACCGCTGCCGTCGCACTTCCCCTTTGCCGAGATCTCACTAGACGCCTCGCTTGGAACTTCGCTCGGAACTCCGCACGCGCCCGCGACACTATCGCCCAGAACTGAACTCTTCGCCCTGGAACCTTCGTCCAGGGACTTCGCCGCTCTATCGCCCGGAAACTCCGCCGAGGGAAAACTCCCGACTTCACTGAACTGCCTGCTGAGGCCGACGTCCTCTTTTTATATATCAGACGTCATATCTGGAACTCACGAGCGCGACTGGGGCCAGTCGCGTCATTCTGCGCCGACACGACGGCCGAAATCTCTCGAAACACGTGTCGGCGGATGCTGTAACTCCGCAGCTGTACGGTTTCGGATGTCAAACGGCGCCGCACGAGGAGCTGAGGGCTGGAGGGAGGGGGAAGCGGCGACCCAGGTGCGCATGGCACATCTCATGTTACGGCGGCATGTGATATCAGCCCAGTTAGCTCTGCAGCTGCGCGTGATGTAACCTTGCTAACGTTCGTAACAATATAATATTGAGATGGTTATTATTAAATTCCGACGAATTTGATACTAACAAAGTTTTTTATTTTATTTCAAACCCTGTTTTTCCTGTAATAATCGTTCATCAAAAATAGTTTCAGCCAAAGGTTTTAGATAAAGTTTAGGATTTTTACAATAAATTATAATGGGATTTTATATCTATTTGAAAAGTAATTACAATTTTATTTATACCCTTGTTATTTCAACATCTTGCAGTAATGATTTGTAATATAAAAAAATAATTTAGACAAAAGTTTTTAAAATATTAAAAAAGTTAAACAAAAATTAACATTAATTTGATAGAGATCATCAATCAGAGAAGCATATTTTTCGAAACCTTTCATTTTGCAAACTGATGCTTCAGGTTCAGCAATAGGGGCGGTTTTAGCACAAGAGTTTGATGGTGCTCGCCATCCGATAGCTTTTTCATCTCGGACTCTGACCAATCAAGAGAAGGTAGCATCTATTTATGAATTGGAATGCCTCGCTGTTGTTTTTTGTATAGATAAGTTCAGGCCTTACTTAGAACATACAGAATTCCTGTTGGAAACGGATAATCAAGCTCTATCATGGCTCTTGGCGCACCCACGACAATTAGGAAAAATCGGTCGTTGGTTCATGAAAATCTCATCTCTAAAATTGAAGGTTCAGCATATAAGAGGAACACAGAATGTAATTGCTGATACACTTTTGCGTATGTTTGATTGTTCACAGCCTAGTAAGGAGGAAGCCAATTGTAATGTTTTGGTCACTGATTTCCCTTTAGCCTTCAATACTATTCAGGCTCATCAGGAGGAAGATGAGGAATTGCAGAAAATTGTCCAAAATTTAAGTTCAGGTATCCAACAAAAACCATATTTTCTGTCCAAAGGTATCTTGTTTTCCAAAACTCGAAACAACCAGAAACGTATTGTTCTTCCCAAAGTGTTAAAACCCCTGGTATTCGAATGTTTTCATTCCTCGCCTATTGGTGCTCATCTCGGTATATACAAAACTATTGAGGCTATTAAAAGGCATTTTGGAAAGGCATGTATGCTGAGGTGGCTGATAGAGTCAAACAATGCCATCTTTGTGCACATAGTAAACCTGCTCAGAATACCCATTTAGGTTTTTTGTCTTCTGAAATATCCGACAAACCTATGCAAAAATTATTTGTTGATTTCGTAGGCCCTTTTCCAAGGAGTAAAGATGGAAATAGTATCTTATTAGTTTGTGTGGATGCATTTTCCAAATTTGTTTGGTTGATTCCTTTAAGAAAAGCTGATGCACCATCCACGATTCGGGCTCTTCAATCCTACATCTTCCAAAGTTTTGGGGTTCCTTCATCAATAGTTTCGGAAAATGGATCACAATTTACTTCCAAATTATTCAAAATTATGTGCTTCAAACATGGTATACGTCATATCACGTTGTCACCATACTATCCTCCACCTTCGCATGTGGAAAGGTTCAATCGTAACCTCCGTTTGGGTTTAATTGCCTTCCATGCGAAAGATCAAGTTAGTTGGGACAAAAATATGCGTTGGCTTCAGATGGCTTTTAATTATTCACGTCATGAGTCACACAAATCTTCGCCTTTCAATTTGATCTTCACCTATGCTCCGAACGATCCCTTGTCTAATCTTTGGTCCTTGGATGACCTGTTACCTAAGGATTCTAAAAACCTTAAAGTAATTTGGGCAGCTGCCCTTAAAAACCTTAAGCACTCACATGAAAGAAGTCGTATTAAAAATGATAAGAATTGGGTTGAAAATCCTTTTCGACGAGGTGACCTCGTCTTATGCAAATCACATCCGACCAGTAAGACAGTGGATAAGAGGATGGCGAAACCGTCTTTTCGCTGGTCAGGCCCTTAATACATCCAAAGCTTTCTAACCCCAGTGACAGCTGCCCTAGCTGATCCTGACACGTGTTCTTATGTGACCAGAGCTCACATTTCACACTTAAAAAGGTATCACTCTCCACCTACAGTTTGAATTGTCCAATGTTGGGATCTGCAGGTCCTTTCGTTTGGTCTTCACTGCAGGTGTTTACTTTTGTCCGATCCTTGACTTAGTTTGATCGTGGCTTGATCACCCACTGATCCTAGTCTTGAGGATTCAAAGTTTATTTAACTTTTTTTCAGATTAAGCCTATTCTTTACACATATTACATAAAAGGTAGAGAAACAAAAAAAACATGGTAGTAATTTAAGTTTTTATAACATCTATTATTTTATATTTGTTTAGGGTATGCTTTTATGGGTATGCTCTAGTTGAGATCACATGATGTGTGGGTAATATCTGAATAATGTTGGGTATTATTAATAATTAGAAATCTTAAAATGTTGTTTTATTTTATATTTCACTATCCAAAGGCGTCTTCCTGTGTTCTTGTTTTAGTGTCGCTGTGAATCTCCGGTCTCCTGTATTTCCTTGTGGTCGTGTGCCATGTTCGGGGTCTTGTGCCTCCTTGTTTGTGCCTACTCCTTCGCTCTTGGAAGAGTTACGGTAAATCATTTGAATTCTGGTATTCTCTTCGAAAAACAAGATTCGCTCATCTTTTCGGACAATGTTTATTCCATTGTGCTTGACTTCAATTTAGTTCAACTTGAAAATGAAAGTAAACAATTGGATGTTTTCTGAACAAAGTTATTTCACTGAATAGTGGTCATCACGATGAAGAAGCTTGGAATCAGAATTTTGCGTTTGTGGTCAAACAACTACAAGAAAACTTTATTGCATACAAAACTGAGACTATGGCTTTAACTTCACTGCTGCCCCATCGCCCTAGAAGGCAAAAATGTGGTTGGTTTAATTTTGGTGGTTCTATATTGAAGACAGTTTTCGGTACCCTAGATAGTGATGATTTGACTGTCTTCGAGAAAAGACTGAAAGTGGTTAACGAGAATCAAGATGACATTTCTAACAGTATGTTACATCATATGATTGTGGTCAAGAATTTAGAAGACAGTCATAAACAACACTATTCTCATTAAAAATTTTGCGTTACATTATCTAAATAGCCATAATGATTTTTACAAAGCATTGAACAGCTCCATCCATGAAGTCTGGGGCAAAATCACATTAATAAGTTGGAGAATTGATCTAAATACCCCTTTGTTTAGGGTTAGTGAGACATTATCTAGTGGTCGGCTGGAAATTTCCGATCTTAGACAAGCTATTGAAAACAGTGTACATGGACAACTAAGTTCCACTCTTCTAACACCCACTGTGTTTATTGATCTTTTGTTTGAAATTCAACAATATATTACCCTACCCTTGCATATGTTGGCTACAATTTTGCATGATAATCTCTAAATGTTTTATGGTTTGAGTGAAGTCCAAGCCATTGTCTATAATGGTTCATTAAATGTCATTGTTAACGTGCCTCTAGCAAACAAGGATAGCAGTTTTGAGGCTTATAACATTTTCGCCTTCCCATTTTTCTCTTCAGAGTTCAAACATTATCTCTTACTCAACGTGCACGATACCTTGTTGGTTAGTCCAGACAGAAAAATCTTTGCTCCTGTGTTTTCTTCTTCTCTCTCGGGTTGTAAAAAATACTGTGTAACATTATGTTCCCCGACCTTTCCGTTTTTTGATGCTCATGTCAGTAATTGTTAGTTTAACCTTTTCCTTGGTAAACCCACTTATGAAATTTGTGATAAAAGCTTTGTTTCACTGTATCTACCTTTCCTCCAAAAAACCAATACACTCTGGTTATTCGCTAGTAATCATTCATTTGATGTTATCTTACTGTGTCGATCAACTGCAGAGTCATATCCATCTTTAACTATTTCTTTAATGGGTAGTGGATATATAAGTAATGTTTCCCATTGTGACATTGTAAGCCCATTTTTCAAAACTTTCGGGTCAGTCATTTCTACTTTACATTTCAATCTAACTTTACATTCTATTCACATCACAAAATTTAATTTTAACCTCAGCAAGCCGTCCTTTGCATCACTCCCTAACTTAACCATCAATGCTTCTCTTATTAAGGATATTAATGGTATGTTAAAGTCCCATCCTAACGGTGCTCCTTTTCATGATGTAGTTAATCTCTTTCGTCCGAAGCAACAACACGTTGAGTCCTACTCTCACTTTGCCTTGCTGCCATATCCATATCTTCCCTGGTCTTAATTTGTATCCTCATTTTGAGCATTATCCTTTTCTTGAAGTTGCGCTCCATCTCGACCCCCCCCCCCCCCCGCCTCCAAATCCTTCACCTCCTATCCCTTCCAGGACAATGTTGTTTCCCTTAGCCTCGTCTTCTAATGTGGAATAGTAACTTTAAATATATATATATCTCTATATATATATTTCTTGTGTGCGTGTGTATGTCACTGAACTCCTCCTAGACGGCTGGACCGATTTTGATGAAATTTTTTGTGTGAGTTCACGGGGATTCGAGGATGGTTTAGATTCACAATTGGATATTTTATCTCGATTCTTAGTTAAGAAAAAACTAAAAAAACACGCTTTAAAAGCAAAAAAACTAAGCATTGTTGATAATTAGCCTCCATGGCAACGGGCTTTTGCATTGTTGTTGCCTTCTGCGTAAACATGGGAAAGGTTTTTGGTAACGGCAGTGGCGTGCCCAAGAGGAGGGGTATGTATAATGAGAAGATACAAAATGTCCAGCGTAGAAATACTTACCGCCATATGTACATTTGGGCAGGACAATGTCTGTCGGGTCCGCTAAAAAGATATATAGATATATATATGTAGAAAGATATATAGAGATAGAGATATAAATAGAAAGATAGAGAGAGTTATAGAGATATACATAGAGAGATAGAGAATTAGAGAGATAAAGAGAGATGCTTAGTATACGTTTAAAAAATTGATTGAGGCATTGCAAAGCATGCCGGGCATTATCAAGTATATATATATATAGCTAAGTGTTTATGTGGGTATTGTTGTAATTTGGATGTTATTTTAGTTTTGGGACTTATTAACTGTTGTCACTCACCGGCTGTTGCCCTTTGAGGGGAGGAGTGTGTGCCATTGCACATTTTTAGTAATGCGCATGCTCACTTTATCTATTTTATAGTTATTGTTTTTATTTTATTTTGTATAGCAAACTGGGAGCCATAATTTTATTTTATTCTTGAATTTGTAAATCATTTTAGTAGTATATAATAGGGCAAGCTGGGACAGGGTCCAGGGTGAGGAGCGAGGAGACGGTCCGCCATTTTGGATTGTGACGTCACGGCGGCCATCTTGGAGGAGTATAACGGGACACAGCGTAACGGGACAAGTTTGACCTTGACCTTTGACCCTCAAAATTCGCCAAAATTGGGCAAAAATTGCCCAAAATTCGTCAAAATTTACATTTCTGTGGAAAAAAATTCCGCCAAAAAATCTCAAAAAATTCCACAATTCAAAAATTAGGATTTCGAAAATCCTCAAAAGTCATTTTGCCTTAGAAAGAACCCAAATTACTTAAAGAGGCTTAAGCATCCATGTCTACAGCCTCTGATAAGCCTCTGACGTCATCATGGAATATGTCATTTTGAATAAAGACGTCACCGTTGCAATTATCGTTATGGTCGCCATCTTTAAATTTGGACGCCATCTTGAAAATCTTTAATTATTATCCGATTTTAATGGAAAAAATTCCAAAATTCATCAAAAAATTAACTTATTAGAATTCTGATTGATTATATCGATGTACGTCCTTGGTTCGAACCCGGTGAGTGCAAAAAAAAACTAAAAATGGCGACAGGCTCCTTCCTCAATGGTGGATGCAGGCAGACTGACTCCTATCACTTTTTTTCAAAGTATATATATCGTCAACTGGTATGACATCATGTCCGCCATCTTGTCTTCATCCGCTGGAGACCACCATCTTGTTTTCGTCTGCTAGAGTGTGCCGATACCATGTAGTATAATTATCTGGTCACCATACTTGTGTCCTCAACTGTTGACATTGAACATTGACCTTGACCTTGAAATTTGACCTTGACCTTGAAATTTGACCTTGACCTTGATATTTTACCTTCACCTTTGACCTTGTCCTTGAAATTTGACCTTGACCTTGGAATTTGACCTTGACCTGGATATTTGACTTTGACCCTGAAATTTGACTTTGTCCTTGTCGACCATCATGGATTCGACATTTTATGTTCAGTACATGCTACCAGGAGCTACCACCTGCTGGAGTACGCCATCTTGTGTGTGTGTACTTGTAATATAGAGTACATTTCCATCTTGATAATTTTATTCTAACCCGCTACAGTGCAGTAATCATTTATTATAGAGGTGCCCCCAGCCATCTTGAAATACGGCCGCCATCTTGAAATCATGTAATAATGTAGCTAGAAAAGCGGGAAAAAATCCAAAATTCATTAAATAAATCACTCATTAACTTACATATTGATTCGATCGATTCCTGTCCTCGGTTCGATACCCGATCGATGCAATAATGTTTAATATTATGAAAAAAATAATAATTTCAATAAACCATGTTCAACATAAGTAAAGAGACTCTAAATCCTCTACAACCATCATACTATCAGACATCAAGACCAACATATTGGTAATTCATAATTTTAATGCTAGAAATTCGGGAAAAAATCCAAAATTCATTAAATAAATTTGTAATCCATATAATGATTGATTGGATCGACTAAGGTCCTTGGTTCGATCCCTAGCCGATACAAAACAACTTTAATTAAAAAAATACTAAAAAAGTGTTAGGTTTGAGAAAATTAAAACACCACAAGTTCTTTTTAAAAAATTTTATTACATAAACTCAATACACTACTACAAGTACAAAAAAACACTGACAAATTAGCAAAGCCTTTTGGATTCCTCGATTCAAACAGTCTTCTTATTGTACGGACTAAGCCTTTTACATGACTTTAAATGTCTATCCGATCCGGTCATCACCACAGCCACAGACGGACTGAAGTCCATATCACCAGGATCTCACTTATATAGACTCATCAGCCGGTACAACACAAGAGTCAAAACAATAACCATGTTCATTATACGCGCACTTAACTTTCTCGGAGCATTTTTTATAATGAAGATGTAAGCTATCGAGACGTGAAATTAGTTTTTTGCACTTATTGCACCGAAATTGTATTCTTTTAACATTACTAGAACAACTGCTTCTTTCATGTCTGCGAGCATTTGAGGTGATAGTAAATGATGCGTCACAGTATTTGCACTGACGCAATGTACGCTCTTCATTAGTTGAAGAATCCATTGCTGATGATGAAACTTCGGATGATGGTGGAACAGCACATATCGAAGTCTCCTCCAGTGTTGTCAGAGGCGTTGCCAACGGGATCTGCTCCAACATCGTCGGCGCTGGCGTCATGGTTCCCGTAGTCGATGGTACATCCTCCATCGAGTTCGACGTTAAAGTCGGTAAAGATGCCATCGAAGTCTCAAGAACAGGCAATTACACGACTTATGCACCAGAAGAAACAAACTAGGTGATCCGTACACCGTCGACGGCAGTAACAAACTGAGCGTCCTGCTGTCTAGGACTCGCTTATATACATGCACCGGATGGAATAATACGCTAGTCAAATCAAGAACAATTTATTATAATACTAGAGTCAAAACAACATTAAAAAAATAGAAGCACCATCAACAAAAAAAAGGCAGCACATTTGGAAGCACCGACAACGAAAAAGGCAGCACCATCATCGAAAAGGCCGTACATTTGTCATTGGCTCCAATATTCATTGGCTCCAATATTCATTGGTTCCATCAGTCTATTGATTCTATCAGTCTAGTGACTCCAACAGTCATTGACACCAACAGCCTTTTTCTTCATCAGCTCCAATGATATTTGGCTAGAATGCTACGAGTCTAAGAGACTATGAGGCTACAATTCTACGAGTGTACAAGACTCCTCCAACTACCTTCAAGTGTATAAAGCTCCAAATGCTCCAACAGCTCCAAAACGGAATGTACGCAATGTACGCGCAATACACACAGTACACACACAGGAAACGGAACGTACACACAGTACACACAGGAAACGGAACGTACACACAGTACACACAGGAAACGGAACGTACACACAGTACACACAGGAAACGGAACGTACACACAGTACACACAGGAAACGGAACGTACACACAGTACACACAGGAAACGGAACGTACACACAGTACACACAGGAAACGGAACGTACACACAGTACACACAGGAAACGGAACGTACACACAGTACACACAGGAAACGGAACGTACACACAGTACACACAGGAAACGAAACGTACACACAGTACACACAGGAAACAGAACGTACACACAGTACACACAGGAAACGGAACGTACACACAATGACTACACTTCGTTCGCGCAGTATAAGCATTTAATGAGAACGAAGCACGTTTGGACGGAAAATCTATAAAACGAAAGCTCATTTAACGAAAAGGAGGCGCATTCTCTCGTTCATTCAACTTGGTAGGATGCAATCGTCAATGATAAGTTAGGATATAATCTCTCCAACAGTCTATGAATCCAACAGTTTATATTTCCATTAGCCATCGACTCCAACAGTTATTGACTCCAACAGTCATTGGCTCCAACAGTCATTGCCTCCAACAGCTCCAAATGGCTCCAACAGCTCCAAATGGATCCAAATGCTCCAAACGACCTCCAAATGCTTGACAGCTCCAAATGGCTCCAAATGCTCCAAACGGCCTCCAAATGCTTGACAGCTCCAAATGTCTCCAGCAGCTCCAAATGTTCCAAATGGCTCCAATAGCTCCAACAGCTCCAAATGGCTCCAACAGCTCAAAATGCTCCAAACGGTCTCCAAATGGCTCCAACAGCTCCAACAGCCTCCAAATGCTTAACTCAGCTCCAAACAGCTCCAAATGTTCCAAACGGCCTTCAAATGCTTGACAGCTCCAAATGCTCCAAATGGCTCCAACAGCTCCAAAAGGCTCCAAATGCTTCAAAAGACTCCAAATGCCCCAACAGCTCCAAATGGCTCCATCAGCTCCAACAGCTCCAAAAAAAAGTCTCCAAATGCTCCAACAGCCTCCAAATGCTTAACACAGCGCCAGATGCTTCAAAAGGCTCCAATTATCGCATCTGTCTCAAGAGGCCAGTGCCTGTATCTCCGTCTCCCTCACAACGCTGCTGTAAGACGGATAGACTAATAATACGGCGCACTGGCTGCCTCGTCAGGAATTATCGGATGAATAAAATTGCGTATATTGGGGAAGAATGAATGAATTATATGGACCAGTATTACTAGGGGCAGGCACTTTTCGCGAAAAAAATCTGAACGCGTATTAGAATGCAACAAGGTACACCCGCACCAGTGGTTTCTTCCTTGTGATTGGCGGCCGTATGCGAGAGAGTTACTTGCATTATTTGACCGAGCCACTCAAGACGCGTTTGCTTACGCACCGAATTACTGTGATTGGTGCAGTAACAATCAATGGGCTTTCCCCAAATGAGCGAAAAGAAATCTAAAGGACCACTGGAGCTAATACACTCTGACTTAATGGGAAAACTGCCTATGTCCTTGGGAAAGGCTCAATATTTACTAACCTTCATAGATGACTACTCTAGGCACCTTTCTGTGAAATTCTTGGCGAAGAAGAGTGATGTGTTTGCTGCATTCAAGGAATACCAAAATGAAGTTGAACTGCAGCATGATATCCGGATAAAGGGACTTCAGACAGATGGAGGAGGAGAGTATTGCAACAAGGAATTTGAGGCGCATCTCAAAAAATGTGGGATAGTGCACAGGAAAACCGTTGCTGAGTCTCCGCAACAAAACGGTGTCGCAGAAAGAGCGAATAGAACAATTATAAATTCCCCCAGGTGTATGCTTGCAGAATCAGGCCTACCAAAGGAATTTTGGGCTGAGGCGGCAAATACTGTGGCATTACTGGATCAGTCTCACTACATCGAGCAACTGCTGCGTACTTTTCAATTGACAAATGCAAGAGGAAAAGCGTTCCCCCATAGAGATCAACCGTGATGATGGAACAGATGCTGGAAACAAAGCTTTTGACAAGCACTTATACCGCAAAGCGATTGGGAGCCTACTACATTTGTCGCAAACAACAAGACCGGACATTAGCTTTGCAGTGTGCAGGTCTAGTCAAAAATGTGAGACCCCAACCCTTCGGGACTGGCAAGATATTGTACATGTGCTCAGATACCTGAGACAAACCAAAGACTGGAGGTTGAAATTTACCAAACAAAATGGCGCTGCCATATTCTACTGTGATGCAGACCTAGCCAATGATAGGCGTGACAGAAAGTCTATAACAGGAGTTGTGGCAACCTTAGCGGGAGGTCCTGTTATCTGGGTTTCGAGAAAACAGACCTGTGTTGCTGATTCCACTGCAGTTGCGGAATATTATGCAATCTACGAAGCAACAAAGGAAGCAAGATGGTTATCACAGTTCATGTCTGAATTGGGGCAAGATGGCTCTGCGCCCAACCCTTCCGTGATCCTCTCTGACAACGAGACGGCCATAGCCATGTTTAAGACATGGGAAGTGTCTGAAAGGACGAAACATATAGATATCAAATATCATTTTGTGAGGGACATGACGGAAAAGGGGAAGATACAGGTTAAGCACATCACTGGCAGGGAGAACCCTGCTGATTTATTCACCAAGGCATTTTCTCTTTTGCTCCCACTGCTCCAACAGCATTATGTTATATGATTCCATGGATACTTTGTTACGTAGCTACAGGTCTACGAGGTTCCAATGCATCATGTTTACAAAGCTTCCAGGACAGGAGGCTACATGGCTACGAGACTACATGACTCTAACTGATTACAATAGCACCACTCAGTGGTGAGAGTTAGGTTATCTAATACAAAGCAAATTGATGTAAGTAGTTCTGACTGTCATCAACAGATGTAGCCACGTGTTGCTTGCAGGTAAATATTAATTAGTTATTTTATGTGGGATGCGGGATGCTCACTAAAGATCGCAAAAGAAGGAGGGCTTCGCTAGACACCAAGGAGAAGGAAGTTCGTCTTACATGTTAATGCTTCGCTGATGTCTCATGGCATATTATTTGACTGAGTAATGGTTGTTTATTTCTTTAATTCCACCTGGTAAAATTATTGCAAGTGTCAATTTATTAGCAGTAATTCACTAATTAAATGTAGCTCTGAATAAAATGACATGACTCATTAGGTAAATATCCTTCATGCAGAGATCGATTTCACACAAATAATCAGCAGCACTCAGAGAAAATCATTAGATGTCTAGCCAGGAATAACCAGAAGCACTTGGAGAAAACCATCAAATTATTAACAAGAATAATCAGGAGCACACGGAGAAAACGTAATGACAAGAATAATCAGGAGCACACGGAGAAAACATAATAACAAGAATAATCGGGAGCACACGGAGAAAACCACCACACATTTTCTTGATATAAAATTAGAGGGGAAAAAAATAAAAAATAAATTAATAAAAAATTTAAAATAAAAACAAAAAATACATAAGATTCTGCTAGCTTGTGAACTTCTCATTGATGAGCAAAGATAGAGTTCTAGTACAAGCCAGAATTTTATGTATTTTTTGTTTTTATTTAAAAATTTTTATTAATTTATTTTTCATTTTTTTTTCCTCTAATTTTATGATATCAAGAAAACGTGTGGTGGTTTTCTCCGTGTGCTCCCGATTATTCTTGTTATTATGTTTTCTCCGTGTGCTCCTGATTATTCTTGTCATTACGTTTTCTCCGTGTGCTCCTGATTATTCTTGTTAATAATTTGAAGGTTTTCTCCAAGTGCTTCTGGTTATTCCTGGCTAGACATCTAATGATTTTCTCTGAGTGCTGCTGATTATTTGTGTGAAATCGATCTCTGCATGAAGGATATTTACCTAATGAGTCATGTCATTTTATTCAGAGCTACATTTAATTAGTGAATTTCTGCTAATAAATTGACACTTGCAATAATTTTACCAGGTGGAATCAAAGAAATAAACAACCATTACTCAGTCAAATAATATGCCATGAGACATCAGCGAAGCATTAATATGTAAGACGAACTTCCTTCTCCTTGGTGTCTAGCGAAGCCCTCCTTCTTTTGCGATCGTTAGTGAGCATCCCGCATCCCACATAAAATAACTAATTAATATTTACCTGCAAGCAACACGTGGCTACATCTGTTGATGACAGTCAGAACTACTTACATCAATTTTCTTTGCATTAGATAACCTAACTCTCACCACTGAGTGGTGCTATTGTAATCAGTTAGAGTCATGTAGTCTCGTAGCCATGTAGCCTCGTGTCCTGAAAGCTTCGTAAACCTGATGCATTGGAACCTCGTAGACCTGTAGCTACGTAACAAAGTATCCATGGAATCATATAACATAATGCTGTTGGAGAAGTGGGAGCAAAAGAGAAAATGCCGACGAAGACAGATGCGATAATTGGAGCCTTTTGAAGCATCTGGCGCTGTGTTAAGCATTTGGAGGCTGTTGGAGCATTTGGAGCCTTTTTTTTGGAGCTGTTGGAGCTGATGGAGCCATTTGGAGCTGTTGGAGCATTTGGAGTCTTTTGAAGCATTTGGAGCCTTTTGGAGCTGTTGGAGCCATTTGGAGCATTTGGAGCTGTCAAGCATTTGAAGGCCGTTTGGAACATTTGGAGCCATTTGGAGCTGAGTTAAGCATTTGGAGGCTGTTGGAGCTGTTGGAGCCATTTGGAGCATTTGGAGCTGCTGGAGACATTTGGAGCTGTCAAGCATTTGGAGGCCGTTTGGAGCATTTGGAGCCATTTGGAGATGTGTTAAGCATTTGGAGGCTGTTGGAGCCATTTGGAGGCCGTTTGGAGCATTTGGAGCCATTTGGAGCTGTCAAGCATTTGGAGGTCGTTTGGAGCATTTGGATCCATTTGGAGCTGTTGGAGACTTTTGGAGCTGTTGGAGGCAATGACTGTTGGAGCCAATGACTGTTGGAGTCAATGACTGTTGGAGTCGATGGCTAATGGAAATATAAACTGTTGGATTCATAGACTGTTGGAGAGATTATATCCTAACTCATCATTGACGATTGCATCCTACCAAGTTGAATGAACGAGAGAATGCGCCTCCTTTTCGTTAAATGAGCTTTCGTTTAATAGAATTTCCGTCCAAACGTGCTTCGTTCTCATTAAATGCTTATACTGCGCGAACGAAGTGTAGTCATTGTGTGTACGTTCCGTTTCCTGTGTGTACTGTGTGTACGTTCTGTTTCCTGTGTGTACTGTGTGTACGTTTCGTTTCCTGTGTGTACTGTGTGTACGTTCCGTTTCCTGTGTGTACTGTGTGTACGTTCCGTTTCCTGTGTGTACTGTGTGTACGTTCCGTTTCCTGTGTGTACTGTGTGTACGTTCCGTTTCCTGTGTGTACTGTGTGTACGTTCCGTTTCCTGTGTGTACTGTGTGTACGTTCCGTTTCCTGTGTGTACTGTGTGTACGTTCCGTTTCCTGTGTGTACTGTGTGTACGTTCCGTTTCCTGTGTGTGTACTGTGTGTATTGCGCGTACATTGCGTACATTGCGTGTTGGAGCTGTTGGAGCATTTGGAGCTTTATACACTTGAAGGTAGTTGGAGGAGTCTTGTACACTCGTAGAATTGTAGCCTCATAGTCTCTTAGACTCGTAGCATTCTAGCCAAATATCATTGGAGCTGATGAAGAAAAAGGCTGTTGGTGTCAATGACTGTTGGAGTCACTAGACTGATAGAATCAATAGACTGATGGAACCAATGAATATTGGAGCCAATGAATATTGGAGCCAATGACAAATGTGCGGCCTTTTCGATGATGGTGCTGCCTTTACGTTGTCGGTGCTTCCAAATGTGCTGCCTTTTTTTTGTTGATGGTGCTTCTATTTTTTTAATGTTGTTTTGACTCTAGTATTATAATAAATTGTTCTTGATTTGACTAGCGTATTATTCCATCCGGTGCATGTATATCAACGAGTCCTAGACAGCAGGACGCTCAGTTTGTTACTGCCGTCGACGGTGTACGGATCACCTAGTTTGTTTCTTCTGGTGCATAAGTCGTGTAATTGCCTGTTCTTGAGATTTCGATGGCATCTTTACCGACTTTAACGTCGAACTCGATGGAGGATGTACCATCGACTACGGGAACCATGACGCCAGCGCCGACGATGTTGGAGCAGATCCCGTTGGCAACGCCTCTGACAACACTGGAGGAGACTTCGATATGTGCTGTTCCACCATCATCCGAAGTTTCATCATCAGCAATGGATTCTTCAACTAATGAAGAGCGTACATTGCGTCAGTGCAAATACTGTGACGCATCATTTACTATCACCTCAAATGCTCGCAGACATGAAAGAAGCAATTGTTCTAGTAATGTTAAAAGAATACAATTTCGGTGCAATAAGTGCAAAAAACTAATTTCACGTCTCGATAGCTTACATCTTCATTATAAAAAATGCTCCGAGAAAGTTAAGTGCGCGTATAATGAACATGGTTATTGTTTTGACTCTTGTGTTGTACCGGCTGATGAGTCTATATAAGTGAGATCCTGGTGATATGGACTTCAGTCCGTCTGTGGCTGTGGTGATGACCGGATCGGATAGACATTTAAAGTCATGTAAAAGGCTTAGTCCGTACAATAAGAAGACTGTTTGAATAGAGGAATCCAAAAGGCTTTGCTAATTTGTCAGTGTTTTTTTGTACTTGTAGTAGTGTATTGAATTTCTGTAATAAAATTTTTTTAAAAGAACTTGTGGTGTTTTTATTTTCTCAAACCTAACACTTTTTTAGTATTTTTTTAATTAAAGTTGTTTTGTATCGGCTAGGGATCGAACCAAGGACCTTAGTCGATCCAATCAATCATTATATGGATTACAAATTTATTTAATGAATTTTGGATTTTTTCCCGAATTTCTAGCATTAAAATTATGAATTACCAATATGTTGGTCTTGATGTCTGATAGGATGATGGTTGTAGAGGATTTAGAGTCTCTTTACGTATGTTGAACATGGTTTATTGAAATTATTATTTTTTACATAATATTAAACATTATTGCATCGATCGGGTATCGAACCGAGGACAGGAATCGATCGAATCAATATGTAAGTTAATGAGTGATTTATTTAATGAATTTTGGATTTTTTCCCGCTTTTCTAGCTACATTATTACATGATTTAAAGATGGCGGCCGTATTTCAAGATGGTGGGGGGCACCTCTATAATAAATGATTACTGCACTGTAGCGGGTTAAAATAAAATTATCCAGATGGAAATGTACTCTATAATACAAGTACACACACACAAGATGGCGTACTCCAGCAGGTGGTAGCTCCTGGTAGCATGTACTGTACATAAAATGTCGAATCCATGATGGTCGACAAGGACAAAGTCAAATTTCAGGGTCAAAGTCAAATATCCAGGTCAAGGTCAAATTCCAAGGTCAAGGTCAAATTTCAAGGACAAGGTCAAAGGTGAAGGTAAAATATCAAGGTCAAGGTCAAATTTCAAGGTCAAGGTCAATGTTCAATGTCAACAGTTGAGGACACAAGTATGGTGACCAGATAATTATACTACATGGTATCGGCACACTCTAGCAGACGAAAACAAGATGGTGGTCTCCAGCGGATGAAGACAAGATGGCGGACATGATGTCATACCAGTTGACGATATATATGCTTTGAAAAAAAGTGATAGGAGTCAGTCTGCCTGCATCCACCATTGAGGAAGGAGCCTGTCGCCATTTTTAGTTTCTTTTGCACTCACCGGGTTCGAACCAAGGACGTACATCGATATAATCAATCAGAATTCGAATAAATTAATTTTTTGATGAATTTTGGAATTTTTTCCATTAAAATCGGATAATAATTAAAGATTTTCAAGATGGCGTCCCAATTTAAAGATGGCGACCATAACGATAATTGCAACGGTGACGTCTTTATTCAAAATGACATATTCCATGATGACGTCAGAGGCTTATCAGAGGCTGTAGACATGGATGCTTAAGCCTCTTTAAGTAATTTGGGTTCTTTCTAAGGCAAAACGACTTTTGAGGATTTTCGAAATCCTAATTTTTGAATTGTTGAATTTTTTTCCACAGAAATGTAAATTTTGACGAATTTTGGGCAATTTTTGCCCAATTTTGGCGAATTTTGAGGGTCAAAGGTCAAGGTCAAACTTGTCCCGTTACGCTGTGTCCCGTTATACTCCTCCAAGATGGCCGCCATGACGTCACAATCCAAGATGGCGGACCGTCTCCTCGCTCGTCACCCTGGACCCTGTCCCAGCTTGCCCTATTATATACTACTCATTTTGTTACCAACAATTTCAGCATAATTAATATTTATAAAAGGACAAGTTTCTGTTTTAAAATTATTATATTAGTTTTACAACAAAATAATTTTACTTTTGTCCATAATGAATGTTGATTTGGGAAACCGCACTATAGTGTTACTCTATTTGTTTTACATGTGCAGTCTTTCATGTCTCAATTCTATGGTCTTCTTCAGTTGCACAAATTAATACGTCTTTCTTTTTTAAGCATGTCGGCCATGATGTAACTGTTCCTAGCTGTTTCTTAATCTGTTGACATCAATGTCTTAATTAATTCTCCGTACACCGCAAGTGTGTGTGTGCGGAAGGCGTGGGTGGCCATGGGCGCGATTACTTCGTGACACACAACTTCTTCGTCACCTGAGTCATGGTGCTCCTCAGTGCCTGATGCAGCTCGTCTAATCAGGAAAGATCTTCTTTGTTACTTTCTGCATGCAAAAGAGCAACCATGAGCCACCACATATCTAAAGAGAAAAATTTAACCTAGCATTTTCGGCATTGTTTTGGACTAATAATTAATTAATTTTTTGTTGACTCAACCTATGTAATTCTTAACATCAAAATCAATGTGTTTAACTTAAGTATCTAAAGGGGCCCCTTATCTTAACATTTACTTTTACTATCAGTATAACTGTGTACTCATCATTTGATATTAACCTTGTTATTGTTATTATTTAAAGTAAAAGAATTTAAAGAAAAGAAAATATAAGGAACAGAGAAACGATATTGTTGTATTCATTTAACTAAAACCACTGTTTGTATTAATTTTGACTAGTAAATATTTAACTATTTTAACCTGTAATATGGCCTCCCTAGTCGCCTCAAGGTTCTCATGATTTTACTACACGCCTAACAAAGCACCATTGAGCCCGTTCCCCATGCTTTCACTGTTTACCTCTGTGCCTCCTTGTTATTTGGCCAGGTTGAGGTAGAGAGGGCAGCAGATAAGTCATGATTGTTCTCGTGGTTTGGTGATGCCTGGTCTATACGCTTGACATTGAACATGAGCTGTATTAAATGTTTGATGATCATCGTCGCAAAATACTTGATGGGGGGCAATCGAATCAACAATATTTTTAACAAGTGACATTTTGATGATCTTCAGAATTTTTCCCGAGTTTATAGCTACATAAATACCAAACTTCAAGATAGTTGCTAAGACGAGCAAAAAGATGGCGGGCGCCCTGGCAATAAATTATTCCTGCACTCTAGCGGGTAAATATTAAAATCATATGGCTTCAGTGCCCCATAGGAAACGAAAAATAAAATAAAAAAAATGTTGGATCCATGATGATCCAGCAGATGAAAAAAAGAAGTTCGTCAGGACTTCATTCTGGTGGATGTAATATCTTCCTTGGCATTAGTGGTGGGAGGTTAGTCTGCTGGTGGCTTCCGAGGAGGAAGGATCCGTCTCCATTTTTTAATCAAATGACCTCGCCTGGTTCGAACCAAAGACTCTGTGACATAAGTGGTTTTAATTAAATACCTATTTAATTAATTTTATATATAATTTTTAATTTTTCCTATTTAAATCCGTAAATAATTACAGATTTTTACCACAAGTGCAAGGGTGACGTCATTATCTAAGATGGAGGAAGTTTTTATTAAAATATTAATTTTAAAAATTTTTCCAATTTTATAGCATAAAAATTATGGATTTTCAAGATGGCGGCCATAACTAAAAGTGCAACGCTAGGGAATGGGAAGTACGATTCCAAGATGGCGTTAAGTTATAGAATTAAAAATTGCTGATAAAATGGCACTTTCCAAAATGACTGAATTCAAATTGACGCATTTGAAATGGCCACCATGGTCAAGGTCAAGGTTAATGGTCAAGGTCAAGTTCATATAAGATGGCCGTAGTGACTTCAAGGCAGTCGGTCATTGACTAGCTCCAAGCTCCACATTCCAGCTCGTACTCTCCAATCCTGGTTTGTTTTACCCCTTGAGTAATGACTTGTCGTATCAAAAACGTATTCAGAAAAAAGTTGGTATTACTCCTACGAGTTATCTGTTCAAACGGATGTGATATTTTTTAGATTAAAGGAGTTACGGCGATTTTTATGTGTTTCAAAAAACCTTCCCCATTTCTACCCATTTGGTCGAATATTGCCCATTAACGAACTCAAACATGATTTTCCAGTACTAGATTTTATGTATCAGTTTGGAAATGATTTGTGAAAATTCACGGCAGTTACCTTATCCACAAAATTGGGATATATTTATATAAACGTTTTAGCTGACGATTGTTTTGGGGTCTATGTACCATGAAACAACCATGTAAAAATTTTCAGGAAGTTGCATCAGGTAACGGCTACAATAGGTAGTATTTCTTTGAAATCTTCCTAAAATCGGCGAGTTATTCAACAAAATACTTTTCTCCCTTAATTTAAAATTGGCGGCCAACCCAATGGCAGAATCCGGTCACCATTTCAAATAAAGACTAGATACCCCTGACACCTCTAAAGATAAAAAAAAATAAAGTTATTGGAAATTTTATTAACCTGAAAAGTATATCCCACTGGGCTATTTTTTGAATAGTGCTATTTTAATGTTAGAAAACGCACAAAACTTTTCATAAAGACAGAAGATACATTTTCATTTATTTCGATTACGTTCATCTTTTAATAAAATTGTTCACTAATATTACTGTTAGCAAAAAATGTCCATCCCTTTAATTCGTATATTTTTAACGACGGATAGGTAGATACGAAATTGAAATGCGTGTGCTACAATCAAAATATGCGTATATCTGGTGTAGGTATGCGTAGCCACACCATATTGAAAGAGAGGTTCCTCTTGGCATAGAACGACTGCACATCTGTTTGAATGAAAATATATTAGCGTGATTTTATCTGCTTATGTAACCGGTGTATTTGAATGAAACAAAGCTTTTGTATCTAAGAAAAAACACGTCAGCAATTAAGACCTAATATAATTTAACAAAAAAAAATTCTGATACCCCTGTAATATTTAATTATTATCACACTAGATTCTTTTATATTATCATCCTCGATACAGAATTTTGTGTACATCCAAGATCATAAATAATAACTACTTTCTATATATGTTTTTTTTTTTAATTTTTAAGTGAGACCATTTCACACCAGCTTAGCTTTTTTCAAACACAATTACCTTCCACGTTATTCCGAGGATTGAGACTTGCAATACAGCCACAAACCAGCCGTTTTTAACAAAGAATTAATATTTGTGGTGTCATTAAAATTGTCTTTGTAGTTATCTTTGAAGTTTATTTTATATAAGTGAATTTATTTTAACTGGTGTTTTAATTTAATATTAACTTTTAATTGAACGTTTTATATTTTAATGTATCTAAACATTATATGTATGTTGTAAAAAATTATCTTTTTTTTTTCCAAGATAAACTTGGACGTGCAGACTTAAATAATTAATTTTCAGATAAAGTGTGACTAATATGCTGCCATATCAATATGAAATCTATAAAGATTATTAATATTTATCATTTGTGTTGATTGGGTTTATCATAAACGAAAGGAAAAATTTCCTTTGCAGATCGTTGAATTTTTCCTTACTTGGGAAATTTTTCCTTTCTAGCAATGTAAATATACACACCTTGCGTCTTAAATGCTTCAACCCAGTTACTTGAGTGTATTTAACGGCATTAAACAAACCTTGTACTTCATTGTTATCTATCCAACTGTCTTCGAGGTGGAAGGATACATGAAATATATCATCAGTCCAATTTCGTTAGCATTAATTATTAGCCAAGCAATTATCAGAGCTCGAGAAGATACCTCGCGGCCTGCACGTCCGGCCTGACTGCATTATTAACATTTTGAATCAATAACTGAAATAAACTGCCGATGCTCGTGTAGTTCAAATCCGTCGGTTTGAATAATAATAATAGTGCTTATTAAGAGAAACCACTTGGCACACAGAAAGCATTAATTAACAAAAATGTGTTTCATTATAAACACATATCTGTGTCTGTGCTGAAGCCCAGGTTTAGAACATAGCTTAGGAGAGAGTTTATGCAATTAATGAAAAGTAAAGGGAAAACTAAGATACTTTCCAAAGGTTTTATTGGTCAAAATCCAGAATGTAGTACTGTTTTGGTATTTATATCAACACTGAAGAAAATAAGACCGATACAAACAAACAAAAAATAAAAATATCTTTTTCAATAAATATCATTACTGAAATTCATCAAGTATAGAATTCATATGGAGATATTTTAATTTAAACTTCCGTCCCCGTTGCTATTATTTTTCGTGTGATATCTTTCAATGGGCGATTTATAGGCTATTACTATCTATCTGTTAAGAAAATGTTTTAATTTGTTTTGTTTTTTAAATCTTTACAAAGAACAAATTAAGTATTTATACAAATTAAAATCGCTTGATATACAAACATTTATTTTATTAATGTAAACTAAAAGAAGTGAAAAATTACTTTTGTTGAATCACTAATTATATGGCAAACAATCAATATATCTGAAAAATCCCGTTGTCCTATACCGGAAAAACACACACAAAATACACACACATATATATATATATAATTTTTATATTTATCTATACTAATAATAATACTGTTTAAGGCAAAAAGTCTGTATAGAGGATAAAATGATAAAAAAATATATTGCAAATGGCTAATTACATTACTGAGAACTCAAATGTATATATATATATATATATATATATATATATATATATATATATATATATATATAATTTTTGTTCGTTTGTCTGTTAGCTCGAGCATCAATTTTGGGTACCAACAAGAAACATACGAAAACTTAAAACACAAATTTTTATATTTTGCGAAATTCAACACCTAAGGAGTAAAAAAGGGTAAGTATGTTTCAAAAATTAATAATTAAATATCCGAATATAATTAAGCATAATGAATGATTGCGGGTTCTAATAATGACCATTCGAAAACATTTTTTATATATTTTTTTATACTTTATGAAATTAAACCCCTAAAAGGTGAAAAAAAGGTAGCTTTGTACTCAAAATAATAATTATATCTCCAAATTTACCTAAGCTTAATGAAATATTTTGGGTACCTACACATAATAAGCATACAAAAACGTACAAAACAATTTTTATATTTTGTGAAATTCAACCCCTAAAGGGTGAAAATAGGTATGTATGTTTTAAAAATTAATAATTATATATTTGTATTTAATTAAGTGTAATGGATGATTTTGGATACCATAATGAACATACAAAATTTACAACGACAAATTTATACTTTGCGTAATTTTACCCCTAAACATTGACAAAAGGCTAAGAATGTGTTAAAGATTAATTATTATAACTCTGTGTTTAATTAAGCGTAATTAAAACGTTTGGGTACTAATAATAAACATAAAATATCTCAAAACTATTTTCTTTTGTGAAATTAAACTCCTAGGGGATGAAAAAGAAGTAAGTATGATTTTAAGATTATTATATATCACATAACTTAATTAATAAATGACTTTGGGTACAATAATAAACATACATAAACTACTAAACACAATCATTATATTTTGCGTAATTCTACCCTTAAGATGTTGAAAAGGATTAAGTAAGTTTTTCAGATTAATAATTATATTTCCAAATTTAATAAAGCAGTAAGTGATTTTGGGTACCAAATATAAACATACAACTACTTACCTCAATTTTAATATTTTGCGAAATTCTACCCATAATAAATTAAAAAAAGGTAAGTATATTGTTATTAATAATCATATCTCCGAATTAAATTATTTAGCATAGTAAAATATTTCGTCTACCAATAATAAACATACGAAAACTACCAACAACAAAGTGACCTTTTTGCGAAATTCCAGCCATAAGGTGTGAAAAAGGGGTGAATATGGTTTTGAAACTTCGAATTTAAAAAAACACAATAAAAAAATTGGGTTCTACTTTATTGGGTACTACTTTATTCAAACATAAGGTTAGTAAAAGGGGTAGGCGTGTTTTTAAAACAAAAAATGGAACGCTTAAATTTCAGTTAGAACTGTAAGTAAGATACTAAACAAATACATCATAAGTTACGTAATGCTTAATTTTTGCGTTTATAAAAATTCCTCTTTTAATGGGGTGATAAAGGGGTAAGTTTGCATATATTTAAAAAAGTTGTATCTCCGAAACTAATTTAGTTAGATATTAAGAATGAACAACAAGCACTTTAAGTTACGAATTGTGTTTTTCAGTTTTTCCGGATTTGGTCTTTAAAGGGTAGGAAAAGGGAGTTAGCTGTGTTTCATCCTAAAATTTTCATAGATCCATGCAAAATAAAGTTGGATGTGAGAAATTTAGCATAAATAACGTAAAAAAAATATTATGTAGAGTTCTTTCACCTTTTTTCTATATTCCACCCTAAAGCCAGTGAAACGGGGGCACGTTAGTTTTTATAGAAGTAAATCATATATCCAAGCATATCAAGGTGAAGGTAAAACAAACTGAGTAAGAATAAAGAAAAATTAAGATTTATTATTAGTTTTAACCTTTATAATTTTTCTACATTCGACATAAAACGGGTGAAATGTAGTTAATTTTTTTATTGAAAAAGTTGTATCCCTGAAGCTAATCAAGCTGAATGTAAGATAATGTGGTATTATTTACAGACATGCAACATCTACCAACTCTTTCTTACAACATGCTGAAGTTCTACTTTTTAAAAGGTTAAATTTTGAAATTAATATTTTAACATTAAAATTAATATATATTTATCAAATGAATCCTAATTTAAGAATAGAAAATGTTTAATTAACATACTTTAACTTACCTTATCTTATTTAAATTTTTCCGAAATATCACCCCTTGGGATGTATTAGAGGTTAATATTATTTCAGAAATAAAATAAAATGTTATGGAATCTATAAAATCATAATTGGATAAATATTTTTAACTCAATATAAATATAAGTTTATTATCATTGTTTTGGAGTTCAAATCTGCCGTTCAAAGAAAGATAATGGTTTTAGTTTGATTTTTGTTTGGTTATAGATACTGCCATATTTACTTAGTTCTTAATTTTTACATTGGCATACCTGCGGGAAAAGAAGTGAGGGTTAACAAATTTTGGGATTTTTTTAAGTAATACTAAGTAAACTGAGTCGAATAATATGTTGTATAATAAATTGGATATCTGTACTTTATTTTTCAAATAAAGATGTGATTGTATCAAATACCCTTAAAAAATGAGAGGTATTTGTAATAAAGTGAAATTATTTAATAATTCTAAGAATATCTCTAACTATAGTTAATGAAAATTTCAATGAAAAGATGTAATAAATTTTGTTAAAATAATTTAGATGCGAGTTTAAGATATTTTTTTTTTAATAGTCTACCTCATGGAATGAAAAGGAGTTAAGTGTGATTTCATCAAGGTAAAATATATCTTCGAACACTTTGAAACAAAAGATTTAAAATCAGATTGTTAATAAATACTAAAAAAATTGTGTCTTCGCATAACTACTCCAAATACATCATTCTTAAACAGTTATGTTATGAAATATACATATTTTTGCATCTGACAATTAATTTTTTTCCATTTATTCAGTAAAATTATTTGGAATTAATCACATATCTTGTTTTATTGGTAAGATTTTTAGCAATACTCAGATATTGTGCGAGTGAAGCTAGTATATAATAAAACGGGAGGTACGATGCTGAAAATATAGCTTCATTTCTATGTATATTAAAGCACTTCGTTATAATATAAAACTTCGTCCTGTCACAACAGATACCATAGTTAAACAAAAACCTTAGCTAAACAAAAATAATAATTTTAGTAATAATTTTGAAGAACATGAAGTATAGTTTTGGCTCACAATACTACGTAAAATGTGAACTTCTGCAGTTTGCACTAAGAATATCAAATTTTCACCATTCAAATATGATTTTTCGTAAACAAGAAACAAAATTTCCTATAAATAACATTAAAAAAATGATAGTAGCAAATAGTTACGAATATATTTAATTTTTTTTATTGTTAAGAGTGTAGAATCGTTACATGTGTTATGCAATGAAAACGCCTTTAATCAACATTGAGGGTCCGAAAAGATCCTTCAACACCAAAAACGTCTTCGTAGTTCTTCGGTTTGCCTGTCCGCTTCTTCTCATCCACGCCGAACTGCTCGTCTGCGATGAACCACTCTCGGTAGCTCTCCACCTTCTTCCTCCACATTTCTGGAACGAACAAAACCACAAAAATAATATTTTTAAAATGGTTGGTTAGACAAACACAACATTAATGAATAAGTTTTTTTGTTAAAGACATAAAATAAATTATTTAAATTATGTATATACTCTCAAACCATTTAATTATTCTCGTAAAATTGGTGACAAAGTTACTCAGTTTGTTAACCAATTTTAAAGACAATGAATATTTCTTAACGAATTAATTATTGAATCACTCTCTAAATACCTATTTTAAAAATTTTACGCAAAAAAATAATTATATCATGTAGACCTATTTGATTAAAAATGGTTTTATGTTTAACTATGAACACCTGTCATATACGTTTCTTGTAAAGAACGAAAAAATATATTGTATATTTGGTACGGCACAGTTTACTTCTCCTAGCCTAATATTTTAATTTGTTATCGTATATGACATTCAAAATTAAATTTAAACGGAGTGCATAGTTTTTCCTAAAAGCGTTTGTTCTAAAGTCGTTTATCCTAAAAATTAGGACAAATGCTTGTAGTAAGATTAAAACATATTATTGTCTTACACTATAAGTTTCCGCTACCCAGTGATTTTCAAGAAAGAAGTTGGTAATGAAGTCATCTTTTCTAAAATCGTTTTTCATAAAGTCGTTTGTTCTTAAGTCGCTTTATATAACTTTAAGACACACTATTTTATAAAAAAACGACGCGTACTCAAAATAGCTGGAAGGATTTTAAAAGAACTTTTCACTACAATAAGTGTTCATGTTAATATTTTAAAACACGTGTAAATTATAATGAGAGCTTCGCCTACCTGTAGTTATTTGTCGCGTTCCGTCTAAATAATAACGGAGCGTATGTGCAAGCGTAAATACCAAGTACTCCCTCACACTTTTGTAGGTACCTTGTTACTGTGACACTTAACGACGTGGAAGTAAACTTCAATATTTACAAACATTTCTTTAAAAAAATCTAAAATCTCTTTTTCTTATTCTACTTTATTGAGAATTAGTTAAGTAAATAAATTTAATAAAAAAACATTAGCTGTGAATTACATGAAAAATACAGGATTTCAAAAGACTTTTTAAGTTTTTTTTTAACTTTTGGCACATGATAACAAAAATAACACTGAAAGAAAACCTGAGACTCCGCTAGTTACAGCTTGCGAGATAAAATTAATCAAAATTATAAATAAAGGGACATTTTTATTTGGTTTTTAAAATACTGGGGTCCCTACTATTAGTACATCCATTTGGTATTGAAGAAAACTATATCTCACGAAAAATTTAACGTAACTGGTTTTGCAAATTGACAAGTAAATGTTCATAGTATTTTGGCGGGTGTATATAAATGAACATCAATCTAGTGCAAAACGAATAAAAAGGCATAGTTTAATTGATTGAAAATGACAGCTGTACGCCACGTCTCTCCTACTTCATTGGCAGAGCCCTGCAGAGTTCAGGATGGCAGGAGCTAGGGCAGAGGCGCATCGCTGCGCAGTGCGGACAGCAAGTGGTCTGATACCAAGGTCGGGTGTTCATCATATTTTTTATGTGCGTTCGTTGTGATATAAAATACTATATCATCAGCCATAAATATTTAAGTCCAACAAAGTCATTCAATTTAACTTAAATATCAAGAGGACACTCATAGTCAAACGACAACATTTTAAGATTACTAATGTATATAGGCTCGATATCATGAAATAACTAAATTGATAGCCGCTTTGATTAACGTGAAAGAAAATACCGTTAGCATGAAAGAAACGTCCTTCAAATGTACATGTGTACACATCGTACAACTAACTCACAAATCTGCGCAATTTTTATTCATCCCTTTTACACGTTCTACTGTTCTACTGTAAAATACGTACACAGATGCATGTACTTACGGCGGGGAAACGCACACCAACTCGCCTCCAGGAACAGACAGCACAGGGAATATATTAGTCTTATAGTTAATTTATGAAATGCACACGAGGAGTTGTTGGCGCACAGCTCTCGGGCAATGCAGCTTGTGCATGCGGCGAGGACTCTGACAGCTCGCTCCACTGCATGACACATGCGTGACGGGTTTCTGTTGCTAATGTTGGCGAGACTCAGCTAACTGGCTGGGTTTTCCAATATATTCCTCTTCTCTCCCCCCCCCCCCCCCCTTGCGGTAATTATGAAGCCCATCACTGAGGGGGGCCGTTTGCTCTTGCAAAAATGCTGACTGTTAAACGGGTTGGTAAACATCAAAATCCAAACTATTTTTATGGAAAACCTTTTGTCTATTTAAAGTTTTCTCCTTATTGAAATCATACATGCCAACATATTGACAGTATACAACATACAAGTATTCTCTACAGAGATGAATTGTGTAGAATAAAGCCCTCGCGCAAAACTCCTAGAATTGGGGGAGGGGGGATTAATCAGGGGCCCACCTTGCGAATCCTGTCTCTCGATATGCTTATTCTGGGCGTGTTATTACTGCCGCTGAGACTGCTGCATGCTAGGTAAAGCAGACATGGGGCGTCTTAGGCATCAAATATCCATTACGTCGGCAATAATAAAATATATGCAATAGCTAATAGATTTTTTTAATAGCAATAGTAAAATATTTATGGTGTTTAAATTTAAATTGACATTTTACTTTGCGTAAAAGCAGCACAAATCTAAGGTAATTTGGAACGCCCTTTAAGATATTTTTTTTTAGAAAAGAGGCCCGCTATTATTTTTGATTAAAGAAGTTATTATTAATTTAATCGCCTAAGCTTAAAATACTACTACGGGAATATTTGTTAAATTCCAAATATGTAGTTTCTGATAATTTGGACAAATAAAATTTCTACAATTGATTTTAAAAGTTATTCAATACCTTTATTCGAAAAGATAGGCTTTAATATTTTGTAATATAAATTCTTAATCGAGTTTCCGTAACAACTCTTTATTCAACCTTTACCTGTCATACCATCCGTGGTTCCTTTAGTTCCTCCATATTCTTCTGGCAAGACATCCCTCGGTAGCTGTTCGTATAGAGACTCCCTGTTACTTCCGTGGACGAACAACTGATGAAAAATAAAATAAAAAATAACACATTTTTATATAAAGTATCATATTATAAGCAGCATTTACAAACTTAAACACTAGACAGTATAATTTGCTGTTACTTAATAGAGGAAGCTTCATAGGGTAAGCTTAAACACTGGGCGGTATAATCTGCTGTTACTTGATACAGGAAGCTTGATAGGGTAAGCTTAAAAATGTCATAACATTAAGAAATCTTCTCAAAGTATAATGTTATCTTAAACTATCTACTTCTTTTTTCAAAACTGAACATTATAAAATAAATATAAATGTACGTGATTATTGATACCAAAGATTATTCGTTGTTCACATATATGCTTTCTAATTTTAAATGTACCTAAATGTATTAAAAATAATCAGAAATGTATTATTGATACAGTTAATTCTCTAATATAGCCTCAAATGTACTGTCAAGCATGTTAGAAAAACTGGTATTTGAACGCTTTCTCAGTTATAAATAATAAATCTCTACTGGGTAGAATGCTAAATATTAATTCTGTTATACAACACAGAATTTTTAACAGCAAGGTAAAGTTGCCACCAAGAAAATACTCTATATTTATAGTGAATTAACAATAGTGATTTTTATTAATTTTGCTGGTTGATACAATTTCAAAACACCTGCACTCCACTCGTCACCTGCATCCCGCATTTGAATTTCACGACGTGGCGATGCAATACCGCGTTCTATCAGCCAATGGAGTGTTGCATTATGCGTGCAAATTTCAAATTTGAGCATCATTGTTTTCGCCTGAAAATTTACACGGTTGTGTTTCCGGACATATGTGCCTTAACAAAAATAATTTTCTTGATATTCTTTACACGCGTTAAACAATTTTATAACATACAAAATTCAGAATAATTAATAGCTCCAAAAATGCAGACCAATATGTTATTATTTTTTAAAATATTTATCTTCTATGTGAACAGCCTGTAGATAGCACAACCTTTAAAGACGTATGAGTTGAATTCACATCAAGTAAATTGGTGCGAGGGTTGAGGGTGTGGAACTGGAGCCGATTTCTGCCAAACTGGATTGTAACGTCACGGCCGCCATCTTTATATCAAATTTACTCAAAATTACTCAAAAAGGACTCAAAATACCCAAAACTTTCTATAAGTTTTCCTATTTTGAGGAAAAATTCCCATTTTGAAAGAAAATTTTCCAATTTATTCTGAAAAATGTCGACGGCTTGAAAATTCTTTAAAGCTAGTTACCAGCTTCCCTAAGCCGCTGAGATCAGGACTTTGACCTCGGCTGCAATCATTGCATTTTTCGTAACGGCCGCCATATTAAAAGTAAATAATTTTTATGTTAGAAAATCGGGAAAAAATTTTAAATTACAAAAATCTTTATGTAATATTATTTTAACATAAAAAAATTCCGCCAATTTTAAATTAGTCCACCATATTAAGATCTCTTATTTATATCTTAATTAGTTAGAATTTTTTTTAAATTTAAAAACAAATTTAATTAATACAAATTTTATTTTAAAATGCACTTACGTAGTGGAGTTTGGAGTCCTCGGTTCAAACCCGACGAGGTCATTCGATTAAAAATGGCAACGGACACTTCCTCCACAGAAGCCACCGGCAGACTGACCTCACCACTAATGCCAAGGCAGATATTACGTCAGCCAGTATGACGTCATGGTGGCCATCATTTTTGCATTTGGTGGAGGCCGCCATCTTGGATCTGACATATTGTTTTTGTCTGCTAGTGGGCGCTACCACCGTATTAGTGTAATTTTAACCAGCTGGAGAGCTGTAACCATTTTTTACTGTGACTTCCGCCATCTTGACAATTGGCTGCCACCTTGGAAATTCGAAATTTTTAAGCTATAAATTCGGAAATAATCCCAAAAATCTTTTAAAAAATCGTTCTTTTAAATAATAATAAATTATATCACGTCAGTTTGATTCATGATGATACAAAACAATAATTTAATTAAATTACCAAACAAATTACGGGTTCGACAAATGAACCAACATCTTTACAAATAAAAATTTATTCTATAAATTCTACTCTACTACAGGAATACTTGCGAATGTAAGTAATCCAATAAATTTTTAGTTCTGCATTGATTTTAACAGGATAATTCATAGCTATAATCGGTTTACTGAAGACAGAGACCAGCCAGATCCTTTACTGACATAGTCTTCCTCTTCACGACAGAGTTTCATGATACCATGTTTAAAAGACTCTTCCGCGACGTGTGATAGGTAAAAAAAAACAGTATTGAAAGCGCGCTTATTTTCTTGATACTCAAACGGATATGGTTTGCCATATACACAATCCAGCTACAAGTAATATTTAAACCGTGAATACGTTGCTACTTCATTATTAAACTGATTAATAATATTCGGCTTGATATCGACATGAAAAGTACAT